>NC_134702.1:216811490-218011490 GCF_043290135.1 Rhipicephalus microplus
AGAACCCAACATTTCTTTGAGCGCACATTTCATTGGAATGAATATCCACCTAAAAAACACTTATGATAATATGAACTTCAAACCGGACTGGTACCCTTTTTTGTTGGGGTGCTTGGGCTTGTCACCTGTTGTGTATAATGCAATTTGAAGAACACTTGCTGCTCTATTTACCTTCAATAATTGTCAAGTGTTTCTTTAGTAACGCTAAAGCGCTTATTGTCGCTCTGTCATTGTACCCATGTTTCTCGCTATAAGTGTAATTTATGTTCAATTGAACACACATTGTAATAAATGCCGTAAACGAAAAAAATAGGTGTGTAGCCCAGTGGTAAAGACAGTCGTTTTCAAAGCATGAGGCTTTGGGTACAAATCCCATCATCAGAAAGTAAAATTCATGTTGTTATGTTTACGCTAAAGACATTATCGGGTCTGACCAGCCGCTCATAGCGCTGAAAGCAGCGTAGTGGCTAGGCCGCAGGGCCCTAGCAGAGTGTCTGCTCTTTCTGTAAGTATTTCGTAGACGTGTATGTACATTTTGAAGACGTGTATGTACGCACGTCTATGAGACGTGCGTGAAGGAAACAGCCATGCACGGCAGCCCGAGAACGTCAAACGTCAAGTAGTAGGACACGCTTGCCGCTAGCGGGAACCGGCCATTACACAGCAGCCATGAATCTTCCTAACGTGGTCGTTGTTGCTCTCGCAAACTGTTGAAAGACCTTGACCAATGTCGTCCTGTGCCAAATCTTGACAGCATGATCACAATCAATTGAAATGACTCTGGTGTAGAACAGTGTTGTCGGTATCTGCATTTTCTCTACGGCCAGCTCCTAAAGCTCCGACGAAGGCGACTTTATGGCCATGACAAGGCGTCAGTCAAAAAAAAAAAGACTAGTGATGCCGTCTACATCAACAAGTAGGAATGCTACGAAGTCGCGAGAGCCTCCACTTTACACAATTCCGTTTGTGTCGGTCGATCCGGCTTATAGTCTTGACCGGCTTAATTGTCAAGTCACACCTACGTCTCTTGAGGCACTCACCCGGAGACAGATTTCGGACGTGCGGATCAATAGCCATAAGATTATCATCGCCATAGACTTCACTCAATGAAGCACATTAGAGCTGTTGAGCAACGTCAAGCTGTTGGTGAACATCAACGTCCACTCATACATACCTGATGGCCGCGACTCTACTGCAGGCGTTATTTATGATATCGACATTTTATTCAGCGAAAGTGTGATTGCTACTCTCATCAAACCGGTATCTGCAAAACTTACCATACTGCAAGCCCGTCGCCTTGATAAATCGCGCTGGGTGAAGCTCGTGCTGAAGGTAGACAGCCTTCCATCGCAAGTCAAGGTCGGCCATTTTTGACTTGCAGTGCGACCCTTCATACCGATGCCCCTTCAATGCCGCAAATGTTATAGGCTGTGACTCGTTAGTGCTGTTTGTACAAACCCGGCTGTGTGCTCGCTATGCTCAGCATCACATAGCGCACACAATTGCCAGGCAGAACTTCGCAAGTGTATAAACTGTCACGGCCCTCACGATGCATCGTCGAAAGATCACCCAATCATTAGAAAGGAAATGCAAGTGTTGAGACAAATGGCTCAACTCATAGCGAGGCCGCTGCCAAAGTGCGACGCCAGTGGTCTCGTCACCAGAGGCCCCTGAGGAGGCCCAGTGCCGAACCAAGGACTGCACCTCACCAAATGATCGCTGGCATACCACCTAAAGCATACAGACACACCGACGACAAATCATCCAAGCTAGACAAGAGCATCATTCGCTCACCGGACGCATGGCCAGTGCTGCCGACGATAGACCCGCCGTCTGTACCACCGTATCGCTCGTCTACAATCACTTCGGAACAAGAGTGTGGTTATAGTCAGACAAAGAAGTCGTTGCCATGGTAAAGGTCCTCACGACTACCATTCGTATGCTCCTCACTAGCATTAACAGTCCGGCTGCTAAGAGTGCACTTCAGTTTGCGGATGCGCTGAATTCGGTGCTATGAGGTCTAAAAAAGCACCATGGCTCCTCCTCGGCAAGCCCTTTGTACAGAAGTCAAAGGAGCTTCGATTTTTAATTTTAATACTCGATGCCTCAAGCCCCGTATTGCTGATATCCGGCCATTTGTGTTCAGAAACCAGTTTCAAAAAATGTTATTTGTGAGCACGGCTACACATTGCAATACGGCTATTGAGGTACGAAGCCTTCAAGTCCGCTACCTGCAACCAACAGAGTAAAGTCGTTGTTTATATCAGGTGCCAGTAGAGGCTTTTTGTTTGTAGGTAAACTTCTTTACGTTCTTTTGTTACCGCATACTAGATAGATTCTGCGCATGCGCGGCTCTTTAAAGAACGTAAAAATTTACGTTTGCTGCCAAATGTGGTTTAAAACTTCAGGTTTTGTGCCATATAGACTGTACGTTTGTCGTCCCATCTCGCAAATCCACTTTCGTTCAAAGATACTCGTGGCGTCCACATTGCGAGGACTCGAGCCGTCGAGGAGAAATAAGCCGAAGTGTGAGCGCCGATAGTCATTACATTGTTTCAGCAGAATTACCAAAACTAGATCTGTTTAGGAATAGACGCAGTAAACGTGCGAGCTCCTGACAAGCTGCATAGGTGGCGCAATCTAGCGGGGCAATAGTGAACCAGGCGATCACAAAATTGTTATTAGGCAGTCATAGTTTAGCTTTAGCGTGATAGCGTAGGTTAGGGGAATGGCGCTATCGTGCAGAAAACGTTCGTTATGGGCAGCATTTTATAGTTTAGCGAGATAGCGTTTACGTGGTTTACGTGCCCCTGCTGGAATGGTGGCGCCACCTATCAGATGGTTTATAAGTTAAGCAGTGAAAATGAAAAGAAAACAAGAAGGTTTCTCTATGCCACCGCGCGAAGCATTGTTAGAAGTTTATTTCAGTGATAATCAAAGTAAATAAATATTAACCACGCACCAATCGCGAAAACATCATTGTTGCCGATGTGTTTACATCAATCTTGTAGCTATGCCTAGACGCGTTCGAAATGGGAAGCTATCTCAAAAACTACGCCAACTTACCCGTAATACTCGGTCATTGAAGCTAACTGAAGGCAAGCGAAGCCACTTGGAACAGTTGTTTGCTGCGAACAAGGTGAATCTTTCAACAACTATGCTAAAATCACTTCGAAGCGGGCGTACGAGAGAGCCGCCGTGTTTACGTACACTACGTACACCTACACTACCACGATAACGTGAAATCTCAAAAATACCGTGCGTACAGGAAGCGGTACGGGTGACATACGTATCTGTGCATGCGCACTTCGATTCCAGTATCACGGTACACCTGGTAACCCGGTAAGCCCGGTATACTATAACTTTCTATTGCTGAAACATAGGGCATGGTACGTCTGATGCAAAAAGTGTGCAGTGGCATTATTACAAATTAGTTAACTTTTTTTAATCTTTTCACCTCAAAAGCGTTACGCGTAAACCAGCGTGTTCATGACTGCTTGCACGAAACGTCATAACATGTCTACACTATCGTTGCAATAGACTTGTAATTTTCACTTTTTTGCGTATGCGAGGGTACTGTACGCGATGAAAGAACGTCTCGTGATTTCGCCATAACATTGGTTCGATCCTATGTAAGTTAAATGCAGTTCATATGCAGTTATCATCACCATTTATGGTTTGCGAAAACGTAAGGTATGCGCGTATACGTAAGTTTACGTATCAAGAGCTAAAACATTGCAAGATATGCGTTCCGGTAAGACGGTTAATGCAAACCGGTATCCAGTAACACGTTAATGTAAAGAAGTATACGTACAAGCTAAAGCTCTCTAGTATGTCTGCTTGACAGTAAAACGTATAAACCTCACTTTAACGCTATAGGCGCATATATATCGCTTCAAGACGTTTTGAGCCTGAAAGACTATGTGCACTGTTAACAACCACACCTGGGCCATGGTTCATCACCGAAAATTTCAACGCTCCCCACCCAATATGGGCAAGTCAGAAGATTGACCGTCGCGGTATGCAAGTATTCTCCTTTGCTTTGGAGGAGCATCTGCTTTTTGTGAACAATGGAATCCCTACGTTTCTTCGGGGAACGACGTATAGCAGCTGATTTGACTTAACAATTGTGTCACGAAGTCTAAGTGGAAAAGTTCAGTGATTCACAGAATATGACTCATAGAAGTGACCAAATTACTTAAATATCAAGGGCCTCGGAAAATAAAAAAACTGCGACACTTCGACTTGCGTCGACTAGACAAAGTTAAGGTCACTGACAGAAGAGAGGTGTCATGAAGTGCCTCCTCTAGACACCCTCGAGGATATTTATAGAGGTGCTGCTCAAGAAGCAACTTATCATATTGAACATACTTCGAAATATTGTCAACATGAAGCGGAATTGGAACGAGTCAGAGCGATAAGCCGTCATGCTTAACGAAGATATAGCCGCACTAAGATCATTCACGACTTGAGGAAGGCAAGGCGCCTACAAAAAAAAATTCACCGGTGAATCAACTCACTTCAGTCCTTTCGGTGGAAGTCTCTGTGCGAATCGTTGGATCAACTCAAGCTTGTGATGCAGACATGTAGCGTTGTTAGTGGTACGAACATCACCGCATCAACATCACCTCTTCAAGTGCCTGTCTCTCCACCAAGGCCGCACCGAAATTAAAGTAGCAAAAAATTTCTCCATGGAAGTTGCCGGTCAGGCGTCCGCATGTACCCCGCGTAACCTATCACACGCACCAATCTTCAGATATTCAAGAATGAACACCTTTTTCTCTCTAGAAGAACTTCAAGCGGCCTTGACGAAATGGAAACTACCTTCATCGCCTGGTCCTGGTGAGATCACGTAAATGGCTCTTTGCAACTTCGGTGAAACCGCTCGACGGGCCCTTTTATCCGTGTACAACCACTCGTGGTGCAGCGTATTTGTCTCTTCTTCGTGGAAATCCAGCCGCCTCGTCCGTGTGCTTAAACCAGGTAAATCTCCTCTGGACTTGACCTCTTATCAACCCATCGCTCTTGCCAGCTGTTTCGCGAAAGTGATGAAGAGGATGATTTTCACTTTCCTGGAGTAGTACCGGGAACACCACGAGGTATACCCTGATTTTATGACTGGCTTCCGGCGTGGGCGGTCCATTATTGATAAAGTTATTGACCAGGTTTCAACTGTGCAGCATGAAAAAAGACTGAAGCGCCTATCTGCGGCGTTATTCTTGGAGATGATAGGCATATATGATAATGCATCGCCTGAAGCCATTCTGGATGTCAAAGAAATTGTTTGATTAGGGGTACCGATAGATCGACAACTATTTCAAGAGCAGAACTTTCTTTTTACAGATGGAGAATGGCGCGACAACGCATCAATGCATCCATCGTGGGGGGCCTCAAGATGGTGTTCTTAGCCTCACACGTTTCACTTCAGCACTCCTCGGCCTGGTGGACGCACTTCCAGAGTCAGTCTATATAATAATATATGCAGATGACATCTGCATTCGGGTGTCAGGCGTAACACGCGTTCATTTGCGTCCCCGGCTACAGAGAGAGGCTACACTGGCGACAAGCTATCTTGAAGCACTGGGGCAGGGAGCTGCCATCACAGAAATGCTCCCTTAGCATTTACGCATAACGCGATTGGTTTATATGTTATTAAAATTAACGGACACATGATCAACTACGTGAAGACCCACCGATTCCTCGAAGTCATAGTTGATCGCTACCTCTCCTGAAGCCCTCACATCGCTCACATGTAAACGAAACTCACCATGATCACCCACGTACTGAGGTATCTTTCTATAAAAACGTGGGGTGTATCAGTATGAGTGATGCTTTAACTCTGCACTGTTCCGTTCCTCAGTTTTATGCGCTACAGCTTACCCGTGCTTTGTGGGATCCGAAAAACGAACTAGTGTGCCCTCCAGTCGATCCAAGCCCAAGCACTGCGAAGTTGGTTGGTCTTCAACAATGCGCATCTACAGTAGCCACCACCATCATTGTGCGTGATTATCCAGTCAACACATACATACGCGTAGACCCTTCGAGAATACACCTCAGATAATTTGCTAGGACTCCATCACATCACTTCGCCACATATCCAACTTCTTTGCCTCATTCAGCGTTCAGCGCAACTGAAGCTCAGCATTGCGCGGTGTTTCCATTGAACTTCACGAATGCAGCATGGCCGCTGTTACCATTGTGGTGCCTACACCCATTCAAAGCTCTTTTATCATTTCTAGCATCCAAAATAAAAAAAACGTTGTCACATCTAGCACTGAAACAGGTCACACTACTGTTCCAGCAAGAAAAGCACAACAGAGGCCTTTCATACACACGGGTGACTCTGTCTTCAGTAGGCTCAGCAGGGGTGGTGGCTATTCCCGCGAAGTCCATCACAATAAATTCATGATATCACATTCGACGTCATCGACAGCTGCAGAAGTCACTGCCATACGTGCAGCTCCAGAGTTTATAGTTTAGAAACTTTCGGAAACTGGGTCTATCTGCTCTGACTTGAAGACAGCTTTTCATGTCTCGTGTCAGCCTCTCGCCGTGAACCTAATGAACAGTTTGTAGCTGAAATAAGGCTTTTTCGTCTCTAAGCAATCGAGAAACAGCACAGCAGAGTGTCACAAACGAGCGCTCCAAAATAGCACGTGCCACGGAATTCTAGCGACCGTAACGATACCAAGCGCTGAGAGACGCCTCAAGGTCAATGATAAAGAAGAAAACAAGCTTCCCAAGACTCCCCGGGCGCGCCGTCTCTCCCTCTTCGGAAGCATGATCTCGCCGTCCAACCTCCTCACATCGGCGGCCGAGCAAGCACTGGAAGGTTCTTGAAGGAAAGGGGTGGGGTGATTCAGAGTTGCGTCACGAGTCGCGGACGGCCTTCCAAACGTCTCGCTCTTTCCCCAGCCTTGGCTGTGCATCGCGCCAACGAAACGATGAGAATTTTCTGAAATCTAGCGCGAAAGGTATTTAAGCGAGAAGCGGAGAATGTAGGTAGGAGAAGAAAATATGCGCCAGAGTGCGTAGGGTGTTTCCGCCATGTTGGCGAAGCCTTTTGTCCTCAGTGACAAAGGAGGAAATGAAGAGGATTTTCACCTGAGGGGTGGTGACTCGTACTACAAGCAGAACAGTGTGACTGCCACCAAAGAGCGAAGACCCATCCTGCGGTCGCAACGCGTGGGAAGCCGACGTGTTACCAGCGAAGTTTGATGCTTGTAGAGCAGCCAATTAAAGACGCGAGGTTTTCTGGAAGAGAAACTTCGGGGGCAGCGGTACGACAACAGCACTGGATTTTGAGTGAGTGATTCTCGGAAGAGTATCATTCAGACTTTTCTTTCAAGGACTCTGGACTGAATAAGTTTTCGAACTCTTTAGTCTTTGTGTGGCTTAGTTGTTCGATGCATATGATTTCATTGTAGTGCGTATTGTTGTTTTTGCACGTTGTTTCGAATGTGGCTGATTGTACTGTGTGGTAAGTTGTTTGATTGGTGACATATCGTATTCAACTATTGTCGAGCGTGCATATTTGTGTATCGTTTGGATCTGCCATAATTGAGAATATAATTTCTTTTGTTAATCAACTCTCGGCTCTGACTTGTTCTTTGGGCCACAGCCGGCGTCCACTGGCGCGCCAAGTAGGACCACTTCAAAATTGTCTACGCTTTCGTGGTGTAGTTCATGGGGCCGATACTTCGGCCCTTGGAATTAGCCCGGCGATCGTCTCCCTAATTAACTGGACCTGTGACACAGAGTGCATCAGTAGATATCAGGTCATTGCTGTAAATATGGCATTAACTGCGCACATGAGGCCGCTCGATCTGCACACGACGGTATTCAATACACAGCCATCCCGTTCTCAAGAACCAACACAGCTACAAGACTTTGTTGATTTGCACGTGATCTCACACTGGTAGAGTGGAACTCGACAGAATTCACAAACGCGCACCTGCATAACTTAGATCCCGATCTCCAGCTTCGTCTTCCGCCATGAATGTCTCGAGATGAGGAGACTTTTATGCCGCCTGCGGCTTGGAGTGGCCTTCATCATCATCATCATCATCAGTGTTTATTCAATCAACGTAATACAAAAACATGGTTACAAAAGTATTTGGACCATTAGCCTGTGTGGCTAGTCAGTGGTCCAATCTATTACATGATTATTTTATTACATGTCAGGAGCAGAGGTGCAGTTAATATGATTATGAATCTATACACAAATTCAATGACAGGGTAGCTTTTAAGGTATATTTTATCGAATTGAATACACATGACAATAAATGCTAAATTGCTGCAAATACTTTTAGTACACAAGTGATAAAGAACTAAAGGCATACATTGTAACAATACAGAAGATAGTGATACCACAAAATATTTAGCACAATTTGTGCACAAAATTAACTGCGTTGAAGAATCAATACCATCGAACTCACTTCAGAACTAGAAACAAAAAGAAGGAAAGAAAAAGAACTATGCCAGATGAGTCGTAAAAAAGTGTGGACGTGAGCTTAACTTTGGTTAAGAACATGAAAAACTTACAAAATGCATTTTACAAGTGAATTTAAAGTTGCGGGCAAATTTAATTTCAAGTGGAATTGTGTTCCAGATTTTAGCACCAGTGAATTGTATTAACCGTTCGCCATATACATTCCTACAAGTAGGGAGGTTGAAGTTGCCGTTGCCTGCATGCCTTGTGTTACGGGTTGGTGTAGAAAACGCACTCACAGGTAGTGGAAAATTGGTGTTAATGATAGAATTTATCAACACCGCGGTTTTATAATTTCGCTGAAACGTGAAAGGCAGTATCTGAGTAGATGAAAACAAATCTGAGCTTGGGCAACAAGAGGACGATGCCGTAATAATTCTTAAGGCGCGTTTTTGCAATCGTATGATCGGTGCTATATACGTTAGATAAGTAAAGCCCCATATTTCGCTACAATAACTGAGTTGAGAGTGAAATATAGAGAAGTATAATGATCGTAGCACGTTATATGGAAAGTAACATTTGGCTTTAATGAGCGTGAAGCATGCGAAAGCAAGCTTTTTGGATATGTAATTAACCTCATCTTTCCAATTCAGGTTTTCATCTATTAGAACCCCTAAGTATTTAAACGCGGAAACGCGCTCAATGGGCGCGTCGTTAATTTCTAAGTCCAGCTGACTATAATCGAGGTTTTTTCTTCTGGAATGAAATATGATATATTTAGTTTTGGCTACATTTAATGCGAGCTTGTTGCGGGCGAACCATGCGGAAATCTGTGCCAACTCTGCCGTGATTTCTTCTTTTAGCGTGCACAGAGAGTTACCTCGAAAAAGCAATGCAGTGTCATCAGCGTACATTATGGTTTTGCGTGAAAGAGCAGATGGTAGGTCATTTATGTATAATGAAAACAACATAGGACCTAGCACGGTTCCCTGGGGTATTCCACATGTTATTTTTCTAAATCCTGAAGATATACGGTCAAACACGACGCATTGTTTTCTATCTGCCAGATAACTAGAAAATAACCGAAGTGTCTTCTCGGTGAAGCCATAATAAGATTCTAATTTCTTTAATAAAATGGAATGCGAAACAGTATCGAATGCTTTTTTTATATCCAAGAAAACGCTGACGGCAATTTCGTTATCATGAAGTACTGAGTTGACGAACTGTGCTAGTGTAAAAACAGCTGTGCTCGTTGACCTATTTGTGATGAAACCATGTTGTTCAGGGCAGATTATGTCGTTTGAGCTTAGAAATCGACAGAGACGGGACCTAGTTACCTTTTCAAAAAGCGTGTTAACAATGCTGAGCACCGAGATGGGACGGTAACTGCTCGGATTTTCTCGATCCCCGGATTTGTAAATAGGTACGACTCTCGCTATCTTTAGGATATTTGGGTAAGTTCCATTTTGCAGGCAGTTATTCATGATGCGGGAAAGAGGCTCCGAAAGAAGGTCTACATTTACCTTCAGTAGTTTTGTAGGAATCCCATCATGACCAACGGCTTTATTGCATGGGAGTTTTAGGATTTCTGACCTAATTTCCTCAGTGGTTACGCTTGCAAGCTGAAAGTCTTCCTCAAATATTTTGTTTTGGCAAGAATGTAGAGGATCTGCTTGAGATTGAGCAGGAAAGTTGTTACCAACATTGGTAAAAAAATGATTGAAGTTATCAGCGGTATTTGTTGTAGGATTATTCGGAGCAATGCGCTTTTTTTCGCCTATTCCCGTAACTTCACGCACTAGCTTCCATACCTGCTTGATGTCACCGCTCTGTTGGACTATTTTAGCACTGTAATACTGCTTCTTGGCTTTCCTTAACATCCCGACTGATTTGTTTCTGAAGTGTTTAAACTGCTTTTCATAGTATTCATTTGTTTTGCTTTGTTTCCATCTAGTGAAGTATGTATCTTTTTTCTTTATAACATTCAGTATGTCCCGCGTCACCAAAGGACATATTGCTTCCTTGTGTCTTCGGCCTGTGTATTCTTGGGTTGATTGGCTAATTGCCTCCATTATATGGCAAATAAAGTTTTCCCATTCAGTGTGAACATTACTGTGGTACAAGGCTTCAAAATCCGTACGCTCAAGTAATTTGCGCACTACAGCGTAGTTTGTCCGCTTAACTCGTTTTGAGTTATGGCATGGAGGTCCTAAATTAGCATTAGGCACAAACAGAAAAGTGGGGCAGTGATCAGCAATAGTAACGTCATACACTCCGGCGAAAACACTCATATCAGTTCCACAAATAATATGATCAATAAGTGAGGAACAGTTATCACTTATTCGTGTAGGGGCATTAATAACGTTCATTAGATTATATGACTGGAGCATCAATACATAGTCAGGGTATTCATCTTTAAGTAGATCGACGTTAAAATCACCACATATAACCAGTGGGCGGTTGTAGGCTATCAATGGGTCTAAGACAGTTTCCATAGTAGAAATGAATGCTGCTACAGACGAGCTAGGTGGACGATAAACAGCTCCGAGTATAACGCCACATTTCAAATGCACAAACAAGGCTTCACATTCAGGTTGGCTAGTAGAGTGGTTAGGCATGCACTGGTAATCGATGCTTTTTTTAAGGAACAGAGCAACGCCCCCACCTCGCGAACTGCTCTTCCTAGGTAGCGATAATAATGTGTATCCTGGAACATGCGCAGATTCTCCATCTTTCAACCAGGTTTCAGTAAGAGCGATAACGTCGTATACAAATGAATGACGCGACAAATGGGCGCAGAATTGGTCTAAGTTTCTTCGCGCACTTCGAATATTGCAATGAACAACAGACAAGTTTTCGTACTCATGCCAAGCTTGGTCGATACTTGAAAAATCAAACATCATTGCTCAGGAAATTTGCGATAGATCTTCTGCGCATGTTATGTGCAATACTCGCGAATTTTCTGTCTTTCTCATGAGAATTTTTCCGCCGGATACCCAAGTGAATTTCCAGTTATTTTCGCGCTTCGCCTTTAATGCCTTTCCCAGCAGTACCTTGTTAGCTGGACATAGGTGGTCATTAATATAGAGCGGGGTGGAACCTTCAAAGCCTATGATTGTAGTGGTCAATCTTTGCTTCTTCGTGGCATTCATGAAATTATCTCTGGGGATGCGGGAGATGAACTTAGCAATGATGTTCGATTGTGACTTTTCCCTGGTTGGAACACGATGTACAACCTCGAGGTCAGATTCATTTATATCCACTTTCAAATAGGTTGATATGCTCTTGATCACTGCTACAAGGTTCTCTTTTTCTTGCACGGGGACACCTTTAATTTCCACATTGTTACGTCGGCTGTACTGTTGTAGCTCTGTTAGCTCTTTTCTTGTTTCCTTTAGCTCAGTCGTGAGCCTGCTGAAGTCATTCTTGATTGCCCTGTTTTCCGTTCTGACGATTGCAATTTCATTTTTCAAGTCACCGATTTCCGATTTAAATTCCTCAAATTGCTTATTAATGAATTCCATTGCTTCTTTGAGGGGTTTGAGCTCTTCTTCAATTAGCTTAGGCAGCTCTTTCTTTAGTGCAGCATGCTTATGCTCAATTGACTGTCTTATCGGTTGTATCTCTACTTCAATTATTGCCTTTAAATCTTCCTTCAGTTGGTCATTTTTAGCATCAAGTCGCATGAACGCATACTCCTGTCTTATCAGAATACAGATTTTCTACATGCAGCTGCGAAGAAACCATCGCCCGCCATCAATATGAGTGTGCCCATTTCAACGCGCCAGGACAAGAACTCACTGAAGCTCTGAATAGACTACATGATCAGCATTTGTCGTAACAAAGGATTCTGGGTTGTTGGCTGAGCTCACCCTCTGGCCAGAAGGCTTTGAAAGCTTTGTTACGCTTTTTGCGGAAAACTGGTCTCGAGACGGACTTTCAAGTCCTGTTCTCTTTGATTTCGCCTTTCTTATACCGCTAATTCATTCATTTTCTCTCTTTCCCTTTGGAATATTTCTTTTATATCGCCCTATAGTCCTCTCACCCCTTTCCACAGCACAGGGTAGCCAGCCGGTCTAAGAACTAGCTAACCTCACTGTCCTTCCGCTTAATCGTTCGTCCTCCTCTCAAGTTTCTTAACATCTCAGCGTGGTCTGCGCCGAGTTTTGCTGCTAGTTTGAGTGGCTGAAACCCGAATACATCTGGTAAACGTGCGAGACCTACGGCTCCCCCAGAAAAATTCCCGCTGCGTGTTAAAAAATCACGTGTCTTTCTGCTATGCCATGCGATCCTGTCATCAATTGACAACCACAAGCGTGCCGCTTATCGTCATGAAGTCGCCGCAGTAGTACATAAAAGTGAGACACACAAATGAAAAGGCTGTTCTTGGTTTGTTACTGAGCGATTCACTTGAGACAGAACAGTGTCGGGGAGTTAAGACAGTAACTGTGGGAGGATGCTTTAAATTGTGACAATTGGCTGATCCCAGTGATGGCGCCGTGACAAGCGCGCCAGCCTCCTCCTGAAGGAGCACGCAGGCCCGGTGGTTCTCTGCAACGTCGCTGTCGAAGTACTTACAACATGTGCAAAAGTGTTGTTGAAGCACACTATCAGGAACTATAGGTCTACGAAACAGCTGCTAGCAACCGGTTTTTCACGTGCACACAGCAAGAAGGTGAGTGAGTGCGGGATGTAGTGGCCGCTATTTGTGGTTCGCCGAACGTTGCAATTTCAGCGCCATGTTACACCGCATGCTGCAGGATCGCATTGTGTGAGGTGCTGGAAACGAAGACGTAGGGCGTCTGCTGTTGACCCGCCGTACCTTGGCGTTCAATGCGGCAGAGAATTTCGCAATTGCTGAGGGGGCATTGTACGTGCTTGCACCAATCAGATGGTTGTCCTCATCTCAGAACAGTGTGCCACGATGCTTGAAGTGTGGCAACGTCACGCGAGTCTATCGAGCACGGACGTAGACACTAAAAAGAGTAAACAGGCAAACACACTTCCTCAAGCACCTCAGGATAGTTGGGATGTGTGTGAAGACTTCTGTGGGCTGATTGCACATTAGGTGCCGGACAGCGTGGACACGAAGCCTGTTTTCTGCCAAATTAGTTGGAATGGAGCGCCGCTCATTGTGTTTGTAGACTTGGGGTCACTTAAGAGCGTTAAAGTGCGACCAATCTTTGAATAAAACCTAGATGGATGACGTCTATTGCTACAATAAAGACGACGCCATGCTCCAAAGGCCCACTTTATCTCGCCACAAAAGGGCATCTCAATGCGATCAAGAGTTGCAATTCGCGAGACCACACCACCAATTTTTTACGGCAGTGAAACTATCCGCAGCTTCAATACGGCAGCCATCCAGGTACTCCATTCTAACGATTAAGCGTGTTTGCAAGTGAAAATTGTTGGTGGAATGCTCGAAGCTAGGAAACGAAAGTACAGTGATGTCTTTTCTCCAGTGCTCGGTTTGCTCGGAGGGCCACTGCTTCACTTGAACAACATAGAAGAAGCAAGACGTCGGTTTCGTAAAGCTCAGATGGTGTGGCATGCGCTCATACAGAGGCTGTAAGAAGTGGTAGGTGGGCTAGTAAACAAAGAGTGTTAGGGCTAGTGACAACACCAGTTGTGATCGTAGTCAAGAAAATGGGTAGGTGCGATTATACGCTGACCTTACGGTGAACGCTGCCACCATTATGGAGCAATATCCGCTGGCACTGCTTGACGATAACTGTGTGAATCACGTCGGTGGAGAGCTTTTAGAATCGAAGATCCTTAGGCCATGGGTCGTGCTTACGCGATGTATGTAGTATAGTAATGGTAGTCGCCGTCCTCATAATAGTAGTAGTAGCAGTAGTAGCTGACAGCCTCCACGGTCAGACTAGAGAAGGGGGCACGCGCGCACTCTTTTGAATTGAGGAAAACAGGCACGTAAATCGTAAATGAAAAGGTGGTTGTTTCTGATGAAATAATCTATAGAGACAAGTATCGGTGACATAATCTTCTATAAAATTCACCTTGAATATGATGTTTGCTAAATTAAACTTGCAACAGAAGGACGCACTTCAAGCACTATCTGGCCAGAAAAGATTGAAAATTTAAACTCGCTGGGCGTAACCTCCATAATTTTAGCAAGGTTTAGTGAAGGTTGGGCCGCAGTGCATGAACTAGCAGCGGTGGAAGGTGGAAACTAAACACGAAGCGCAGGCCGAAAGAGAGTAAGCGAGTGCCGCTCCTCTAGTTCGGTCGTGCCACCTCTCATTTATTTATATTATTTATTCATACTGCAGACTACAAAACGTTGTCCAAGCAGGACGGGCAATCAGGAATCACAAAAACAGAGGACTAAGATTGATCATGAACGTAATAAATATACAGTGCTACATCAACAAATATACACTATGAGACAAACATACATACTATGCAAGGCGGTCACACTCAGACAAGGTGTTCCACTCAGACACTGTTCGCGGAAAAAAGGAAAACTTATATGTATCTGTTCTAGCAAAATATGGTGTAAAAGAGTTTGGTTGGTGATGTCGTGTGTATCTGGTTGACAAAGGGGTTAAATACAATGAAGGGTCAATCGCTACTCTATGGTTAAGCAAGGTACTCAGGAAGTCTAAGCGCAGTTGCCTTCTTCTAGACTGAAGTAGTGGAATGTTGTTAGCTGACATTAGTTCAGATGGAGAATCCGTGTGACGAAATTTAGAATATATAAAGCGAAGTGCTTTTCTCTGAATTCTTTCCAACTTGTCTATGTTACATTTGGTGTAGGGATCCCACACTACGCATGCGTACTCCAATTTTGGTCGAATGTAGGATTGATAACACAGAATTTATACACTTGGTGGTGAATTGCGGAGCTTGTGTCTCAGGAAGCATAATTTTCTGAAAGCAGATTCACAAATGTTTTCAATGTGTGAATTCCAAGACAGGTTAGTAGTGAACGTAACACCTAAATATTTGTAGTTATTGACCTGTTTAAGTGTAGATGAACCAAGGGAGTAAGCATAGTGAAGGGGATATTTTTTTCGAGTTATACACATGGAAACTGTTTTTTCTGTATTTACATCATACCCCATTTGTTGCACCATTTGTATATGTTGTATAGATTTTTGTGTAGCTCTATTTGATCATGTTTGTTATGAATATCACGAAATAAAACGCAGTCGTCTGCGAACAAACGAATCTGGACGGTTGGCTCAATTACATCTACAATATCATTTATGTAACACAAGAATAGCAAGGGCCCCAATACACTGCCTTGGGGCACACCCGACGTGACTGGCAAAAGACTCGAATTTCGACCCTCGATGGCGACGTACTGCACCCGATTATTCAGGTATTCAGCTACCCATGCGACCAATACCTTCGGAAGACCTATTTCATTTCATTTGTAGATTAATTTCTCATGAGGAACTTTATCGAAGGCCTTACAAAAGTCTAGAAAATTGGTGTCTATCTGAATGTTGTCATCGAGGGCGCTGGCAAATGCATGCGTAACGGTAACAAGCTGCGTCACGGTAGAATACTTTTTTCTAAACCTGTGCTGGAAATGTGTTAGTATAGAGTGTGTTTCAAGAAATTCTGTAATCTGGTTCGCTATAATGTGTTCTATTAGTTTACAGCATGAGGAAGTTAGCGATATTGGCCTGTAATTAGGTACTGATAATCTGTCGCCTTTTTTGAAGATAGGCGCAACTCGGGCCATCTTCCAGTCAGGCGGCAAAGTTGTTGTTGACAGGGAAGCATGGAAGAATAAAAAGAGGAATTTGCCAACGCATTCGGCATAACGTCGGAGAAAGACATTGGGCAGTTCGTCAGGATCGCAACTCTTTTTCGTATTTAGGTTTACAAGCATGGAAACCAAACCAGCATATGAAATGAAATTGACCTCGAATGGTTGAGATGACGCTACAAAAAACGTAGATGCTCCGGAAACAATAAACACGCTATGAAAGTATGTATTGAAATGATTTGCAATGTCGCCAGGATTTGTAACTATGCGGCTGTCAAGTACAATCTTTGAAATGGGTTTCTTCCTATCTTTAAGATAATTCCAGAACTTGGAAGGATCATTCTTTATAAAGTCGGGCATTAAGGTTTTAAAGTAGTATTCTTTTGAGCGATGCATTTTTTCAGCAAGGATTCTTTGGTGCTCCTTCATAACTGCGCGCTGCGCATGCTGCTTCCTTAGCCGTTTAACTTTTCTTTTTAGTTTAACAATTTTATGCGTCATACATTGCGTACGTTTATGCGTTTGTTTGGGTTTGATAGGGATAAAGTTGTTAATACAGTATTGGCACGTCTCAACAAATTTTTCCCAAAGAGCGCACGTACCTAAAGCGTCATCGTTCAATTCTGCAAGTACAGCTTCCATGTATTCTATTACACGGTCATCATCAGCTCTCGAATAATCCTTAAAATACTGCATGGGTGATTTTTGGTGGCTACTGCATTGAAACAGAGGAATTGTCACGCTTACAAGTTCATGATCTGAAAGCCCCTGTTCCACGACTACAGTATATCCTGAAAAAGCACGTTTTACGAATACCAAATCTAGGATAGAGCTTGCATGTCCTTGCACGCGTGTTGGTTGCCTGATTATTTGAGTTAGATCGTGAGCGAGCATAATATCAAAACAAGTGTTAGCATTTTTACTGAACTGGGAACAGGTCAGCCCCTCCCAGTCTACACTTGGCAAATTTAGGTCTCCTACCAAAAAGATTTCCTTATTAAAAAACCTTGACATATGTTTTTCAGAAAGGTTAGGTACTCCGGGATCGCATCTGGAGGCCTGTAACATGCGTACAAGATAAAGCTATGTCCCCAGCAGCACAATTGTACGCAAAAGCATTCAAGAATGCCAACATCAGCAGCAATCGTTGCTTCGATATCTGGTTTGACAAGGATGGCTACTCCCCTCCTCTGGCAGATCGGTCTTTTCGATACACGTAGTAACAGGGGGGAAATACCTCGTCATCACTAATCTCCTCTCGCAACCACGTCTCCGTTATCACCGCAATATGGGGATCATACTGCATGAGCATGCTTTCCAAGGAATCTATTTTATTAGTGACACTGCGCAAGTTTATGTTAACTAGTCTAAGTTCTTTTCGTTTGTTTGTGTTCCCGCTATTTTTACACAACCTAGCTTTGTTTTTATAGGGAGGGGTGACAGAAGGCATTTGGTCTGTATTACATTCCTCAGTTATGATTGTTGCGGCTTGTGGCTTCGCGTATTTGGCCGACGTATTTCGGTTTCTACGGTATTTCTGGCATCGTTTTTTTGAACGGGCGCTACATCATTTTTTCTTCGTTCCGGACGTATTCCTTCTTGTGGATATATAGCTTGTTGTACACTAGCGAGGCTTTATCGCCATTATCTCGATTCGTTTTACAGCTCCGCCATAGTTTTCTTCTGATTTCCCGTACTCTTACAGAGAAATCCTCCCCAATAGAAAAATCTGTGTCTTTTAGTTTGAAACACTGTTTCAAAATTTTTGTCTTGTCTCTTGAATCTAGTAGTTTGAGAATCACGGGCCTGACCTTGCTGGGTGATGGCCGCCCCAGTCTATGGATTTAGTCCTTGAAAAGTCCGCTGGATGGCGGTACTTTTCTCTGATGATTATATGATGAAAAGATGCGATATTTCGGTACTTGCAGTGTTCAATAGATGGACAGATGAACAGACAGACGCGCACGGACGAACAAACAGATGCACGGACAGACGAATGGAAGCAAGAACGGACACATAACCTCCCTGTCCTGCTTATTCTTTCCTCCTCTTCTCAAGCTTCGTAACATCCCAGCGTGGTCTGCGCCTAGTGTTCCTGGCACGGAAGCGCGGATGGACCGACGAACGCTTCACATCACTTATCATCATGCACTCCGTGGATATGGTGTGATTTTTTTCACCTCAGACTTGCGGAACGCCTACAATCAGCCGCCCGTATGGAAGACTCGAAGAGTCTAGTCGTTTGAACGTGCACAAGCGTTTCTACTGTTTTGACAGGCTAGCGTTTGGAGTGTACTCAGCGTCGGGACTTTTCTGGTGACACGTGGAGCATGTGCTCAGAGGGAATCTCACATTCGAGGTACATCTAAAGAGCATAAATGTACCGTAAAACGCGAATGACTGCGATGACCTGGAACAATTGCTGCAACATTTGGGCGTACCCAGCTAAGAAATGAGAATTCAGGTTCAGGGAAGAGTAAGTCGCGTTTCTCAAACACCGCATTCACAGCATTATGTAAGGGAACGGTGTTTTGCATCATGTAGCAGGCCGAACGATTAATATCAGTTCAAAAAGCAGACCATTGATCTCCAATTCGGCGTGACCAGGTTGAGAGACTATCTTTGTGGCACTCACTTCGAATAGGCAACCGACCACAAACCATTAACCATACTCTTCAATCCCCAAAATGCCATTTCCCCAATGGCCGCTGCCCGCATGCAGTATTGGAACCTGTATATGAGTACCGCCGGACCTATTGTAAGCGTTCCAAAAATTTTAACGCAGATGACTTTAGCCGACGCGAAATTCCTCAGAGCCAGCCCGATAACGAGCAAGACGACACTTCCCAATATATGATACATGCAGAAGGTATGAATGCGGCACTCACCCAACTCAAAAAAGTCCGTGGTTCGAACAATGCGTGATACTAAGTTACAGCCGGCTATGAATTCCGGTACCTTGGCAAGAAACTGGCTGGAAATTGTCTCGGATGCATGTTGACTACACAGGCGTCATTGAGACACAAGCTATTGGTAGCAATGACGCCAATACCAAGTAGCTGGAGGTCATATCGACGGGTGTACGTCGTCTGAAGCCTCCCCGGAAGCGTTAAGCGTCACATTTGTGATGTTTGACCTCACACATGCGCTGGGTATAGGTAACGGGTCACAAGTTGTCTCAGCCAAGTTTCAGAGCTTTGTAAAAATGAATGGCATCAACCACGAGATGACTGCGCCTCAACACCCGCAGTCAAAGGTCCGGATGGAACGCGCTTAACGCAGAATCAAAAAATGCCTTCGAAAAACTTGCCTCCGAAAAAGGTGCTGCAATTTCGCAAGCCTCTCTGTCAGCTCTAACGCTGCTACCGATGGACACCGATCAAGGATGGAAAGTCTTCAACCGAACAATTGTTGGGGTACCAGTTACGTACCAAGCTACACTACTGCCTTTTGCGTGTAGGCAGTGAACCACATTTGCCAGAGCGCTTCTGTACCATGGCCTTCTTTCCAGGACAGCCAGTGTGGCTCAAAAGTTTCCCCCACCAGACGAAATGATTGCCTGAAGTGATAACCAGCACTACACGGGATCAGTGGAGATCCATAAGGGTGGGTGGGTAAGGTCATTATGCGAACCAACTGCGACCACAAGCCGCTAAAAATAAGACACTGCGAGAGGGCTCTGCAACATTCTCCACCACAAACAATTCCTAACCTAAGTCAGCCGGCATGGCTGACCCCGCTCCGGTGGGATAACCAACCTCTAGTCAACTGGACTGACCACCTCCTCTTCGCGGGGCCCCACCGTGGTGGTCACGGCGAAGAGGGGGCGACTATTTCGCCGGGACCACCGCGGATTATTTCGAAGAGGGGGCGACTATTGCAACTATTTCGCCATGACCACCGTAGTGGTCAAGGCAAACGATCACGGCGACTATTTAAAGCATTCAGCTGGTAAAACTGGGAGATGTGCTGCGTCACGCGAGCGTGTCATATATCGAAAACATCAAGCATGCAGCTTATCGTAATGACTGCTCCATAGTAGTATACAAAAGCGGCACACGCAAAAAAAATTGCCCGCAGCTTCCCTCGGGGGAACACTGAGGAGGATGCGGACCATATAATTGGTTAACGGGGTGTTAAAGTGCGACTTACTTGGGTCGATGGCTAAATTGGTTAACGTGGTTGTGAAATGGGGTGTTAAATTGCGACTTACTTGGGTCGATGGCTAAATTGGTTAACGTGGTTGTAGGAGGGGGTGTTAAATGAGTGAACACGTACACACGTATGCGAAAGGGCGGCGCTGGTCGAAGGGACGTCGATCATTGTGTTTGTGGATTCGTTGGAATTCATTTCACCGCGACCTTGGACGTCGACGCGCCGTACAAACCAACCGACGAGCGGCAACTGAGCGAGCGAGCGCCGACCTTGAGTATATATACAGCACGACGGCGCATGCACTGTCAGCTGTTGAATGTTCTCGAAGCGCGACGCCACATGCGCGTCCACTGGAGAATCAGGAGAATTGTAGATGTCGAACGCGGTGTGTAGAGGAGGAAGGGTGCACAGATGGTGGAGGAGTGAAGCGCGCGCGGTGTGTAGAGGAGGAAGGGATGCACAGATGGTGGAAGAGTGGGCGACGGCGCGACGGCGCATGCGCGCGCGTCAGCTGTCGAATGTTCGAGAAGCGGTGCGGACGGCGCGGACGGCGCGGACGGCGCACTACAAGGCGCGAGTATAAGATGCTCCGCATCTAATATAATATTTTTGTTCTTGCTTGGTTAGTCAACCGTTCCCTCGAGACAACTTCACGCTTCTTCTCATTACTTGTTTCTAATGAGAGTGTCAGCTCGCTATCCTTCCAGTGACCACTTGCAAAGTACGCGCATGCGCACATTACCACCCCTACCACTCAATTCCCTTGAACATAATAGTCGAGAAGGTGGCTGCCCCCTTGGCAAACGACTAATCAAGACAGGGTGTCTACATTCGCAGAGCGTGTTTGGCCATAGGCACATTTCTAGAGGTGGTGCCGGCTTCAAGACGCGACCCTCTGAAGAAGCATCACAAATACACTAACAAAAGAACATCAATTGCGAAAAACTGTGGGCAGTATGAAAGATTAGTAATAAAGCATGACAAAACTATAGCGTGCCCGGAGGTAGTGAGAGTTCGTCATACCATCAAGGAATAAGCTTGTAGCCAAATTCACTGAGGCATCGAAGTAGCACGTACTATCTGGAGTACAATCTCGCTACGTCCACGCCGGCGTATGGGTGCTCAGATGCATTCGAGCGCACGTAGTTGGTGGGACATGTGTCGTCGTCTAGGATAAGTGTGACAGCTGTCAATCCTGTGCAAGTTGTTGATACGGAGGTGGCTTGGCTGTCCAGCTTTTTATGGGCGTTGAAAATAAGTGGGCATCTTGGTTGTTGCAGCTGGTAGCATGGCTTCCGGTGTCTGAGCTAAGCTCCTCCTGAAAACCAGCCTGAATGACGTCACCGGTGTCGTTTCTTGCATTTTTGAGTTTCAAGTTAAGGTTACACACGAAAAATGTCGTCTCAAGTCTTGTACTTGAGTTTTACGTACTTATTCGTGAGGGTCTTATTCAGGCGTTCACTGAGGCCATTAGTCTGTCGGAGGTAGGCAGTCTTCCGTCGGTGACTTTTTAGACTGTATTTCAAAGGGCCAGTCAACAAGCTTCGACTCTTTTTTTACACACTACAAACAATCTCGCGCATCTTTCGTACACCTGATCAACCTCCTTCCACGTGCAGTGACATAAACTCAGTGACTGGCGACATTGACTTCATTACTCTCTGTTGAGACCGACCTGGTTTAGACTAATCGAAGAGCTGCGTGCAGCGTCACGTTGTCGATCGCCGAATGGACGTCACTGAACGTGGAAGGAGGTTGATCACGAGCGAAAAAAATTCGCAAGTTTTTCCAGCGCGTTTCGGAGCCTGTAGACTAGCCCTTCAAGATCAGTAGCGTTAGGTGCAGCGTAAAATCCACGATGATGTAAATAATTATTGATGCAAGGATCATTCGAAGGTCAATAAGTGTCAGGACATGAATAATTAGGTAAACAATGCCTATTTGTACAACAGCTATGTGGCCGCAAAACTTGCACACCTTTCAGTAAAAAGAAGCTACGGAGCGCCGCGACGCCATAGAATGTTCTCAACGAACTCCTCTGCCTATGCGGTACTACCTTTAAACAGAGCTCTGGTTTCGTTGTAGCGAGTGGGGCAGACAGCGGCTACGATGATTCGCGTGTTGCCGAGTGTTGACGACAAAAATGACCCCAAAAAATTGATTCGATCCGCTGAGGAGTCGATCAGGTGAATCTACTGGGTGACCAAATCTGACTAGCCTTGTCGGCAATGTCTTGCGTCGCTGACAGTCGTGGCATGGCCTCACGTAACGAGTGACGTCATCAGCAAGCCCCTACCCAGCAGTGATCTCCTTTTATCTTTGCGAGCGTGCGAAAAATAAATTGAGATCGCAAGTCGACGGGTCATCGTGGAGAGCCTGCAGTACTTGATATCCCACTGCCAAAGATGGAGTACAGTAGTTGATTCGAGCCTGGGAGTTCTTTTCGAGGACGTCTTTTTGTAAAAAAAAAATGATGCCATCTTTGCCTGAATACTTCAGGAACAACGCTAGTCCTGCCTCATAGCTATTAGGGAATGCTTCTCAATTTCAGATTACTTCGCCATTGTTCGGTGAATTCAAAAGCTCTTATGAGCCCCACGAATTTGTCTTTGTGGTGATCATCAAGAGCCGTCGCAGGAGATGTTGTGCAGGACAAGCAGTCAGCGTCAGAGTGCTTTCATGTGGGCTTGTGAAGATTGAAAGTGCAAATTCTGGACGTCTCAGGCTGAGCCATGTGAGGCGACTTGAAGGGTTTCTATAGCTGTGTACTTAACACATAGCGTTGTGGACGCTAAAAACATTAAAACTCAACACCCTCGCCGCAGGTGTTGGAGCAGCGCCAAGTAGCTCACACCCTCTTAGCAAGGAGCGGTGATGCCTCTCTCCTTCGCTTGACGCGCACTCGTCGCGTGTCGGCCCTCTGCACCACTCGGAAAGCTCGAGCCCGCTCCTAACGAGGGCATTCTCTCATCTCCACCTCCTCGCTCTCTATCTGTCGTCGAGAAGAAGCCGCGAGCCGGTAGGTGCACGCGCTGCGCGTACCTCGAAAATCTAGCGGCACCAACAATGTGGACAGCGCGCCGCTCCTTGCCGCGCGATCGTGCCGTCAGTTGGGACGCCGTGAAACAGGATGCCGTCGCGGCATGCTTCCCGCTAGTGTGAGCCTATTTTTCCCGGCTGTCGGCGACATAGTGAGGGTTAGAGAAGCCAATCGCTTTCCCGAATGTTGACGTCAACACCTACGAGGCGTGAGCCAGGGAAGCTGAGCGCATGCGTTCGCAGTGAAAGACCAGCGACAGCAACGAAGTGCAAGTCAAGAACACCGATCGCGTTCGAGAATACAGACGGTCCGCGGGTAACACCAACAAGACGCAAGTTGAGGAAGCCGAGCGCATGCATCGTCAACGCGTCCCGCCTGCCATGTTTTTGCGCTTCAAACAAATTTTTACTAGAGTAAACGCTACACCGAGTTTCACTGCAAACTGTTCTTCTAGCACCCGCACGCACGCCCGTTTCAACCACTGATATCTACTGGGAGAGCCGGATGCCGCATTGAGCGCGCTCGGTTGAAGCCACCGGAAGCCGCCATTGGTGTCCCGAAAGCCACCGACATGAACAGTCACCTGATGCCGGCGCTAGAGCTTTTCTGTTATTTTTATTTAAATGCCGGCCTGTAGCGCGGTAAACTGTAAGAATCGATTGGAAATTTCATCGCAAAGAGATATCGCGTCTAAGGACCGCAAAATTATATTACTTTTTACACATTCTGCGAGGTTATTGTGGTAGTTTATTGCCTCTTACTTAACCAGGTGTGTTGAAGATCTTTGTTTTTTTATATACAGTTTCCCAAGCTCGAGGCCTCAAATATACTAGAAGTGGGTCGGTAACTCAAAACACCTTCTCCAGAAAGCCAGTTTTGCAGTGACGATTTCGCAGACTCAAGTTTTGAGCACTGGGTTCCAAAACCTAATCTTCGAAATGATGCCATCTCAGCGCTGTTTTTTTCCCGGATCACTTATAAAAAATGGCAGATCCCACGTACAGTGGGAATCGATGATATGCGAAGCCCGAATGAGAAATGTTTATATGTCACTTTATTATCAGCACAACGTTACGAGGTGGAGGTAAATGATGCCATACATGCCTTCGGTGTATGAGTATCATGTTTGAATGTGTCGTTTGCCGTCGTCATCTATTCACGTCACGAGATACCAGATTCATTATCTGTGGAGCTAGCGAAACGGCCGCAAGCAACCTATGAGCATTGCATGCTGTCATGTTCTTATATGACACGCGTATCAGGATTATTATGTTTCCACCAGTCATATATTTCGTCATCCATCCCTACTGAAACGTTCCGTAAGATGCGGAGACCTCAAGTACGGAATTATTGGAATATGGAAGACGTGTGATGCGGACTCCGCATAAGACGTATGATGCGGAGTCATACAAATCAAGCAAAAAAGCATAACTTCAAGGGTTCGTTTTTTGGTAGAAACAATAATAATGAGAACTAAATTCAATGTGAATGAACTTGTCAATATTAATGAAATTGTTCTCATTCACATTGGCAAAGAGAAATGTCATTTTAAAATATCGACCATGAGCTTAGCTCTCCTGAGCACCGACAAAAGAAATGAAAATCTATGAAAACTAATCGCATGTAGCCTAAAAATAATTTTTTATTGATAGTATGTGCTCCTACAATATAAATACAGCTATACACAACTTGCCACAGCTTCACGACAGAAACGAGGTAGGGGCAGAGGGAGTGGTCAGAAAAATAATTAAGTATGAGAGCACAACTGATATGTACAAACACATAATGGTGCTTATCATTTATGCACGGATGGTCGTGTATAGAGCTGGGTCGTTTTGAGATTTTCAAAAGCATTGTTTCAGACCACCATGCAGATTACGCTTCAATAATAGTGCTACATAAGACACAACTTATGGGCCAGCTTTAATGAATAAGAAGATTATAGGTTAAACAAATGCTTTAAAATATATCATAACATGGCTGCATGGACGCATACAAGCTATGTAAAGCGCAATAAAGTGAGGACGCATGAGCTTCTCTTGATGCTTCAGTTCTACATAGATGCATCAACTGTGCTGCAAAGAAATTTAACCAATGTCTGTGTGGGCAACATTGTCCATTTTAAACTATATATATGTATATAAAATTCCTACTGCGAGTTAAGCTACGTAGCACTCCATAACTCTTCCTTTTATTAAGGGCAATTTTTCAAACAATCAACATTATTTATTTTCTGTCTCATGACTTTGTGCCCGCAATTCTTGGTTTGGCTCGATCACAATTGTGCAGCCCTTATTTTGGAGGAATCAAAAAATATCAACCAAAATATATTTTGGAACTGCTTCTCGGTGATATTGCCTTCCCTCAACTGCCACAGCTTGAGATGAGTCATATAGCCAGTCTCGCGCATACCTGGGGCCTACTCTTGAAGAAACTGGTCCGGCTGTGAAATGCTCAGTTTTTTCTCAAATAAATTTTTTGGTTTGAGTTTTCTCACTTCTCGAGTCCCCTCACAATCAAGCAGACCCATTGTTCCCCTTAGTCCTTAATTTTGTTATATTATGAAATAAATAAAAAATTCATAATGAAAATAAAAATACTAATAACTGTTGCGCAAAAAACACAGTCCCACATACGTACTTGAACGCAATATTGCTTTTATTTTGTTTCAGAACCTAAGGCATTAGAAAAGATAGCAGTACAATAAAAACGTTGAAAATAAACAAAAAAAAAATTAAACTCGGCAGGACTCGAACCTGCGCCACTCAGTTGTGCTCGCGTACGTCAACTGAGTGCGTTAACTTGCTGAGCTATTCGCGCTGAAGGCAGCATGCTGGTTTAAGTTATGTATATAAATTTGCTTTTTACACGCTATGTGTTGGCATATTTATGTACGATATGCGATTGTATCTATTGTTGTGTGCATATGTTTTGGGATTGTATATACGTCACATGCGTTTCACATGTCTTTCAACTATAGATTGCTGCCCCGCCGCGGATGAAAACAAGTATTTTTACACCCACACACAAGCTTGAGCAGTTGAAGGTTGTTTCCCGGGGCTCTCTTGCGATTGAGTCGGCCACCACAGGGAATTAGAGTGATACGCCATTAAAGCCTGCATCTAGCTGTATTCCACTTAGTAGCTCTATCGCTTGATGACAAATCGAGCGCGGGGCGCGACGCTATTGCGCATGACCATGCCTCGCGTAGCGGCGACATCAGCTGATTCCGCCGGCCGGCTTGCTTCGATTTGCTTCAGAGCAAAGAAATGTCAAACCTTGAAAGATTGCGTACTGCACTATGTCAAAATGTTACTGCTTTGTAGCCATCCTATGATTCATTGAGAATTGATAACTCTGATATCACTACTGTAGAGCATTGCGTCGGCGACACGCACCGAACGTGAAACCGCACTACGTCTGTCGTAGAAGCAGTAGGAGGCTGTCGTCTGCTAGAACAAAAACAAAACAAAGACCTGCGAAAATATTCATAAGTTCTAACTTGTTTTTTGAATAACCGTTTATCACTTTTAAAGTTATTTTGCCAGATAACATACATTTTTATTTCAGTTTATAGCAGCGACAGATGTTTTTTTTTTATTTTCCTCACACAGATATCCAAGCCAAATCCATTCACAGCTAAAGCCACATGATGTTTGTCTTTGTTTCCGGGGGCATGCCGTTTGGGTAAAGTGAGCTAGAATCTTTAGTTTGGGTGCGTCTCTCATGTGTTCGCGCAGCTACACACGAGAGCACGAAATGTTAAATTTACGCAAGGAAGCGCCGTTCCTCGTTCGTGTGATGTGCTAAGATTGCGCCCTATTCCCGCGGTTGTTCGAGTGCGGATCAAGTGCGAGTCGTCCAAGGAATCGGCGGGTTGGGCGGGCGCTCGAAGGACTCCGAGGTGACGGCTGACGCCTGTGGTCGCTTCCCTCAGGACAGTGTGAAAGAAACTAAAGGTAAGGGGGACACTTTTTTATGTAGACCAAGTATGCCACTCAGTGCAAGTGTGTGTTGCTGCACTCGAACGAGGCGTCGTGAAACGGCAACCTTACGCGCCTTTGCGAGTGCGGTTGCCGATTCGCTTTGACAACGCTAACGCCAGCAGAGCCATGGCGCATCGGCGCGGCCTTACTGGAGCTAATTCGAGACAACTGCGGCAACATGCATGTGTATGGTGATCAATTTTTTCATATGTGCAATGTAGTGAGGAAGACGCACACGGCGCTTGCTACGTTGTTGATTAAACGAAGCCTGCAGTGCCATTTGATGCAAAGCAGCATTTTGTTTACGTTCGCGGGCGATACAATTTGTAACTTGGCTCGATTCACCTAGCCAACCGCCTAAGTGGGTTGATTAGCATACGTTCATGGTAGAGCGTTATTATGCCCCTAAACAGTGGCGTGTGCTTGTTGAAAGATATAATGTGTGTGCCTAGTGTAGAGAGAGAGAGAGAGAGGTGTTCGTGCAATCTGCATGTGTACCTGCAAGACGCCTTTGCTTGTAACTAATAATGTACCGGCCAGCACATACATTGTACGCCTGACTTTGAAGAAAACTTGCATGCACAATGTGAGATTTTGTAATCTGCCAGAGTTGCTTTTTATAAAATAATACACTGCCAGCCTGTTCAAAATATATTTCGCTGCTGTGTGGCAGGGGTGTGGTTATCACGCTGTTGTGTAGTTGCTGATGCAAGCACTTATAGTTTTGATGCGTTAATATTTCTCATCTAACTCATCAGGTGTTTGGCTGTTTCAGCACAAACAAGGCAAAGAGAGAAGGAAGACGGGTAATGACAGGACCAGTGCCGACATTTGTTTGAAGGAGAATACCCATGTTGGTGTATTTATTGTGACAGTCTTTCTGTGTTGCTTTTTTGCCCAATTTATGCAACAACACAGTTGTCAGCAATATGAGAGAGAACACTGAAATTAGCTTTTAACGATCATGGTGACTAAATGCCTAGTAACTCACAGCACAAAGAAACAACAAAAGACATCAGTATGATCAATGTGGATGAGTACAGTCTTGCATCTAAAAAATATATTGTGCGAAATGTTGCCTAAGTAAGAAACCTCTCTATGTTTGCAAATAGTGTGACGTCACTTCGAGCACCGTGCCAGCCATTCCCTCCCTCTGTGCAAGGGCTGGTTGGCAAGGAAGTTGTTTGTGACGTTCCTGATAGACCACTGAGATGTATGCGATTCTAAACCTGTAGCCTAATATATACGTAATCTTTTGTGCAGTTACATCGCTGCATCTGACACCTACAACTTATTTGCATATTTACATTGCTCCCTTAGGACCTAACACACAAACTTGTTGTTTGCATTGTCACTTCATAAATATCGAGCGGTAAAGGTACTGAGTATATGTGAAACAAGAATCTCTGCTTATTACATGAAGAAATATGAGGCCTTCGATAAAACGAGTTATACCTTTATTGAGCTTGCGTACTCGTCGCGGCGATTGATACATGCAGCTTCAGCAAATGGTATCTTTCAGCCCGGTGACCTTGCAATTTTTTTTCTGCACACAGCGCAAACACCGAGATGTACCCACTCGCAGATGGTCGCGTCAAGTGCATATTTACCTTGACTAAGATGTCGAATCAAGTTTTTTCATCGACCGGTCCCTGCCATGAGTGCTAACGTCTTCGCAAACAAGACACATGGTTATTGACACTGCACACACCACACACATTATTCTCAGTTGAACCGATATTCTCAATACTTTTCAATGCACACTACATGCCGCAATCAACAGTGCACATTTTTGAAGACTATGCCGCTGTTGCTCGCACAGGCCACCACGTGTGTTCACTTCTTCAAGATAAACAGACAGCGTGGCAAATATTTTACCACACAGTTTACCACACAGCTGGATGTTTGCTGACACATACTACAGCTAATGTCGACATTGTAACGTGAAGTGTAAGCTTTGAAAAATTAAAACTTTCCCCAAACACCGCACGACTGTACCGGGCTGAGCCACTAGCGGGAGTGTTTTTCCAGCCACACCTTTTACATGTGCCAGTGACATCATGCTGTGACGTACCTCGGTAGGGGCCTATCGCTGCATACTTTATGTGAATGAGGGTCCTGTAAGTGAAAGCTGGCATTGTTGGTTTCGTAACTTGTTCATGCCCAACTGGACCTTCATTTGCACAAGTTGTCTGACTGATATTCAGGCGAACTTTTGCGTAATAATTTATACAGTTGGCAGTCTGTGCTTGCCCCATACTGTTGTTACTGGTGTTTCTTTTTGTTACTTTGCACTGATCTTTACTACTCACCTACAGAAACTAGCCTATCTTGCCGCTGTTTTGGACAAGATGACGCTGGCAAGTGCGATAGTGTTCATAACTCTAAATTCTCGAGCAAAAATTATCGTTTCATATTCAGTTAGTTGCATTCATATCAGTACAATATAAGAAATCATTGATTAAACATGAATCCGTGTTCCTTTACATAATGCTCACAACTTTTATATCAAATTGAATGGTGTTTATAAAAAACATGGGTTTTAGCTACTTCATGCTCTTTTCTCTAAGAGCTGACAAAACGCTATTGCATGCTTACTTGCCATGAATTGGACTGTGTTCGAAATACATTGCAATTCTTCACCGGACTGCCAGTACACTTCACATTGGGGGAACATTTATTAAGCATGGATTGATTAATTAAGAACGGAAAGAAAGAAGCGGCAGGCCGGGATACTTGATATTGGCATTCGTTTTGCTACCCAGCGCATTATCATGCAAACTTCCTATAGAGTGGTTATGCGTCTTGCACGTGTGTCTGTAAACCAAGAACTTTGGGTAGAACTATATTTATCCTACAAATGGTTGCAGGACTGTGGAGGCTGTAGGGCTGCTTAGGAATGGTGGAATCCCTGGACATGTGTTCAACCTTGCTGCATCAGCTCCTTGGTGTTTTCACGGCATCTTTACAGACGTGTTGGGTGAGTAAAGCAAGCAGGTTTCAACACAAGGAAAAGTATAATGTGGCAGCACCTCTTGCGCGTGCCTTACATCCCAAGTATATGTGGCCTGTAATTTTTAAAGAGACACTTCTTTTTGCTTTATATTTGAGTCTTGATGCTTCGACAGCAATGTATTTGTGTTTAGCAGCAATTGTTTTTGAACAAATAACTGATCTCAATAATGAGAAAACACCCTTCATACTTGCTCCTTAGCATAAGCTAGCACATATCTGTAGCAGATTCAATTATTCATTTTTTGCTGGGATGATAATGGGCAAGTAGCAAAGGAAAGTTCAGATTGGAGTGGTCGGTGACGTCTGTTTAGGCTCTGCCATATTGCTTTGCAACCAGAGTTACTTGTGGCTACATATACAATGAAGCCACATGACGTGCATTCTAAATGAGATTACCATATCACATTTCACTGCATCTTAGTATGTGCCAAACAAATGCAGATATCATTAGCTTGCCACTATAAAGGGATCTTAAACCAACACAAGGTTGAAATTTAGTCGTGGTGTTGCAGCTGTGTATGACTCTACAATGGATGCATAGCCGTGATAATTTGTCTATATGTTGTCGCAGTAGTAATGTTACACACATTGTACGATACAAAAGAGGTTCTCGTTTATTTCGCTTTTTTTCGCTATGCTTCTTTCTTGTCTCTTCTTGCCATGTGCTCCTCCTCACTGTACAAGGAGCAAGAGCAGTGGGCACACAAACACGTATTTAAAAAAATGTTGTAAGGTGAGCACTGAGAAGCTGAACACTTCCAAAAGGCTCAAAGAGGTAAAGGTATTGTTTCTAGCTACTTTATTGGCACCCATAGCTAGTTGTGCTGCTGCAGTTAAAAAATAAGTTAAATGTTAAAAATTAATTGGAGATGGTTTGGCACCCATAATTGCAGTTACATACAGAACTACGTTTGAATGCGTAAGCAAAATCTGTTCACTCTAAATCAATCCTAATGATATCTGAAATTCAGGAAATATTCACAGAAAAGCTCAGGAAAAGGCTAAGTGGTTGCCCCTTGAATGTGAAGGAGATACCCTTCTTCTAAAAGGTCAATAGACAGTCTAGTAGTCTCGATATTACATGCACTATAAAATATTCTGGTGTGGTGCTTTTCATGCATGTTATAATGAGAGGGGTTTTTAATAGAACTGTTGTCACTTTGCCCTGCATTGTTGAAATAGTTCACATAGTTATAATGCATGAATCACTTTATGCCTTTTGATTTTATGCAAATGGTTTGCTTACCCAGTCGGTTTAACTTGATTTGGATAAAATCATAAATGCTCTAAATTTTTTTTTACTATACAGCAGGTTTATTTTTAAAATATGCGACCATTGATGTGAACGCAGTTGGTGGCGTGCTTGATTAATCCTTCACTATCACCACTCTAACTACACCTGCTACAGTGCATAGTGTGACAAAAGTAATGGTACTTAACATTACTGGCAGCATACACTTTTATGTCTCAAAATAGGTTAGAAAGCCTGGTAAAAATGTGTGTACGTTTTTTTTTTCGCTCCAACTAAATTTATTTATTTATTTATTCATAATACCCCTAAAGGCCCTCGTGAGAGGGTATTACATAGGGGGGGTTACATGAGCAAAATTACAAATAATAAACGTCAAAAACGGAAAAAAGGTGAAAAAATTCAAATAAATACAGACTAAGGTTGAGATATAAGTTATAACAAGTAATTGGTAAAGACAGCAAAAATAAAGAAAAGAATAGGCAACAAATCATTGGAATACAGATAAGTACACAGTGAACAACCTATAAAAATGCAAGAAAAAATAATCAATACACTTGATAAAAAAAAGAAAACAAATAAAGCGTACACTCAAAAACGAATAAAAAATATACACTCACTCATCACACCTCAAATAAGCTGAATCAAGGTAAAAATACTACACGTGTGCTCTGCACGTTATAGAAAAGAAGGAAAAACAAGTAAAAGAGCAAAAGTTAGATGATGTCAGTATTTTGAATTAGTTCTTGAAATTTCGTGGCGTTTTTTTCTAAGGCAATGTGTGATGGTAGATTATTCCAATCGATTGTGGTACGCGGAATGAATGACTTGGAAAAAGCAGATGACTTACAGTTTAAGCGTTTAACTTTGTAGGGGTGATCGCGGCGAGGAAAAATAACGGCAGGTGGCTCGAAGAAATCGCTGTGAAGTGACACGTGGTGATAAAGTTTATGGAAAAGTGATTGATAAAGTTTATGGAAAAGTGATTCTGGTCTACTCAAAATATTCTGGTCTACTCAAAGTAGCTTCCGCTCTTTTAAGTTCCTCAAACTTTTAGGTGTTCAAAAGAAGTATTAATGCCATATACTTTCTTTGTCAGCCTACTCACCACTCTAATAATGAGAATTACCCGACAATATTACCTAGTAAAATAAAGGGATGTTATAAAAAGTAATGTCGATTCAATTGTCAAAAAACGTTGCCAAGTTACGTTTTTGTTCACTTTTCTTTTCACAATTTTGTTAAAGTTACTTTTGATAACATCCCCTATAGTTTGTTTGGCATCATTTTCTGCTAGTTCTCATTATGATTTGTTCAACAAAGACAACAAACCCTTAAATTTATAGTTCTTTCCTTTACTCATGAATCTGAAACAGTGAATCTCAGTAATCTTAGCGGTGTGTGACTTGTTTTTTTTTTTTGATCAGTTGTGCATGTGTTCAAGTACATGCATTTAGGTGGGAGGGCGAACCATTGCCTCCTCCTGTGACTAGCAGATTTTCTGAAAACTGACAGATGCATAATGCTGCCAAAGAAGTATAGGGATATTGGAAGTAATCGTAACGTAATTGCAATCGTAATGTAATTGCCAGTAGGCAAAAAAAACGTGTCCCACACTCGCCATAATGGTAACAGGCAGCGCTGACTGACTCTTCCATGTATAAATGCACATATATACCGTACAAAATGGAAGAGGGATAGCCGCCATAGTAGCTCAGTTGATAGAGCATCGGACATGTTATTCGAAGTTCGCAGGCTCGGTCCCTGTACAGGGCAGGTTATCTTTTTTTTCCTTCTACTTTTATTTCTTCACAATTACAACACTTCTATTCTTCTTGAAGATTTTCTGGCGTAAAAAAGGTACCTTATAATCTGAAGAGGCAAACAGAATGTGCCAGTGTATGAGTTAGCTCTTGTAGTGGTTACAAGTAACATATGTTTTGAAGAATAAATCATTCTGCCACTTGCCTAAAGAATGGCTACAGGACATGGCGCTGGATGCACTTTGTTATTTTTGAATCAAGCTTTCTTGTATTCTATTTTTATAAATTACATGGGATACACATGACGGTATCACACACTTTAACGCCACAAAGATTATGCAGCAAACAATGTTATAAATGCGAAATTGCATAAGGATAAGGTGAAAACTGCACCCTCAACGAGAATGTACAGAAAGCACAGGGTGCAGGCGTCATTCCTTCTGCCCGTGCTTTTCAAGTACGAGCTGTTTTCACCTCGTTCTGACCAACTAACTAGATTGAAATGTGTTGTTATAGTGCAAGAGGATGCTCCACGGGAAACTAGGTTTGTCTCAAACTCTGTGTGTGTCTTTCAACCTATATGGTGCCCGGTTCAAGAGTTCATGCAGACCAGATCGTGTAAAACAGGACCGTGTAAAATGGTCCGTGTAAATAAAATAAAATGGACCATGTAAATAAACTGAATCGTGTAAAATGTCGTTTTCGTGTGCAACTGTAGTTGTGGTTGTGCTGAATGACCTTTCTTTATATACACTACATAACAAACTTGCTCCTTTAGAGTCGAGTGCATCTTTGAATCGATTGAAAATGTTTGCATATGTGAGGCCTTAAGTTTTATAAGAAATTCCTCAGTGTGCCACGAGGAAATGTGTGTTCAGCGAAAATTTGTATATCATTATATACAACTCTTAAAGCCTCGTCTACAACTTTATGCAGGTTGACCTTGAGCAGAAAACGAGGAGCGGCAGCAGCCCCCAGAAAAGAGCAAGCACCCTCCAAGCTCCCGAAGCTCTCTTCGACAGGAACAGCAAGGTCACTGTGTGGCATTGAAAACCATTGCAAGGAGTGCCTTATCAGTACACTGTGCTGCTCTTTCATCGCAGAAGACGAAGTTTTCCTCTCCAGAGGAACTTCACGCTGTGTATTGTGAGTGCTTCAGTGGTTTTGTTTTTGTCCAGCCAGCAGTTAAGAAATCATGTGTCAGATTCAGCCAGGATGGCTAGAGGGAGTCGGGCAGGCATGTTTGGACATTTGTCTAGCCAAGTAGTGCCAATTTTCGCACTGGTTCTGTTGGAGTTACTGCCACAATCACAGAAGCTACGTCACCTCTCTAAGTGTACAGATGTGTCGGGGAAGATTAGCTGCATTAGGTTTTTCTATAACTGATAGCTGCCAACATTCTTCATTATACCGGAGTTTTGTTCCTCACTTATGGGTGTAAAGCCCTCTAGAGAAAAAATGCAACACGTCTACTTTCAGAAGACTCCAAGGCCCTACTTGTAGGTTTTTTCGGCTTGTATCATAAGCACCTCGTTTGGGTGTACATGAACATTTTATAAACATGTACAGCGAAAACTTTGGGTGGCTGGTCGTTTTGTCGTTATCTTGTTCCTCGCAGTATTCTTAAGCATGTTGTGCATTACGTTCTCAATCTGGTTCATGTGCATAGAAGACATTACGAAGTTTCAGGCTACAGTATAAAAAGCCTGGAAGTAAGCTATCAATAATTTTTCAAGAGTTGCTTAATCTGATACATGATACATCACTAAACTTTCGTGCATATTCATCAATGTAAGCTCGTCTTAGTGTTATCCAAAATAAAGATGTGAGTCGACAGATGGAAACATCTAGTGGGGTAATCAGGGTGAACAGTAGAAGTGCTTCAGACAGGCTGGCCGATGTTGCGATAGGAGGACCTATTTTTTAGAAGTCACCTTGTCATCCTTGGCGTGTTAGTTTAAATGGGGTCAGTAATGACATCATCTTTTGGTGTAGGCATGTGTGCCTGTTGTAAATGTTTGTCTGAAAAAAAAACCTATAACACAGAAGAGTGCAGCCCTTGCTTCTTTTAAAGTTAGATTGCGCTGATACAAAGTGTTCTCCTGTCGAAGGTTGGGGGTAAGGGAAGCAAAAAAAAGAAAAATGATAGAAAAGAAGAGAAAAGAAGAAAGAAAAGGGGAATGCACAGTAAAAGTAGTGCTACACTGCTCCTACTTTGCATCCCCCCTTTTCTTCTTTTTTTTCCCTTGTTTTCTTTTTTCACCTTTTTTGTTACATTTGCATTGTCCTATCTAGTGCATGAATCAATGACACATGGCTTTGCTATAGCAAAGATGCCTATGTGGTGTTGGATTGAACAGTGCATTGTACTTCAATTAGTTAATTACAGACTGATCAGTCTTGCAATAAGTGCTTCCTGTCTATCACCACACATGTTCAAATGAAAAGTTTGTGCTTGGCTCTTAGTATGCTGGTTTATAGCTTGTGTCTTGGACAACTCGAAATGAATGTTATTTTGCTGCTGTTTATGATAATGAATTTATCCAACATGAAAATATCTTGCCTTGTGAAATTTGTCAGACCTGCCTTTCTTTTTCTTTCCTATGCAGGCATTGTATGTGAGGGAGGCAGTAACAGAGAGGTGATAGCTTGAGCTTCGGAAGAATAAATGCTGGCAGTGAGGCAATTACGCATCAAACATCCCAGCCATTTTGCCAACCGTCCTAAATGTGTTTGAAAAAAAATATTGTGCTCGTTTACTGTATTTTTCTGAAAACAGCAAAATGCTAAAGTATATCGCAGAGAACAAAATATTAGGACACGTTGGTGCCTTCTGGACTTCCCAGGATGTCGTCTGGGTGTTGTTTGTAAAAAGTAAAAAGTGTTTCAAAAATACTGCCTTTTCTACACCAAATTTGGTCTAGGTATTAAGTAAAGGTGATTGTGTGTAGTGCATGAAGCTCAGTAATATTAGTGCAATTTTTTTGCCACATCAAAAGCAAGGAAGCAGTTCTCTTTATATGGCAAGTTATATGATTACACTTTGTCTTAAAGTAGAAATGAATTTTTGAAGTTTTCTTATGATGGCTGTTTTCTGCATTTGATATACGACAGCTTCCGTTCCGAAGTTCCTCATGGCCCTCAATAGGAGACTTCAAAAATCATTTTCCTCATTTAAACAAAAATTGTAATGATAACACTTGCCATGTAACAAGAACTGTTTATTTGCTTTCAACTTACACATAAAAGTAATTTTCAACTAGACAAACACACAGCTCAAAATGCATCTCAATGTGGACAAAAACGATTATATAGTGATATTTGTAATCTGGACCTAATATTATTTTTTTTCGTGAAATATAACTTCTGTGCAGTGAGTATTTGTGGCTCAAATATTCATACGAAATGCAGTATTGCCATACAAAAAATGCAAACGATAAACAGTTTGGCTGAATTCTTTAAAGCCTATGTAGCGGAAAAATTGCACTAATGTTACTTGGCTTCAAATACTTTAAGAAGCATCTTTACTTAATATGTAGATCAAATTTGATATGGCAAGAAAAAGTGGTACTTTGAAATTTTTCTCACAAATAACACCCGCACGACATTCTGCGAAATTCTGAAGGTATCCACGTGATCACTACTTTTTTCTCTTCAAAACATTTCTGCAAATAACTATTTTCAGAAGAGTAAATTACCATCATTTTTTAAACTATACATCTGTGATGGTCGCCAGGCAGTATGGTTTGTATGTTTGGTGTAGAATAGCCCAGTGCGAAAAACAACAAATGGCCGAGCATCCTTTGACGCTCGGGCAATTTTGAAAGCATTTGTTTGTTAGCAGCAATTCAGTTAAGCCCTTGTCTTTATGCTTAGGCCCAGAAACAAAACACAAGTAACCAAAGTAGTCCTAAGAGTCATGTAGTCTCGCTGTTCCAAGGCTTGTGGAGCCTAATTTAGTGCAAGCTTCACCATTTTTTAAAAATTCAGATTCAACCAACAGGTTTTGGAGGCACAGTGCATTTTCAGCTAACTTGTTTCACACCAGTTACTTAGATAAAAAGCAGAAAGTAGAGGTAAAAATACCATTTTAAAGGCATTGTAGGTAATAACAAAAAGGTCTGCTTTCTTTTTTTGTGTGGTGCTTTGCCTGAACGCTGGGTGTTCTGTCATTATTGAGATCAGTTATTTGTTCAAGAACACTTGCTGTCGAACACAAATACATTGCTGTCGAAGCATCAAGACTCAAACATAAAGCAAAAAGAAGTGTCTCTTTAAAAATTACAGGCCACAAGGCAAGATAAATATTTGATATACTTGGGATGTAAGGCACGCACAAGAGGTGCTGCCATATTATACTTTTCCTTTTGTTGAAACCTGCTTGCTTTACTCACCCAACACATCTGTAAAGATGCCGTGAAAACACCAAGGAGCTGATGCAGCAAGGTTGAACACATGTCCAGGGATTCCACCATTCCTAAGCAGCCCTACAGCCTCCACAGTCCTGCAACCATTTGTAAGATAAATATAGTTCTACCCAAAGTTCTTGGTTTACAGACACACATGCAAGACGCATAACCACTCTATAGGAAGTTTGCATGATAATGCGCTGGTTAGCAAAACGGATGCCAATATCAAGTATCCCGGCCTGCCGCTTCTTTCTTTCCGTTCTTAATTATTCAATCCATGGTTACTAAATGTTCCCCCAATGTGAAGTGTACTGGCAGTCCGGTGAAGAATTGCAATGTATTTCGAACACAGTCCAATTCATGGCAAGTAAGCATGCAATAGCGTTTTGTCAGCTCTTCGAGAAAAGAGCATGAAGTTTAGCTAAAACCCATGTTTTTTTATAAACACCATTCAATTTGATATAAAAGTTGCGAGCATTACGTAAAAGAACACGGATTCATGTTTAATCAATGATTTCTTATAATGTACTGATATGAATGCAACTAACTGAATATGAAACGATAATTTTTGCTTGAGAATTTAGAGTTATGAACACTATCGCACTTGCCAGCTGCATCTTGTCCAAAACAGCGGCAAGATAGGCTAGTTTCTGTAGGTGAGTAGTAATGATCAGTGCAAAGTAACAACAAGAAACACCAGTAACAACAGTATGGGGCAAGCACAGACTGCCAACTGTATAATTTATTACACAAAAGCTCTCCTGAATATCAGTCAGACAACTTGTGCAAATGAAGGTCTAGTTGGGCATGAACAAGTTACGAAATCAACAATGCCTGCTTTCACTAACAGGACCCTCATTCACATAAAGTATGCAGCGATAGGCCCCTACCGAGGTACGTCACAGCATGATGTCACTGGCACATGTAAAAGGTGTGGCTGGAAAAACACTCCCGCTGGTGGCTCAGCCCGGTACAGTCGTGCGGTGTTTGGGGCAAGTTTTAATTTTTCAAAGCTTACACTTCACGTTACAATGTCGACATTAGCTGTAGTATGTGTCAGCAAACATCCAGCTGTGTGGTAAACTGTGTGGTAAAATATTTGCCACGCTGTCTGTTTATCTTGAAGAAGTGAACACACGTGGTGGCCTGTGCGAGCAACAGCGGCATAGTCTTCAAAAATGTGCACTGTTGATTGCGGCATGTAGTGTGCATTGAAAGTTATCGAAAATATCGGTTCAACTGAGAATACTGTGTGTGGTGTGAGCAGTGTCAATAACCATGTGTCTTGTTTGCGAAGACGTTAGCACTCATGGCAGGGACCGGTCGATGAAAAAACTTAATTCGACATCTTAGTCAAGGTAAATATGCACTTGACGCGACCATCTGCGAGTTTGTACATCTCGGTGTTTGCGCTGTGTGCAGAAAAAAAATTGCAAGGTCACCGGGCTGAAAGATACCATTTGCTGAAGCTGCATGTATCAATCGCCGCGACGAGTACGCAAGCTCAATAAAGGTATAACTCGTTTTATCGAAGGCCTCATATTTCTTCATGTAATAAGCAGAGATTCTTGTTTCACATATACTCAGTACCTTTACCGCTCGATATTTATGAAGTGACAATGCAAACAACAAGTTTGTGTGTTAGGTCCTAAGGGAGCAATGTAAATATGCAAATAAGTTGTAGGTGTCAGATGCAGCGATGTAACTGCACAAAAGATTACGTATATATTAGGCTACAGGTTTAGAATCGCATACATCTCAGTGGTCTATCAGGAACGTCACAAACAACTTCCTTGCCAACCAGTCCTTGCACAGAGGGAGGGAATGGCTGGAACGGTGCTCAAAGTGACGTCACACTATTTGCAAACATAGAGAGGTTTCTTAATTAGGCAACATTTTGCACAATATATTTTTAGATGCAAGACTGTACTCATCCACATTGATCATACTGATGTCTTTTGTTGTTACTTTGTGCTGTGAGTTACTAGGCATTTAGTCACCATGATCTTTAAAAGCTAATTTCAGTGTTCTCTCTCATATTGCTGACAACTGTGTTGTTGCATAAATTGGACAAAAAAGCAACACAGAAAGGCTGTCACAATAAATACACCAACATGGGTATCCTCCTGCAAACAAAAGTCGGCACTGGTCCTGTCATTACCCGACTTCCTTCTCTCTTTGCCTTGTTTGTGCTGAAACAGCCAAACACCTGATGAGTTAGATGAGAAATATCAACGCATCAAAACTATAAGTGCTTGCATCAGCAACTACACAACAGCGTGATAACCGCACCCCTGCCACACAGCAGCGAAACATATTTTGAACATGCTGGCAGTGTAATATTTTATAAAAAGCAACTCTGGCAGATTACAAAATCTCGCATTGTGCATGCAAGTTTTCTTCAAAGTCAGGCGTACAATGTAGGTGCTGGCCGGTACATTATTAGTTACAAGCAAAGGCGTCTTGCAGGTACACATGCAGATTGCATAAACACCTCTCTCTCTCTCTACACTAGACACACACATTATATCTTTCAACAAGCACACGCCACTGTTTAGGGGCTTAATAACGCTCTACCAAGAACGTATGCTAATCAACCCACTTAGGCGGTTGGCTAGGTGAATCGAGCCAAGTTACAAATTGTATCGCCCGCGGACGTAAACAAAATGCTGCTTTGCATCAAATGGCACTGCAGGCTTCGTTTAATCAACAACGTAGCAAGCACCGTGTGCGTCTTCCTCACTACATTGCACATATGAAAAAATCGATCACCATACACATGCATGTTGCCGCAGCTGTCTCGAATTAGCTCCAGTAAGGCCGCGCCGATGCGCCATGGCTCTGCTGGCGTTAGCGTTGTCAAAGCGAATCGGCAACCGTACTCGCAAAGGCGCGTAAGGTTGCCGTGTCACGACGCCTCGTTCGAGTGCAGCAACACACACTTGCACTGAGTGGCATACTTGGTCTACATAAAAAAGTGTCCCCCTTACCTTTAGTTTCTTTCACACTGTCCTGAGGGAAGCGACCACAGGCGTCAGCCGTCACCTCGGAGTTCTTCGAGCGCCCGCCCAACCCGCTGATTCCTTGGACGACTCGCACTTGATCCGCACTCGGACAACCGCGGGAATAGGGCGCAATCTTAGCGCATCACATGAACAAGGAACGGCGCTTCCTTGCGTAAATTTAACATTTCGTGCTCTCGTGTGTAAAAGCGCGAACACATGAGAGACGCACCCAAACGGCATGCCCACAGAAACAAAGAAGACAAACAACATGTGTCTTTAGCTGTGAATGGATTTTACTTGGATATCTGTGTGAGGAAAATAAAAAAAACATCTGTCGCTGCTATAAACTGAAAAAAAAAGCATGTTATCTGGCAAAAGAACTTTAAAAGTGATAAACAGTTATTCAAAAAACAAGTTACAACTTATGAATATTTTCGCAGGTCTTTGTTTTGTTTTTGTTCTAGCAGACGACAGCCTCCTACTGCTTCTACGACAGACGTAGTGCTGTTTCACGTTCGGTGCGTGTCGCCGACGCAATGCTATACAGTAGTGATATCAGAGTTATCAATTCTCAATGAATCATAGGATGGCTACAAAGCAGTAACATTTTGACATAGTGCAGTACGCAATCTTTCAAGGTTTGACATTTCTTTGCTCTGAAGCAAATCGAAGCAAGCCGGCCGGCGGAATCAGCTGATGTCGCCGCTACGCGAGGCATGGTCGTGCGCAATAGCGTCGCGCCCCACGCTCGATTTGTCATAAAGCGATAGAGCTACTAAGTGGAATACAGCTAGATGCAGGGATTAATGGCGTATCACTCTAATTCCCTGTGGTGGCCAACTCAATCGCAAGAGAGCCCCGGGAAACAACCTTCAACTGCTCAAGCTTGTGTGTGGGTGTAAAAATACTTGTTTTCAATCGCGGCGGGGCAGAAATCTATAGTTGAAAGACATGCGAAAAGCATGTGACGTATATACAATCACAAAACATATGCACACAACAATAGATACGATCGCATATCGTACATAAATATGCCAACACATAGCGTGTAAAAAGCACATTTATATACATAACTTAAACTCACGGGCTACCTTCAGCGCGAATAGCTTAGCAAGCTGACGCACTCAGTTCACGTGTGCGTGCACAACTGAGTGGCGCAGGTTCGAGTCCCGCCAAGTTTAATTTTTTTTTGGTTTTTTTTCAACGTTTTTATTGTACTGCTATCTTTTCTAATGCCTTAGGTTCTGAAACAAAATAAAAGCAATATTGCGTTCAAGTACGTATGTGGGACTGTGTTTTTTGCGCAACAGTTATTAGTATTTTTATTTTCATTATTAATTTTTTTATTTATTTCATAATATAACAAAATTAAGGACTAAGGGGAACATTGGGTCTGCTTGATTGTGAAGGGATTCGAGAAGTGAGAAAACTCAAACCAAAAAATTAATTTGACAAAAAACTGAGCATTTCACAGCGAAACCAGTTTCTTCAAGGGTAGGCCCTAGGTATGCGCGAGACTTGCTATATGACTCATCTCAAGCTGTGGCAGTTGAGGGAAGGCAATATCACCGAGAAGCAGTTCCAAAATATATTTTGGTTGATATTTTTTGATTCCTCCAAAATAAGGGCTGCACAATTGTGATCGAGCCAAACCAAGAATTGCGGGCACGAAGTCATGAGACAGAAAATAAATAATGTTGATTGTTTGAAAAATTGCCCTTAATAAAAGGAAGAGTTATTGAGTCCTACGTAGCTTAACTCGCAGTAGAAATTTCATATATACATATAGATAGTTTAAAATGGACAATGTTGCACACACAGATATTGGTTAAATTTCTTTGCAGCACAGTTGAAGCATCTATGTAGAACTGAAGCATCAAGAGAAGCTCATGCGTCCTCACTTTATTGCGCTTTGCATAGCTTGTATGCGTCCAGGCAGCCATGATATGATATATTTTAAAGCATTTGTTTAACCTATAATCTTCTTATTCATTAAAGCTGGCCCATAAGTTGTGTCCTATGTAGCACTACTATTGAAGCGTAATCTGCATGGTGGTCTGAAACAATGCTTTTGAAAATCTCAAAACGACCCAGCTCTATACACGACCATCCGTGCATCAATGATAAGCACCATTATGTGTTTGTACATATTAGTTGTGCTCTCATACTTAATTATTTTTCTGACCACTCCCTCTGCCCCTACCTCGTTTCTGTCGTGAAGCTGTGGCAAGGTGTGTATAGCTGTATTTATATTGTAGGAGCACATACTATCAATAAAAAAATATTTTTAGGCTACATGCAATTAGTTGTCATATATTTTCATTTCTTTTGTCGGTGCTCAGGAGAGCTAAGCTCATGGTCGATATTTTAAAATGACATTTCTCTTTGCCAATGTTAATGAGAACAATTTCATTAATAATGACAAGTTCATTCACATTGAATTTAGTTCTCATTATTATTGTTTCTACCAAAAAATGAGCCCTTGATGTTATGCTTTTTTGCTTGATTTGTTTTCCTGTGACAGCATGCAAGTAAAATGACAGTTATTGTCATTCCTTGTGAATGACACATTTTCCGTGTGACAGACTTTAGCACCTGGTCATCTGCAGAAGTTGTATTCATTCTGGAAAAGGGCGAACAGCGGTGACTGACAACACAGACTAGCCTGCGTTACTCTTTTGTACTATATATGTCACTGTGCATTCATTTATAACTTTATAGAGCTCGGATTTCCTGCTGAAAATGTGACAACAACTGTAGAGTTTCCACATTTTTGCAACAATCCACATGCCTTTCATACACTATTGCACATTTTCGTAAGCACCTTACAAAATCTGTATATTTCCGTAAGACCTTACATTCTGCATTTTCCTTATGAAAGCTTCTGTACACTCCATACACTTTCCTTATCCTTCCATATCTTCCATCATGAACTCTCCAAATGCTCCATAAGTTTCCTTATCTTTCCTTATCTTTCCGTATCCTTCCATATACTCCATAAAAAGCTTTTCATATATGCAATACATTTTTCTTATCTTTCCGTATACTCCATAAAAAGCTTTCCGTATACGCCATACAATTTCCTTATCCTTCCTTATATCCCATAATAGCTTTCCGTAAATGCCATACAACTTCCGTATATTTCCATAAAACTCCATATTTTTTCCGTATGTAGCATAAGGAAATGTTACGGAGTCCATATATTTTCCGTAAGATTTCATACGAAACGTTTCAGTAGGGATTGACGTCCCGTAACATTAAATTCGGTATATGGCGAGCTAGAAAAACAACCGTGAGCACATAACGAAGGGCTCGATATACTCCACTGTAGCATTGACGCACGCGCACGCTGGACACAGCGACGCTACGTTAGGAAAGCGCAAACACTCTATAATCTGACACCAGGCGAAATGCGACATGGTGCATTTCGCACCGATGCATTGCCCATACAACACTGCGCCTCCCTCTTTGGAGAGAGACGCTGGACGCGCTGAAACGCGCATGCGTCAAAGCGACGCAGCATGGCGCGCGTCTGCGAGTATATAGCAGGACTGGCGCCTAAAGTGGCAACACAGGCGTAACGCGACGCAACGAATGCCGGCGAAGACGCGCACCGCGTCACTTTAAAATTTATTGGCGTCTTGACTGCGGTGTGTAGTCATGTTCTACCATGACATGCATCTCATGATTATCATGTTTGCACCAGTGACATACCTTCGTCATCCACTGGCGTCACGTAATACCAAATTTGGCATATGCGAAGCCAGTGAAACAGCCGCGGTTGTTACATGACACACATGTCGTGATTATCATGTTTGGACATGTCATTTAACTATGTCGTCCTTTCGCGCCGCGTAATACTGAGTTTGGTACGTGTGAAGCTAGCGAAATGGCCTCGAGCGCATCATGAGCGTAGCATGTAGTCATGTTGTAACATGACATGAATCTCAAGTTTATCATGTTTGCACCAGTATCATACCTTTGTCATCCATTCATGTCCCGTGATACCAAATTTGGTATAAGTGAAGGTAGCGAAACGGCCCCCAACGCATCATGAGTGTGGCACGTAGTCATGTTATTACATGACACGCATGTCCTGATTATCATGTTTGTACCAGTCGTATGCCTTCGTCATTCCTTCACGTACTGTAATACTGAATTCGGTATATGTGACTCGAGGGAAACGGCCGGGAGCGCATCGTGAGCATGGCATGCAAGTCATGTTTTTACATGACACGATGTCGTGACTTTCATGTTAGAGTCTGTCGCTTCCACTCGCCATGCAATCATGCCATACTCTACGAGGCTTGCAACATGCCATGTGAACGCAAGCACCGCAAGAGCTTCAGGACCATGATATGTAAATCATGACATTCATGACATACGTGACATAGTTTTCATGTTATGACTAGTCAAATATGTTCTTCATACAGTCATGTTATGCCATACCAGGTTTGGTATTGATACGATTATCGAAACAGCCAGGAGAGCTAGAAGCCGTAAGCGGATAGATAGATAGATAGATAGATAGATAGATAGATAGATAGATAGATAGATAGATACGCTCAATGTCGCTAAAGCTCGCTAAGAAATGCTTCGCATTTAAAAAACAAACATTTGCACTTCTGGCTACCATTGCAATCATTGCTCTTCTTTTTTTTGGTAACGAAATTTTATGACAATTTCTTTTCTGTTACCTAACTGATTAGTATTTGTAAGATTCTACCTAACAGCATTACGTCATATTCGGACGGCGTCACTGCGGCACCTGCTATTTTGCGTTTAGCATTAGTCAGTGTTCCAAGCGATGCCTAATCTTAAGGTTTATTGAATGCACTAGTTGTAGACTACACCACTTCACCGTATTCAGACGGCACCGCTGTGGCGTCTGTGTTTTCTGTAGCATTAGATGTTGACGAGAATATATGATAAAAACACAAGAGAAGGCAATCACAACAACTGCTATCAGATAATGCTTGATTTACGTGCCTAAAACATTCAGAAGGCGCCAGCTTCCGGGACAGCGAAGGCACCTTTGGGTGGCTTCAGAAGCGCCCGCATGGGGGAGCGAGAATCTGTCGCCCAGCTTCTTTAATAGAGGTCAGTGGTCCCAACCAGGTCAATGCCGTGTGCACCACTGCTGCTTCAAATCTCATCAGGGTTCTCTTCGAGAAAATTTTAGGAGCGAAATTCCTTGGGATGTAGGTCGATCGTCCCCGATGTATGCAGTACGTAGCCACCTCGTTCCAAGATTCACCGCTATGTGATGGTTGGTGGAATAAACCGATGCAGATGTTATGAAAGAAATGGCGCCCGTGTTGTTTTATGATGAAGTAGCAAAAGAAAATGTTATATTTACGCTAGGGGCACTTTCGTTTTAGGGCACTTTCGTTTTAGGCAGCGATCAAGGCATCGCTGTCTCTGAGTTTATCAACTTGCTTCATCAAACTTCGCGTTACCATGTGGTCACACAACTTTTGGCAGCTGTTAAACAAGCACGCGTATGCGACGCCTCAGTGTGTCTTTTATTGTTAATTTTTTAGCGCGTCGTAAGTGTCAGCTATGTACAAACAACTAGCCCCTACTCTGGCCCTTGTGAATGAACACTTTTACAAATTTTGATAAGTGGATGTAACACGAACTCAATAGGTCTCATTTGGACTTTTATGCAAAAAACTTAACTTATGATCATAACACACTAATTTTTATGTCATAGGCCAAGCTAGTGCGTATTTCAAGCCGTAATGTACTAACTTGGTAACCTTCATGTGTTGACGGACACGAAGTTTCTTGTACATCCCGCTTCTTTATATTCTGCTTATATCATTTTGATTGTGCACTGTGAAGTGTACATGTTAGTGTGGGTTATGATGAAATTTTTCGCTCCAGTTTCATCTTGCTATAATGCGGTGAATAATATATGGTGCTTGGGCCATGCTGTGTATGTTCCTAGTGTTTTGTATTAGGTACAGGTACTGTATGCAAATATGTAAATACACATATGTTTACACTAACCTGACAACTGATGCTGTTATGGTTAGAATAAAATATTTCAAACACTGTATCTTTTATCATTTGAGGTATGCAATAAATTTGCTGAAATGCTGCTGGCTCAATGGTATGGCTTGTGCTTTTTTAGCAAGCAAATAGAGCAGATGTTTTACTCTTCACAATCATTGTGGAAGATAAATAGGTGACAGGCAAACAGGCAGAAAGTTTTCGCTCTTTTCATGCATACAGGGTGTTTCATCACTCGTAGCATAATTGAAGTGGCGCGTTGCATAAATAAAGTTTACCATAATATGCAAGTGATGACACAGTGCTACAATGTGTAGGATTTTCCAGATTTGTGCCTATTTGCTACACTCCTCCTGGTTTCTGTGCTTTGGCTACGAAATTCTGAATGACAAAAAAGCCAACCTCTCTTCTTCTGTGCGTGTGGTATACTAGCGATATAAAAAACAATTGTTTAAAGCGGTTTGGCAAAAAAATACTGTGATGCTGCATTTGTTTTTATTTCGTGCTACATCACCTGTGCAACAGGAGTGCCTAGTACATGTGGTCGCACACAAGAGCAAAGTGCTTGTGAATTAACTTCATTATTTAGCGGAAGACTTGTCAGCAGCTAATTTGTGATGGTTGTGCTTTTTGACATTGGGACATGCTTTGGGCGTTGCATTTATTGGATTTGTGTAATATTTAACAATAAAGGTTTATTGGTAAGATTCTATGTAGTCAATGAGTGCTAAATACTAAGTATTAAGTTTGAAATAGAGAACCATTGTGTGGCGAGCTAAAATACGAGTTCCGAATAAGTGCTAATTGCGGATATAGATTATCGTTCAGCTGCTCATAAAGCGCTGTTGCTCTTGCGTTTGGCTCCCGACAGTACGCGTGCAGTAACTGTACTTAGTTCAGCCGCGTTATGGTGTTCTTGTAGCTTTGGCACCTGCGTAGGCACGCACACAAGAGCGGGGGGGGGGGGACACACCGTCCCATGCAATCGCCCAGGGAGGAGGTGCGAAGTCTGTTCCGTACATTGACTTAGTAGGGAGGGTGGGCGCTGCAACATACTTTTGCCCCTCCCCTCTCCCGCTGAATAGGAATCCCGTGCACGCTTATGAGCATCTCCTTGTGTAACTTTCATTTTTCTGTATGCTATAGGAAACGGCGGCGCTGGTGAATGCGCTGGTGAATGCGCCGGTGGCAGACAAGAACAATAAACAACGGCGCGGTCGCGCTCAGCGGCTGCTCATAGTCAGTCGCATCGGAGTTTCAATTATAGGGATGTTTCTCAGTGTTTTGTCTTCATCTCTGAGAATTCTGTGTGGCGGCAGTTTCAGACATCTATCTACAATAGAAATACAGGCGGTCTCGAACAACTTAGAATACGCCGCTGCCACGGGACGCGTGCAGGTCAAGGCACAAATACCAAAAAATAGCTCCACAGCATGTGCTCCACAGCATGTGTTAGTTGCCACTTCGTACTCATAAACCACCGCGGTAAACGAGGTGAGCTAGTGGTGGCGCTGTGGTGTAATGGTTATCGTGTTTAGTTTCAGTGCTTGCGGTCACGAGTTTGATTCCTGTGTCGTGCGTACTTGTATGCAAATATCATGTCTGTGCATGAATGCGTGAATGTACGTTTTCTTTTATGTCCCTATGATGAATCATAGCAATAAATGTCTCCGAATCTCTAATTTCATGCCTGAAATACTTTTTCTTTTGACTGCGTATAAAAGGGCCTTTTAAGGTTTTCAAAAGAAGCAGAAAAACTTCCGCTTTGCTCCAATCAGGCCCCCAATCCGAGTTCAATAAAAGCACCAACGTTACCCTAAGAATTCCCTCTTTTGACCCCATTTACTTCGTGAAAAAACCTTGTTAGGCCTTCTGCCAACATAAATTGGCCGTGTATCTAAAAAACGGAGCTTTTTTATCGGTGATACACAGTTATCGAAGCTTCATCAATCAATTTTAAATCAAATACGAGTATTATTTGTCAATGAATGAGTTTAATAAAGCAGACTAACCACTAGAAAAGTTCGAAGTTGGCAGCTTTCACTTCAATAGGTACTGCCATTTTGTTCTACGTATTTCCCTAGCACACTGGTGTCTAAACGAGGACAACAAAACTACCCAGAGATCCTACAAAAGCACTGCAAACAAGGCTGTTCGCAAAAACCTCATTTTAAAGGGCGTTTCAGTTATAACCTTCGGTATTCACGCTGGAACACGAGCCAAAAACACCATAAAAGGCTAAAACGTGTTTACAGTCTACTACCACAATTTTTCGGTGTATAAAAGCGTGTTATGTCTGCACAGTTGGCTGTTGTTGTTTTTTTTTTCTGGCAAAACGTCGTTATCTTTACGCTTCCTTTTCATGCAACATTAAATGAAACTTCAAATGGTTTCGCAACAAGCACTCATGACACTTTTATTGATTACGCCTTCGACGTCGGCAGAATTTGCAGTGCCAACGGCAATCGTGACCCTTGAGCGAAGCCAAATGGGGCTTTGGTCCTCGAGCGCGTTCAGGCAATACTGACATTGGTCTGTATTCGGTGGCATCACTTTGTCTGACGGTAAACTTATGAACTTGTTTCTTTGGTCAATGGCAGTACTGTGATGGATAGCTTACAAAATATTGCCTAGTAAGACACTGCTGGAGTGGTGTCACAGGATTACTAAGCTTGAAGGGCAAGTCCAGTTAAAAATCTCAGAACATTAAAGAACTTGATTCACAGAAATTCTGGTGTAGGTGTCGCCTTCGTTGGTTGTGAGCGAGAAACCATCATCTGGTGTGTCAACAAAAATCAAGAAAGTTAAAGCAAGACGAGTCTTAAAAATCCGTGTTCGAGTAAGGCCGTCTGCGTGCAAGCAGGTATTCTGCCACCGAGCCATGAAATTTGTGAAAACTGCCTGAGAGAAAGCACTAATTTAGTGTCACGTAGCGTAAGTAGTCTCCCTAAAGAATCATAATTTGCGTGCCAGAAGCGTAATCGTGCCAGCGCAACAAAGATATGCAATGACCAACGAGTGGTTATCTTAAAGGCTCATTCATTACAACACACTTAGACATGTTTAATCACCATCAGCAAGCAGAGCCACCTTAAAGTGAGCAACGTTTCAGCAACCTGTTGTCACCAGGTATTTGATTGTCTCATTTCATCAAGGGACTTATTTTTGTGTTTTCTCGATGCGCGCCATGAAGCCGGCTTGCGTTCGAAGTAATAAATCCATTCTGAGTTCAGCCCTGTGTATGTGAGTGCTTTCCTAAGCGTTTTTTTTTAGCTTTAAAGCTGGTCTTCATCATAACTAAATCATAGTTTCCACATGCGATACCATCAAAATGGTGCTTCTATTGCAAATGACGCCAGTCAACATTCAGCTTTCTTAAAGGCACTGACTTTCATTCAGAAAGTTACTCTCGTTTCGCTGATGAAGCCGCGACACACGAATGCACATCACCGCAATGTTTTTTTTTTGTTTAGCTGTAGGCCCAGCAGACATTCGTACTTTAGGCTCGGTATTTTGTTACCATATTCATCGGTTCTCTTGAGATAGACTGCAATTGCGCTTTCCGTCAGGAACAAAGGGAATGCCACCATCATATTCTTCTAAACTACTGTCCTAATCTAGAACTATTTAATTTTGTGAGAAAGGGATAACTACGAACCTGAGGCAAGTCATATTTTGGATAATGATGATTATTCCCACTGTTGTCATACCATTGTGGGTGATGACTGCTTCGTTCAATAGCCCAACACAACTTCAACGTCTATTTTGTGTCTTCCTAGCTGAAGTCTGTTTTGTACCATCAATAAGGCTAAATGCATTCAATCTAATGCCTTATAGTTCGCAACAAAGACCTGAGAGTGCTTCTTTGTCACTTTAGGGCCACACGCACACACACACACACACACACACACACACACACACACACACACACACACACACACACACACACATATATATATATATATATATATATATATATATATATATATATATAAATTGTGGGGGTTCAGCATCTCGTAACCCCCGTATGAGTATCAGAGACGGCGCAGTGGAACGTTCTTGAGATTTTGACCACCCATGGTTCTTTAACGTGAGCCTAAATCTCAGCACAAACGCTTAGAGCATTTTTGCTTTCCATCGAAAATGCGGAAGCAGCAGTCGAGAGCCTTCGTCGCTAGACCAATGTGGTGGGTTTGTACAACTTATACGTATAGCTAAATTTATTGACGTGACCCTCAATGTCCACCTGACGTGGACTTCTGCTGTCCCTATGGCCATTCACCACAAAAACAAGTAAGGTTGCCAATGGTTTCATTATTCACTTGGCTAAATGGCAGTATTATTTCAAAGCAGCGCTAACTCACTTGAACAGTGATATGTGGGGTTTAACGTCCAAAAACCACCATATGATTATGAGAGACGCTGTAGTGGAGGGCTCCGGAAATTTTGATCACCTGGGGTTCTTTAACGTGCACCCAAATCTGAGCACACTGGCCTACAACATTTCCGCCTCCATCGGAAATGCAGCCGCCGCAGCCGGGATATGAACCCGTGACCTGTGGGTCAGCAGCGCAGTACCTTAGCCACTAGACCACTGCGGCGGGAGACTCACTTGAACAGCTAACCTAAATGTGACGATATGACATGATGTATATGATTTGGTTGATGTCACTGTAAATTAACCATCATTAGGGTGTATATGCTTGCGCCGTATTAGCAGTAAATTTATTGTAAGTTAGCGCTTAGCCCTATTTGACTTCTTTCTCATAAGTTCAGCGCGCAAAGGAAGTATATTTCTTTAGAACCCTATACGAACCATAAAATGTAGCCACCCAGTGCCACCATTGTAAAACTTCTTCGAGCAAAACTGCGATTTTAGCCAGCTGGTGCATGGTCGAAGATTTGACAAAGCAGTGGTAAAACACAGATGTCTGAGCATATTGGCAGCATAACAGGAGCTTTTTTTTAGTTAGGTTGAATTTTGCGTATAATTATAGAATATTTATAAGTATTTTGTCTTACGATGAGTGTATGTTTTCGTTGCAGCTCAGAGGAATCGAAATGCTTGAGGTATGCAGCATCTGACAGCGCGGTCGGTGTCTTTCCACGCCTGTTTGAATACAATTCTTATGATGACACATATGACCACAGTACGTGACCCAAGTGAAGTGCCTCTTGAGTTTACCCTACATCTTACTCGCGCCGTGAATGGTAATAAAGTTTCCACGTGTCCTATTCGTTCTTTTCTTAACACTTGTCGTTTCTCCCAGAACTTGGGTGCCTTTATTCAAACTGCAACTTGCCAGTTTGTCGTGGCATGACCAGATTTTTATTTATATAAGAAGAAATTATAAAAAACTTCGCCAGAACACACGTACGCTTCAAATCAAATATATACTATGCATGAATCAAGTGGCACATAGAAGTCGCGGAGCAAGAAAAACAGGAAGGCGAACTCCTGGCTGGCGCCAGCGCGCCCTGGGCTAATGATACAATGAGAGAGGAAGTTTGCGAACGTGCGCGACGCGATTATTGCGGCAAGACCACGGTGGGCGAGATGCAAGAAACTATTTGTTTTCCGCCACGACGGGAGGGCGCGCGCACCTGCGGGGTCGGCTATGCTCGAGTAAAACCCGAGTGTCCTCTGCTACGTCTGCCACTGGCCAACTTTACTACGCTACAGGATGCATGACATGACAAGAACTTTATTTAGGTCCTGAGGGACAGATATTTGGGAGCTATACACCTCCCGCCTTATCAAGTCGGTGGCTCCGCCCACGATGGGACCGGAAGTCAAAGCTCCGTTGTGATGTAGTGGGTGCTCTGGACGACCTGGAGTTGTGTATGAAGGCTGCCGCTCTTTGAAGATGCATCCCATTGCTCCTTCGTGATGGGCGGAGAGGCGTAAGGGCACTGCCAGAGCATGTGATTAAAAAAACATGAGTCGTGGCCGCATTAGGGGCATGACTGCGAGTGATCGGGGTATATCTGGTTAAGAGACCGAGAAGTAGGATATGAACGCGTTTGAAGTAGTGTGAATGTGCTCCCCTGGACCTTGGTCAAATCGGGGTGGGAGGCTGGAAATATTTTTTGCCCAGACAGTAGTGCGAAACAATCTCATGAAAAGTAGACAACGAATCTTTGTAAATGTCGACCTCGGTACGAGCATGGCTATTCGCGACAGCCCGATACGCGAAACTGTGCGCAATTCGGTGAGCCTGCTCATTAGGGTTAAATCTGAGCTGGTTAACTGAACCATCTATATGTGCTGAAAACCACGCGATGTGGTACCCTCCTTTGCTATATTTTTTTTCGCCAGCGTAGTTTGCTGGGCCAAAATGAAGCAAGTAGAGCATCTTAGTGCCAGATGTTCAATCAACAACTTGTCAGATATTATGCTCTTCGGACAAGGAAAGGAAGCAACTCATAGAATTCAAAAACCAGACGAGCTGTGTTTATAATAAACAGTGCTTAACAGTGCAAATGACAGGGAGGGACAAAACAAACGGGACAGAACGCTGAACTGTTACCAAGTTATTTCTTGTGAAAGTCTTCGCTTTTATAGAGGTACCAGTTGCATAAGTCATGCGCGAAACACAATGATAAAGCATGAGTACACCACATCTACAAGCAAAGAAACAATTTTTCTTTATCGGTGAGTTTGAAAGAAGGGGTGCTAACACAAGCATCTCCTAATGAACACATCTTTTCAGCCTCTATAATTTTGCGTGTGGTCCGACCCCTGCATGTTGCAACAATAGTGCACTTGGAAAAAAATGGCCCCCTATCTGCTAGTTTCAGTGCAAAAACTGTTGAAAGACGATAGTCTTGCATATGGAGAAAGTGAACAATACATTTCCTTGATGTACTGCGCAAAAAAAATTGGTGAACTGTATTCTGGAAGCGCTGCGTAGAGTCCCAATCCATGCAGCGAAGGCAAACGAGCGCATCAAGGCATGTTTGACACGAGCACCATCTGGAAGTTATCTTCGAAAACGAAGGAAGGCATGTGCCGCGGAGAAAGATGCGCGTCTGTCTTAGAGGCGATAAGGTGTGGAACGCAAAGCGACGTGCAGATGCAACCATCGTGTCGTCTTAGCAAAACGTTGGAAACAATTGCTTTTTTGAGCATCGTGCTGTACTGTAAGCGCAGCGTGATAAATGCTACAGTCCTTCAAATTACTTGTGTGTGCCTTCGCTAGTATGAAGGCACGCATACAAAACATCGAGGTGTTATTATGGTGCCTCAGATGTGTGCAATAATTGCTTTTTATTTGACAATCGCACAAGTATGAACGCTTAAACTTGATCAGTATTGATGGGTGCTGCGGGTGGTGTTGGCCTTTTGAAATATCGTTGAGTGCCGTTAGGAGAATAGTTACTGCGGATAAACAGACAAATGTACAGACAGACAGACCAAAATTGTGGCGTCGAAGGTCCGCAAGAACGACTATCGTCTTTAACATTGGCCGGCAGCCACCCTTGCTGCAGTGAACGGACAGCCATCCTTGTTTTTATTGATCCACATTGTACATATGTTCCTTCAGCCTCCTATTTATAGAACGACCGGTTTGGCCAACGTAATATATTGCACATGATAACAGCAGCTAATACACCACATTACAAATACAAACTCTAAATTTATTTGCGCGTTTCGTAGTTCAACCGAGGGTGGATCTTGACGGAGGTACGGACAGTTTCCACGGGCAACTGAAATTTTCGGGGCCGTAAAGGGACCACCGTCAAATTAACTCGCTGTGCCACTTTAAGATTGTGCGCTATCTTGTGCATGCATGGAACCATGGCGAAAGCTTGTCTAGCTGTGACACCTTCGACGTTAGCGTGTGTGTTTTTTTTTTGCCTGAAGTTGACGCAGCAGGCCTTCGGCAATGGAAACTTGTACTGGTCTAGGTAAGCTTACGTGATTTTTTTTATTTTTATTGACACCAATGTTGCATCGTATGAGACTGACACTCTTGCCGTTTTAGACGTGGTGCAAAATGATGCCAAATATTTAAAGCTTACCTACGAACATTTTGATAATTGTGAAATCAGGTTTCTTGACATTATGCTTTTTTTAAATAATGGTCGGACGTTCTCGATGTATCAATTGCATCGAAATAAGCATGTTTGGACATTTCACTCCACTCATTCTAAGGTAGTTCACCGAGATATCGCAAAAACTTCCTTCGTGACTACCTTGCAAAAGTCCTCTGTGCGCAAGATTATCGAAAGCTTTGTTGAGCAATATTCAAGGCTGACGTCGGCTTTAACGACTTGTAACAACTGAGTGCACCATGTTCAAATCAGCCAATAGCCGATGGACCGGCTTTTTAGGAGTAATTTTATAGCGTATTCCGTGATCTGTCGAGCGAAGAGAAAGCTATTCTTAGCTGAATTTTATACTTTAGTTTGAATTCTAGGCCGTGAGCTTCGCCATAATATTTGTCTCGAGTGTTGTCGGGAGCCTCTATTACCAGTCGGCCGCGTTTTCAGACCATGCTAAAAAGTGTTGCAGAGCACCTTTTAGTGCGCTGGGTGTAAACATAACTCCGAGGCACCGTGAACTACCGTCAACAAGTCAGCGAGTTCTTAGTATGCGACGTGGTTCAGCTCGCGAAAGCGAATGCTAGACCAAACAAGGCGTTGCAAGCGGAGTGTCTGCCGCCAGCGAGCGTACGCTGGGCAGCCGCCACGAACAGCGCCGAGCTGGTTCGGAGCGAGTGCCATAGAAACTGACTGTAGTGACGGCCCTTGTCCGCAAACTCGAGCGAGTGAAAGTGCAGGGAGCAAACGCGTGTCCGCCACAGCCAATTACTGGCGCCGAGCTGCTTGCGACTGAGTGACGGGGAAGCCCGTATTGGCGACCAATTTTCACAGAGTTCGGATGCAAGCGGAAGACCCACCAGCTCGTGCCAGTGCACTTACAGCGCGCAAAACACTAAGCCCAAGCTCGTCACCATCAACCGCAACGTGTTTTGGACGACTCGCAAAACAGCGACGAGGTCTCCGCCTAATACCGTAAGCCCGGAGCTATTCACGGTGGCGAACACAGGCGAGCACTCGATGAGTGAGCTTTCGGGTGGCCGACGGCAATGGCGGCTAATTTACGGGCGGTTACCATGCACAGGCGAACCGCAGACACCCAAGCCGACCTTCGCCGTGCATTTCGTGCGTGCGATATTCAACATAATCGAGCCCATTGCCGGCAAGCGCGATCCCTATATATATCACACACGTGGCAAGTGCGGCAGAATAAAGAATTATCACCGATGCTTGCGAGAAAATCAAGCGCTGATGTCTGCCCTGATTCATATCGAAATGACGTATTCGATGGGCCTGCTTTCTTCTCGTTCACTATGTTGGCCTTCATCCTCAACCGGTGGTGTCGTGAGTTGGTCGTGACTATCTTGACAAAGCCAGAGATATGCAGCATGAAATGGCGAGGTGTCGAGACCTGCTCCAGACTTTATGGGTGCAACTGAACGTAAAAACAGCAGCGTACGCTCATCCAAACGTACGCACAAAGCACCGCGGCGCAATTCCTAGATCGTCGACCTCTCTAAGCGTGAGGAAACGCCAACCGTCACCAGCAAAATAAGGTGAAAGACTGATCTAAGAATGAGGAGGACGGCTAGTTTCCTCGACAGTCCTTTGCACACGGCCCGCATCTACCGCGCGGTTCATCGCTTTGTAGACTAAGTGGTTTGCACGCGGCACACATCCCTCTGTGGTTACTACTCAAGGGTCAATCCGTTCATCCCGTGTGCCCATTTCGCTCCGTTACTCCTTTTTTCGGGTAATTTTCTCTCAGAGTGTTCGCTGGCTGGGCGCCTTTCAAGGCGATGGCAGAAGTCTGTGAAGGCAAATTTCTGACGCCAACAGTATTCGTCACAGTTGGGCAATACGGCGCGCTTGCCAGCCGTACGTGACGTCACGAGCCGCTTGCTGGGCGCCGGCGAGCGGCTGCATGGTCTGCATTCAGGAGTATGAATATGTTCCGAGGTCAGCTGCGATTGCAATCCAACTTTTCCTAAGTTGTTCAACGTGCCACTGGAAATAAATCACTTCCACGGGTTGAATCAATGCCACCGCGTGACCCAAGTAGCGATGGTACTTGCAGCGAGCGATTTCAGAAATGTCCTGTGAATGTGCAATACTGATGCCGTTTGCCACTACGGATACATATTTATTGAAACCCCTCGCAGGCACCGTGACTGAGCGTCACACTTGCTATTTTTTACGGGAACCAAATGCAACCAACCGAGTTATAGTAAATATTCGACCAAAATGTATATCGTGAGTAACCCTAGTGCCACATTGGGATGCCCTTTGGTTCGGCATATATTTACAAATGCCGCACGCAAATGCTGATGAAAAAGCTACATTACCAACACGCAGCATAGCTACAACGACGTATTAATAATGTTCAGCACCAAAAGTAATGCACGCAAGTATGCTAGCCCACAAACACTTGCACGCTCTGCCAATTCTACGGTACTAAGTAAGACTTGCTCGCTAATGCAGCGTAGACGAAACCCCCTATTGCAAGCTCACTTTTCAAGTGGTCACGCTTGAAATAAAGCTACGTATCATTGCGCAAAGCCCTCTTCAACGTCTCCCACAAAGTTGAGGTCATTGACATCTTGGTTTACACCGTTTTCAACGCTTTCTTCGTTGCTTAAGCTTGTGGTGAATGAGTCGAAGTCAAAATGTGCAACGTATGCGGCGTCGTCGACGCATATGGTGACGGTACTGGTCACACACCTCAACACTTGCAACCCGCTGACTTGCGCAGGCCACGTGGCAAGGAACACTCGAAACACTCACCGCGTGTGGAAGGCGCTGTTTAGTAGCAGACGACGACACGGCTCTTTCGGCTTCTGACGTCACGCACGCCATGACAAAATGGCGGTTGCTGGTGGTGGGCGGTTTTTGCAGCCAACGAATTCTACGGCTTATTTTGGACTGAAATAATCCATACAGTCCCATTTTCTCATGTGCAAAAGCATATTAACCCTCTACCTTCTTTGTTCGCTGAAAACCATCAATTGTTGGGTGACCATGTCATGACCTTTTGAAGTAGACATTCCTTTTTCAGAAAATATTCTCACGCACTTATGGTAATTACGCTACCCATCGCCTAGCTACTTTTGAATTCATACAAGAGTGACTAGGGCTCTTCTAAGGCAGCATTTTCGTATAGTGCTCTCATGCATATTGCACATGCCTACAACTCAAAAACAATGAACACAAGTACATCAACACTAATCAAACAACCCGCCGGAACACGCGGGTTGGTGCGAAGTGAAAGAGAGAAGGATAAACGTCCGTACACGAGTACTCTTCACGCATGGTTTTATTTACATGTCTTCTGGATAGAACATGAATGCCAGAGTGGTGCCTACTGGCATTCATTAAGTGCAGTACTGAACTGAAACCAAAACATAACAGTGTGCGCACACGAAATTTCTGTAATCGAATAATGCGTCATAAAAGCTGTGTTGCCTCGCTAAGTGTGGCCCCGGTGTTATATGATTTCCAACAAAGTGCGCACATTCAGTCGGCTCAGAGAAGCATCATGTTCACCTTAAACACCCGTCGTTGCATGTCCTATGCATGGCATTGCGAATAACAATTCAAAAGTGATGGTCGGTTGAAGACCCCCACCACAACGCTCTAAAACTGCGGTGAGAGCCTGCTGGAGGCCAGATTTGTGGATATATGCTGTGATCTTTTTTGTGCAAAACCTTTACATGGTGACGGCCTTTTAAGTTTTTCCGTATAACAACCAAGCAGGAAATAAGAGAGAACGGCAATGCCAGGAACAAAAAATCAAGTCAGTACTCCTGTGGAGTCCTTGCATAATCAGGAAGTTCCGTACCATACAAGAATTGCGTGGTGCGTTGGTTAAACTATAACGAAAGCATACTATAGCATACCTGTGTGCGTCAGCTTGATACCTGTTGTTTTCGGTCAGCACATTGAACTATACTTTAAACAGGAACCTGCGCCTTCGCATTGCGTGTTAAAATCCTCGTGAGGCTGTTAAAACTGCAGCTGCTAAAACGTTGATAACTACCACAATGTTCCACAATTTCTTCAAGCGCTAACCTGTAAATATGACACTCGTCATACAACGCATTTTCAAGTAGTGACTAAATGTCTTTTTGCAACGATACATTTTAAATAACTGGTCACGCGTCTTTTTTTATCCGCAAGAAAAAAAGTTTTATAGTTGATAAGTGCAGCACATAATATTTTTTCCCTTGGGCTGGCCTAGGTGACGAGCTGAGCTTCAAGTACTTCCTCTTTTCACGGGAAGTTCCTGCTTCTTGTTGATTGCCTATATGTAAAAACGTGAACTGGTGAGCAGAAATAACTTGCTCACTTGATTGGTGAGTATCGGACCACGTTGTACGCAGCCCAGTGTGGCACCTTTTTTTTTTTTTCAGGCAGGAAACAAGCTGTCACTGTGAAGCATGTTGTAGCTAAACTACATTGAAAAGTGATTTCAAGGGCATCGACAAATGCGAAGAGCTTCTCCTAAAGCCGTACCCATTGGCGTGTGCGCGAGGGGGGGCAGAGGAGCGGCCGCTCCCCCCCCCTTGTCACCTGGGAGTCCGATATATACTAACTATACTTAAACAGGCCCTTATTTAAGTATAGTCCGATATATACTAACTAGGTGGCGGCGCACCTTTTTAGTCACTTGAAAGGAGGCCGCAAAATCTGTCTTATGCTTTGATATATTAAGAAGGTGGGTGCAGCAATAAAGCTTCGCCCCTCCTCCCCCCCCCCCCTGAACGGAAATTCGGCACACACGTGTGGGCGCACGCCCTTTCAATGCGGAAATTTTTGCCGTTCACAATGCGCTCGAAGTAGCGGAAGATGTACCTCTCGTCAATGTTCTGCTCGCACACAGCCGAGTTTTTTTTTTTTTTTTAAGCAGCTTGTCAACACGCGGGATCGCTCTCCGCCACTGCGCAAACAGAGCTTGCGTTGTTTGCGCAGTTTCATGCGTTGTTCAGCGTCTTTTTGAACGCCAAACAACGCATGCTTCTTTTAAAGACGATAGTGTCTCTTGGGCACCTTGAACGCAAACATTTTGGTCTGTCTGTCTGTCTGCCTCTCTGTACAACTATCTGTTTGTCCGCCCTTAACAGTACCCTAAACGGCACCATAGTGGTGAAACAATACTCCCAATGGCCGACCCTATTCGAAGCGCCCACCAATATTACTCAAGAGTCAGTGTTATTACTTGTGTGATTGTGAATCAAAAAGCAATTATTGCGCATTGATTTGATTGATATGTGGGGTTTAACGTCCCAAAACCACTATATGATTATGAGAGACGCTGTAGTGGAGGGCTCCGGAAATTTAGACCACCTGGGGTTCTTTAACGTGCACCCAAGTCTGGCCACACGGGCCTACAACATTTCCGCCTCCATCGGAAATGCAGCCGCCGCAGCCGGGATTCGAACCCGCGCCCTGCGGGTCAGCAGCCGAGTTCCTCAGCCACTAGACCACCGCGGTGGGGCCAATTATTGTGCATATCTGAGGCACTATAACAACACGTCAGTATCATGTATATGTATTTTTTGCTATAAAAAGGCATACATAAGTAATTATAAGGACTGGCGTTTACAACGCTGCGCTGATTGTGCAGCACTTGCACGAAAAGGCAAGTGTTTGCAATGCTTTGATAAGACGAAACGGTGGCGGCCTCTACCCGTCGCCTTGCGTTCCACACTTTATCAACTCCGAGACGGGTGCGCATGCCGCGCGCTTCGTTTTCCAAGATAACTGCCAGATAGCGCTTATGTCTCACGTGTGACGTAACTTGATGCACACGTTCTCCTCCGCTGCACGCTCAAGGCACTCTAACGCAATGTCTCCAGAATACCATTCACCGAATTGTTTGCGCAGAGCATCAAATAAACGTTTTGTTCACTCTCTCCAAACGCAAGACTATCCATCGTCTTTCGACGGCATTTGCATTGTAACATGCAAATAAGGGCCAATTTTTTTTAGCTAACAGTAGCCTGTAGTGCACCCCAGGAAGGAGCAACGACTGTTTTCGCGCCATAATAGTGCATACAGAAGCATTGGAGTTCAATTGCAGCCAAATAAAAGAAACGAGGACGAACGCGCGTGACGGGTTAGCCAGAAACGTGTAAACAACGTATAAACGCTGCGTGCGCCCCCATGCGGCAACTTCGCAGAGGCTTCAGTGCGCTGTGTAGGCACCCCTTGCTGCACATCGCACTTCTCTATTTTATCCACTGTACCTTCAGGCCCCCACTCTGAACGTGCTTCAGAGTTCAATTCCGAGCTTCGTTCTTCTTGGCGATGCCTGGCTGCTGTAGCGCTACTGTATATGCTACCTTTAGGTAGCAGAGTTGCACCCAAGGAGGTTTACCAAAAACTATCTGGAGTGGAAACTCCCGCAATATTTTGCCAGCAGTAGTGAATCCAGCTTTTGCTCTCCAAAGATCCCAGAAACAAGCTATTTACTTGTGGTGACCACTTAGACATCAAGCGGCTTTAGTTTCTTAGTATAAATGCCAAGTTAATTAAAATTTAAATATCGTTGATTCCGAAGAAATACTTCGCAGAGACTAGTATTGGTTACTTAATCTCCAATAACACTCGCCTTGAATTCGAGGCTTACTAAAGAAAACCTGTAACACGGGGACGCACTTTGAGCGCTATTTGACCCGAAATGTTTGCCACGTTAAACTCGTTAAAGTGCGAGGATAACGCCCCTTCCGAAGCATCACGCCACTAGTAAGATGGCTGCCGCAGCCGTCATCTTACAGTTGGCATGGCTTCACTCGTGAGCAAGAATTTTCACTCCAGCAATTTTTAGACCTTCTTGGTGACACCTACGTACGCCATGTTTTGTTCAAAAGTATTGCGGGAAAGCCACTGAACACCCGCGTAGGAGCAGCGCTCGTGCTTCATAGTACTAGCGTTGCTTCTTTAGTTTATTGCTATAGCAAATATATGAGCACTCTCGGCTGAATGTTACCGCCGGCGTCGGCGTCGATGTCATGCACCAAGGAAGAATAAAAAAACTGCTGGAGTGGAAATGATTTCGCAGAAGTGAAGCCGTTCCTCTGGCAAGACGGCGGCTGTGGCGGCCATCTTACTAGGGCATGTTAAGGTATCGCCGTTCAGCGATTAAAAACAAAGCGTTTCTCTCGCACGCCCAACAAGTTTAATGCGGGAATTTTTTCGGGTCATATAATGCTTCAAGTGCGCCTTATAGTGACTAGTTTTCTTTAGGGAGCCTTTAATTCGAGGCAAAGTTCTTTGAAGATTTAGTCATCCATACTCGTTTCCGTGTGTTATTTCGTTAAGAACTATCTTTTAATATATAAATAACGTAACACTTACACAACATATCGAACCCACTTGATCTTTAAGTGGGCATCATCAGAAAAGCGCATGTTTCTGCCATCTTGGCAGTGGCAAAAGGTGGCTTCACGTCTGCTGGCAAGGCATTGCGGGAGCTTCCACTCCAGCAATTTTTCTTTAATCCTCCTTGTCATGCACCATATATATATACGTCTCTACATAAATGAAAACTCAAGAAATAAAAAAACAAGAAGAAAAGCTCCAGTGCACGGATTCGAACATGGTACCTCTACGTCTTCAATGCGAGACGCTAACCACCGAAACACCGTAGGCTACCTGCTTGAACGTTCACACAGCAAGCGATTCGTATCTACCACTTACCAATGTTGGCGGGCATCTTGGGGGGGGGGGGATATCGTGTTTTCAGCGTTATCAGCCAGACGCCGCAGTGAGCGCGTGGTGGCTCTCACCTCTTATGCAGAGAATAAAGGGTTGTACGCTTGATCGCGCGCCCTTATCTTGCAGTGGGAAGAATCGTACGTTTGGCTAGCCTTTGGGTTTCATGGGAACAATTCTGTTGTAGTTATCGGGCGCACAAAGGTCACTGCAATCGTTGCACAGCCTCCGTTTGTGAAAAGGGCGTGCTGTTCAGACACAGCGAAGTAACAACTGAGACACCTATTCGCGTTCACTTGTACCTGTGAGTACGTTTCATACGTCATTTGTACGTGAGAAACGCGGGGCACGTTTTGATCTGCTTGGCATTCTGCGCGTGACATTCCAATTTGTTGCTATTACGTTCATTGCTGCGCCCTTGCGGCAAAGCTGTGCGTTTTTTTCGCTTTCATAATATTTTTCATCAGAGCCAACGCTAGACAGGGAGCATCGAGGCTGTAATAAGGCAAAAGGCAAACAGAAGGGAGCAAAAGTTATATTTACAACCCATTTACAGAACGCGGAGGATGCCTCCGACGCAAGATGCGCCCAAGGAGGATTTTAAAAAATTGCTGGAGTGAAAGTGATTGACCAGGAGTGAAGCCGTGTCTATGGCAAGGTGGCGGCTGAGGTGGCCATCTTACTAGGGACATTATAAGGTATCACCATTCAGCGATTAAGAAAGGGAAGTTTATTGTACACCTAACTTGTACATACACAAACGAAACATTGAAAACAAGTAAAGACAGTGTGTACATTATACAAATGAGCACCGATATCTAATTGATCACTGGGTGTCCATATATTACAAGCCAAAGGAAAATAAATTGAGTCAAGTTAATCACATTTTACAGAATGACACGTATGCATGCATACTAGATTGGGCGCATGGCTAATACGCAACCACTGGAAACTTCAGCTGTCCCTCTCTTACTAAAAGAAACGTGCGTGTTATCGTCGAAGGAAAGCCTCTTCGCCGTGCGTTTCCAGCTGACGATCTAGGTAATTCCACACAATGAGCCGTATTTTATGGAGTGCGGGATAGGCGCCTCTATGAGCCTTGTGCCCTAATTCCGCTAAACAGCATCGCCACCACAGTACGTACAAGGTCACTGTAAAGACCAGTCTTGAAAAGAGCCCACGTTTTGTTCCCATGCGCGCTGTGCGAAAGCCAAAAAGGCGTTGTACCATGTGCCAGACGCCCCTCACAATTGAGCACTGAAACAGAGCATGTTGAGCCGTCTCTCTCTTGCCGGAATTTTGACAGCGGTCATTTGGAACGACTCCCCAAAGTGCAAACCGGTTATGCGTAGGCAATGCCTTACATCTTCTCAACCAGCCCAAGTCGCGCGCCTAGTTAGGTACGCAGTTGCAACGCCACCGTTTCAATTTTTTCGTGCAAGATTCTTTTTCCTCCTCTTTGCTCAGTGTGTTACTTGTCACTATTTTGCTTATTTCCTGCAATAAAACATCTTCAAGACTGCATGAACCTATCGATTCTACTGTTTGTTTTAAGCCACTAGCAGCTCTGTAAGACTTTAGCAAAATTTCGGCTCGTGGTCCGATGTATGAATTTGCTGCGAAAGTTCCTTTTAGTGTACTACTCCAGTACATCAAGATCCTCTACCCGGGTTAGTTGCTGTCATCGAAGAGCTTCTGTGCTGTTGGTTTTTTTTTCGCAGCCAACGCTCTCGTGAATGTTGGTATGCCTGGAGGCTCAGGCCTCCACGATTTGTGGGAAGCTGTAGAAATTTCTTTTGTACCTTTGCTGGTTTTCCTCCCCAGAGGAAGGCCCCCGCAATAGAAGCGAGGCGTCCTTTTACAAAAGATAGAAGGAGAATGTGTGCTATGTAAAACGCAAAAGCGCATGCCTGTGTCTTGATGACTGTTGCTTTTGCCGTTAGTGACAGGTTAAAATGAGTGGCTGCCGCTATGACATCGGTGGATATTGTAGGCGCGCCATCTCAGGTCATTTTTCAGACATCTCTTTCCTCAAAGTAAATGCCTAACACATTAACGTCTTGAACGTCTTCTACGTCTCCTGACAATTGTTGCCTGAAGCCTCCAAAGTGCAATGGCTTACAATTGGTGGTGTTCAAAAGGGCACAAGACAGATAGGACTAGTGAGAAAAAGTGTCAAGGAATGTACCATAACAAGACAAGTTACGAAACAATGCCGAAATATTATCAGCGTTTGCGACAATTTTGAAGGTTTTTTGTCTAGCATCAGGAAACCGACTAGGCGCTCGCAGTTTGTAACCTTTCAACTGAAAAGCCCTAGAGACCAAATGAATAATACGTAGACAACGGACAGCCTTGCCTCACGCCTTTTTGAATTGCAAAGCTCCTGGTCACTTCTTTGTTGAAATAAAGACAGCTTTATAGATTCTGGTAAAGTATTTCTAACAGTCGCACATACTTCTCTGGGAGGCCAAAGATGCGCAAAATAGCGAAAAGATACCCGTGTTAAACTCTATCAAATGGTTTGGCCTGTTCAAAAGAAATGAATAATCCTGATATCTGTTTTTCTTTGGCATTTGCGAAGAGGCCTTTGATGACTGTAAGAGGTATGAAGACGAAATCCTCTGGTACTGCACGTGACTGCAAGGGGGACACGATCTTTTCCACGAAACGCCGCAGACGCAGTGATAGCAGCGTGGCTACTAACTTATAGTCTGTTTTGGTAGGGTAATAGGCCTCCACAATTTAGAATCTGACAGCTCCATACCCTGTTTCAGCAACAGCATCACCCTTCCTTCACAGAAGGATTGCAGTTTTTCGCCATCACGCAAAAAGTATACACGAGATTGGTGATGGCATCTCCCAAGATATCAAAAAAACGCAAATAAAATCCCGTGTGTATTCCCTCTGGGCCTGGTGGCGTGGCCGTATTCAATAATTTCAGGGCGCACCAAACTTCTTTATCACTTTCTGCATATAATACTAAACCGTCTTCTGAGCCTAGGTATGGCACACCTTCGCAAAACGCTGAGAGTTTGGCACTAAACTTGTCGTCGTGGGCGTCATAGTCTGCAGTAAACAGTTTTGCAAAGTAGTCTCGGAAAACTTTTTGAACTTCATCCGGGTCATTAACAATGGTACCATACTTCTTAAGTGCCTCATCGATGTAGCGGTGCTGGCATCGACGATCACGGTTTCATTGCGCATATGTCAAGTTCTCAAGTTCATCTGCCGATAGGTGCATATCTCTTGCGAGCCTTGTAGCCCGAGACCTCTGCTTTAAAAGATTTTGATATTTGATTTTTCGGGTTTCAACGTATTCGAGCATCGCGAAGCTAGTTGACCCACCTCTTTATAAAATTTGAATGCGTCAAAGAATCTCATTCATCTTGGCCATCAGGCGAGCGTGGCATGTTTTCTGCCTGCTTAGCTTTGAGGCGCCAGCGAGAATTTCAGTGGTACCATGTAGTCGGAGTTATATAACCCACTTCTGCCAGTGATGCGGCCAGCTCAGTTTGAAGCACGGAAATGCTTTCGTCATCACGACGAATAGTTGTGTCCATCCTCCATAGTTTGTGGTTTTTCGTTGTTGTGCTCACGTTGAAGGTAAGAGTAACGGAGCATGATCACTGAGTTTTGCTGGCTCGAAAAGAACATCTGTGAAAACAACTCCTGTGCCACGTGTACGCTCATCTGTGAGCGAGAAGAAGGGTTCTACATGAAACCTTTCCGGAAATTCTGCAACGTGAAGCTTAGTACAAAGATTGTCTCCTGCAAGAAGAGGATGTCTATGCGATGCGCCCTCGCGAGGTCAAGTACTGTTTGCTGCTTCACCGGATTTCGAAAACTTCGAACATTGAATGACAAAAAATAAACTGATGTCATTGTTGAAAGAGGCGAGGAAGTTGCTCAAAGGAAAGAGGGTGAGGAGGGGAAGACGTTAAAAGTACATATCAACTTCGCTCACGGTTGGTGACTTGTGCCGTGGCTATGATCCCACGCTGGGTTTCTTAAATGTCCCTTGGTTAGTGGAGTAACTGCCGCTGCTCCCACTGCGTGGCTTGGAATGGCGTTGCAAAGTTGAAGGTCTTGATGCGTCTGCAGATCGTGCGGGTTAGGTAGAAATCTCGGTGTCCACTGGGTCGCTCCGTGCTGCTGGCCAGCTTCTTAGCTGCTTCATCGATGTCGAAGGCGTAGCGTTGATGCTCTTCAGGCTTGTCGACATTCCAAGGTTAGCGTTTGGTGTGCTGTCACGGGCGTCTGTCGCTGTCGTGGCAGAATAAATTGAAGCAGTGCTTTCTGCGATGCCTCTCTTTATGGGTATCTGGTCATCCGACGTTTGGCGCTCTTCGGACACCATTGATGCGCTGCAGTTATGTCGAGTTTCGATGCTTCCGACTAGTGAAGAAAAATCACTGGACGTTTCCGTGGAAGTCCCATTAGAGTGTTCATGTTGCATCTCAGTGGGTTGTTCATTAGTAGTTGCCCCGTCTGGCGTACTGGCCGGCTTGACGCGAGTAGCGTCTTCCGACTGTGCGTCTACGAATTCATCTGTCTGGCTCTTTTCATCTGAGTGGTCTGGTGTCTTTACTCGTGTCGTTTTGTTCTGAGGACGCAGTACTTCATAGGTTCTAGATTGCTTGGCTACACTTGAGGAGCTTGAGGTGGGTTCTTCATTTGTTGGGAAATCTTGGACACTCGGGGACAGCGTCTTCTGAGCTGCGTCTGCGTATGATCTGTGCTCGAAACACTCTTTGGGCGGGTGATCACATCCACAACTTCTGCAGGCTTCATTGCACTCATCCGCAGCGTGTCCGTACGCGCTACACCTATGACAAAAAGGTGTTGCATAGGCCACGGTCATGTGGCCTTCATTGTGGCAACGCGCATCGATGCAACGCATGTCATGGTACTCCAGCATCATGTGGTGTCCGTGGATTGAAATGAAGTTCGTTGTGCACCTTGCCATTTCCATCTTCACCACTCGTGTACCGGTAAGTGTACACTGGCGTCATTGCAGAGTAACATATGTTATACTGCGCACTTTGCCGAAAGGCTGCGCAGCAGAGACAACCGTGTCATTAGGTACGTACAGTGGCAACCTGTACACACTTATGAACACACTTGTTGGGCCGACAACTTCCCCTTGAACTTTTAGATGCGGAGCATCTAATACTCGAGGCTTGTAGTGCGGCGCCGTCCGCAAGCTTCCTCCTCCTTCTTCCACCATCTGTGCATCCCTTCCTCCTCTACACATCGCGCGCGCTTCACTCCTCCACCATCTGTGCACCCTTCCTCCTCTACACACCGCGTGCGCTTCTCCTCTTCACGAACATTCGCTAGCTGTATAATGTAGCGCGCATGCGCCGTCACGCTTCGAGAACATCGGCAGCTGACGCGCGCGCATGCGCCGTCGCGCTTCGAGAACATCGGCAGCTGACGCGCGCGCATGCGCCGTTGCGCTTCTCCCCCTTCTCGAACATTCGACAGCTGACAGTGCATGCGCCGTCGCGCTGTATATATACTCAAGGTCGGTGCTCGCTCACTCAGTTGCCGCTCGTCGGTTGGTTTGTACGGCGCGTCGACGTCCGAGGTCGCAATGATCGACGTCCCTTCGACCAGCGCCGGCCAAAGTGTTGGCGGAACCGCAACCAAGTCGTCGTCCGAAGACAAGGCAGCGCGGAGAAGAGCTCGCGACGCCGAACGTAAACGTCGGCGTCGAGCGGAAGATGGTGTTAACCAATTATATGCTCCGCATTCTCCTCAGTGTTCCCCCGAGGGAAGCTGCGGGCAATTTTTTTCTTGCTTCTGAATAACGAAACATTCATTCACTATGAGCTTGGTGGCTTTTTCCATTCTACTCGTTGCAACTAAGAACTTCAAAGTGCCGAGGTGTTGTAGGAACAGCACCCCTTCGTTACCAGCTGTCTCTTCGAGACACTCGATGATCTCATTGACGGAAACCACGCCTTCAGGAACAGTAAACGAGAAACAATGTTGTTTAGGCGGGGCGCATACTGGCCTCGACGCCATCTTCCCAGGGGCCCTAGGGGTCGGCGACTTCTCGGCCGAATCACCGGGGAACCTGAATGTGGGTGAGACGCCGAAGGAACGCCGCCAAGGCACTGGAAGCACGCGCCGATAAGCGCCGCACTCACACAATAACCACGAACAGTGACGGAAAGGGCGCGTTTTCCTCGCACGCCCAAGAAGTTTAATGCGGAAACTTCCTCGGGTCACACAGTGCTCCAAGTGCGTCTTAGTGTTACTGATTTCCTTACTAAGCCTTTATATAAAGGCAATTTTTCGTTTTGAAGATTCAGTCACCCATACTCGTTTCTGCGTGTTATTTTGTCAGGAACAACTATATTATACTGTAAAACTAACGTAGTATTTGCTCTAACATATCAAAGCCATGTGCACTTAATATTTAAGTGGCCACAGCCAGAAAAGAGCATGTTTCCGCCATCTTGACAGTACCAAAAGATGTCTTCACTTCTGCTGGCAAGGCATTGCGGGAGCTTCCGCTCCAGCAATTTTTTCTTTAATTCTTCTTGGATGCGCCAGCTTTTTACAGGCACCACAACGCTGAAGGAGGAGGGGGCAGCACCACTATTGAGGCACGTCCAGCGTTTCTGTGGGACGTGCCCAGTGTCTGTAAAGGACGCACCCAGTGTCCATGACGGACGCACTGGGCGTCTGTGCGAAGGGCGCCAGCACGCTCATAACTTGAGGCTGGATTTTTAGGCACTGAAGAAGTGGGTTTTAGGCGCCAAAAACAGACAGTTGAAACACCGTTTCAGGTCCTAAAATCATATATATAAGCACAATATACTTGTACAAAAATTGAAATATCTCTACACAATTACGTCGGTGACTTGTATCTACGGCGAGAAGCAAAAAAATGATATTGTTTAAGATAGCAGCAATGTACCGACGATTGGACATGGGAATGCATTTGGCGTGCGATTCTCACTATGTGATTTGTTTGTTTCAGTGTCTAGCACTGTGCGTGAAGTGCGCACCATTCAATTAATACTCTCCTGGGTCTCTTTTGTTTCGTTGGGGCAGCGAAAATAACCAGACCACTGATACCCAAGGAAAGAGATGCTAGGTCTATTTGCGTGAAACCAATTGGTCCTCCATCGGTGAACACATTAAAGGGTCCCTCACTAGGTTTCGGCATTTCGAGCTGACAAGCGTAATGGTGCACTGGGCACCCCGGACCATTCCTGTTAATATTTGCAAAATTACAGGTCACAAAAAATGCTCAGTTTCAAATGAATACCACTTGCCCTTTTCGTGGGCGTGCGCCCCAAGATTTAGGGAGTGACGTGCAGCGAGGAATGAACCTCTTTACGTCGCTCCTTTACGTTCAAATTAGTGGGATGACGTCGCATACTGTACGGTCTTCATGAGAACTTCGTTAAATGCTAGCTATATATAGAAAAACAGACGAAAAATGTCCTGTCTTTCGGTGATCTCCTGCATTTTTAATGATACCTCATTAAGAGCACTACACACTCCACTTCACATGTGCAATTTGTGTGTTTTGTTGTGTAGCATGAATAAGGAGTACTTTGGTTTGGGCAAGCAGCTTCATATGATTTTGAAAGGAAAGCGCTAAGACAAAGGGACAAGAAAGACAGCGCGCTCTCTCTCCCTTTGTGTTTTTGTTTTCTTTGTGTCTTTGCACTGCCCTTTCAAAATCAGTGTAATGAATAAAAGCTGAAGAAAATAATAAAATGCGCAAACGGGATCTGAGCTTGTTATTTTAATTTTTGTTTTGAACAGCCTCAAGATGCCATTCACTAATCTGCCCTCGTTTCGCGTACGCCTCGCTGGAGCAGTCGCTATAGGGTGCTCCGCTTCTGACCCGAATGACGTGGGTTCTATTGTGGCTGCGGCAGTCACATCTAGATGGAGGCGAAAAAGTAGACGCCCGTGCACTGAGCCATGTCAGTGCACGTTAAAGAACACTAGGTGGTCAAAATTTGCGGAGACCTCTACTACGGCAACCCTCATACTCAAATCGTGTTTTTTACGTAAAACCACTCATACTGTCACTGTTACTACTACCATAAACTACTACTAACACTACTACTACTACTACGCCATTTCGCTTGCGTTCGTATTCTCGTTCTTACTGCATCGTGCCTTCGCCAGCCCTTACGGCGCTTGACATGTGTTTGGTGCGTCGTCTCCGACCGCAGTTTCAGCGGAGCGACATGGCGTATCGCGGTCACAACACATGATCCTTGCCAGACTCTCCTACACGCAGTGACTGATCAATCCCACAAGAACTGGTAATACACCACAGAGAACGCCGAAACGACTCAACATAGGTGGCATACGGGCACAAGTAGGCTGGGGTACGTCAAGCGCGCGTGACCTCGCTCACGCATGTTGTTTTTGGTGCGTATGCGTCATGTGATTCTCCAGCCCCAATACCGAAGAGAACAGGGAAGGAATGAGGCTCGCATGAAACGAGAGGCAAGGAATTCAAGCTTGCTTCTTCGCACCATGCTTTAGTGGCTTGTAGCGAACCAATTTGAAAAATCACCGCTGTAGAACGCTTTTCATTGAGAACGCAAGAGCTTCTAGTGTCTAACTAGAACTTATTATGTCACCTAGAGAGGGATGCTTAAAAAGTAAATTACAAACAAAACAAAAGCCGCGTGCACATCACATTTTATACCCGAAGGCACTGCGGCAGATGGGTTACAATGATGCAGAAAACACACCTTCACTGACGCCACACACTTTGTTCTCTCTATAAGCCAATTATTTCTGCCATGAAACTAACAAAGAACGAATTATTAGAAAAAGTTTAACTGATACGACATTCTAAAGTCTTAATTACCATTGCGCGAACGTGACTGTTGGGGTACATTCTTTTTCGAAGGTGAGTTTTTCAATAAAATCCTTGACATAGGAGCTTTAATCGCAGTTTAATTCAACGCGATAATAGTAAATCCCATCCTAGTTAATTTTTCATATTGTTACAGCTCTCATTTTTGAGGAATGGTTTTGTAAAAACCTTGAATTCTTGTTTTTCATGTCTGTCACTTAAAGACATATGACAAGAGACTTCATACGAGACAAGCGTATTAAAGCAAACGGGGAATGTATGCTAAATACACCGTTGATTGTAAACATGCCGATTTGGAGATCTTCGTCGCCACTTATTCAATAAGAGTATTCAGTGAGTGGCCCTCCATGGTTTTTCATTCGTTCTCCGGCTACCCACAAAAATCAGCTCTTCCTTTCCCACCACAACACCGAGGTTTTCAGGGCGGTTCTTCAGTTCTTTCACGGCTCTGGACAGCTGTCGGTAGAAGGCGGTTGCGTCATTAGCCATAGATGTCACTTTTATTTTCTTACTCCATTCCTAATTCTCTCTCCTCCCTCCTTTACAGACGCCGAGACGTGCTTCCACTTAGGGCAGCAGAAATAGCGTCTTTTGCACTCCTCATGCTCCTCCTCCTATTGCTTGCAGCTCGTCACCTTGTCTTTGTTGAACCTTATAGTGTTTAGAAATATCAATTTTGCCTTTTTTGCATGAATAATGGTTTCACACCACGCTCGAAAACAAAATTGGGGCTTGAATAACGCTCATATAGGCGCTCATTTGGAAAATTTGCATTTGTAGGCATTTAGGAACGAACACCCAAAGTAGGCATTCATAGGCACTATAGAACCACCATAAAAGCCCTTCTTAGCCTCTAATTCATGCTCATATATCAAAATCACACGATTTGAACGCAAGGAACAAAATAGGCATTTGCCTCTAATCCGGTCTCTACTCATAACACTGCGAAGCATCGGCGTCGCCTGCGTAGTGGTGGCTTCTACGCAGTGCATTTGAATCACTTGTAACCGCTGATAGCGCGAGATCAAAAGCATTGCTAGAATAGTCAAAAGCTGGGCGAGTGGCGCCCGGAAAACAGTGGCTAAACTCCGCTACCTAAAGGTAGCACATAGAGTATTTCTAGGCTGCTGCGCGTTTCAGCGCCGCAGTGAGTTAGAGAAAGGAGTAAATTTATTGTAAACTTCCTGAGGCGAAAAAAAAATACCGTGCGCGGGAAGCAGTGCATTTAAAACACCAGAAAAAAGAACTTCACCCATTTTAAGCACGTCGTTCTTTGCGTGGTAATTGGTAGCGATTTCCACATGTATACCTTCATATCTGGGCGTAGTTGTTTATAGACTGTAATGCTCACTGCATAAACCAGACCCTCTACTAGGTTCCATGATAAGCACCTGTAAATGTGGATTTAGGTTTTTCTGAGTTAGTCACTGTGCTATGCTGTTATCAGCTGTCTGCCTTGACAAAACTTTCTTCAATTTTCGCGCCAACAATAAATATGGAATTGTTCATTTTGTAAGCTCACGTGTATAATTCCCCACTTCTAGTTCTTAACTCATGTGTGTGTGTACGGGTGGCCGCGTGCTTGTTTACATATGTGTACGTGTGCGTCTGCGTGTGCGAGCGTTTGTGTGTGCATTTATGCGTTTCCTTGCGATTGTGTATGTCAATATTTCCACGGGTGTCTGGGCGTCTGCGAGTCAATGTGTATGTTTGTGAGACTGCCTACGTTTTACGGCATGTCTCTATTGACGCCTATGTGTGCATGTGCCCTCACACGTATGTCTGCGTATGTGCATGCCTGCGTATGCGTTCGATTGTGCATATCAGAGTTCGCGTGTGCGTAGGTGCGTGAGCGCCCGCGTGCGCTTGTACATGTATTCGCGCGCTAGCTTGCACGTAAGTAACGCGCGTATTGTTTCGGGCGTACATGTATGCACCAGCGTATGAGTGTGTTTGTGTATGATCCATCCGTGCTTCCATCCGTGCTTCCATCCATCGGTCCATCTGTGCATGCGTCCGTCCGTGGTTTCGTGCTTCCGTCCACACGTGCCTCTGTTCGCCTGTCCATCCGGACGCATGGACAGACGTTTTGCCCCACTCATCATGATTCACTCCGTGATATGTCGCGATTTCTTTTCTTTTTGGGAGACTGAGGTAAGTCGCAAAAATAACGGCAAGCGATATCTTGTCATTCCATTGGGATGGAATAGAGGCACACGCTTCAATTCTAGTAGGGCTTCACTCGAAAAATTTATGTCGTGTTACGAAAGGTAACAAGACATTTATTTTTCGCGTCGGTGTTGGTACAAAACGGCGTCGGGTCCACCGGTGTATTCATTAGGTTCACTGCCACATTCTTTCTAGGCTACCTTGTTTGAGCTCATCAGGACCACAATAAATGATAAATAATAATCACAGCATATCCACGGAGTGAATGATGATGAGTGGGGGTGAAGCATCCATCAGCCCGGCCATCCTTCCATCCACCCGTTCGTTGCTGCTTTCGTCCGTCCGCGTGAACATCCGTCTGTCAATCCATGTGTCCATCCGTCTGTCCATGCATCCATCTGTGATTTTGTTCATCTATCTGTCTGTTTGCCTGTTCGTGCGTTCATCCATCCGTGCGTCCGCGCGTCTATTAAGCCGTCCATCCGTCTGTTTGTCTGTCTGTCCGCTCGTCCGTGCGTCCATCTAGTGAACACTCCATGTACCGCCGTCTGCCATCTCGCATACCCTGTGGCACATACCCGCTATAGAGCGGGTATGTACAGACGCCTTAAGGAGCTTCGCCGCTAAAAAATCACAGCATATCCACGGGGCAAATTTTGACGAGCGGGTGAAGCTCCGGAGATAATCATCGATGAAATCGTGAATCTTCCATGTGTAATTCGCCCAGTCGATCATCATCTAAAACATCAAGAGAAACACTATGTTTGTATATATAGAAATGAACATTTATTTGTTCTTTGATACGATGGATGACTTGCGATGTCCATTTATATGACGACTTCATGGTCCGTGAAATGAAAGCTGAGCGGTTCCTGTATAGGTTGCAGTAGAAAATTTGCAAATACTAGGTCAATGCATTTTCCTAGAATCGTGGTTGGTTTCATATGGTGTTACGATATACATCTGAGTGCATATATAGAAGCCACAGTTTGGATAAGCCAGTTATTGGTCGTGTCTGCGATATCAACATAGAAATCACCAATGAGTATAAAAGATGCATTCTTGTACTAGGTTTATCACATAAAAGCATCATCAACTACAAGTACCACCATCTAGTTCTACATACAAGTACCACCATCTGTGGCACATAGCCGCTTTAGAGCAGTATGTGCCACCGGTGGCTACGTACATCACCAACACAAAAAACCATGGGATGTACAGACTCACGCCGTAAGGAGGTTCGCCCCTAAAGTTCAGGATAAACCTTAGCGTTTACATTATAGCGCTTATCATGCCTCCACTTTACGAACAGCCGAAGCGTAGACGGAGTAAAACCACCCTGTTGATTTTTTAAGTGATTCCGCTTGTAATCATTGAACGAATATAATACATATCAGCCACCGTGTCCCACTAGTATCTCTCTGAATGTTTCACATAACACCGATTCTCATTGTCTTTAATATTATCTATTTGATACCTACAGCGCCAGTGGTCTTCCTAGCCTGGGCTGCGATCTTGGAAAGCACAAGCACTATATACTAGCTTGCCGTTTCTCGTGTTTGTAATACCCATGCTGCTGTTCACACCATTACGCAGCTGTAAAGAACTGGTTGCATAAACCATATGTGACTTTTAAGCACATGTTTGTGGGTGCACCATTTGTACGTATCATTGGCGTCGTTCCGTAAGGGTCTGGTCAATAAAAAAGTAACACTGAAGTCATCTTCTCTCCGCATGTTTCGCATATTATCAATTCCCAATTTCTTTATTATTTCTATTCGATGCCTACACCGCCAGTGGTAATAAATGTGGGAGGAGGAGGACTTTCAGTCAGTTAGGGTAGTTCAGCATTTTGTAATATACAAAGCGGGAGAAATCAAACAGTAATAACAACGTCAGCAACGATAGCTGCAGCATACTTAGAACTTAAGTAATACAAAAAGTAGAAAATAATTGTGCAACAAAACAATACGAACTTGAGTCACCTTAACAGGAATTAAAAGAGTAGAGCGACATTTTTTTCTGCTGAGCATGCCCGAAAAAAAGTTTTCAAAGTACCCACAAAGTGAATGATGTTAGAGGAACATGCTCGGAGGTGCACGGGGCGCTTCTTGGCGAAACCATTTTATAAGAAGGCTTGTTAACGAGCCGGCGCATGATGCTACGACAGAGAGAGCGTTGTAGGGCACGTTCCGCGGCTGGAATGGCACATTTTTGCTATGTCCATGAGCACAATAACCACCTGCCCCTTTGTGCCAGACTGGCACTGCCGTGAGTCAAATGTCTACTGCTCATGAATAGCAGACTTGAAGGTATCAGGCGCCCTTCGACCTGGTTGAGAGCAGGCAGGTGAGGGGGCCTGAGAGCATATCGGTACCCAAGCGTAACACTCATCGTAACAAGTTTTCACATGGTGCCGTGCTTACGAAGCGACGAGAACGAAGTGGGCGTAGTCGCGAGAAAGATAGTGCGCTAGCCATTGAAAAGCAATGGATGGGTGGATGGATGGATGAATGTATCCGGCTGTGCCCTTTAGAACGGGCAGTGGCTCACGTCACCTAGCCATAAAGTTAAGTACTACCACTATGTGTTTAAGGGTTGAATTTCACTCACGCCTTCACCGTAGCCACCAATCAGTTAGCCTCCGCCTGCTTATTTCAACCCGTTTAAAGTCTATTTTACCTTCAGTATCCCTAAACAGCAATGTTTTGAAAAATTAGGTGCCATTATCTTCGACTATACGGTGGAGCCCTTTACAGAACATTAAAATATGTTCGGTCGTTTCTTCCTCCTTTTCACACGCACTACATACCGTGTCTGTGCCTTCTTATTTTGCTCGGTACGTCTTGCTTCGCAATACTCCCGTTCTAGCCTCGAAGAGCAGAGACCTACCCATAGAATTATCGTAGATGTTTTCCCTTCCAATTTTCTGCTTAAAAGTTTGGTAGGTGTTCAGTGATGATTTCGTAAGCATTGCCATCTTCCACATGTTCCTCTCTGTTTCCTACACCTTCTTTTTAACCGATGTTTTCTTTTGGCTTGGTGCTCTGCTGTTGTTTAAATATTTGCTTGACAATTTTCGAGTTCGCTTCCTCCATTTAGTATCAACAGTCTTCATGTGCAAGTAGCTAAAAACTTGCCTAGCGCAATCCTTCTCTCCCATTTTACTCAACTGCTCTTCAAAGTCCATCTTCCTGCTAGCTTCCCTGCACTCAAACGGTGTCCATCTCTTGTCACCCTATACCCCCTGATTTGGGGTATTCCCGTGTGCTCCCAAAGCATGTGTGCCTATGCCACGTTGTTCAATTTCCAATCTCGCTTGAATATCTATTTCATGCACAAGACCACATTGCCGAACGTAAACACCGGACCAAGACACGTTTCCAAATCCCTCTCACAACGTCAAACCTATTGTGGTTTCACAGAGCCCTATTTTTCATTAATGATGCATTTCTGTTACCCTTAGTCATTACTTATCTTTTTTGTTCCCTTAGGTACCTGTTATTTATCGATACGCCCAAATATTTGCATTTATTCACTATTTCTAGCGTGACTTCCTGTATATTATGCTCACTGCCTTTGTTATCAATAAAGATGATGATTACCGATTTCTTCCTGTTCAACTTCAAATTTACCCTTTCTTCCTCATTACCACAGATGTTTATAAATCCCTGCAAATCTTCTTTTTTTCAGCTTATTATACTATATCATCTGCATACATCAATGCTGGTAATGACTGTTCAATGTGTTTTCCTTGCTTGGCAAAAGAGAAGATGAAGTCGAGTCAACTCTCCTCTAATTTGGCTTCTAGTCCCTGTAGATACAGCATAAATAACGAAGGTGACAAGGGACATCCCTGTGGAAGCCCATGGTGTATTTCTAGAGGTTCAGATGCTCGTTCTTCTCATTCGATAACTACCTTGTTCATTTTATAGATATCCTTTAGAAGATTAGTCATTCCATCTTCCACATCTAGTGTGTCCAGTATTCCCAACAAGTCTTCTTGAATCACACTATCGTAAGCTCCCTTGATATTTAGAAATGCCAGCCACAGGGGCCTGCGCTCTTTTCCCGCTATTTCAATACACTGCATCAATAAAAACAGATTGTCCTCCAACCTTCTTCGTTTACGGAACCCATTTTGTAGTTCTCCTAGCACCCCCTCATTCACCATCCATGTCTGTAGTGTTTCCTTTACTATCTGCATCAGCAGTAGGTAAACTGCTGATGTGAGTGTTATAGGACGGTAGTCGTTTATATCGGCTCTGTCCCCGTTTCCTTTATAGATCATGCTCATCCTGCTTAGTTTCCACCCATTGAGAGCTTCACCATCCATTATTGCTTTGCTCGCTGCCTCTCTTATTGTTTGCTTTGAGTTTCGTCCAAGTTTCTTTATTGCTATAATTGGGATGCCGTTAGGGCCTGTTGATATGCTATTAGGAACCCTTTTCTCTGCCCTTTCCCACTTCTGTTTTCCCAGTGGAGCCACTGTGCTAATTTATCCATCCTCATCTGGTACGGTGCATGCAGCGCTTTCTTGGTGCATAAATTTTCTGCCATCATTGTTTTTATATATTTTGTTGCCTCAATTTTTCCAGTCTGACCCATTGGACTATAGTTATAAATGTCTGTTCAATGCTTGCCCTATTACTCAGATAATTGAGATGGTTCGAAAACATTGCAGCTGCCTTACTATCCTTTTTGTTTACTTCCACCATTCATTGCGCCCTCTTTCTTCTAATCTTTTTACTGATCATAGCACACGCTTCCCTTCTGCAGCTCAAAAAGTTATCCCATTTTCTTTTGACGAGATCTTCCGGTTCACCCCTCTGTTTAGCATACCTATGTTCCCAGGAGGCTTCCTGTCGTCTTGGTATGGCTCTGTTAACTTTCTCTTTTCACCAGCTCTTGGGTTTGTGTCTCCTTCTTTCGGTTGATTTGACTCGTACCTTAGCAACCTCTAACTCAAACGATCAAAATAGATTTCTTTACGTCCACTCTGTTTTAGTATTTTCGGTAGTTATTTTCTTCATATGCGTAGTTGCTATTTTTATTTTTCTTTCTGAAGAAATATTACCATGTGGTTGCTCATACTGCCTCCTTTTCATTTTCATTTCTATTCCAAAACACAGCTTGATACGTTCGTGGTCACTACCTAATCTTATGGACACATATTAATCTATGTTCATCACCCTTAGCCTATCATACAGAAAAAACGAGATTTGTCAATACCAGCCCTCAAGCAGCTCGTTTTACTTCTGCTATACGAGAAGTACCAAGACGGCACCCACGTCTACACCGAAGGCTCCTTCCTGCCAAACAGCTGAACAGCGGCAGTTGTTATCACAATGCACGCCTTAAAAATCCAAATCAGGACAGCTCATGCAACCACATCAACGGCAGCAGAGCTTGCAGGGCATCGCGACGCGTTGCGTACCATTAACGACCACAGCACGCAATGTTGGACGATCTTCTGCGACTGCAAGGTGGCACTGCAATCAATTCTGTCAAATATACACCATGGTCCACACGAGCAAATGGTATTTGAGACAACATAAATGCTACACCATGTAACAGAGAAAAGGCATCACGTTTTACTTCAGTGGTTGCCAAGCCACTGTGGAATTCTCGGTACTGAACGAGCTGATCTAGCTGCCCGTTCAGCCTCTAGGACGGACACTGCTAGGAGGCTCCGCGTGCTTGCTCACCAACGTTCCATGTCACTTTAGAATGAGGCTATTTTTACGCATGCAGGATTACGATCCCTTCATCCTATGTTAAGCTTGCAACTTTCAACAAAAATTAGACGAAATTACCCTACTACTCTGTGCAGACTATGGTTGGGAGTTGCGTTTACCCGTGCGTTCGCGTTGCGCATAGGGATGGCCGACACCGCCGCTTGTGCACACTGCGTAGACAAAGAAACAATTTAACACGTCCAGTGTGACTGCCCGGAATATAACCTAGAAAGACAATACCTTTCTAATGCACTAAACAAGTTAGATGACCAGCCGCACTCTAAAATCTAGGAGAGTGCTGGGCACTCTTTTTGGGTGAGTACGTTCTTGTCCCATAATTCACTCTCTTTTCCAGAGTAAATTACCTTAAGTTGAGGCAGACCACAGTGATTCCCCTGAACGGGTCAAGGCACTCCCCTTCAACAGAGTAACATAACGCTGCCCGAAGCATTGAAGCATGACCCCACCGAAGTAACAGTACACTTGACGAAAAAACAGCACAACGTGAACGAAAATTGGGCTTTTTATTTGGATCTTGACGCATCTCCGCACGCGCGAATCGTAAGAATAGCTAAATACGAACACTACGACAAAAAAAGTAAATGTGAAAGAAAACAAGGCTCAACACGCTACAGATGGCTAAATCGCCACGCTAACCACTACACCACACCAAGAGACAGCTAATGTGCGTTTATTTCTTTATAAGTATTCTTGGTTACATGCCTGCATTTTGCTGCTTAGGCACATATATTTGAGTGTCTCCGCACTTCTCAAAACCTGCTGGTTTGAAGATAATGTGTTTACTGTGTTTGTTTGGTGCTTCGCGAGATTACAACGTTTATCCGATACGTTTTCTTACAGTAGAAAAAGGAACAATAGCGCAACCTAATATATGAACGTCGTTTGCACTGACTCGTTAAGTGGTTAGTCATTTATGCGTACAAAACATCGCGCTTCTGAAGTGTACACTAAAAAATTTGGTTTTTTTTCACCCCCTTGGGCATATTTATGGTCGTTCTTGTTCACCTTCTACGACTAAAGCCATAATACTTCACTGTGGTCGTACCGTATGGGAGGCTTATGGCATGATGCTATGGTCGTAGCGAAAATCATGAATATATTATAAGGAGAAGGTCATAGCTGCTTGCGTTGGCTTTCGATCGTAACCTATTGAATGAGATAGTATTCACATATTTCATAACACGGATCCAAAAAGCTAAAAACCTGGATATTAAGGAATCCTAGTGCCTTTCAGTGCGCTGAAATTCACTGGCACGTGCTGGAAACGCTGTTCTTTTTTTTATTGTTCCTAACGCCTCAACAAAAAAATGCAGTATGTTTTAGTGCATGTATGTGTGGTTATTAGGTAATAATGAAGGGCAGGAGTATAATCGCGTTTTACTCCCTATTGAAAAAACGTTCACCTTAGGAATGGTGGATTCCACCATCCACCACTTTGGTGGATTATGGCAGTGTAAATGTTGGTAGCACATAGTGTATGGTGGCGTATGGGGGAGCGGATGGTGGATGGCGCGCTCCAGCTGGCACCGTTGGAGCGCGAAGCAGCGTCAGAACCATCGTGACGAGCTGCCACTAAAGAAATACTACAAATAATTGTATAAAAACCCAGGTAGAAAGCATCCGCGAAAAAATGCGACTGCGCGGAATTGAACTTGCCACCTTCGGATTTCTAACTGAGCACACTAACCACTGTGCCACGCCGACAGATGACAGCTGTGGTGGTAAAGAAGTAGTCAACTCATAAACTCACTCTTACACTTCAGTTCTGTTTGTCGCTTAATTGAGATTGGCGGGATCTGCACCTGCTACTAGCATTTACACATTCGATAAACACGAACAAGTGCTACCTGTAACAATTTCCACTGCAATAATGGCATTAGCGCTATGTCTTTGTTACAATTTATAACCACAAGAAAAAAAACAACTCAGTGGACGAAGGAGCAGGTAAAATTTATCGGCGGTTACGGCCAAGTTTATTATCCGCTTTTCGAGCTCTCTCATGCCTCAAGAGTATATGGGCATTTCATTCGGTTAAAAAGCGAAATATCAGAAAGCTGTTTCACTCTCTCATTTCATGCAGAGTGAAAACGATTTTTGAAAACGATCATGTTTTGCGAGAGAAGGAGAACACTTTGAAGAGTAGCTTGGCCTGTTTACTCCTGTGATACCCTCCGCAGTTTTAAACAGTGCGCTGTCAAAAGAAAGTATACTGTGCCATCGTCATGACTCATCGTCACACAAGAAGGTCATGCAAGCGCTACTGGGCTTATTGCGCACTACTGCCCTGCCGGAACACCTCCGAGTGGACTAATTCCGTGTGTGCGTGTGTGTCCGCGTTATTCTTTTATTTATTCTTATACTCTCTCTCTCTCTCCATCTCTCTCTTTCAACCCCCTAACCCCCAACCGCAGTGTAGGGTAGCATGCCGGATACTAGTATCTGGATAACTTCCCTGCATTCTTCTTTTCTTGTTTCCCTCTCTTATGTGATATCATTGCACAATCGTCAACTGAAGCCTTCACACCTCCCATCTTATCTGCCCTTCGCATTTCTCGTTGCTGTTGCAAATGATTAAATTATGCCTTTCACAGATATTCATAAGCACTCTGCCTGCTGAATCAGTATATCCATCCATATGTTCTATGTGCGCATTCATTTCTCCTTATATATTTAACTCTCACTCTTATCCTCGTTAAATATTGTCATTTGCTATACGCTGCACCATTTCTTGGTTTTCCTCTCTGGCTTTCGCCCCTGTCCACAAATATACAAAACCCAGGAGCGTCATCTGCCCTGCCACTTTCTATTTTAGCCATAAATGTTCGCTGCACTCATGCTTGACCCATTCCCAGTCTGTACTTTAATGAATGAATGCCCCAGTACCACCCCCCCTTCGTCTGCCTTCTGTTCTATTACAATAATCCCATGCGTAGTCCAGATTGTTACATGGTTGTTTCATGTCCCTAAAATGTGCTTCTACAAACCTATCTACCATCAACTTCTCCTCCCTTAGCTGTTCTTTTATCTCTCCCCAATTCAGCCTACTCCTGCCATCCTGCACGTTAATACACCCTACGTCTGAATTGGCTCGGCTCTCGTGGCTACGTTGATTTCTGCCACGGACTTCACGTGTCTTAGTTATTGGTGCCACTTTGAAATCGTATCTGCCTATACCACATTTGGACGAGTCCCCCTGATTTTTTTCCTCGTTATTCGCTATCTTGGAAACCAAAGGGCCCGTGTGCCCCCCGAAAAGCTACCGCACTTCCTGCGATTCGCCAACCTACCTCATGACCACGCCTCCGATCGTAGTGAATTCTGTCTCGTCGAAAACCACCCCACCTGTGCACCTCTTAGTTTTTTTCCACTACGTCAAAGCATTTCTCTCGACTCATCTACTATATCGCTTTCTTTACGTTCCCAACCGCTGTATGCATGTTGCCGTCATGGACCGGTACCTCCGGTATTGTGCATATCGCTACCTGTACCTGGGGTGGGGGGGGGGTGGCGTGCTTATCATCGACCTCTTTCCTCAGTGTCGCCGCTAGTCTTGCGCAGTCTTCATTTAAGACATCGTTTAAATCACCCGCAATTATTACGACATTTCATTCATCAGCTTTAGTTGTGAGTTTTGCGCTCACTTGCCTGATGACTGCTTCCAATTTAAGTCCTGGAAAAGTCCCTACTGAAACCCTCTTGTCACCTTTTACCCTCTCTATGAATGCTTCGGCGCATCAATTTAAATTTGAGCCCCAGCGATTACCACGTGCTGTGACTTTTCAGCTAGGGTGTCCCACACCTGGAGGATGCTTTAGGGGGCGGCGCGCCATCTGGTGTGCACTGATGGAGCCACCGGAAAGGACGCCATAAGCGGCGACAGGAGAAATGTACACTGGCAACATTGGTGTACATGCCGGCCGCGGCCACCGGAGAAGGCGCGAGCATAAGAAGCTGGACGAGCATGCTTCAAACAAAAATAAATACAGCAAAAATCACAATAATAAAAATGGGTAGATCCCACGTACAGTGGGAATCGATGATGTGTGAAGCACGGATGAGAAATGTTGATATGTCACTTTAAAATCAGCAAAACGTTACGAGGTGGAGGTAAATGATGCCGTACATGTCATTCGTGTCATGATTATCGCGTTTGAGTGTGCGGTTTACCTTTGTCGTCTATTCCGTCGCGTGATACACTCTAAGACACAAGGGTGTTAAAAAGGTGTGTGGTTCGTCCTTTCGGGGACTAATTGGGCTGCCACAACCATTAATCCCTTTAAGGACTAACGGCACCGGGTCTAACAGTTAGTCCCCTTAAGGGACTAACATTTAGTCAGCACATTTACAGTTTATTGAGTAACCGTTAGTCCCACAGTTCACCCCAAAGGACTAACAATTAGTCCTCACATTTGCACGCTATAGAGCAACTGTTATTCCCCACACTTACACCTTACCGGGCAATCATTAGTCCTCATAGTGGCACCTTGCCGAACAAACAGTTGACCCACTGAAATACTCCAATCTGATCAACTTTTTGTCTCCAGTTCAAACATTGTTTCTTGTTTATTTTCCGCCAGGCCTAATACTTTTTTCGCCTGTTTTTCTGCGCTGAGCAACAAATTCTGCAGAAAATAACACTAGAAAAAGTATTTAGCCACCTATGTGTAACTGCTTTCGCAGTCGCTGCAACAACGAAAGACAAAAGGGAGACATCGAAATCTTTGTTGTCTACATACACATGAAGTTTCCTCATTCTTTTAAGTGAACTCATGGTGAAGTGTACAAGTCCAGTCTCGTTGTCAAATCTTGTTCACTCCTTGGGGAGCTCCTCCGACGGAAGCGATAGATGACAGGCATTGCAGACGCCAGCGCAGGCAGCCTCCTGTCCATTGCGTTCTCACGGCTGAACGTGCAATATTATAGTAAAAATAGTTATGCACACGTCACAGAAGATGAAGATGCACGCATATGACAAGTACGTGCAGGTTAATATAAAAACAAGCGTTAAAATAAGACACACAATTAACTTTACCTTCACATCCCACACAGTCCTTCTGAAGCTGCTCTGACGAAAGAGATGGATGGCGGGCATCGCAGACGCAAGCGCACAGTCTTCAGCACGGTGTGTGCCCACGGCTGCACAATAGGTATAAAAATTGTGAGTCACACGTGACCCAGGATGAATACAAATGCGTATGAGAAATACATGCAAGGTGAAATGAAAACTTATGTGAGATATGACATGCTAATAATTTCACCGTGATGTCACACATCGTCGACTCATTTCGATCTCCGTAGCGCGACAGCTTAGGAGCGGCGGCGACAGTCACAACTCCACGAACTACCGTGCCGCTAACAGTCCTAAGCGAGCGACGTCATTCAGCTCGAGCAAGCGAACGCGAGACCAAACACGGTACTGAACGCGGAGTGTCTGCCGCCAGCGAACTTCGATCAGGAGAGCGAGCGTACGCTTGGCCGCCGCGACGAACAGTGCCGAGCTGGTTTGGATCTAGCGCCGGATGAATCGACGGTAATGCAGCCCTTTTCCACAAACTCAAGCGAATGCAGTCTGCAAACGCGAGTCCGCCGCCGCGGCCAGCGGACTGACGGTAAAGCCAACTGTTATGGCGACCAATTTTCAGTGAGTTCTGACTCTAGCGAAAGCCCCACCAGCCCGTGCTAGTGCACTTACAGCGCGCGACACACTACAACCAAGCTCTTTACGAGAACCCGCATCGTGTTTTCGACGACTCCCAACACAGCGACAAGGTCTCAGCCCAATATCGTCAGCACGGAGCTCATTGCGGCGGCGAAGACAGGCGAGCACTCGATGAGCGAGCGTACGGGAGGCCGACGGCAAAGGCGGCCAATTTCTAGGCCGTTGCAAAGCACAGGCGAACTGAATACGCCGAAGCTGACCTTCGCGATGCATTTCGTGCATGCGATATACAACACGATCGAGCCCGTTGCCGGCAAGCGCGATCCGTTTCGCACACGCGACAAGTACAGTAGAAAAAAGAATGATAACCTACTTGCCTGGGAATTCAGCGCTGTTTTCTGCCCTGAGTCGGACTGAGGTATATATCCGATAGGCCTGTTCTTCTCGGCCACCTTATTGGCCTTCCCAACTGTTGCTGTCGTGTGTTGGTCGTGACTATCTTGAAGCCAGAGATATACAGCGTGGCGTGGTGACCTGTCGCGGCTTGCTCCAGGCTTCATAGGTGCAGCGAAACGCTAAAGCAGCAGCCCACGCTCATCCAGGCGTACACACAAGCACCACGTCGTAATTCTTAGATCGTCGAATCCAGGCGGCCGTGGTCGAGCACTCCGAGCGCGACGCTACGCGACCGCCGCCGGCAAAATACCTGGAAAGACTGAGCGAGCAGAGGCGGAGAAGGACATGTGTTCTGTGAAGAAGGAGAGCTGGTCACCTTGGCAACGCTTTTCGCGCTGCCTGCATTGCCCGGGTGGTTCATTCCAGTGGAGACTAAGTGGTTTCGCGCCGCACGATTCCCTCTGTAGCTGCTCCTCAACGGTCTATCCGTTCATCACGAGCGCCTATTGTGCTCCGTTAAAGGAGTAACTTCGGGTAATTTTGCCTTAGAGTGTACCAAATTTAGTATATGTGGAGCGAGCAAAACGGTCACGAGCACGCTATGAGCGTGGTATGTTGCAATGTTCTCACATGACGCGCGTGTTAGAATTATCATGTTTGCACCAGCCATATAATTTGTCATCCATTGACGTCACGTTACACCAAATTCGGTATATGTAGAGCTGGCAAAACGGCCGCGAGCGCATCATAAAGGGCCCAATATACTCTAATGTAGCGTTGATGTGCACGCACGTTGGGCACAGCGGCGCTACGTTAGCAATACGCCAGCACTCTATAGTCTGACGCTAGGCGCGAACAGCATCCGGCGGCGCGGCCCTACGGCAACCGGCGCGACATGCGACATGCTGCATTTCACGCCGATGCGTTACTCAGACAACACTGCATCTGCCTCTTTTCGTGACGGAGGGACGTCGGACGCGCAGAAACGCGCATGCGTGAAATGAACGCCGTGCAGCACGCGCCTGCGAGTACATGGCAGAACCGGCGGCTGACGTGACGAAATGAACGCCGGCTAGCACGCGCACCAGGCCACGTCGAAATGTGTTGGCGCCTTGACTGTTGCATGTAGTCATGTTCTCACACTACGCGCATCTCATAATTATCATGTTTGCACTAGTGACATACCTCCGTCATCCATTGGTGTCACGTAATACCGAATTTCGCATATGTGAGGCTAGCGAAATGGCCGCGAGTGCATAATCAGTGTGGCATGTAGTCATGTTGTCACATGGCACGCATGTCGTGATTATCATGTTTGGATGTGTCATTTACCTATGTCAACCGTTCGCGTCGCGTGGTACCGAGTTTGGTACGTGAGAAGCTAGCGAAACGGCCGCGAGCGCATCAGGAGTGTAGCGTGTAGTTTGTTACATGACACGCATCTCATGTTTATCATGTTAGCACCAGTATCCTTTGTCATCCATTCACGCCCCGTCATATCAAATTTTGTATAAGGGAAGGTAGTGAAACGGCCGCCAGCGCATCATGAACGTGGCGTGTAGTAATGTTGTTACAAGACACGCATCTCATGGTTTTATGTTTGCATCAGTTACATAACTTCGTCATCCATTCACGTACTGTAATACCAATTTTGGTATATGTGACGCAATCAAAACGGCCGCGAGTGCAGTTTGAACGTGGCATGTGGTCCTGTTGTTACATGTAATGCATGTCATGATTTTCATGTTGGGGTTTGTCGCTTGTGTTCGCCATGCAATCATGTCATACCATACCAGTTTTGCAACATGCTATGTGAAAGAAGCCATCGCAAGAGCTGTAGGACCATGAATTGTAAATCTTGATTTTCATGACATACATATCATGATTTTCATGGTATGACTAGTCAAATATGTTATTCATACAATCATATTATGCCATACCAAGTTTGTTATCGATATCATTATCGAAATGGCCAGGAGAGCTAAAATTCGTAGGCGGCTAGATAGATAGATAGATAGATAGATAGATAGATAGATAGATAGATAGATAGATAGATAGATAGATAGATAGATAGATAGATAGATAGATAGATAGATAGATAGATAGATAGATAGATAGATAGATAGATAGATTGATTGATTGATTGATAGATTGATTGATAGATAGATAGATAGATAAATAGATAGATAGATAGATAGATAGATAGATAGATAGATAGATAGATAGATAGATAGATAGATTGATAGATAGATAGATAGATACGCTCAATGTCGCTGAAGTTCGCTTAGAAATGCTTCGCATATAATAAATACAGTCAGTTTCAGAGCGTGACAAATAAACAAGGGTCATGCAGAAGAAGTTCACAGAAGCAATCCCTTCAAAAGTAGAAAAAACAAGTCATTTGAAACGACATTGACAACGTCTGCAGGTAACCTGTTTCAGTTTGGGATAGTTTTGAGAAAAGTTGGCCTCGAACTTGTCGCAGTTTTTGTTTATGGTCCACGCATTGTTACAATGCTGAGGTAGCATTATATACATGTCCCTTTGTACGGTATATTTTACATGGTATTAGCAATGAAAAGGCTTAAGACTCAGCTTTCTGCATTGTTCTACAAGTGTAATATGTTCAAGATCTTCCTTGGTTCTTGTTATGCTGAAATATGCATTTGCAGTCGATTATGCCCGCAGGAGTGAAAGCCAGCGTTTTTCTGGGAAAGAACTGCCGCAACAGCTTTCGGGGGGGGGGGGGGGGGGTTGGAAGCCATCATGTAATTAAGTGGGTATACAATAATAAAAAAATTTAACCATTAAAACTTCGTATAAGTGAACAAAATATAGCGTGCCACCAGGAGGAACCAAACGTGCCACCTTTGCATAAATTTATCGTGATGATAGTCGCTGTTAGTTTGAACGGTATAACCAGTTGTACAGAATGGTCTGAAGTATATCCTTTCCTTCGATCACTTTGGCTTCGAGATTCCATATTACCTATTAGTTCCTGCTGTGACAGGCATGAAAACACGAAAACCACTTACTCACCCTTTTACGATACCAACAACAAGCACACAGCCAGGTTGATACTGAAAACACGAACACAAATATGCACACAACTGCGGCAAATTGGCTGTGCGAAGCAGACGACACACGCTGTTGGCACCCACTCGCTTAATTGGAAGCAACCGCAGCGGCCACCGAGGGTATTCATCCAAGTCGGTGCCACCTTGATTCTCAATTGAAGAGAGCTGGCGAATGGGGCACTGGCCAGTATATTCTAGGCCCTATAGTGCTGTGTAGTCTTTGTATATGCTTCGTTTTTGCGTGCGTCGTTCCGATATGAAATATTGCGCATCAAGTCGCTTATCTTAATATGTAGTGATTGGTACCACCTTTATGCGGAATTCACCAATTAGTATGTTCACGTGCATGCAATTGAGATACGCTGTCACCAAGTCTTAATAACTTGATCACGGCCATGGCCGTTGGTCATCAGGATGGGCATGCAGAACTAGGCGTCCAAAGCGGTGCACGGACGTGCAACACTGCTATAGCTGTCAAACACTGATGGGCACTGTTCAAACACTCGTGAATGTGTGGCGTTGACCAGTCGTGTTGTTCGTACAGGCGTCTTCTAAGAGCTAAGCGCTTTAGGCAGGAATTTTGTATGATCTGTGTGCACTAGTAGACCTCGCCGAACAATTCTGTCATTTCAATAGGCATTGCCAAGCTACTCGTTATAAAAAAAGATGGGCGGAGAGAGATAGATAGAAGGTACCATCGCTGTGTTCTAACGCCTACGGTACTCCGCTGCTGATTTGCAGGTCGTGGGATTAAATTCTGGTGGTGGCGGTTCTATTTTCGATGGAGGCGAAAGTGCGGTAGGGTCATGTGCTCAGATTTAGGTGCACATTAGAGCACCCCAGGTGGTCGAAATTTCTGCAGCCCTCCACAACGTCGTCTTTTATAACCATATGGCGTTTTGGGACGTTATCCTAAATACCATCAATTAGAGCTGTATAGAAAGAAAAATAATAATAAATAAAACTCCTTCGTGAGGCGATAAACGAACTTGTCTACTCACGTCCGAAGGCAAGCGACATTACCCCTCAGGAATTCAGGCAAAGCTGTAGAACAAACATTTATCATATGAATGCATACCTATAGGCGAGAGGAGGACGAAAGGGTAGCGGGAGAGAGCAAGAAGGACAAAAAGATTGAGAAAGAAAAAGGCGAGGAGGTGGAAATAAAGAGAGAGTTCAGGAGACGGAAAGGAGATTAGAGGGAAAGAAACTATAGCTATGTACACTAAAATACGGCAAAAGGGAAGGAAAGAGAAGTCGGTAAGGGGAGGCGGAAAGAGTAGAACCAGCACCACACACTAAACCAAATCTGACCCTTAAGGGTGTAAATGAGCTTGTCGCCAGACGAACACCCTTTGCTCCCTATTGGGTGTTCAAAAAAGGGTGCCGAGAAAGGGTGCAGAGCTCAGCACCCTTAAGAAAAGGGTGCAGAGCAAAAATGTTGAAGGGTGTAATGAGTGCACCCTTTAAAAAAAGGTGCTGTGATGTCATAACACCCTTTCAAATGGGTGCTGGAAGGGTGCTCCACATCGACGTACCAGTGGGCCAAATCTAGGATTGATGCTGGAGATGGCTAAAATGCAGATTGCTGTATACTCTGTAGACCATGCTGAGTGACAGCCCACATACGGTTTGTTAGTACTTGAACACATGTACTAAGTCGTCCATTCCACCCTGAACACGTGCACCATGCACGCGGCCGGCCCTCCACAGAGTGCCTTCCGCAGGCGCTTATGAAACTAGCACTGAAACACAGTGACAGCTCTAGGTGGGGCTTTTGCATCATCGTCTTTTAAAACACAGTGTCTCTGCAGTGAAGCTACTGGTAAGTTGGCTCCAGTGTTTTGCTTTCTCTATGTGTAGGCAAATAGAGAATCTGGCACTGTTATCGAGAAGTGCTGCAATTGTGCCTTACCCTGTCCAGGTGCTGTTCCTCGGGTTTTCGTTTTTGGCTGCTCTGGATAGAACAAGCTGCACTTCTGAAGAACAGTGTCGAATTTTAGATAAGCTTGTACTGTTGCAAGAGCAAAGTTAGCTTCACCACAAAGGAAGTGTGATTTGGCGAAGCCGCCATTCTCCAGCAGTCAACAAAGTGGAGGCCCACTTACAGCTGTCTGTACGTTTGTGTACTAGTTACCAAAGTGCCCTCGAGAAGCGCTCGGCAGAGTGCCGGATGCATGGTGCAATGTTCAAGGTGAAAGTAGACAAATGTGTAAATATATACCTTAAAGCAAGCTATTTTGAATAAATATGTGTGTTTCAAAAATCATGAAATTGATCCCAGAGTGCGTAGATGGCCAGTGCTACCCATTTTTGGTCCAGAATGAATGTAATCTATTCAGGGCCCCTTGCTGCACACATGCATGCACAATTTATGGATGCTTGGTCACCATACAGACATGCATGCCTGCAAATTAAAAATTCACAAGTTTCGAATACTGGTGATTATTTCAAATGCCATATACTCACTTTGAAAGACACACAGATAATATGCACTAAATACAGAACCTTAACACATTGCGCTCTTTTAAATTATGTGTAGCAGACGTGAGCTTTTATGCATGTGAGAATGCAAGATATTAGGCCCCAACAAAAATTTATGACAAATAAATTAACATGATGCAAATAGTCACTATTTTATTGTACATAGCATACAACCGAAAAAGATTGACAATAGTAAACATGAGCTATGACCTTCTGCATCGATTGTAATGGTGAGATCTTTGTGAGTGAGGATCAATCTTCTGTTTTTCAAATCTTTTTTCTTACGAGTAGACATCTTTTTTTGTGACGAGACTTCTTTTTTAACTTTTAACATTCTGACTTCCCTCCTTGCGTAGTAGGTAACAAATAAATAATTTAGAACAACAAAATATAAGTTAGAGGCGCCAGCAGTCCAAAGGCGCTTATTGAGGGTGTTGCCAGTGCCCACAAAATTGAAAAAGAAAATAGATAGGAAAGTAGGTGTGTGGTAAAACACGTGGGCTTATATAACATGCTTTGGTCATCATGCTAAATGCCTTGACTACAAACTTGCTCAAGGCTTATTTACAGCTCTCCCTTTATATATGTGTGTGTGTTTCTAAACTTGTGTGTTACAAAATCACAAATATTGGCAAAGTAATGCAAGTGGTGTTGGATTAATATAATGTGATCATTCAAACACTTGCACAATCCATCTTCAGCTGCCCAGGCGGCTTTGGTTCCTTTTACAAAAGTGTGGTCAGGGCGCTCCTTCTCTACAGCACATCCGCACCCGGAAGCCTAAAATAAAGACAGAAGTAATCACTAAGAGTTTCACAAGACAGACTGTCCAAGATACAATATGCTTTGTCATGCTGGAGTGTTCTTAGTTCTATGTGAGTAGAAGTCAGCATCAAAATTCGCTTTGTTTTCAACGGAAAACATGCTTGTTGGAGGTCCCCCAGGCAAAAAACTAAACAACTTGACAGTACCTGGGGGCCTACAGAGGGTACCATGTACAACAGATTTCACATACAAAAACAGCATAGTAGAAATGAAATATATACACAAGAAACATCTGAGCAATGATTCAGCATGATGCACACGTGAAACATGAGTTAGGTTTGAGTAAAAAAGCTATTCATCAAGTAATTGCGCACATCCGATTTGAACAAACCGAATAAGGCACTGAAGTTATTCAGGGTTTTTAAAGAATTGTAAAGTGCCAATAAGCAATATTCTAGTCTAGCTCTACAATAGTGTGTCATGTATGTAGTACTAGTATTTACCTGTTAGGTATGCTGTAGTCATGAACATATTCAGTTTTCCTAATACCTAAAGCTTAGTATGTCGCAGTCCAGCTGTTCATGTTCAAATAATAATTGTTTATGGTAGCATTTAGGTTACAAAATTGATGCTAAAAATTTGGCAGACCCCACATACTTTGGGAATCGATGTTATGCGAAACACGCATAACATGTATTTTAATTTTTCTATTTAGCGATCTTATGAAGTGGAGCTCAATATAAGTACAAATTCTCGCACACACATACGTTAAACAGCCGCATATGTTTCATTTGTTATGGGGAGATGTCACACCTTTGATAACATTAGCAGTTATTTCCTGTTTCGTAACGATGCCAACAGAAACATGGATATTAGCCACACTAGAAGTGGTAGGCTGGTATGAAGCACTGGTGTTTGCGCTGGCACTCGCGACGATGGTAGCCCTCAACACTGCTACACAAATACTTCACTGGATGGTGCCTGACTACAATTCACTTTGATTCGACCTCACGGCTGCATCATAGGAGTGCACATGTAATAGTTATAAAATTTGATAGCCAGTACTGCAATGACAGTTGATGTTACACAAACATTTGAGACTATTTAGAAAGTATAACCGAGGCCGGTCATGGCTCTGTGGTAGAATACTTAATTACCAAGCAGAATACTAGGTTTCGATTCCTGCTAGGACACTTGACTTTATTCTTTGCATTCATTTGGTCAATGCTGCCTATGTCAGCTTTTTAACATGATAGCGTTGAAGAGCTCGTGTCGCACAAAACCCGCCGCCGGCGTCTGCCCCGTTGGTTGTGAGCGAAAAATCGTCTGTGCATCTGTGACCGAAAAATCAAGTTACCTAGTTTCCAGAAACTCAAAATTCCTACTTATGACCTAATGGAGGCGTGCTAATTGCTGCAAAACAAAACCCCCAAGTCGTAATACTATACACTCAACACAGGGCTTAACACACGGAAGTCTATTGACATCGGCCAAAAATTAACGTTAGATGTACAGCGCTATTCCTTTTCACCATTTCATGAACTACACAATGCCATGATAATTGTACCCTGGTATTTTTGGTGGGCTGTATCGCACAAAAAATACAAGGATTATGTCAAAATAATGACATCAATTTTTACCGACATGTCGTCGAAATAGAGACACAGGCTACTAGTCTTATTTATAATGCTAAGAGCATTTAAGGTAAAGGCATTGAAGATAGCTGGTGGCCTTTTTCACTATCTAGGTATCAATTTTTCACTATCTAGGTATCGAAATTCTGCCATGTCAGTCATAGTTTACTGACATTGCAAGCTCAAGAAAAGTGTGGCTCTGAAGGCATCAACACAGTGTTTCGCCAGATCTACTAAGAAGGCAGTCTTTAAAATTGCTAATGTTTCCAATTTTTTTCGCTATAAATTTCGTGCCTTGCATCCAATTGAACCTCCATCCTACTTGTTTTTTTTTTTGCATTCGTGCTCTCACTAACTGCTTACCTTGTCTTGTCAAGAAATCGTTGACATAAATAGGACTACTTGATCTAAAAGGAAAGGCCACAGTAGACAGACGTAAGTTTTTTGTCTTATCCAGAACATTTCATTTGTAACATCGTTCATAATGCACTACTATTTTTTTTTCAAACTAGGCTTGTTTGTTCCTACTCTGTCTGCAGTGTCAATATCATCACGAGTAATGGTTTTTCCATCATCGCCCAAAAATTTCGGAGAGCATCAAAAGAAAACCCTCATCTGAGACGCCTTTGATGTCGGATAGTTCAACCTTGAATACAGTGTAAATTCTTCAATTTTCATCTGAAGTTGCTTATTTTCACCTGGAAGTTTTTTGTGCCTATTTCAAGGTGCGACAGGCTCTTCATGCAAAGCCTTTATTTTTAAAGAGAGCGCGTTGACATTGTCACCACCTTCGTTCCACACTTCTTGAAGGACCAAAGTTCAGTATGAGTTTTGTGCTTGAAATCCTCTGTTTACCATGACAAACAATTCACAGGAAACATTAGTACTCTTCCTTGGCAGGAGTGCATGCAGTAATACTAACACAATTAAAGCAAGAAATAAGTGTCTCACCTGTGCAAAAATGATTTTGGCAAGCACTGTGAAGACCACACACACTGCTGCCAAACTGAGGAGAATATGGAGAGCACTTCATATAAGTAGGCAGCGTCCAGTAGCTTGGTGAGGCACAGCGCATAAGCAGGGTGAACAGAGCTGATGCTTGAAACAATGGTTCAGAGTTCGCTGGTGCTTGGGCTCCTTGACCTTGTCAGGAAATTTCCTTGAGCAGCCTCACTCAAATGAAATGACAGACCGTGCCGAAGAATTTCTGCACCAGTGCAAAAAAATTATTTTAGTGAGGTTTGTCTAGACTGCATGCGCTGCTTGCCAAATTGCAGTGAATGGCTAGAAACGCATGGCCAATATATATTTAGTGGCACGCAACTGAGAAATACAAAAAGGGCATGCTGCAGTATAAATACAACGAAAAACATGCTGCTGCAGAGCTTTTCATGTCGATGTCATACATGTGAATTTTCATTCACATTTATAGCTCACTCATGCACGAAGATCAAGTTAGAACTCTTAGAAGAAGACACCCCCTTTTAGCTGTATCGACTGCGCGTAATTAAGAGATAAGCATGCGTGAGTAATGCTGTTGCCTGCAATCAATAAATTCTGTTCTTGAAGCTGACCAAATATATGCACGAGTGCATCCATAGAGGCACATTTGCATTTCTGTAGTTATGATACACATGTGATGTGTTTCTTAAGTAAATGCCATGCAATATGCACCATATGAATATTTTATTCCGTAAAATTGCAATATCACTGCATATACATGTCAGTATGCGCATATGCATCCACTGCAGATAAAGCATAAAATTAAAGCAATACTGACACATGAATTTTTTACCAAGGTAGTGGAGGGCTCCAGAAATTTCGACCACCTGGGGTTCTTTAACGTGCACACAAATCTGAGAACACTGGCCTACAGCATTTTCACCTTTATCGAAAAAGCAGCCAGCAAGGCCGGAATATCATCCTGCGACCTTCGGGATAGAAACCGAGTACCTTAGCGACTAGACCACTGCGACAGGACTTCAATCTCCCTGTTCCCCCGTGTAGGGTGATAGACCGTCTTTGCTGGTCTGGCTAACCTCCCTGCCTTTCCTTCTCTACCATTTATTCTAATGAGTTCAACGAATGAAGCTTCCTTCAAACGACTAACATTCGGACGTTTATAATTTGCCTGAAATTGAGTTCACTAAATGAATATTGTGTGTTGCTTCACAGTGATCATTGTTCTAAATGGTTCTGGTTGGCTAAAGAGGCACTACTCCTCACTTCTAATCAAACAGCACAAGCTGTCTAATGACCATAGGGGAGGAAAAGTGGAAACGCTAAGACAAAACATCAATCTTGAACCCCATGCCATCACAATGAAGCAGGCAAGCTTCTGCAATATTGACCGGCAACCAGGATCTCAGACACTGCAGATAGCTACATAACGTAATAATTTCCCAACATGACGTAAAGGCAGCAGAATCACATATTGACTAACCTGCTTCATTATGATAACGATGAGGCCATAACGTTATTGGCCTCTGTATGCTAATAACAATTTACCTTGCATATCATGTGACATTAACATTCACTATGACGTCTTGAATCTTGCATCCCACCATGTGGTCTAAGTACCAACAAGGCGGTTTTAGTGACGTCGGTGCAAGGCAATAAACAACAATCACTTGGTGAACATTATTTTTGATATTATTCAATTGGTCTGATGCATACATCTTCAAAAAACGGCAGTTTAGATTTGTTCATTCTTAGATAAAAATACAATGTCTAAGTTGGCATGTCAGCAGCAACATATGCACGCCTTTGGCACGCATACTGTGATGTATAACCTTATTGTGTTTTGAGCAATAAATTAGGCATTCATACACTGCACATATCACAGGTCACTTGTAAATCTGCAGCGAGGTCATAAAGAATTTATGATACCAGATAAAGCGTTACACTTGTATTCGAAAGTGTCATTGGAAGTTTTGGTAGAACTTAGTTTTAGAATGTTTGTAGACGTATAGGTATTCGGCAAAGTTTTAACTCCAAAGCGGGCTGCAGCGCCCACAATTCTTTTACAAACCAGAAAAATGCAATATGTGAACAGGGGGGAACAAGCAGTACCACCAAAATTGCACTCGAACGAGTGAACTACTGCTCAACCTAGCGCTTGCACAGCTAAGGTACGGCTATTCGGCCACTCAGAGAAAATGTATTGACCCAGGCGTAATTGCACGCTTTCAGAACCGCACCTACAGCACGCTGTGTCAAGTTTACGCACACTTAATTAAGCTGACTATCATGGTAATTTAATATTATACGTGACCGGTGGATGCAAACACATTTGGTCACACAGGAAAACACATCTACCTTATAGTAGTCACACACATTTAATGATCATGTAGCTGCTGAAAAGAGGACGCGTAACATAAAACTTTCTTCATATACTTCTTTGGCACAGAAAACGAACAGGGCCGCGTGAATACCAACGCGGACACCACGTTATTCTTCTCCATTCTTCTAAATTAAATACGTAAAGATCTAATTCAACGCGAATCACCGGAATGCTCAAACGCACGCGACACACAGGCGACGCATACGGCTTCCATGCGCAGTCCCCGAATGGCGTCCGACGGCATTGCAAAAATATAATGATTCATAGCGTGAAGAGCATCGCCCGCCGACTCACAGCATCACAGCGCACATTGCTTTAACCTCCTTCCCCACAGAAAAAATTCATCCGCGCGTAACGTCCCTGAGCTTAGACTTGAGCCTAATGAAATCAGACACGCCAGCAGGCTCGCTACGTTAATAAAAACTCACTTATCGTCTACCAGCCAGAAAAAACTTAGTTCACAACGTTATTAAACTATAGCGCTTTCGGTGTTAACCGCGGGAGGAGCCGAGGACGCGAGCGGAAGCACACTGGATCGGGCACGCCGCGGCCTGGCCGGAGAAGAAAAAAACAAAGCATCGACAGCAGAAACATCCACCTACCTTTTTAGTTTGGCGAGTGCTCGACGGTACAAAGCAGCCGGTCCTCTCTTGAGTATAGTGCATCTTCGTAACAAGCAGCACCGACAGAACACGAAAGACAGCGCAAGCACACTTTGAACAACATAAAAAATCGACTTTAAACGCTCGGCACACGGCCGTTGCGGCCTCCAGGAAGATACCGCCATTTCTGTTCTGCTGACGCCACCGATCCGCATTTGCGCACATAATTTTTTATATGATAAGTAAATAGTTTAAATAGCTTAAATTTTAAGTAAAAAATAGTGAAAATAGAAGATACGCTAGTGTGTATTGCATAGAATATTTATTACTTTTGAAAATGACAAAATCACATAACGCGTATTTGCGCGAAATTTGAAATGTGAAAGAGCGCGCGAAACTTGAAACATTTGCTTGCTTGTGTATTTCTTATACCGATACCTTGTTAACATCTGTACACTGGTTGAGTGGTTAAGTTGGCTGTTAAAAACAGTGTTAAAGCGGTTGTATATTAGTACAAAGTACAGGCAGCAAGCAAAATTTGTCACAACAAAATAAGCGTATTAGTTGGCAAGCAATATTTTAGCTGTCTTTAGTGAAATTTCTTTAGGAAAATGTTTTAGTCAAGGCTCATTTTAACTTGCTTTGAAGAATATTTCTATGAACAAAATCAAGAAAACGTTTCTTTCATGTTATAATATTAGAACGTCAAAGTCCATAGCCCGCCATAAAAATTGGTAACACGTGTCAACTGATACATTGTAAGGTTAACAAATATTTGTACAACACAAAAACTATTTTATCTACCACGGTCTTGCTGGTTTGTATTTCTTTGCATTAACAAATGTATGATTTATATATACTGTCATGGACGATGCTTTGTTTTCAATGTTAGGCGCAAACGAGGCCGAGAGCTCTATATGTGTAAGTCACAATCCTGTTGTAGCTCTACAAGCTGCGTACTCCGCCATTGGCTAGTGAGCTTGTAGCGCATGGCTTGGTCAGCGCCGGCCGTGAGGCGACGAGAAAAAGGCAGCAAGAATGCAAGAACCAGTGCAGAACTTACGTTCAGCCGGGCACTATCGCTATTCAGATATCCGTTACTGCGGTGGGGCTATTAGTGAGACCATGGTGACTAACCAGTAGACATCTAAAAGCTGTTAGTTATGCTCTATGACCACGTTACTCACAAAGCTTTGTCGGCAACTGTGCACCCTAATGGGTGCTCATGAGCACCCATTAGTTGTTGCACCCTTTTTGCACCCTAGTTTCCACCCTTTTGATGTGTTCACCCTTTAGGTTCCGCTTGTAGGGTGCTGAGACGCGAATAGGGTGCTCAAAGGGTGTGCTTAGGGTGTCGGCACCCTTTTTGACACCCTTAAGGGTCAGAATCGGTTTACTGTGCACTTTTCATAGTTTTCGCCCAGTCGTACCTAGCTGCCCCAATTTCTTTCCAGGTCTCTTCAAAGCGCAGGCGTAGTTAAGTGATAGAATATTTACAGCTATGTGCAATGCAAGCGTTCCGTTCCAGCTCAAACTTCGATTTTGATTCTTCGCTTAAGTTGACACTTTTCTGTCATCAACAAAGTCGCCAACACCATGTTTTGATTGTCTGCCACACGAGCTCCTTTTTCATTCGGGGAAGTTTGAAGTCTGATCTCGCTTACTGTGGATTAGCATCGGATGTTGATCCTCGAAGGTGCATGCCCTTACACCGTAAACATCGGGCATGTGTGCACGGTATTAAGAATTTTATGACGCACGTCACATGAAAATTCCTCTATTCATTTCATGACCACTGCATCTTCTTCGTTATGCAATCATGTCCACCTGTTACTGCGCACAAGATGGCATAAGATCCCAAGAAAAAAAACACCAGACTTAGGCGGCTAGATAAATAGATACAGAAAGGTACTAAATAAATAGAAACGGTCAAAGCGCATTCAGTTTGCTAAGAAATGAGTCCTACCTAAACGTTATCTCTTAATAAGAACTATCAATCTTGCTTTGTGAATGAAGAATGCCGACAAGCAAAGCCAACAAAGTTATTTATTAGGATATTGTAAAATACAGAAGCACTGACTCATACTTGAGGTGAAGCCTTGTAATCCTGACAGCGGTGACGATTCCAGAAACAGAGCCGCGACATTGAGACCATTCTGACGGAGCCACGGACTGACATGGTATACCTTTTTAAACACCGCGTGAATATCTCCTGGCGGATCTTTCTTGTGATATGTGGCGGCTGTGGGTAGATGTGTGCCACAAAGAAACACCAACACGCACAAGCTGTCATATTGTTTTCTGAAGATTTGACGAATGATATATCCTACTGACTGCTTGCTAAATGTCATCATCACAATGCCTTGTGTGCCGTACAACATTAGAACCTCTAGCTCTTCCCACCGAAAGCATATCACGCAATACCTCAGCGTCCGTGCCCGAACAGCTGTTATTCTTAGCAGTTCGGCCTTTACTTGGATGCATGAATATCACACGTGTACGGAAATATCATTGCGTATAGACTCTTTTACTGCTTCGTGGCACTATTTGCGAACCGTCTTGAAGTTTGTGCCAACGGATACCCAAGTATTTCTAACTCAAAAAAGCATAAAATATATTATGAGGAACTAATTTTTTCAGCAAAGCTTGGGCTAAATGATATTTATGTTATATAGAGACGACGAAGATGTACAGTGAAAAGTTATTCACTTGTCACGCTCACACTAATTACCTCTCGCGGCTGACACGGCTGCTAGGTTGCCTGGAAATATAAGGGGATACGTCGCGTATGAAACGTAAAACAATATACATGCACTGTCCTTGTCCATCGGCAACGAAGATAAGGATAGGTGCTAAAAGAGGAAACACAGTTTTGACAGGATGTGTCTGTGCGGCCACTGTGTACGGCTCAATAAAAGTACTTGTAGACTTCCCGTGTAAGCCGGAGACGCACAGCGCAATCCATAGAAGAGCTTCGTCACTAGGAGAAAAGCCCCAGCACGGTGAAACAAGTCACGCCGGACTTTCCAGTTTCCTGAGAGAGCCCGGTGTTAACGCGAGCCAGTTGATGGCTATGTGCGCAACGAGATAAAAATTGTTCAGAGAAAGAAGCTATTGACTGTGCTGAGACCGAAAGGTAAGAGACAGCCAGAGTGAAATTCGGTGAGCAGCCATGAACGATCATAAAATAGAAAAAAAAATCGGTTGAGCGTTGAGCAGCCGTATTAAAAGAGGATGTCACGAAGGGCAGGATTGCCTCTCAGATGATTTGGCTGTGGTCAATGTATGTACATCGTGATCATGCCTCAGAGGGTCCGCTGAAAGCGTTCTGTTAAACCGTTGGTCGGTGGGTGGTAACTAGGCGTTGTCCTTTGAACAGTGTTGGAGGCATGCAAAACTTTGTCAACGATGGAAGAGAGAAATGTCATAATCGTTCGGGGGAACGCGTGAGGCTCCATGGCACAAAAAGATGTTGCGGAGCAGAAAATCGGCGAGTTCAGTGGCAGTCCCAGATTGCAGAAAAGCTGTTTTCACGTAGCAGGTAAGGTGGTCGGCTGCCGTGACAATTCTTCGATTCACGTTCTATTTTATAGGAAGACGACCGTACAAGTCAAATATGATTATTTCAAAAGGCGAAGTGGGACAAGCCCGAAGTCGCACTGTGCAAGCTGGAGCAGTTGTGGGTTCTTTTCGCCATTGGCAATGGACGCAGGACGAGATGCACTTAGCGACGACTGACGAGAGTCCAGGCCATGGCCAACGAGTTCGTATTTTGTCGTAGGTTTTGTGATAGTCTAGATTACCGTTGGTTGGATCTTCGTGAAAAAGTTTTATAACTTGACGTTCCACTGAACGAGGGATGACGAACGGGTACTGACTTCATCATGATCAATCAATCAATCAATCAATCAATCAATCAATCAGTTTATTATCATGTCATAAAAGGATCAGCGCACAAAGAAACACAAGAAGCGCAAGAAAGTGCGCCACACAAGCGCTGTCTAACAACTGAATGTCTAAGCAAAAAATGTGTGATATTTATGCAAACATGAAAGCGTAACAAAACCTTGACAACCCTCATCAAGCGCGTAATCAAATATGCTGTAGATACAAAGTCTCAGCATCTGTGAGAGCAATAGAAGGCGCGCTCACGCACCTGTCTCCAGCTTTTCTGATTTGAAAGGCTTCAGCAATTTCAAGCAGGCGCTGGTTTCTCTGCCTCCTCACCACAGCAGTTTCGCTAAATTCAGCTGCACAGCCGCACTGCCAACAAGGGTGGGCAAGATGAGTAGATGGCGTACCATTCAAATAGCTAGCATGCTCCCTTGGCCGGACGTTGAGGCAACATCCAGTTTTTGCAATGTACGTGCATTCAGAGGCCTTCGTGGTATGCTTTGGGGCGGCACCTCACCTGATGTAAGTCGCCTACACCTGAATGGCTAAAGTACTCGCGAGGCCCTCAAACACGGATGCCCTAGCATGACAAAGGGATCGAGTGCAGCACTCCACTCGCATAGCCAGTCAAATGCTTAGGAGTCAGTAAGATATGTAGCCTAACTTGGCCACGTCCTCACATTTGTTGTGAGCACTCACTTGCTCTTACATGCACATCCAATCATCAAGGTCCTTGTCATCGGTGCCTAAAAACAGGGGGGTCTCGCAGATGCAAAGAACCGGTGATGAGGACAGTGGGAAGTGCCGTTAGAGGAGTTGGAGCGGCGCTTGCGTTGGTGGGCATAATGGCCGGTAGAATATGATTTCGAAGTTCCAGGGTGATCGGAACTCAGCACACTCCACCACTTGTTAAGTGGTTTATTGGCAGACCAGAAGGCAGAAGGAGAAGCGGTCAGCAGCTTCCTGCCAAGCGTGGCACCCACGAGTTCATGCCGATGGCGATGCCCCTAAAGCGCAAACAAATTCCACTGAGACAACTGTCTGAGACCACGGCAAGTTATCTTTTCACCCACTATTCTTTTTTCACATTTACACTACAATTAGGTCTAATAACTTCCCCCATACATTCCTTGGCAATATTGTCCGTTAGGTCTAAATATTATTGTGTTAAAACACGGAAGAACGAGCCCTTAAGTATACACTTATTTCCCTTCATATATATATATATATATATATATATATATATATATATATATATATATATATATATATATATATATATATATATATATATATATATATATATATATATATATATATATATATATATATATATATATATATATATATATATATATATATATATATATATATATGAGATATAACAGACAGTAATGCCAAGGAATGTACAGGGGAAGCTATTAGAACCTATGAAATGTAAATAAGAAGAAAGAAAATTGGATGAAAAAATAACCAGACGTGAGCAGGAATAACGCGTTCGATGACCACTGAGCTACCACAGCGGCCTTCCCTCCATCGACTTTTTTCGGTTTATATGTGAATTTAGAAGTAGGAGTGACAGTCAGCGCAATCTATAAGCCAAACGACGAGTGTGAAAACACTCCTATGCGCATGTTTGGCGTCACGTAGCACGTGAACTTATTATGAGCGGGCAGCTGAATAATTGTCCCTCTTATACAACCTAAACACACCAAGTCTGCCATTACGAGACCCTCGTTCAATGAAATAAGGAAAAGAAGTGTATAACCTAAGGAAACGGCTGGTTATTTTTTCATCCACTTTTCTTTCTTCTTATTTACATTCAATTGGTTTTAATAACTTCCCCTGTACATTCCTTGGCACTACTGTCTGTTATATCTCATTAATATTGTGTTAAAACACGGAAAAACGAGCCCTTGTGTATACACTTCTTTCCCTTTATATATATATATATATATATATATATATATATATATATATATATATATATATATATATATATATATATATATATATATTTGTGTGTGTGTGTGTGTGTGTGTGTGTGTGTGTGTGTATAGCGGGTAAACCGCCGACACGACTTTTATAACACCACGAACAGTTAAAAACATGACGAACAAGCCTATTATGTATCTTGCTCTGATCAAAAAGCTTCTAAATAAAATACAGATGTGTTTATAAAGAGTGGAAAAGTAGAGGAAATCAGTGATACTAGCAAAACTAAGCCATGCAAGGCTTGACACAACAAAATAAATGATGCTTAAGACTAATTTAGTTGCTTCTAGGCCTTTTATAGGTGACGCTGGTTCTAGGGCCTCCATTCACAAACCAAACTCACCCTTACCTTAAGTTTTCCTTCTCGGTTTTAAGTGGTTGTTGCGCTTTAAGTAAATTATTGCAGTATTGATGAACGAATGTTGTTATTTTCTTCTACTCTGCAACTATTTTTGTGCCCTTATAACGCATGTAGAGACTGCAGAGACTTCAAGAAAACGTGACGTACCGTCAAGTAAAGTGAATTTGTGAATACGGCCCTAGTTTGCTTGTCCGCTTTTGTTGGACTTTATCGAGCTACATGGTGGCAGGTTGATTCTATTTCATTCTTAAGCGCAGGAGGATTCGAGTTAAACCAGATACAGCCACAGACACCACACGGCTGTCCAAACACTTTATACGGAAATTCGCATTCAAACGACGTGTTCGCACCACTCATGCGGGCATGTCATCATTGGAGCTGACTTTTGACCACTTAATGATCTTCTTACAGCTGTCGTGGCTCTTAACGCTCCCTAGTGTTCGATCACTGAACATAGTCGGGGTCTCCTGCTCCCTCAGTCACTTCGCAGTCATTTGCTAGGCTAAAATATACCCTGTTCATTTTAGGTGAACCAGCAGTCATTTGTGACTTTCACCTTATTTGTTTAGCACATATTCGTTTAGAATGATGGTAGTTTTCCGATAGGCCACACAGTGGCGCGTTCCCGTTGTGACGATAATAGCTTTTAAGGATACACTCGCAAGGAATGATTCGCCGAATAACTTCGCTGTTTAAAAAATGGCGCCATTGAATGAACGTCTCTTGTGGCGTGTGGCTGATGTATCTGGTGCGTGTATTGCTTGTTCTGGAAAAGTTCACGTTGAACTATTTTACGTTGACAAAAAAAAACTAAGCGAGTCATATACTAACTAAGGACAAATGTGTCATATAAGTACTAGCTGCCAGCAACAACAAAACACCTCTTCAAATAACAAGAATCCTAATGCGATCTACAGCCGCAAACAACATCAATAGTTAGTACATCTTCACGAAGTGTAAAGCAGTTGAACATAAGAGCCAACCTCAACTAAGTGAAAAGAACTGCTTATGGATATGTGCAGCTGTGGGAAACCAGAACCATTCCCAAATGCTCGTAAGCTGTATATGACAGGCGCGAAAATTCCGGGTCATTCACACAAAGTACCAAATCGTTACGCGAGAGATCAAATGTTGTGAAAATGATGTTTCGCGTAACGACCACTGATGCACGACCACGTACAATAAATTAAATCACTATTTTCACTACGGCATATTGTTTGCCAATTTGTCTTCGGCATTTAAAGTTGTATGTGTTCCATGAAATCGACAGATCGGTACATGAAGTCACAAATATGTGAAATGTCGTGGTGTTTATTACAATGAAACAGTGCATTCATGTGTTCAGCAATACCGAAAAGTTTTCGTAATAGCCGAAAAGCGTCTCCATCTAGGCGTTATTTCAATAGGCTAACAACCGATCACATTAGCATCGGCTACTTATAGCAGCTCGTGAGATGCATTCATATGAGTATAATGAATGTTGTCACGTTTAAGGTAACGGCGTTAAGCAGTTTGTGTAGTATACATCTCTCAGATTGTCCTTGCTGAAAGGAGGGGGAGACAGAAATAATAAGACCGGCACGTGCGTTTTTCTTTGCAGCTCGAGTTGAATTTTGAGCTGTAAAATTGAATTCACGCTGAATGAAAACCAACTAGCCCGTACACTGATTAGCCTTCTAAGCGCCAAAGATCACCCACCTTCACCATCTCCCTAGTCCGGTGGATAAATTTGCGGGGCGAGCTTAAAAGCTGAGCTTCCTACTGTGCTCAAGTCCACTTCTTTATTTGTCACTACCTTGCAAGCTGCTGCCATTGCTAAAAGCGACCATAAGCAAGGCTGATAAAAAGACGAGATAGAATAAGGATGAGTGAGACACAGGGACGTAAACCAGAAGAAAATTTCTGGTTTGCTGTCGCGTACTAGGGAAAGAGAATTCGGCATCAAACGGTAAGATGGGAGAAAGGAGGAAAAGAGATGGCTAAAGAAAATGGGATAAAAAACGCGCGCACACTCGGCCATTAGAGTGTCAAAGTCGTAATAAGAGTTCAGTTGGCCACAGAAACATTAGCAGCGCCTTCGACGCTTCCAGGTTGGAAGGTCGAATGTTCCGGCACTCCGAAAAATTGAACAGTCATCGCGTTTTTGGTAGAACAAAACTAAACCATTAAAAATATTTTTCACGCTCGTCGATTCACAGCAGCTGCAACAGAACAGCGGTGATTCAATTCCTTTTCAATTAAACAACACTATTATCCCTAAGCAGCAAGTGCTTTTACCGGTTTGCCCATATGCGTCTGCAGCTGTGTCGGCCCGGCACAGCAGCCGCAGGATGAAGGCGTGAACAGGACTTGTAATGGTATACGGCATCTGTTCAGCTCTGCCCTGCTCGGCAAGCTACAACACCAAGAGAGAAAGCATCTTATAGGTGGTCTGCACCACAAAAAGCCTACAAAAAAAACCGTCATAGGAGAAATGCTCGAAAACTTTCAATATGTTGACACATTTCCTCTTGAGATTTCCATTTCCCCCTAATACAACTGAGTGATCACTGTAGTGAAGCAAAACTTCGCCATAGTTGTTGGTTTGGCCAGCGTGCCGCCAACAGTGTCCACTGTCTAAAGGGGAGAGTGGGGCTCAGCTCCTATACCTTTTCTCAGTTTGGGGGCCCCCCTTGTTATACCCTCCTTTGCCCTCCGGCTAACACGCCTATGGCTGCTTTTGCCTGTAGGACTGTGCACATGCCCATATAGGCTTTACATGTTCAATAAAAAAAACCCACTTCTTAGTGAACGCTGTGCATTTCGCTGTGTCGTGGATAGCGCTGTTGTTCGGTAATCCTACATATCAACTGTTTTCTCCACACAACTGGTTACGGGGTCATTATTTTCCATTTTAGGCCGCCAGCCGGTTTCTGTTGCCGTGCTCAAGTCGTTACTCTTCGCATTCAAGACCTTTTGTGGGTTGAAGGGCGAAGGCGTCGTGAGCTATCAGGATGAATGATCGCAGGCGGTGGGACCAATAGTTGGCGCTCTTGCTATTATTCGTATTTATGACAGGTATACACGCATTATTATTTCCGGCGTCACCGGCGTTACAGCTCTGCTGAGTAAACAGCCCTCAGCTGTATATGTTCATATTGTTAGATATTAAGTTTCATTTTAAATAAATAACATGTTGTACAAAGCTACCATGCAACTTATGCGGTCAGCTGCGTGGATCTTCAAGCACGACTATGTCATCTGAGGAGTCTATCAATCAAAGTAACTTCCAGCTATAAATGAACCTTTTGCTCTCTGCAGTGGCAATAAAGGCAGGTACATATGAGTTCACAGAAGCTCCTGGCTTTTTGGAAAATGACTGAAATATACTGCGGTAGAATAACAAGCCGGAATGCCTGTCCATGCTTTTTTTGGTCCAGGCTAGTTTTCCTAAAAAAGTATGACTACCTCAGACTGATTGTGCTCTTTTAGGCCACCATCGTCTGTCGACGTCAACGGAGGAGCACGAGATCTAGCGTCTTTGATATTACGCAAAGCTTAAAAGCTCGTCTTGGATGGTGCATCACTTATACAAGAGCGCCAGAATGTTTGCTCTGCACATTTGCTTTTGGATGACAGCACTCGGTAAGGATGGTCTACTTTTTGTGGTAATATATCATGCTAAAATGTACCTAATATTTTTATGTAGTGTGCAAAGAAAAACCTAAACAACAAAATTGAACGTCGCCGACTCTGGTAAACTAATTTTCGGAATAACAAATGTTTTGTGACTCCAACAGTTGGTGTGAGTGCACCATACACTTTGCAGAAGAAAGGGAATGTCGATCCAGCATTTCATTTGTCGAAATAAAGTTTCGTCAAACGAGATGCGTTTCTATAAAATATTTTACAGTGTAGTCTGAGAGAGTCTTTACGTGGGATCTGGTGCACAAAGCTATCATCACACATTTTTTGCGTTTTGCCCTATTTATTCACCAAGTGTGCCGGCAATCACGCTATGGAATTATCAGTTGATGCGCCTGTGAAACGGAAACGCAGCGGTATTAGCGAAAGAAAACTTGCGTATTCTGCTCATGAAGAAAACATCTTCGAAAATGCCATGAAAGCCCTCAAGAACGTGGCGAAGCTCTGCAGTTTGCTCCGATGACAGGTCCCATGACACCATCCGCTAGATGTCGATGCCGAAAGAACGTGATAGGGTTGAACCAACGACTGAGCTGTAGCAATTGTCCACTGTGAAAGGCTCGACGTTGTCGTCTTGAAGAGTGGCACTATTGGCCCGGAAGTGACAAGTTGACAAGCGGGAGGTGGCGTGCTTTCTAGTAATCGTCAGAATCATGTGCGGCAAGCAACATTGCGTTGGTCTGGTTGAGTCGAAAAGGGGAGGTAAATCGAAGTAGAGAAAGCCAGCTGCACAGTTTAGGACAGCAGAATGCGTGGCTAGAAAATCCATACCAAGAATGAGTTCATAAGGGCAATGTTCAATAATGGCGAAAATAACGGCAGTGCTTTTCTCCCCAATAGAGACTCGGGCCGAGCGCATGCCAAGAATTACTGCATTTCCTCCATTGGCAACTCTACAGCTTGGCTGAGGGTGGACGTGACAACTTTTCAAGTCAGCGGCCAAGCGTAGCACTCATAATGGACACATCAGTATCTATCAACGCGCTCACACGAGCATTGTCGGGAGTAACGTTGAAAAGGTTCTTGTTCATCGTTAACGTTAAGCGAGGAGTTCTTGCTAAGATCACCAATGGAGCTCCACCTCCAGAACCTGCATGACCTAGTTTTCCGGTTGGAGGTGCTACGAAGAGGTCGGGGAGGCAGCACGGCGTTGTGGGGACGACCGGGACAGACGAAGAGCAGGTGACCATGAGCGGTCGCCGGGATGTATTGGCAGAGGTGCGGCAAGAGCGGAGAATTTGGTCAGCATCGGTGGAGGAAGCAGTGCGGACGACTGGCAGACAGAAGTGGCGTGAGAGGAGCTGCATACTGTGATGGTGAAGCGCAGCGTATGAGGCAGTGGTGAGCCATATGACCAACGCGTTGATAGTTGAAACATGGGGGCCTGTCATCAAGGGACTGCTATTCGATCGAATTGCGTTGTCGAGAATAGATAGAATCAAGGCCAGGAGCAGTAGGAGGACAAGAAAAAGGCTCAGCAGAGCATGTGGGAGGAACAGGATGGAGGCCGACGTTCGATAATTCTTAACGAACGATGGCCCGTATCAATAGATCATGGTCGGTAAAGGCTCAAGCGTCGGAAATGGCGGGGCCACCGGTTGTGCTGCTTCGATCTCTCAACGAATGATGCGTGTGAGGTTGTGACATCAAGGGGCTTGGTGGAAGGCGTCGTCACACGAAGCAGCCACCGTTTTCGAAAGGCGCACGGTGCTTTAAACCACGGGGTGGGCTTTCACTTGTTCGAGAAGTCGGCTTTTTTCAAGAAATGCGTCGATGCTTGTAACGTAGTTAGAAACCAGCAGCTTGAAAGCATCACCAGCAATGCCTTTTTAAAGGGGCCCTTAAACACTTTGTCAAGTAAACATGGAATTATTTTACTGGAAGAGCTTTTTGGCTTACGAATTCAAGGCCGCAAAATTTTAAAATCCGTCAATGTGAGTGGAGGTACAAAGATTTGTCGCATGCTGCCATTGCATTCTCTCTCCTCTCGTCTCGTCACGACAAAAGCGCTAGAACGTAAGCAGAGAGGAATTTAGGGCGCAAAGAAGATACGTCACCCCTGCTTCGCAACCTTCAGCACTTCTTTTATTTTTTTTCTTTGAATGCGCACCTCTTTTATTGTGATCTAGTGTGCACGCGTGGACAAATCATAGTCTCCCGCGGTGATCTCTGTAACGACCGAGCGTGCCATGTTCAAATCAGTTAATGGCTGATAGAAGGGCTCGCTACGAGTTATTTTTTAGTGTCTTCTCTCATTTGTCGAGAGAAGAGAAAGCGCTTTTTTGCTGACTTCGATAATTGATTGTGAATTTGAGGCTGCGTGCGGCGCTATAATATTTGGCTCACGCATTTTCAAGAGCCTCTACTACCAATCGGCTGCGCTTTCTGACCATGCTCAAAAAGCGTTGCAGGGTACATTTAAGACATGGTAAACCTTCTCGTCTTCCGACGTGCACCGTCGGCTTTGCTACAAAGGGCCAAAACATCAAAAGTGTAGGAGACATAGGATTCGGTAAAAGACTGGCGCCGTGTGGCTAAAGCCTTTTTCGCAGCCAGCTGACGACCACATGAATCACCAAACAGGTCGTGGATCTTTGCTTTAAAGAGATCGCAGCTCGTTATTTTGGCTTCATGGCTTTCAAACTATGTTTGCGGAGCGCCTTTGAGGCAGGAAAGCACGTTGGCGAGCATGAGCGTATGATCCCAGCGTTGAGTAGCACTGACGCACACGCACCGGTTCAGCCAAAAGTCAACATCGATGGTGCCGTCACCGGAGAAAGTACCGGGATCCTGGAGGTGCGGAAGCGTGATATAGGTCGTGGCTTCGGCTGAATAGGGTAGTGGAGAAGAAGTACCAGCAGTTGAAGCAGTCGAGGGGTCGCCGGTGTTGCGATCGCTGCGCTTCTCCATCGAAGTACGGAAGTCGTCATCCTCCACCGATAATGTTACGATTAACTTCTATATTAACCTATTCACGCTGCAGACAACTCGGTGAGCAAGATGGCGCCAGTCAAGCATCAAGCAATACAGACTTCGCCCTCGTTTTCTTTTTTGCAGCCGCGTTGTGGCCGCTGTTATGTATGAATGTTGTCAAGGCGTCACAGGATTCACAAAACAAGGTTTGTTAGAGTGAAGTTGTGCTCCTAACAAGGCAAACAAAATTACAAAGAAGCAGCTACCGAAATGACGTGCTCAGGTGAGCATTTGCGGAAAAATATGACAGGAGCGGTGTTAGTCTATCTGAAACCATTGTGTGACACTTATTACCTCAGCATATTGGCGACAAGGTGACTTACTCTTCCCATCAAAATAAAAAAGCTAGTGTGTTATATAGGAGAAAAAAAGGAAACATGCAGTTTGGATCAAACACGTGTAAGACAGTCTGGCGGCGCCGTACGTGTGCCACAAAACGCTAGAACAAACTTTGAGGCATAAATCGTGGCATTGCCCTCCCCCTTTTAAAGAAGCATCCAACCAATGTTAATGATGCAGTCCAACGAAACCATTACCTGGTGTAATAAGGCTTGAGCTGAACCACCTCAATGAATTCGGTTCACGTGCGTCGTTTTAATGTGCCGAAGACACCATCGAGGAGAACCTCTCAGATGAATAGACCAAGACGTCGCCGAATCTTGTACAGTCCTAAATACCACCACTGGAGGTTCTCACTGAGTCCGCGGCGTCAGGTTGCGGTCTGACCCACACAAATTCTCCAGGCTAAAGTCGGCGTCTCAGCGCCGAAGGTTCCACCATGCGGCATCTCTTAGCTGTTTGTTCGTTTTACGCACTCGAAAAAACTTTCGAGCCTTATCCGCAGGTTGCACGTAACTCTGGACAGCTGTTGATATCGTCGTTTTCGATGTGTGGCAGCATGGTGTCAAGCTTCGTCGTTGGTTGTCGTAGGTAGACAAGCTCGAATGCAGCCATGTGCGTAGTTCCTTGGATAGTTGTACGATAACGGCACATAAGAGATCTAGCCCATGTCTTGTGTTCAACGTCGAAGTACATGGACACCATACCGCAATTGTCTTGTTCAGGCGCTCTGTTAGCGCTTGGTCTGCAGTCATTGCCATGTTATGAGGGCCTCGGGGGCTCCATGCTGCAACAGATTATTAATTTGACGACTTCTTTCACAATTGCGCAGGTCGGCAATGTGGTCTTTGCGTAGCATTTCATGTAGTCTGTCGCTCCGACAGTTCACTTGTTTCCAGATTATGACATGGGGAGAAACCGAGAACGTCCATGCGCATGCGCCGGAAAAGCCCGAAGGAAAGGCAAACAGCTGCGAAATTCTGTCGGGTCTCTTTGGAGGCGTTTTTAGACGCTAGAAGTTATAGCCACTCCGGACGTAGTGGGTGAAGTTAAGTGCGAGACGCGGCCAGCAGTACATTAACTTGATGTTTCCGAGTGTGCGTGCCGTGCCGAGGCACCCTGATGCTTGTCCATCGTGGCACGCTATGAAGATTTTGCACAGAGGCTAGCGGGAACGACGAGGAGATACTTGTTGTTGTCGTAGGGTCAAAGTTCTTCACGAGCACTGTATTTTTCAGGCAGAAAGCAGCGCAGTTGCGTTTAAAAGACCTTGGCACAATGATGTTGTGTCCTTCGAGGTGGTAGATCACGAAGTGCAACTCAGGATTGGTGCGCTAGTGAGTGGCCTGTTCGCTCTCCGTCACGATGCCAAAAAAGGCGGTGTCTTCTTCGAAGTCTTCTGGCGGCAGATCAACGGTAGCGCGTGATAGGCTGTCGATGTTCAAATGTTTCCTGATGGAAATGTAGACAATATTGACGTCGTATTTTTGCAGGTGTAGGCTCCATCGCCCAAGGCGGCCTGGAGGATCCTTGAAGCTTCCGAGCCAGCGTAACGTATGCTGGGCCGTTACCACCTCGAATGGCCTGCCGCAGACCAACGGGTGAAACTTTGACATTGTAACGCAGAGTTAAAAGAACCCATTTAATTGACCGACGTAGGTAAGGCGAACTTGTGCCCGAGAATAATAAAGCAGTTCGAACAAAATCTCCTAGCAGTCCCGAGAGCTCACTTCTTCTTTCTTTTGCGGGTCGCGTGCTGCTAGGTCCCGCATGCCCGTGCGCCGCAAATTTTTCGATTGGCATAAGTATCATCTAGCACCTAACCTGAAATCACACTGTGCCATTGCCCCCCTTTCAAGAGTGCATCGTCCCGATGCTTGTGACAAACTAGTTGCATGGCGGTCATTTATAATACCTTGTCACGGATACAGTCAACGTCGAACAGCGTTGTGTTCCGATGTGTCACTGCCTGTCGTAATACAGTTTCATCTTGACGACATGCACAGTTTCCGTGGATGCCACCGTCGTGATGAAATATCTTGTCCCTCTGGCATACCCTCGTAGTTGGGCGAGCTGACGCGGCGCAGCACTCTGCACTGATTGAAACAGCGGCGAAGTAGTTTTTCTGATAGGCCACGTATTCGTACGGAAATCTACACTCATGCTCTGTCTCCTGGTGCGTACTGGACTAGTCACAGATTGTATAGGTGCGTGTCGGTTTTCTGCTGTTGGAGAATAGCATATAGTGCCAGCTGTCTGGCTTCTTCTGCTCTTCGTATGCAGTCGTGAACATCATAGTCATTCTCTGACGTCTAATCAATAGGTATTTTTGCATCTAAAAGTGTCGTTACCGTCCGGTCAAAACACGTTGGATTGGCGTCATCCGTGTTGTCTCTTGCATAGAAGTGTTATGGGCGAATGTTGCATAGGGTAATATTTTATCATATGTAGGGTGTTTTATATCCACGTACATCGACAGCATATCAGCAAGCGCTCTGTTTAGCCATTGGTAAGACCATTCGCTTGAGAATGATATGCCGTTGCTTTTCTATGACTGGTGTGCGTCCAATTCATCATAGCCTTCGTCAGGTCAGCAGTAAATTTAGTCCCTCAGTCAGTGATCAACACTTTTGGAGCTCTATGCCGCAGTACGATGTTGGAGCCGAAGAATTCAGCTACTTCAACGTCTGATCCTCTAACAATAGACGCTGTCTTCTCATATCGGGTTAGATAGTCGGTCGCAACTATTATCTACCATTTTTCCTGATGACGACGTCAGAAATTGGCCCAGTAAGTCCATTCCCACTTGTGTGAACGGGCCTCTGGTGGTGCTACCGGTTGAAGAAGACCTGCTGGTTTTAACGGTGGTGTTTTACGTCTCTTGCAGTTTCTGCAACTTCTGACATAGTGTCACACAAAGCTGAGCAACTTCAGCCAATGTTATATAGTGCAGATACGTGCTAACGTAATGCTTGCTCCTAACGGTCGATCTGATGGATCGTCGTGGCAAGCCTCCAAAATCTCTGGTCGCAGAAGTGAAGGAACGACAAGCAGGAATGTCGCTGTGTTATCAAAGTTCCTTTTATACAGGATGTTGTGAAGGACGAACGCTAGAAACTGCGGACAAAAGCTCGTGGAACACCAGCAGACTGCCCTTCTCTGCACTTGACCAACAGCAGTTGCTCAGGGTCGGATCGCTGAGTATGTGCTGTCTCAGACCGTGTAACGGCCCCCAAGAAAGCAATATATTCCCTTTCTTAAGTGGAAGTAGAAGCAGCAGGGTGAACCGAGCACGAGACAAGCAATCCGCATCACTGTGCCTGTGACCAGACTTATACACAAGCGTGATATTGTACTCCTGTAATCGCACGTTTTATCTTGTAAGCCGTCCACATGGGTCCTTGATATTACCTAGCCAGCATAGCCAATGATGGTCGCTGATATCTCAAAAAGGCCTACCATATAAACACGGTCGACACTTTCTGATAGTCCATATCATGGCAAGCATTCTTTCTCGGTTGCCGAGTAGTTCATCTCAGCTTTTAAAAGAGTGCGACTGGCATACGCAATGACTAGTTCTTGTCCGTTTTTCTATTGTATGAGTGTGGCTCCAAGAAACAAATTGCTGGCATCCGTGTGGATATCAGTTTTCACTTCCTCGCCAAAATGCGCCAGAACAGGGTGGTTTTGAAGACACTTTCGTAGTGCATTGAAGGCATCCTCTTGTTTGTCATGCCATACCAAAGGAATGTCTTCTTTCGTCAGCCGCTTCAGTGGTTGAGCGATTCGTGACAAATTTGCCACGAACCGTCGGTAATAGGCGCAGAGACCTGAAAATTGCCTTACAGCCTTTTTGTCTCTAGGCTTCGAAAGTTTCGCCATGGCCTCAGTTTTTGCGGAGTCTGGGTGAACGCCATCTGCACTGATGACATGGCCGAGAAAAAAGACCTCATGGACGCAGAATTTATATTTCTGTGATTTTATCGTCAAGTCTGCTCACTTGATAGCAGTGAACACGGCCCGAAGCCATTCCAAATGCTGTTCAATGTTAGCTGTTCAATGTTACCAGAGAAGACTAGAAAAACGTCGAGATAAACTAGGCACGACTGCCATTTCAGACCTGAAAGCACGGTGTCCATCATTCGTTGGAAGATGACGGGCGCTGAAAAAAGACCAAAGGGCCTTGAACCTATGTAAACCATCCGGTGTTACGAACGCTGTCTTTTTTCGATCTATCTTGTCAAAGTTCGTCTGCCAGTATCCACTTTTCAGATCCAACGAGGAAAAATACCTGGCCTTTCGCAGCCTATCCAGTGTGTCATCAATTCTCGGAAGAGGATAAACAGCCCGTTTGATAACGGCGTTGAGCTTCCGGTAATCAGTACAGAAACGTAATATTTATTTTTTTTCTTCACAAGGACAACAGGTAACACCCAAGGACTTGATGAAGGCTGGATTACATCGTCCTTGAGCAGTTCTTTAACCTCATTACCAATAGCTTCTCTTTCTGTCCCGCTGCAGTGGTCTGGTGGCTAAGGTACTCGGCTGCTGGCCCGCAGGTCGCGGGAACAAATCCCGGCTGCGGTGGCTGCATTTCCGGTGGAGGCGGAAATGTTGTAGGCCTATGTGCTCAGATTTGGGTGCACGTTAAAGAACGCCAGGTGGTCGAAATTTTTGGAGCCCTCCACTCTGGCGTTTCTCATCATCGTATGGTCGTTTTGGGACGTTAAACCACACATACCATCACCTTCTTCTATTTCTCTTGGCGACACTCGGTAAAGATGCTTGTATATTAGCCTCACTGATTCTTCGACAATGACACGATGCTTAGCGATAGGAATGCGTCAAACTTTAGATGACAACGAAAAACATTTGGCGAATTCCCTCACAAGGCCCTCTATTTGTTCTTTTTGACTTAGTAGTAGCCCTGAGTCGACGTCGATGGCTGCAAGGGCAGTCTTCACGTCTTGTAAATCAGATTCATTGACTTCGAAAGTGCATAGCTCCGTAACCTGGACAAAATCATTCAGACTGTCGACGACAGTTACTTTTGCAACGCGCTGCACCTCGTTTCCAAAGTTCGTAAGCAAAACATTCGTACATCCTTCACGTAACCCAACAAGGCGTCATTCCATGCAGATCCCTTTTCAGAGTAATAAGGCAATGTTGACAGCAAATCCTTCGAATTCACTGAATGCTTCGTTGGTTACAGCAACAGATATGCTCTATCTTGGCGGCACCATGACGTTATCATGGGCAATACAAAGGTCATATACGTTTTCTGTTTCAGATGTAGCACTGGCGTGCCTAGTCGAAAATGAGACGGAAGATTCTCGCAAGTTGATTACAGCACCGTAACCTCGCAAGAAGTCTATGCCGATAAGCAAGCCTATTGAGCTATTCGGTATCACAATTAATCTGGTGACGTACATAAAACCCCGTATTCTAGTTCTTGCTGTGCATATTCCAGTTAGATCGACGAGCTCCCTCCTGCTGTGCGAACCTGTTGTCCCTTAAAAAGAGTCAGCAGTTTCTTCAATATTTTAGAAAGCCCGCTACTTATTACTGAATAATCGGCGCCCGTATCTACCAGTGCGATAATTTCGTAGCCGTCAACAAACACACGTATATATAAAGTAACGTCACTATCTAAACACCGGTTTATGAATAGGTCGTCGTTCATAGTCAGCGATAGAATTTTTTTCTGCATCAGTGTCGACAGCGGCCTTGCCTCCACAGGTCGCTGACTCTAGTTTTTCCGACGTGGGCTTGGGGAATGAGGCCTTGGGGAGCTTGTTGAAATTCGGGGGCTTGGCGACCTATACCTCCCCATGATCGTTGCTTGAAGTTGGTGTCATTCGGAGCCACTTGAGCTTTGACGACTCGACAGATATTCCTTAATTTCGAAGGCGCGCTCACCATATTGTGATCTAGGTGCATTGAAAGGAAAACCACGTAGCCCGGCCTGGCAGTAGTGGCACGTTCGGTAGAGGTTACCAGCTTTCCCACTGTGTGGCCGCAGGTTGTTCGGCGGCATCGGGTGCTGCAAAGCTGCAGCGGCCGTGACGTCCATACGTCCTGGAGGTCCTCGTAGTAGCACATCGGCATAGGTAATTCTCGGCCGCTGTTGTAGCGGTGCTTCTGGCTGTGCGTTACTCGAAGGTTCACGTACCACCTGTCTAAATTTCTCACAGATCACGTCGGCCAGAGGCAATATCATTAGAGCGTTATGGTCAAGGCGCTGTTTCTGGAGCTCTTCTCGCACAACAGGCCGCACTAGCTCACGTAGTGCTTCCAAGCTGTGGCCGATAACTGGTGGTAATACGTCCGGGGGAGTAATCATGGCATCCCGGTTGCACACGTTTGCTCATCCTTGTCACATCCTCTCAATTGTAGTCACCTCGGAACGTAACTATGCGACGGTGCGGGGTGAGCTCCGATTTATTCCGGAAAAAAGTTCTAGCTTCACGCCCCTCATCAGATGACGCAGCTTCTGGTATTCGCTCACATTTGGATCCACTTGGCAGAATAGGTGAACTATGTCTTCCACATACATTGCCACACTTTCAATATTGCTCTGATTTCTTGTCTGGAGCGCCGTTTTGGATCTATCTTTGGGGTCTGTATTCCGGAAAGCAGCGAGCAGCTTCCATCGAAAGTCATTTTACGACTGGAAGATAGCTTCGTGGTTTTCATACCATGTTCGTGCACTACCTTCTAGCGCGAAGTAAACACTTCCAAGTTTGCGATCTGCCTCATATCCGTTAGCCTTGGTGACGCGTTCAAGGTGTTCAAGTCAGTCCTCAGCGTCCTCGTAGCTGTCACATGAAAAGGTTTGGTAGCATTGGCTGATTCACTATATTGTAAGCTGGTATGACCTGAGCTGTCATGTCAGTTGTGTACTCGTTCACAGCCGCTGGAGTTTGAAGGAAAGTCGACAAACGTGAAAATTCAGGACCCTTACCACGTAGGCGTCGACTGCAGCGCTGATGAACAGGTGTCAGCTCGTTGGATCCAAGTCGGAGTGGTTCTGAACTGTGTTTCGTCACTCGAGAGGGGCCTGGCATCACACCCAGCACTTCCACCAAACTTATAACGCACAGTTAAAAGAACACTTTCAAATAACCATAAGTATCATCTAGCTTGCATAACTTGAAATCACACTGTGTAAATATTGTGACAATGCACTCTTTTTCACAGGCCGAGTTGTTGCTTTCTTCTTTTGACAAGCTGAAGCTAGAGTAAGCGATTACTTCTTGGCAATCGTTCTGCACTTGTTCGAGGACAGTATCCAGGTCCACGTCACTTGCACCTTTGTGCATTTCTGTCTTGGCATTTCCGGCATGGTCTAGTGGTTAGGATACCTGGCTCTCTCTGTCTTGGCGGAGTCGTACAGATGTGCAAGCACCGGAGAGCGTTGTGCGCGATTTTGTAGTTCGCAGAACGAGTTCTGCTGCGCTTCCCCCAGCAAAACAGAACACTATCTTTCGTCAAGCGCTTGCGTGGTTCAGCGCTTTTGCCGAAGTTGTTCACGATGCACCCTGTAAGATGTGCACAGTCCCAGTAGTCTTTGCACAGCTTGCTTGTTTTTCGGTCTCGGAAAGCTGGCCATGGCTGTAGTTTTTGCGAGAACAGATAGGACACCCTCGGCTTAGACGACGTGGCCGAAAAATTCTGTTGGTCGTACGTGAATTGGCACTTTTCTCGTTTCAACGTTAACCCCGACGTACAAACAGCTTCGAGCACAGACTCCAACGTTTGATGAACTGAAGCCTCATGAGTCTGAGATGTGGCAATGAGAAATTTCGCCCACTGAGTTGGTAGTGCCTGCAAATTTTAATAAAGGTGAGGAGTGGATCTTAAGGGTTGACAGGCGAGCTAGTTGGTACAAATTCATATTGAAGTAATTGGAAGCAAGACTGGGGGGAAAGGTTTCACCATGATCTGGATGACACCTTGTTTCTGGACGACATCTGATCATGGTGGAACCTTTCCCCCAAGTTTTTTCTCTTTCTCTTCGTTCTGGTATATAATTTCTTCTCTGAATTAACTGAGTTTCTGTCGGCGCATGTTTCTCTCTTCCCTTGTGTCCTGTTGGTTTGCGCGTCCAATTATTTCATTATGGGGATCTTAACGCCGCATCTCCCCTTGGCCTTTGTCGCAAGTCCAACATAAGGTGTGTTCCACTGCTCACCGTATACGGCTACATAGACAGCTAAATAGACAGCTGCCATTTTAAGCCCCAATTCAATTCTTGCGTAGCCGGTAAAACAGACAGCTTAGAGAAGACCGCATCGTAAAAAATTACGATGCAGGCTACTTTGCTGTCCAAACAAGATGGCGTCTGAGGAAAACGCTCAGATGGCTCGGATCTCTCCGGAACAGTCGTCCGCACACAAGCAGACGCTTTTACAGGCACTCAGTATGAGTAACGTTCAGTTTATTTTAGATTTTAACAACAAATGAGCTATGAAACAGTTACATTTGTTTATCTTAGTTTTCTCAACGCGAGGTTTCGTCTCGTCACGTAGAAGTCGTGCCGGCAGGTTACGATTCTCGGACAACAAGGGTGCTATGCTGGCTTATAGGCTATCAGTGTAGGCTCTCTACGATGTGGTCTCAGAATTGAACACAGCCATTGTAGATTAGTCCTCGTGCTCGGGCATGGGCCAACTTGTTGGCATTCGGGATGAACGGATGGGCCCCCTCACCCATGTGAGCGGGGAACTACGTGTTCTCCATCACTCTTCCATTGCAACAGAATCGATGTCTCATTACAAATTGAACCTGTCAGGTTGGCTTGGGCGGCCGCCTTTGAATCTGTACAGACCTGTCTAAGGAACCGGGTACCGATGGCTAGCGCTATAGTGGCCGGTTCGGCCCTAGTTGGAGTGGTATTGCGGAACCATGCCACCACGATAATATTGCTGTGGATGTTTCAGTGGCTACGCAGCTATCCCCCTGAGCGATCCTTTTCTGTGAGAACCGAGGAAGGTGACACTTTGCTACATTACAACCACCGTGGTGTTCCCCAGAGTGGCGTATTTAGCCCTCTACTATACAACCTGACGCTAATCGCTCTCGGTGAGCATTTGCCAAGTACTGTCAGATTTTCAATGTACGCAGACGGCATCTCCGTTCGGACGTCTGCAGTAACACGTTTACAGCTTCGAGCGCAAATTCAGAGAGCTGCCACTGAAGCCGCTATTTACCTCTGTAGATGAGGTCTGGAAAGTTTCTCTGAGAAATGTGCGCTTGTGGCATTTACGCGCAAACAGATTCAGAATTATGGCCTTCTGATAAACAGCGAAAGGATACGTTAGCTCCGATAGCACAAGTTTCTAGGCGTTATAATTGACAGAAACCTCTCAAGGAGACCACGTGTGTCATACATGAAAAGGCGGCTGATAGGCATCTGCCATTTGTTCGAATTCTTCACTGGAAATAACTGGGGAATGTCCACAGCCGTTATGTTGCGACTAAACAAAGTTCTTTTCCTTGCATGCATTAGGTACAGCCTACCTGCATTAAACAACGCAAGTAAAACAAGTATACGAATGCTTCAAATTGTTCAGGCTTGAGCACTCCGGATTGTCTAGGCTTGCCCCTAAGTGCATCAACAGCGGCAGCAATCGCCATCACATGGAACCACCTCATCAAGACCCACAATAATGTTGAAGTGCTGAGGACACATATACGACAGCTTGCTCGAACTCCTCGACATCACCAAGCCTCTCTACTAGTGCAACGACCACGCACATCTTACTGCAAAACAGGGACCATGCATGGCGAGTCGATCCCAACTTCGTTCTCATCTGATGCTAGACCTGAGACTCCGCCATGGTGCCTCGCTCAACCAATCATTATTATTACAATACCTGGCGTCGAGAAAATAAAAGTTTATCCAATAAATAAAAGTTTATCCAATCCAATGGCGTCGAGAACAAAAGCGAATTCGTCGTCACCGGATCTTAAGCAGCTCACACTACTTTTCTTTTATACCAAGACTCCATGCATATATACACTGACGGATTGGTCCAGCCGAACAGCTCAACCGGAGCAGTCATGATACCTAGGTTTGTCACGGCGATTAAATTCAAAACATTCCTCGCAACAGCATCAAGGGCAGCAGATTTCTAAGCACTTCGTACCCCGTTGCACTTTGTCATTTATCAATCTACACGCAAGTAGACTATTTTCTGCGACTCGACGGCGGCACTGCAGACTGTATTATCAGCCTTATGCCGTTGACCACAGGAGCAGCTGGTACTAGAGATAGCATAGGTCACCACCACCTGACTGAGAAAGGGCACCAAATTACATTTCAGTGGTTACCCAGTCACTGCATGATCATCGGCAATGAACGGGCCGATCCAGCTGCCCACTCGCGTGACGCAGAAGGTCATAAACTACTACTATACTACCACTTTCTAGGACATATGCTGCGCGAAAGCTCCGCTGGCTTGCTCACCAGCAAACCACAACCTAATGGAATCAGCCGCACTTCAAGAATGCCCGACTGCCCTCGCTTGACCCAATGTTAAGTCTTCAAGTCCCGTCGAGGCTTTGCCGAGCAGACCAGACCATATTATGTAGGCTGTGATCGGGCTTGCGTTTAACAACGCCTACGCTTTCCGCATTGGTACGGCCGACACCGCAGCCTGCGGCAATGGCATGCAACATATCCTATGTGACTGCCTATAGTATAGTAGACAAAGACTACACCTTCGCAAAGCACTCTGCAAAACGACCTTTCTCAGAGGAAATATATCTACATTATTGACAAGATACAACTTCACAAAGGAAGGCTATGAAAGCGCTACTGAACTCTTTGCGATCGACCGGCCTTTTCGAACGATATTAGCCAGAACGCCTTTTCTGTGCATGTTTTTCGTTTCTCATGAATGCACGAGTGTTGTTTTTTTCTCTCTGTCTATGTACCCCTTCTTTCATGCCCCATATTTCTACACTCCCAGTGCTGCGTAGCAAATCTGACGCCAAGTTAACCAGATCTGGTTAACCTCCCGGCCTTTCCTTTTTTTATCTCTCTTTATTTGGTCATGCCGGGATATAGAGCTGAATCCACGACTGCGACAAAACTAGGTAGGCCTGCAGCAAAGCTCAATTGGTTCTTCTAGCAAGGTTTCATAAAGGATAACCATTCCATGAGATCTGTGAAATGGATTCACGTTGGCTAAGCTGGATCGCGAGTAGTTACTACCACGGTTTTGTATTTGGAAACCCTTATTTTTCTTTGCTGTGAGAACGTATAGGTGCCTCGTATATCTTTTCTTTTCTGCTGCATTTACCATTTTATTGCAGGTGAAGTAAATTCATGTATTGACTGTGTCTAATATTACTGAGCCTTGTGTAGTAACGTTCTCAGCGTCAGCGTAGTTTCATTGCCAGGCATTCACACTTTTTCTCGCCACCATTTACCATTGTTGTACTGCATTAGACGTGTATCGTTCAAATTATTATTAAATAAACTTGAATAACGTTATTTCACTACCTTTACCCCTTAAGCTTCGGCCAGTAATCCTACGTCCTAAAAATGTCCTGGGTCTTTTAAAATCAGGCGCTCTTTTGTAATGCTTCAAACCATGTACCTTGGATGTTCCGTTTGAGTATACTTTTCTGAAATACAAATAAAAACACTCTTTCTCTTCCTTTCTTTCTAGCTGCAAGCGACAACAAAAAACCCATTGGTGAGAGCACCAAAGTTTATCCCGTCGTGTACGAAGATCGAGAGAACAACCAACGGAAAGTCGTTGTTTTTTATAATGAGTATTCTCTGGAATTGGAAAGAGTGTCGGTCCTGGCACCGAAAGTTCTGCTTCGTGACTACACTGAAAATGGTGTCCATGACAGATATGTTAGTACCTAGATATGCCAGTAAGCGTATAATCAAGTACTTGTTGATAAATGCTTTTCGGTGGGCTTGTTACGTTACATACACAGCGTGAAGTGAAGCTGAGAAAGATTCCACAAATTTCAGCAATGTACATGAACTGGATACAACAGCCCTTGTGACAATCTCGTATTTCAGCGACAGCCTCAAATAGCTCTTCAAACGCGAAAACTGGCCGCTGTCTACAGGAGGGGTGATCACGTGATGGCGTCATAGATGTAAAATATTCGATTGATATATGAGGCTAACGTCCCAAAAGCACCGTTTGATTATGAGAGACGCCGTAGTGGAGGGCTCTGTGAATTTCGACGACCTGGGGGCTTCAACGTGCACCCAAATCTGAGCACACGGGCCTACAGCTTTTCAGCCTGCATCGAAAATGCAGCCGCCACAGCGCGCACTCGATTCTGCGACCTGGAATCCGCTGCCGAGTACCTTAGCCACTAGACCACCGTGGTGGGGTGATATAAAATATTTGTGGTGTAATTTTGATGGCATCATTAGCCTACGTGGTGTGTCATTTTAAGTCATTTTATGACATCATAGCTTCATTAACAGTGGGCCGAAAACATAGGCAGTGTAAGACCTCGTTAGGTGCGGAAATCTTGCGGAGGATGTCTTGGCATGAAGAAATGTTGATTGAGAAAATATGCTGCCGGATTTCGCCTTCCAATAATCCTAGATGAGTGCGTAAGAGATGCGGGGAGATCCTATAAAACTCTCATTATGAGTCATTCCTTGAACCTTAGCCAAGGGTTCTGCTCGCACATATATACACGCACACATACAAACGAACGGACGAATATACATACAGTATGGTTGAACTCCCCTTGAAAGACGTTCTGGCTATAAGCTTGTTCATCTTCAGCCATTAGGGCCGATGGTCCGAAGCTGTGCAGTGTCGTGCAAATCTGTGCTTCTGCCACGCTATAATACATTGTTAACTTGACTCCTAGGCCAACATGACGACTGCTCCTTAATTTGCTGCTGTTGTTTCAAACACTGAAGTCACTGTGGTATACTACGTGACAACCACGAAATACCTAGCATTGATTCAGGATCAAGCTCTGATTTTCATTATTCAAGATTAAGTGTCTTCGCTTGACCAAAACCTTTGATTTTGAGATTTTGTAAGTCTCTCCTAAGCAAGTTTTCTATTTGAGAAAAATGTAGCGCCGTGCATATTCACGGTTCCAAGATATTCGGTGCGCTCTATTTGACACACTGACAGAAAAGTAGGTGTACCTCGATATGTTGAAGCTCGGTTACTTTCAAAAAGTAAAGGGTCTGAAGTTTTTGATCAGAATATGTATTTTTTGCTTTCAGTTTCGGATTTCGTCTTTCGTATAGTACAGCGGACACTTCAAAGAGCGACAGCCCAGGGATCTTTTGTAGTAATCTAAATGTTTTCAAATGAATATTTTTTACCTTTCTTTACTTTTTCTCCGTAACTCTAAAGCATAAGCACATGTAGTAATAAATGCAATGATATATAGCGAACTATAACGAATAAGATTCATGAAATTGTATGTTTATTTATAAACCACTTACTAAGAGCGATTTTCAATGAATCGCAGGTAATAAACAAAAACGTTACAATGATCGTTTTTTTACTGTAGCCTCATCGTTTTAGTTCTGCGGTAGCAAAATAGAAACATTCACGAGAATGGTGAGCATTGAAGTTTCTGCACTAAACAAGATGATGGCCACACCAAGATAATAAAGACTCTCGTAGTGTGGTATATAAAGCGTGTGGGTCGAAAATAATGTGCTTGCCACCGTCGCAGTTCTGTCTCTGACACTTATAGCAGCAACTCTAGAATAAATAACCTACTCACGGGTGTCGCCTTTTCAAATATTTGAGAAATGTGGGTTAGCTATACGTGAATTGAAGCTTTCGAAGGATTTTGTAGATGTGTGTCGTCAATGTATTAAAAGGACCCACACCATCTTCGTTAGTATCCTTGTCTATAGACTGCCGTGGGACGGAGATCAATGAACTGTTTATTTAACATGATATGCTAGCTCTCAAGGATGGTTTATCTGCATATATGGGGAGTGGAAAAGAGCAATTTACTGCTGACTTTGCAAGCTCAACTAAAGAGGTCTGGCTAGCCGGGTCTTGTGAAGCTTCCCCTTGGGGCTCAGAAAAGTCATAAATTACTTGTCATATCAGTAGGCAAGCCATTCTCTCACACATTTCTTCATTTGCAGATGATTGCGTAACCTGCAGTATACTAACTAGCACCACTGACTTCGCCATTCATAAGATCAGTGTATGAGTGGTGCCATACTTGGCACATAGAATTCAACGTAAAAAACTGAAAGGCTCTGCAAATTTCACGTATTTGCACTGGCGATTCTGCCTATATCTCATAAATAACAAACCATTAGAATCACTAACATCATACAAGTACTCAGGTATGCATATAACCCACAAGTTATCTTTGCATAAACACATTAAACATATCAAAACTAAAGTAAACCGTACTCCAGGTTACCTTCAGAAAAATTATCCCGCATTGCCATCTGGTCACAAACTATTCTTATACACCACAAACGTCCGCCCACAGCTTGAGTACGCGTCAGCGTTGTGGGACCTGCCCCCTTATTACATTTACCCAACACTAGGGGCGATACAAAACCGTGCTCCTCGTTTCATTTTCTCCAATTAACATAAAACATCTTGTGTAACAACTATGAAAGCATCAATACAACTTCCTTTACTTGTTCACAGGAAACATCGTCGTCTATGTCTTTATTATATATTTTAATCGTAACCCACATATGTATTCACTGTTGCTACATGCCCCATCTTTCGTATCGACGCGCTGCCACCATCGTCAGATGGTTCAAGTACCCAGGAGTAACACAATGGCCCATTCATTCTCATTTTTGCCAAAGGCTGCTAGGAAACGGAACCAGCTTCCTAGCTCTATAACAAACAGTCAAGACCCAATTTATTTAGAAATTGCCTTGTTAACTAAGTATATCTGTAGGTAGTTTTTGAGAAATATTTATTTGTTGTACTACTGCGAGTCGCCTTGTATATTGACTGTGTGTATTATTGTACTTATGTGTATTTAGATTATATGTTGTGGGATTCTTGCGAAGTTCATTATATTTAGGCCAATAATTCATGCATATATGATAACTTTTCCTCTGTGTATTGTAATTTGTACCTTGATGGTAAAATAAAGAAAAAAAATCGCCATGCACTATTTCTTCCTCTATTGACCCAAGCGCACCAGCTTCCGCTGAAGCTGCGGCCAGTTCAGACAGCGCTGTACTATTTCAAACGCCTGCACCGAGCATCTTGTGGTAAAGCACTCATTAATTTGCAAATTTCACGTACTTTTACTGGACATTCTGCCTATATCTCATAAATAACAAACACAGACCCAGCACCGCCTCATCTCTTGCATGGGTAAAATGGGGGCAATGGCTTGCTGTCTGCAACGTACGCTCCGTGGCATAGTGGTTATCGCAGTGCGGGGGTGGGGTTGAGAGGTCACTGGTTTCAAGCCCCACGACAGGTCTTTCCCATGTCAGGTTTAGGGGTGAAGCTCCTCTTAGTGTACCCTGTCCTACGTCAGGTGTAACGCACTATATCAGACAAACAGACAGACGAACGGACAGACATACAGACGGACAGACAGATGAAAAAACAGGCAGATGGACCCTTCACCCCACTCATCATTATTCACTCCGTGGATAAGCTGTGCATTTTTTCCTTTGCGCTCTGTTAGTATATATTTTAATGCGTCATATCCGTTATGGAACTACGTAACAGAGCCATGGTGGAACACGTCATACAACACTTTCGTGTTAAAATATGCCACGTGACATTCTCTCTTGCACGCCACTGTTCTAGTGTGCCAAAACGGTCCTGCACAGAAACGATATGCTTGCTTCGCGGTGGTCTATGGCTGCGATAAGCAAGTTATCGTGACATTACCGCTCTCGCACCATGAGAGAGCACGTCACATGACACATGTTTTTATTATTTGACGGGAATAGGTGGTAAGAGAACAAACACCAATACTTAAAAGATACGAGCCTATAAGCAGTTCCTGTTATGAAAGTTAGATTCTGATCAAGTGGCGTCGAATCAGCCAAGCGCAGGCCTAGAATACGCCAAGGAAATAGCTAGCAACCGACAATAATGCCTATAGAAGCGACCAGCTTCTCTGTTTCTTGTGCTTTACACGCCTAGTGTAAACAGTATTTCATAATTGCTTTGTATTCAATCGGATAAAACTCTGGCTAAACGTAGCTGAAGTTCCCAATATGTTAGGATGAAGGAACAGGCGTCATTAAAGCAGTCAATAATTAGGTGTGTACTGCGTTATCCTAAAGGGTCGTTGCAAAGTGCTCACTACGCGTATCAAAAGAATCGTCTTCACGTGCTTAGATTCGAATCTTCGTGGTGGGTTTGATGATTAACAAGTGTTACGTGCAACGCCTTCGTTAGAGGTGGCACGCTTTAAACTACCCACTCGTTACGCTATTCACGAAACGCGAGCCCTGGTTTAATATTTTTGTCATGCAATATTGGCATTGTTGCTAACGTACCTCCGCGTTCAGCATGGCGCATATGTTAGGTCATTCACCGGAAGAGCTTGAAGCAGTGGCATGGCTATATGAAAGAACAGTTGACGTTAATTGTTACTGGGTTGGATTACAGCTATTTCTTGCCCTTTTCATCATGCGCGAACGCATCAGCGGATGATGCCATCAGCCAAGTGCCTTTTCGTAGTGAGCTCGTAATAGGTTATGCCGTAAAATACAGTATGTGAAAAAGAGCTCTCAAAATGTTTCACAGAAAGACTGCTGTAAATAAATAAAACAGCACGGTGTAATTTCGTTTTACAGACAACCTATCTTTGTGGTGGTGTCGGATAAAAGTTGCACTGCACCCAGAATCATTTAAAGTGACGTAAAATGACATGCACTCTAACCTAATTAGAATAGATGTATTCACAATTAGGTGCAAAGCGATTCCGAGCAGAAGAATACATAGCTCTCATACCAGAGAGCTCGCAAAAAACCGTAACAACAATTGGACATGCCATAACAGTCACGAACACGTTGTTGATTTGAATTACACAAAAAATGTGTCCAGTCAATAGAAATTCTGATTGCGATGCACCGTGCAAGATTAACGAAAATTCTTCATGCAGGTAGACGGAGCCCACTACGAGCGCCATCTTTACGGAAACACTGAACACAAGGCCTCTCTAGTAGTGAAACCACTGAGACGAGGAGGTTACCTTATCGTGAGTTATTCGTGCGTATATGAAATCAATACGCATAAAATTTTCTTTGCAAGATTCGTAAATATTTTGTTGTATTTATAGAAGTATGTTGCTGCGTGACCCTACTTTCTGCAAACCCTACGGTTTGCAGAATATTATTGTCTCTTTATGATTACAAACTAACACAATACTAGTGCCATCAAACGCTCAGTCTGTGCCATCAATACGCACACACATATAAAGAACCAAGTCGCATATCAAAGAAAATGTTCAACTCGTTAACACAAGTGGAGTGGGCAATGATTGAAACAGTGTTCTTCGGCAATGCGTTCAGGTGATGCCAGGCTTGAAGTCGGGAGTGTTGATACATATTTCTATGCGAGAAGAAATGTACTTTAAATTCATGAGAAATATATTGGGAATTAATATGAGGTTTGTTAATGTGGACTTCACAGAACTAGAATTTACTGTGAAAAAATATGTGAAAAAATAAAAACAGTGATGACAGTGTTACTTTTGAAGAGAAGGAAACAACTTAGCTTTTATTTTCAGTAATGCTCATAATACGAGAATATGGGTTGATGAGTAATCTTGCGGCTTTATATTGTTACGCAGACGAAGTAAAGAAAAAGGAAGGACACAAGCTATATTCAAAATACTTACTATCCAAACATTTTTAGTACTATACACTTTGCCCCAGAGAGAATCGTTTTATGCTTTTATTAAGGAGCCAAGCCTATTTTTTGAAACTCGGTGGTCGCGATTCCACAACCCACCGATCATGTTCGGTCAAGCGCTGGTAGAACCACTGAACGTCAACATCAAACATATTTTCTTAACAACTAACTTTAATTTACATCTTCAGATAGAGTTTTACAATATTTAATCCTCTAACGCGAAGCAAATGGCATTTCAATATTTAAATGATCGGCTTCAGTATTACTTCGCTCGCGTGAACATGAACAACATAATTGCGAATGATGCATCCGTATCAAATGAAAACGCTGGGACAGGTATCTTCTCACGTTCCATTGACTGGTGCTTTTCGATTAGACTTCCAGATTACACACCAATATTCATCGCAGACATACTTGCCATGGTACTGGCACTACGGAAACTTCCTTTGGGCAAATCAGAAACCATCGTAATTACATATTTTTTTTCAGTATGTGCTGCTCTGTCTTCGGGAGCCAACTTAACACCTATGCACATATTTCGACAACTCATACCCACAAACTTGCAAATACTGCAGCTGTTATGGGTACCAGGCCATCGTGGCATATATCTGGATGAGATGGCGGATACAATAGCCACAGTATCTCTTAGCGGTCTCCTTATCCCGATTTTGCCTGATACGGCTTACGTGACTGCAATAAGGTTTAGAAACCTCTGTTTGCATGAATTCAACTGCTACTCATTGGATAAATTTCAAGATTTTGCAAATCTAAGATGCTGCTGGAATAGACAGTGGTGCTCAACATGGCAGTTAGAAGTTGCTTATACCAGATTGTGTTGTAGACTTCCGAAACTCAATTATTATTTGCATAAAGTCGGTCTAAAGGCGACACCTTTATGTCAGGTTTGCGAAGAGATGGAAACAATAGATCATTTCTTTTTATTCTGTTGCCGATATTTTTATCAGCGAAAAATATACCTGGTAGCTTCACTTGAAAATTTTGGATTAGAATTCAATGTGGCAGTAATTTTATAGTTTCGCTGCATTAAATTTTGTTATAGCCACTGGGACGTCTGTTCTGCGGTATTTGATTATATAATTGAAACAAAGTGATTGCCATGTTAAAGTGCCATATATATATAGATATATATATATATATATATATATATCGATATATAAATATATATATATATATATCGATATATATATATATATTATTGGTTTCAGACCCATCATCACCTCTGTCTCAAATCGCATCTGATAGCCTGCATCGATCTCTGCTCAGATATACTCCCTTTTCGATTTTTAGCTTTTCTTTTCATATAATTTTTTTCTCAGTCTAAAATTACTTAGTTTTTGTGAAACTATAAGCCTTGTACTTAAACATCCTGCCACCCAGTTCTTGGCCGATCTCCCTTTGCGGGTGTGTTAAAGAGTAACAACGATCACCATCATCATCATCATCCTCACCAAGCAGCTGACATTCTAGTCTTCTGCTTGTCATGCGTCGTCATCTACGGCCTGCCATACTTGAAAAACTTCACGACGCAAGAACAGCGGGGTACCTCGGTGTTTCTCGCAAATACGACCGCGGGTGACGTTGGTTCTTCTGGCCAGGGCTGTACCGCAGATTGCGTCACTATGTCCCCACTTGCAACCTCTGCCAGCGCCGCAAAAGGCCTTCTTTGCTGTCAGCTGGATACCGTCACCCACCTAAAGCTCTCTGAACCATTTCATTCAATGGGACTCAACGTTCTTGGCCCTTTTCTGACGAGGACACTGGGAAAGAAATGGATCACCGTTGCCACAGATTATGTGACCCGTTATGCAATAACAAAGGCCATGAAACCAGTTGCGCCACTGACGTCGCGTATTGTCTTCTTCATGACATGATCTTACACAACGGTGCACCCCGACAGCTGCTTACGGACCACGGCCGCTCTTGCTTGTCCAAAGTTGTCGACGACCTCCTTTGATCGTGTGCTACAGCGCATAAGCCATCTACCGCCTTCCACCCACAAACTAATGACCTAACTGAACGCCTTAACCACACGCTCACAGAGATGCTTTCGATGTACGTCTCCGAAGATCATCGGGAGTGGGACACCACGTTGGCCTATGTGACTTTCGCATATAATTCCTCTCGACATGACACCACGAGATTCTCACCTTTTTATCTTTTGTATGGTCGAAACCTCATAATGCCATTTGAAACTACTTTGCCTCTCAAGCCATCTGCTTCCGAGTACGCTCGCGAAGCCATTGATCGGGCTCACATGACTCGTCAAGTTGCCCACTCTCGTCTCACCAGGTCACAGGATATGCAAAATGTCCGCTGCAACCACCGGCATCGTAGTATAACGCTTGCCCCAGGTGACCACGTGCTCCACCGGTCACCGTGTCGCTGTTTAGGCCTCTCCAAAAACTTTTGTCCTAATACACAGCACGCTACCTAGTCTTGCGTCAAGTTAGCGGCGTCAACTACGATATAGCGTCATTGCACTCGAATACGTCCCAAAATCGTCACTTGTTGGTATTGTTCATGTTTCGTGCATGAAACCCTACTTCTGTCGCACTTCTTCGGACTCGCGCCGAGACGGTACTTCAATGCCCAGGGTTCTGGTTAGGGAGATGAAAGAGGAAGGACACAAGCAGCTGACAGGTGCACGAGTGTGCCAATCAGTCATTGTGACTCTTGTCTGTGGTTTTCCCTCTGTAAACGCATTTTGTACAGAATTCAACTCCGTAACAATATTGTGTTGATTCTAGTTGATAGACGAGATATGATTCATATGCACTACAAGACGGATGCGTAATTAAAGTTTAAATGAGCATATGTAATGTGTGCTATCAATTTAGTGACAAAGTTTGCCAAATACAGTTTTTTTATAGAGCCAAGTGCTTTTGACATTTTGACGTACATATATATATATATATATATATATATATATATATATATATATATATATATATATATATATATATATTACAAAATAGGTGAGATAAACAAACTCCGATATATTTACTCTTCAATACTTTTGCAAAGAGCATACCTTGAATTTGATATTGGCTTAGTTCTATTTAGTTCTATTTTATACGCTACTGTGAATGTCAAGGCCTTAGTTTTGGAAGATGATTGATTGATTGATATGTGGGGTTTAACGTCCCAAAACCACCATATGATTATGAGAGACGCCGTAGTGGAGGGCTCCGGAAATTTAGACCACCTGGTTAGTTTTGGAAGCGTTAATTACCATTTGCCACTAGTGGCACCGAACTGCGACATGATTGAGATCCGACCATAATGATCGACTAGTTACAGTTAAGGTGGCATCCTAGTAAATCAGATTTTCGGTCATTGGGAGGTTACGCAAGACGTGTAGACTAATATTAGGACGCATCATGGTTACCGCTTCTTCACAATTGCATCTGTACCTAGCGCTTACAAATGCACCTTGCACTTAAAATACAAGTAATAAATCCAGTCTGTATGGCCTGGCCGATACCCCTGAGTGGGTAGGTACCAATTGTCCAAAGAGCATACTCATCATCACCCTTATCATCATCGTCATCATCATGACAAGTGAATGCTGGATCTCAGTCTCAACCTACAATTAAACACAGTCAAGCTTTCTTCAACTGTAAGAATATTTTTTTATATTTTGAGGGTCCTATAGTAGGCCCACTTTCTCTTCATAAGAATTTCAATCTAATCACTATGCAGATGTCAATCTGTTTTATGATTGTCGTTAAGATCTTCTTTATTACTCTTATTGTCGATGCCCTTATTACCAATTTCTTCTTCTTCTTTCTGCTTTTTTGTACTATCGCGATGAAATCATCCATGGCAATCGTATAGTTGGCTAATGCCTTTTGCATTGCAAATGTCATATCTTTCTAAAAGATGCGCAGCCTTGCGGTGCATGGCTGTAACCATCAGCGGAGCTGGTTTTTCACCTCAATAACATTTTTGGCAATGGCAAGCTTTTGCTAGAAATGAGATGTGTGGCTACGCTTGGCTAGACTTGCAACATGACAACCTATTACGCGTTGTTGTGATTTCAGTGACGGGACGAGTGTTAGTGGTTTATGCCAAGAACATACCACGTGACTAGCTTTTACGCCATGTGTCGTGACTCGATGCCGTGAATAAATGATATGTGTCTGTATTTGTGTCATTAGTGTCGGGACACGTCAATTTATTCATGTAACATCACACTTCATGCTGTCACGTTATTCAACTTGCAATGCGCAGCATCTAGACACGCGAGTAGTCACTTTATTTTACATAAAACAGTCTTGTTGATAGTTACATTATAATACCTTATTGCCAGGTAGAAATAAAGTGATCAAAAATCATGTGAGCGTTACGTGAGACGACCACAAGGCTAGATATTACGTCATATGAGTCACCTGCCTAGAGGTTACGTTTAAATAATTGATTTTATTTGTGAACAGCTACATGATTTTGTGCTATTTTATTCCCGTGATTTGTCATGGAATGTTATGTGATTTCAGGTCACCTAACAGACTCGCTCATCATAACTTTTGTAGGCAAGACATTGGCGCTGACGTGGTGCGACAACGAAACAGAAGTCGGACAGAATGAAGCGAGCGCGTCCCGATTCATGATGGTGATAATTACTTTAAGCACTATACGCCGCGACCAGAAGTTTTAACATCTCGGCTCTTAAAATTGCTTCTTTCACGTCACCATCACCTGAATCGACCATATTTCACAGCCTTCAAGCAGTCTAACCAAAACCAAACGTCGTATGACGATAACAAATAACTAGTATTTTAACAGTGAATCTGCTACAATACAAGTTCTTTAGCTTGAAATAAGTAGTCGTGGTGTCGAAAAAACTCTGGCCCAATCCTTGTAGCTGTAATGTTCTCTTGTATTACTATTATTTTGACTCTTTTATGGTTTTAACATGACAGCTCCCAAATTTCACAGGTGCTTGACTATTTCTCAACGTTGCTCGCTATATATATGTACATGCGAAATTTCACACTATTGTCTCACTTTTGAATTAAACGTCTATAATATTGGTTGCCCATTAGTCAGCACTGTATTTATCGCCGCAGTTATCCTAACCTAAGGACAACACTGGTTAATTTAACGCAATATAACTCAACCAATAGCGCATCTATCCTAGCTGCTCTCAGGCCAAGTGATTTTAATACAGACACACTAATATTGGAGGGCGCAGTGTACACCCATCTCTCGTTTTCTAAAGGTGGCCACTTAATTCTTACTTGGAAACAATGGGTTAAGTTTATACGGATATTTACACTAACAGCTTGAGCTCGAGGTTTGGGAAAGTAGCTAAATAAAAGCACATGCTCAGGAGATGCCCCTCGTTACTGGGCAGCGATAAAGTCAACCCAGCCAAGCGGGGCTTCGCCATCAGACATACCAATAAATGGATCAGCTATAGGCCGTCCCGAGAACCCATGATTCAGCGGTCAGGCATAGCCTGCTCGTCCCAACACGGGAGAAGCCCATTGTGCGCTTCACGCGCCTGTCAGGACAAGACGATAGTTAGAGCACGAGAACAAAATGACGACACAGAGACAAGAAGAACAAGTCTCTGTGTCGTCGTTTTGTTCTCGTGCTTTAACTATCGTCATGCCATACCAACTAGCCTAAGCTGCCACACTTTTATATCAGGACAAGTTTGATTTTTATGGGTATTGAGCAGGACAAAAACTTATGTAGAAAGACTGGAAGAACGGCATATGCATGTGAAAGGACACATTCTTCGTAGCTTGGCCGACAAGTGGCCGACGGCAAATAAATTATACTGACTGTCATCTGGTGTCAATTGAGGGGGGTGGCATAGGTTATACCAGTTTCATCACTGAATCGCCATTTTATAAATATTCTTTACTTCAGGGTTCTATGAATAATGTATTGTCAGTTAAGAATACGGTCATCTTACTTTTGCTTGGAATAATAAATGGTACCCCTCTCGCAAAGTGTAAGTGTACATCACAAAATTTTCGTGCTGGATTTCATCTCTCAGCTTCTATTTATACAAGTCTGGTCAGGTGCCATCTCCCATTTGCTTTTACTGCCAGGATCCAGAAGACATCAATCATTTTTTACTTATTTCCCGACGTTTCACAAGACAGACGAAGAAACATTTAAAAGCTATATTCAGAAAATTAAACATTCTCCTAAATTCTGAAATTATATCTTCTTTCTATGAGCCACAGCAACAAGACCGTCTGCGTAGCAGGTCGTGAATTTCTCACACACAAAGGTTTGCTTATTCAGTTTTCTTTTTTTAAATAATACAATTCAAGTTATTAGGAACTACCGTCTATTCATTGATTTTAATTATTAGTTCGTTACCTAATCTATCCGTAAGTCACTTCATAATTATCTACTCTTATGTTCCTCAGATAACTGAATAACAATTTTTATCTTCATAAAAAGTCGAAATTCACTTTTCTCTGTTAAAATAACCGTCGGTTCAATGGCTGCTTACCCTTGGTGGGTACGAGCCAAGACGTATAGGAAGAAGCAAGCAAGCAAGCAAGAAAGCAAGCAAGAGGTCACCGCTGAAAATTACATGGCTTCTTTATTGGTGTCATTATGCCCTACGGCACCAGTTAAATAAAAAGGAAAAGTTATGTTTCCTGTATAAAGACCAGAAGTAGTGGATGCAGTTGACCGTGCGTCCAGCACGTCGTCAGGTGGTCGGCCAGAATGGAGGTGAAGGCCGCATAGGTGGCGAGCGTAAGCCTGGTGAAGGCCTGACCAAGTTCCCAATAGGTGATCAAGCGTTGCCTTTGTGGCTGGGGCAACGCGGAATGGGCGTGTCGTTGGGAGAGGCTGTGCACCGGATGTCCATGTTGCCCGGATCGCAGGAGTCAAGGCGGTGCCCACACGAATCATCTTCAGCGCAACCTCCGCTCGGCAAGCTAAGCCACCAGGAAAGTCTGATCCACGCGGAGGAATGAGTGCACGCGTCGAGCGCCGGAGCGTTTCTTTGTGCACAAGCAAGCTGTCCTTTGGGTCCAAACAAAGTAGAGGCAGCGGGTGTTGAACAGCCGCTGGATGGCGAGTGGGATCTGCTTCCAATTTTGCCGGTTCAGACCAGTGGGCCGAGAATACCAGGACAGGACAGGCACACGAGTAAATCAGTCGGTGTATATCAGAGGCTATATCGAGGTAGCTGGTCACTTTCCGCAGCTCTCAAACTGCTTCCGCGGAGTCCGTATATACAAGCAACTTACCATGTGACAAAGAGTCCATTTTGGATATCCCAACTGCTAACCCGTCCCGTATCGCAGTGAGCTCCGTTAATACAGGTAGGAATGGTGCCTGTGTTACGTAAGAGCAGATATGTTGACTTTCAGGTATCGCGGGGCATACGAGGCTGGTGTGCCGAACGCAGTTATCGATAGCTGCGTATACGTATACCGCTAGTAAGTTGTCGGTGGCAGTGACGACGCCCTCCTGCACCACTTGTCGGGTGGGTTGTCACAGGCGGGTCAGAGGTCAGTTATCGCTGGCCTGTGCCTTGAGCCATGGCGTAACTCCTGCCGAAGGTGCGTCAGGCTGTGGCAGCGTTGAATTATAGTAATTTCATTTCATTTCATTTATTTACTCTCAATGCCGTAAAGCGTTACAGAGAGGAGGGGTACAATATTAAACAATCAAGAGAAAAGACAACAGCGGGGTGGTTACAAAAAGTGATTGCTGACAGTGGACCTGAAGTGCGCAGCGTCGCTGATGGAGACGATGGAGGCTGGAAGGTGATTCCGCTGCACGCTGGTCATTGGGACAAACGAGTTCAGGTAGAAGTTTGTTCGGGAGTTTGGCACACCTACTTTTAGCGGATGATCAATGCGGGATGACACTTATGATGGAACTGAAAAAAGGGATTGTTTTAAGGTCTGATTGGTGTAAAATATTTTATGGAAAACACATAGGCGGGATATCATACGACGGGTTGCAAAATCAGGTAGTTGTACTACTTGTTTCATGTTAGTGACACTGGATGACCGGGAATAATGAGAGAGAATGAAATGAGCGGCCCGATTTCGGATAGCTTCAAGTGTGGAGACAAGATTGGCAGAATGTGGATCCCATACAGAAGAGGCATATTCAATCTTCCGCCGTACAAAGGTTTTGTAAAGCTGCAGTTTTAATGAAGTGGGAGCTCGAGAGAAATTTCGTCGAAGGATACCGAGCATGTGGTTCACATTATTGCTAATATGTTCAATGTGCGAGCGCCACGAGAGGTTATCTGAAATCTGAACGCCCAGGTATTTGTAGGTGGTAACCGATAATAGAGGGGAGCCATTCAGGAAATATGTGTTTACAGGGGTGTGCTTGATTGTTCGAGTTAACCTCATATATTTGCACTTGTCGACGTTTAGTTTCATTAGCCAGGTGTTGCACCAGGCTGAAATTGTGTTAAGGTCGGTTTGAAGTTGTGAGGGATCAGAAGGTTCACATATACTTCTATATATAACACAATCGTCAGCGAAAAGACGTATTGATGAGGTTATGGTATCCGGAAGATCATTAATATAAATTAGGAAGAGAAGAGGCCCCAATACTGATCCCTGAGGGACACCAGACGTAACAGGACAGTGAGGAGATTCGTTATTATTAACGGCTAAATATTGAAAGCGATTCTGCAGAAAACATTCAATCCACCTTAAAATGTTGGGATCAATGCTCAGTTTGCTAAGTTTGATTGATTGATATGTGGGGTTTAACGTCCCAAAACCACTACATGATTATGAGAGACGCCGTAGTGGAGGGCTCCGGAAATTTAGACCACCTGGGGTTCTCTAACGTGCACCCAAATCTGGGCACACGGGCCTACAACATTTCCGCCTCCATTGGAAATGCAGCCGCCGCAGCCGGGATTCGAACCCGCGCCCTGCGGGTCAGCAGCCGAGTACCTTAGCCACTAGACCACTGCGGCGGGGCAGTTTGCTAAGTTTATAAAGTAGTAGTGGGTGGGAGACGCAGTCAAATGCCTTCGCGAAATCAATAAAAATGCAATCGACTACAGACGCATGATCCAACAAAGAACAGAGATCATTAGTAAAGGTGAATAATTGAGTTTCACAGGAATGATTTTTGCGAAAACCGTGTTGGTGGACTGTAAAAAATGAATTAGATTCTAGAAAACTCATCAAGTTAGTGTAAATGATGTGTTCGAGTAGTTTGCATGGAATTGATGTAAGAGAGATGGGTCGATAGTTAAAAGGGGAGAAAACTTCACCAGACTTGTACACTGGAATCACCTTTCCACCCTTCCAGTCGTCGGGCAGTAAGGAACACTGTAAAGACTGTGAAAAAATACAGGAAAAGATCAATGAGGAGTTCACAATGGTACTTTTCAGAAACTTATAGTTAATTCTATCTATTCCAGAAGATGAAGAATTTTGAGCCCCCTGTATCAGCTTGAAAATTCCAGCACAGTCAATAAAAATGGGTTCCATTGGTTCAAGATGTAGGCTTTCTTTAACAGGAAAAGAAGTAGGAATTGTTTTAGTAAAAGATAAAGAAAACGTATTGTTGAGCAACACGCAGCACTGCTCTCGTGGAACAAGTGTTCCATCCGGGGCTTTTAATTTTACATCTTTGGATCTGCTCATATTAACAACGCTCCAGAACTTGCGGGGATCAGTCGATAAGAGGGATGGGAGCGTTCGCTGATAAAACTCGGTTTTTGCATGGGAAAGGGCTTTTAATATTTTGATGCGACGCGCGCATAAGCCGCCCACCTTTCAGCAGAACTTGATAGTCTACAGTGGTGAAAAAGGCGCTTTTTTATTATGCAGTCGTTTTAGTGAGACGTTGTACCACGGTTGGCATTTAGGACAGGGTATTCGTCTGAGCGGTATGTACTTATCAGTCAGCCATTGAACCTTGTTTCGAAATAAAGCCCAATTAACATTGAGCAGACGCTCTCAAAATTCAGGAAGGAAATAATCTATAAAAGCTTCCAGTTCCCTATTTACGGCTTGGAAATCAGCTTTAACGTAGTCTCTAATTTGTTTAAACTGTTTGGCGGGGCGCGAAGAAGATGACGGTATAGTGAAATGGGCAACTAAGTGGTCACTCAAAGCAGGGAAAAGCGTTAAAAATGAAACAGACTCGGGAAGAGTGGTCAGTAAAAGCTCAAGGGTGCTGGAAGACGACTGAGTAATGCGAGTAGGTCCTTTAACAAGTTGACTTAAGTTAAATATAGAGCAAACGTCAATAAAACTTGAGCATTCTTTAGAAGGACTAGTTGTTACAGGAAACGGCTCGTTCCACGAAATTGCCGCAAAGTTAAAATCACCCAAAACAAACAAGGCGGCTTTAGGAAATTTAACGACGACTTGGTTGAGGCAATCGTGGAATTCATCGCAAAAAGTAGACGAACTTTTCGGCGGACGGTAGCAAGCACAGAACAAGAAATCTGCGTAGTTTATCTGGATACAAACACAAAAAAATTCTAAATGTGATGCAATGCTGACGTCATAAGACGCAATCTCATCGAATACCGCAATAAGAATTCCACCTTTTTTCCGCTCAGTTCTGTCGTGCCTGTATATGGTGCAATCTTTTTTTGCAATTCAGCAGTTCTTTATTATCCACATGTTCATGCAGCCAAGTTTCGGCGAGCACAACAACATCAGCTCAGCACGCGTCAATCGCAGACGATAACTCATCACGTTTATGAATCAAACTTCTGATGTTGGTGAACAGAAAAGAATAGTCACGTTTGGATTTCGCCTGCACGGCTGAGGGTTGCTAGGTAGTGGTTTGGTGCGGTAACAGAGAGTTGGCTGTATCACCAGTGGAAAGAGGGGCACTGTACGTCCCAATTTCGCAGACACTATCGATTACACTGCAATAAGCATAACATTGTTTGCCGACGTACAGCTTGTTATAGCGCAAGCTGTACTGTTTCCCTGTAGCCTTGCCGAAATCGTGAAGCTTTTTGCGCGAGTAGCGAGTGGCCTTACAAAAGTCTTCCTGGATTGTGATACCGGTGCCGTTATGTTTAGCCCTTTGAGATAAAATTCGGTCTTTTGTTTTGGAAGACGCAAACTTGACCATTATAGGTCGGCACTTGTTCTTGACAAAGGAGCCTAATCTGTGTGCCTGAGAAATTCCATAAGCGGGCACTAGTTCAGAAAAGGTGGTGGACAAGAGCTTCCGTACTTTCTCTTCAGCTGACACCCATGTATCTGAATGACTATCGTCAAAGCCGTAAAAAAGCAAGTTGTCCCGCCGAGCCCTATCTTCTAAATCATCGAGGCGAGACAGCACAGCCGAATTTTCGCAGATGACAATTTCAGCTACTGTGCGGCGAGTGTCAGCGTCGTCAGTAAGGCGTTCCAGGGTGGAAACCTTGTTCTCAACCGCTGCTAATCTCTCGGTTACATCTGTTACTCGATCTTCGGGCAATTTCTGGCTGGCTCTTACTTCGTTTAGCGACGACATTACTTCGGCGTGGCGTGATTCCATTGTACCTGCGAGGGATTTTATAGCTTCCTGTACTTCGCTATTGGTAATCTCGGCTACCGGTTTAGGAGGCCCAGGGTTAAGTTCTATATCCCCAGACATAGTAAGCAATTCCATAGCATGAACACAGTCAGTGCAAACCATCAAAAGCACATGGGGGCATGAGACAAGCAGCAGACAACGGTTGCTCGTTTTTTTTACAATGCAAGGAAGGTGAACAACTAACCTGTATGAAAAACAGGAAGGGCTTAAGCAACGCTATCTTCATTGCTGCTGCCACATGCCCACTGATGGCAGCCTGTTTACGCTGGCTCTTCATACTGTCCGAATGCCCTGGCGGCTGTGATGTGGTGGTTCCTCCGGTGTAGGTGCGCAGTGGAGCCGCGTCCACACATGGCCGCGCATAGTCGACTCGTTGAAGATAGCAGCTGGTCACCGGGGTGGACCAAGAACGCACAAAGTAGCCAGGCTGCGGCGTTGATTCCGAAGACGAGACAGCCAGTATCTGTATGAAAAACAGGAAGGGCTTAAGCAACGCCATCTTCACTGCTGCTGCCACATGCCCACTCATGTGGCAGCAGTTACCATACTAGCATGTGGCAGCTAGTAATGAGCTAGAGCTGCCACCGCAGGAACAGCTTGACTCTTTAGGTAGCGAGCGACTTGACGCTCGTGTACAATTTCGTGATAGGTGCTGAGCTGCACTTCCGCCTGGAGGATCACGATAGCTTTTATACGAGAAAGGCAAGTTATCACCCTCATGGAATCTCAGTTCGCGGTTTCGAGCAAGTCCCAGTCTTTCAATGTCAGTCGTTGAAACTTAGATTGATAAACGAGCCGATGTTGTGGGATTGATCGCACCAAAAAATGGGTCATTCGAGAACAGGCACCTCCGGTCTTTTGAGAGATGCGGCGAGTGAGATTGAGGGTATTAGCACTCTTCCGACGAGCAGAGCGAACCCAAGCATTCGCAGAGCCAGATGCGTCAAGTTCAACACCATGCACACGGTTTGTGGATAGAGGGGTGACGGTGTGGCCATTTAGGCTCAAACAAATCGGCGTCTGCAGGAGGCGATGGCGACCTCGTCTGTTAGTGATGGACACGAATCCTCGTCTGTTAGTGATGGACATGAATGCAGTCTTTGTGAGAGTTAGTGTCAGTCGTATGTGCGCACACCAGTCCAACACCTTGTCCAGAGCATTCTGGAGTGCCTCCTGCTGCCGTTGCAGGTCTGGATGTAGTGTCCTACAGTGAAATCATCCGCGCACAGGACTAAGAAGGCATCTGGAATGCGTGCTAGTTGCCACGCGAGGGGCAATAGGGCAAGATTGAAGAGTATCGGGGCCAGCACCGAGCCATGCTGTGCACCCCGCTTCATTACAAAGTGTCCGGTTCATTCCTTGCCTACTTAGATGCCAGAACAGACCCCCCAAGGTCGCAGACGCGAGGCGGAAGTTGAAGCCATTGCATTCTGCGAATGATCGCAGAGTGACTCACGTTGCCTTATGAACGGTCATGGCGAAAAAGTTTGAATGATGCTCCATCTTCTTCCCACAAGCACCATGAACGTCACATGATCTGGGCCACTTTCCGTGCCTAGATGCGGTGAAAAGCCAATCTGGGCCGGATGGTACTAGGCGTGCCTTTCCAGCCACGAGGAGAAGCGCGTCGCCAACGTGTGGTCAAGAAGCTTGCACAACGTACACGTTAGAGAAATCGGCCGAAGATTAGAGAGGTTGCTCGGGTGCTTTCCCAGCTTTCATATCGGCACAACTTCGGCATGCTTTGACGATTCAGGCAGCTCTCTGGTCGTCCAGATGGCGTTAAGAGTGTCTAGCAGCCAATGCAGTGCAGGGCCATTCATCTTTTAAACACTTCATAGGAGATCTCATCTGGTCCTGGTGCCTTGCGTACTTATGCCTGGTGAATTGCTGCCTAGAGGTCCACCATCGTGTACGGCGCTTGCATGCCTTCGGTGTCTCACAGACTGGGAGTCGCGCCAGCCTCTGGAAGCAGGTTACATGAACAGTCGAATTGTGGTGGGACCAGGTTGCAGGCTGGTAAAAAAGCCTTAACTATTTTTTGAGCGAACTGCCTTTGCATGCGTCTAGAAGACAGACACGCACCTGCCACTGGGTCCGGCGTACAGGTGCCTCATTCCATGCTCCGGAACGTTCCCATATTGAGGTGGTTAAAAGGAATATACCGAGTGACACACCCCAGTCCATCCACCATTACCAGGCGAGGCTTCTTGCAGCGACTCGCTGCAACGGTGAGACTGTTGAGGTTATCACGAAGCTCAGCGACTGTCGGATCTCGGTTTAAGACTAGCTCTGCACGACATCATGTTGTTCACAGACGCCGAAGATGTAAATTTGGATGTGGCGTGTTCTCCTCTACCCACATTGACTGCGTGGCGGCTTGTACAGCTCAGTATGTTATATAAAGGCAGCATTTACAGTAACTAAGTTCTTGCGTGTGTTACGGTATGCGGCGCGAATATCGTACTTCTGAATCCACACTGTCCATCGCAGAAGGCGAACAGAAGGGTGTTTAAACGTGGAGAGCCGGCAAAGCGCGTGGTGATCGGTTAGAATGGGTGGCCGTCGAAGTACGGCCCGAACTTTTCAAGCACACCCACCAGAGCTAAGCACTCTTTTTTGTCACGCTGTAATTAGTTTCCGCTTTCGTCAGTGTGGTGTTGTAGTTACAGTTCCGGTTTTGGAACCGGTTCTCAGGCCCAAAACGGGGCGTTGTACATATTTGTATATATAAGCCATGCTTTTGTACATAAAGTTTGCCACCCAGGTCTTGTGTGTGTCCATTCTTTCTCCTGCCCGGTCCGCATTTCAGGCGCCAGGGCTCGCGTTTTCCGTGCGTAACGACCGACGCACGATACATCTCGCGACGAGTATTGGATCTGCGTGCATCCAATGGAAGGTGGGCATACGACCATTTGCTACTAGTGCTACGGTGTTCAGCACCCTGGATACAACCCACCAATACTCTGTTTCTGTAGATGACCAGTTCGTGACCACCGAGAACATGCATAATGGACTACGTGTCTGACTCGGTGCTCCGGTTCGGCTACATTGATCTACAGGGACGTATACTGCAATACCTCTGCTCTTGTTAATGAAGTGCCCCGGTAAGCCTCTGATTTCATGGCGAAAGTGGCGTCTGGCCCTCTATGTCTACATCCACGCCGCTGCCTGGGACGCCATGCCAGAGCACAAGAAAGCGTTGCTACTGGATGCACTGGGCGTTGAAGGTTTACACTCCTACCTACGTGCGGTGGAAGACGACCCGACTCCGGCTGTGGACCACGCGATCCCGGCGGACGCCGTGCAAAATTAGTATGTTGTGACGCTCCAGTCGTTAGATGCGATTTTCGACAAGCAAGGCAATTCGATGTGCCTGCGTGCCTCATGCAAGATGCTACTACAGCAACCGGCCCAGACTGAAGTACAATACACTCTAGAAATGAAACGGCTTGCTCGACTCAGCAATTTTGGTGTGAATAACGACATGCTGGCGTTCTCCCGAATTGTAGAGGGTATCGCGAGCCCTAATCTGCGGAGCGGAATTCTGAAGATGGGAGCAAAATTCTCCTTTCAGAAGGCCCTGTGCGTTACAAAAGCTAGATGCTCTTTCTAGCAACGCTGTTTCGTCGTGTCAGACGCGAATTAGTGACCTTTCTTCAGCCCTATGAAGCGTTCATTCTTCTCAAGCTTCTTCGCAAGCCGGCGCCGTCTCTCGCCGACTGTGACTGCTCCCTCAGCTACCGTCGCGTCTGACACTGGTTCTCCGGCATCGCCGTCAATTCGCCTGGGAGCGTGCTTCCGCCGCGGTTCGTCGCAGCAGTGGGCCAACGCTGCCGCTTACTCTGCAAGGACCCGCTTCTGTGTCTGTTGCGGAAGGAAAGGACATTATGGAAGCGTTTGACCATCCACACGAGATGTACATGCCTACTAATAGATCGGGCCATACTTCCACCTGCTGTACTATGACGATTCCAGCCCAGACTGAGAGCATGCTCACTTGTGCTTCACCTGTCGGCGTCTCAGCCGGCTGGGCTCCTGATACGCCTGCTCCTGCCGTGTTGCTGGCAGTTGAGCGTACCATGGTTCTACCTGCTTCACTGGGATTACTAATGCGAGGATGGCTGTTCCGGTCGAGTCTACTGCTGCTGAATGCACTTTGCCTGCTTGCGTCTCCGCTGTCCATACTTCACTTGTGCCTACTAATTCCGCTTTGCCTGCTGTTACTTCCGCTCCGGCTGTACTTCTTCCGGCTTGTGATGATCTCCGGGATACTATTTCTATTTCCCATCCATCGGAGGTGCACCAGCCGAGCGTGACAGCCACGATTCCAGAACCAGTCGCTATTGTGCGTGCTGCCGAGGTGCTTGCCATAGTCACGTCTACGCCAACAGTTCCCGTTCATTCTCTCTGCATGGTTTCTGCATTGGTGGCGCGGAGTCATGCTTCATCAGAGCACCGTTGCCTGCTTTTTCCGTCCTCTACTATGCCGAAAGTACTCTGAGCACAGAGTTCATGAGCCTCTTTCTTCGCTCCCCCAGACTTCTGTGGGCGGTGACAGTTCAAAGGCCTGTCGTGAAAATGGCATCACTACAGGCGCCGACGCAGTCGAAACTCAACAGTGACTGTCTCGATATCCTATCTCGGGGGAAGAGATGATGTGGTGGTACATTTGTCCTTGCTTAACTGTTGTAACATTGGTATGCATGCTGTATGCATGTTAATTATCAGTATGCAACGTATTACCTTTTGGGAGCCCGAATAATCTTCAGTACAATGAGGGGATAATGTGGTGTCGTGGTTACGGTTCTGGCCTCAGAACCGGTTCTCTGGCTCCACAAGGAATGTTTTACATATGTATATAATATCTGTGCCTGTGTACATAGAGTTTGCCGCCCGGGTCTCATGTGTGTTACTTCCTTCTTCTCCCCAGCCTGTGCCTTCGGGCGCCGGGCCTCTCGCTCTTAGTGCATCGCGTCGATTGCGTCAAACGCGTGATACAACAGTCAGAATGCAGCTAGCGTAGGCTACGATGTCTTTTGACTAGATAGACTTTCGTTGAACGAGAACAGCGCCGAGCCTGATGCCGCTGCCGTTGGTGTACCCTTCGATACGAACCATCGTGTTGAAGGGGTGAAGAATAGGTGGGGAGGTGAGTGGGTGGAACAGAGTAGTTAAGGCAACGTCACATGCAGGGAACCATGAGTAGAGGGTCACTTCACCGCGAAGGAGCTGGGTTAACGGTGACATGACAGATGTGAAATTGCGAACAAAGGACCCGAAGCGGAGCATACGACAACAAAACTACGACGTTCCATCATCGTCGTCGGCTTTGGAAATTCTGCAACGGCACAAAGTTTTTAAGTCAGGTAATTACAAAGCACGCACCCATTGTACATATCCGCACATACTTCCTAGAACTACAACAAAATTACACACGCCCTGAGTTCTTTACAGATGCCTCAAAGTTCAACACTTCTATTTTATACGCAGCCATTGGTCCATCCTTCTGAGATACTGGCGTCCCGCATCCTGATGCAAATATTTTCGTAGGAGAAACCTACGCAATACTTGCAGCTGCTAAACACATTGCACATATAAAACTACAAAAAGCGGTACATTACACAGACTCTCTGAGTGTGGTGAAAGCCTTGAAAACACTTAAAAATGTCAAAACCAAGTTCTTGAGTTCCTTTATTAACTCTTATGCGCAGTCTACTCATCCAAACAACATGTTGTAGTCTGCTGGGTGCCGGGACACCGTCTGATACAAGGAAACGTTTTGGCAGATCAGCTGGCTGCATCCGCCAGCAACGATGCCACTAATGCATCAGTACCGATCCCTGCAATTGACATGAAACCTTTCCTGAAACGAAAGCTCAGATGCTATTGGCAAAACATGTGGGATAGACACACAAGTAATAAACTACATGTTATTAAGCCACAACTTGGTCATTGTCCACCATTATCAAAATGGCGACAAACAGAAGTAACACCTAGAAGGCTAACAACAGGGCATACATACTCTACACATTCACATATTCTGTGTACCGATGATCCACCATTGTGTGCGAGATGTGGAGAACCACTTACGGTTCTCTACATCTTCGTTCAGTGTAATGAGTTGGACGCTCTAAGAAAAAAAGCGTTTTTTACTGCCCTTCCGAGAGCAGCTCCCACTACACCCTGGGATGCTTATCGGTAGGGATCCGCTTTTTGAAATTCACTCATTGTTTACGGTTTTTAAATGATGTACATTGTTTTCACAGCATATTTTTAGGTGACCTTTAGGAAGACCTGTGGTGACTACATCTCCACCATAGTCTTAATATCGTGACCTTTCAACATTCCCTCTCACTGCCCAATTTTCACGCCACTGTCATGATTTTAATACTTACGTGTTTACCCACGTTAGCGCGAGGAATTTTAAGGCCCCCTTACAGCCACGCATCATATGATTGTTCATATCTCTAGTCTACCAAAATGGGGCTCTTTGGCAATCAATCAGCCCTTGCGCCAATCAAAAAATCACTCATCGTCATCATCATCAGGTAATACACCATGCGTAGACACAATGTGGTACGGGTTTATGAGCTGTCATGCAGTGAAGCGGCTTTTTTACGGTCAAGCTGAATGCCAGCGTTGGTCAGACAAGTCAAAACGTGCTGGAGGCAAAAGAGGTGCGCAGGAAGTGGCGTGCTTAGAAGATGAGACATACCAAAAATGGATAAAGAAGTGCGAGCCCTTCCAATGCACCGCAAACTATTTGATTGAACAAATTGTGAAAGACCTGGCTCAAAACATAACACTAAATAAAAATTATGAGGGAATAACGCGGTGTTAAAAATGGCCTAGCATACGTTAAAGGTAGGCGCTTCATCTGGGCAGGCCATGGAAGAAGGAGATATAACTGATAGTCACTTTATGCGTCGAGTTGAATACAAAGCAATTGAATGCGAGAGACAAAAAGCATTTACTTGAAGCAACAAAACAGAGAAATTAAAATTAAATCAGCTAGCATAAAATAGAGTTGTTTGAAGATCGTGGAAAGAGGCCTTGGTCCTGCGGTAGCCTGCTAATAATTACGTTATCAGCACTCTCTTGCTAGAATCGTTTAGTTCTTGTTTATTAGTGTTCAAGTAATATTTCAGCATAATATCTACAAGATCATATTGACGCGTGTGAGAAAGCCCCAACGATGCTACACACTGATGCCAGCAATGTTGGTTTGGGAGCTGTGCTTGTGCAGCTGCAAGAGGGCACAGAAAGAGTAATTGCTTATGCAAGCCGAACACTAACACCCGCCTAGACCATGACGGAGAAAAAAGTTTTCTCCATGACGGAGAAAAAATACCTTGCCGTGGTATGGGCGGTCACAAAATTTCGCCCGTATTTATACGGCCGCCCTTTCAAAGTCATCAGCGACCACCATTCACTGTGTTCGTTGACAAATCTTAAAGATCCTACCGGGATATTAGTGCGTTGGAGTCTCAGGCTGCAGGAGTACGACATGATGGTCGTACACAAGTCAGGCAGCCGCCACATGGACGCCGACTGTTTACCTCGCTCACCCATTGAATCGGCAATTCTATCCGATGAGGAGGAAACAGCATTTCTCGGTGTGCTTGACTCGACCGCTATTGCGCAGCAACAACGTGGTGACCCTGAGTTACTTGCCCTAATTAGTTACCTGGGCGGAAGATCTTAGAAGGCACCAAACGTCTGAAGGCACCAACTGTTTTCGTAAGAGCGCTGTCATCATTTTGCTTACGGGGCCGATACAAAAGAAACTTCTCTTCGACAGGATCTGCGTATTTTCTCGTCATCCCAGCAGCCCTTCGCTCCGAAGTACTCGAAGCATGCCACAACGAGGTGACTTCAGGCCACTTATGTTACACAAGAACGTTGGCCAGAGTACGGCAGCGCTACTTCTGGCCAAGACTGACCATAGCCGTAAAACACCATGTTCGTACTTGCCTCGACTGCCAGCGACAAAAGTTACCGCCGACTAAAACATCTGGCCTCTTGCAGCCCGTGCAGCTCCCAAGAACACTATTTGACCACATTAGCATGGATATTTTGGGCCCACTTCCTACCTCTACTACTGGGAACCGCTGAGTTATTGTCGCGACTGATTACCTTACCCGTTATGCTGAAACAAAGGCTCTCCAGAGAAGTACAGCAGCAGAGGTGGCACAATTTTTCATCGAGAACATTGTCTTGTGGCATGGTGCACCAAGCGTCGTAATCACAGACAGAGGAACCGCATTTACGGCAGCTCTTTTGGATCAAGTCCTCATGCTGAGTGGAACAACCCATCGTAAGACCACTGCCTACCACCCGCAAACGAACGGGCTTACTGAGCGTCTGAACAAAACAATTGAAGACATGCTTTCAATGTACGTAGACGTCGAACACCAAATTTGGGACGAAATCTTGCCATATATCACGTTTGCATACAACACGGCCAAGCAAGAAACAACCCCGTTCAGCCTAATTCACGGAAGGGAAGTACGAACAATGCTAGATGCGATGCTAGCGCGCAAATGTTACGACATCGAACCGGACGCCGAGATGTTTACAGAACGAGCGGAAGAATCAAGGCAACTAGCATGCTTGCGAATCCAGCAACAACAAGAACAAGACGCGAGCCGCTACAATTCTCGCCGCAGAACAGTCCTTTACCAGACCGGCGACAGAGTATGGGTTTGGACGCCCATACGGAAACGAGGACTCTCTGAAAAGCTCCTAAGGAGATACTTTGGGCCATATCTAGTACTGCGACGACTGAGTGATGTTACTTACGAGGTCGTCCCCGACAGTTCATGTAGTACGAGCTTCGCCATCACCGCCCTGAACTAGTTCACGTTGTGCGCATGAAGCCATAGGAAAGGTAGTGACTGTGCAAGACACTTTAAAAAAACTGCACTTCTGGTTTAGCATCGGGGCGATGCTCACTAAGAGGAGGACAAACGACGCGTGTGTACTAGTGGACCAAAACGACGATAAGGGGATTTGGCGGACTCCAGGTAGTCAAGCTCTGGCTGCTCGAAAATAAAGAAGGTGATCTTGCTGTTCGGCTGCTGAGAGTCGCTGTGTCAACGTTTATCTGCCTTTGGTTCGCGCTGTATCGTGACATTGTGTCCGATACATAAGCGATTAAGCAGTGCTGGCAGGAACTGAATCTGAAGATATTTATTGTCATCATTCTGCTTGTTTGTCCATGACTTTGACAGAAATAAAGCTGTTTTTCCACTTTCTTTTATTAAGGTGGGTCTCCTTAATTCAACGCATAAAATTGAACCCATAAAAAATGAAGTGTACGGCAAAAGGAGCACACCACACGTAATATCTCAAATTTCTACTATGATGGGAGAGTTTCATCACAAAATTATAGGTAAGTACATCCTTTATTGTTACTATTGACAAGTTTGGAGCTCGTGGAGTGGATTAAAAACTAATACTTTTTTCAATCAATAAGTTAGGTAATAAAACGAATAAAAACTGAGGCTATAAGCAGCTGTTTTTCTGCATGACCGAGGGGTAGATATTTCTCCCATTTTAGCAACTTGGTTCAGTAGGCGTGAGCCTTTTGAGAACAATAAAATACACAACATTGGTTCTTATTCATTTTGAAATGAACATGCGATGCCATGATGTTGTGGAGGTAGCCATAGGCATTCGCATAGGAGGGGGGACAGCGCTTCCTGTTGCTCTATTCATTTAAACTACGCTGCCATTTCATACATATACCTATACTCAATCGGAGCTTTCAGGTTTCTTTAATTTCGGAGGGTGATAGCTATACATGCTTTTTTTACAATACTGGCAACCAAGGACCCGTGCTGCTGGATTGAGAGAGCTACTTCCTTCCCACCTTTACCTCGCAGAACCGAAGACGAATGGATGACCTTTGTGAGCAGCACGTCATCGTTTTGTCTTAATTTTTGCATCTACTGCATAGCCTGTTTGCCTTTGGACTCGCAAACGGTCCGTGGGGACTGGATGCAGCCAAGTTTGCGCCGCCCCCCCCCTGCTTTCTCGTGGACACGCTTGCACAATGATTGATTGATATGTGAGGTTTAACGTCCCAAAACCACTATATGATTATGAGAAACGCGGTAGTAGAGGGCTCCAGAAATTTAGACCACCTGGGGTTCTTTAACGTGCACCCAAATCCGAGCACACGGGCCTACAACATTTCCGCCTCCATCGGAAATGCAGCCGCCGCAGCCGGAAGTCGAACCCGCGCCCTGCGGGTCAGCAGCCGAGTACCTTAGCCACTAGACCACCGCGGCGGGGCAACGCTTGCACAAGCTTACGAAGAAAGCAGCAACAAATAACGAACTTGCATTGTGAATCATTTCAACAGACTGTGCAAGGTAGAGGGAGTGTTACTCGTAATGCACCTAAAGTGAGTTAGACTCGTACCCGAAGAAGTTGCTTTCATCCACTTTTGCTGCTGCCTCATAGATGAAAGCTTCAGTCCTTCATTTATACCTATAAAACGAAAAAGGTATAAAATTATACCTTTTTCGTTTGTTTTTTCATGTTTTTGGCCTCTTATGGCGAGTGCGTTTAGCAACTGGCGGGTTCATTGCGCATCTCGTTCGTTTAACAGATATGTTTTTATCTTTCAATACTCTCGCTTTCAATTACTCTTGAATAATCCGGTGTCTTTAGATGGTACAGAACGAAAAAGTTGCAGGCTCGAGGCCCCGGTATCACCGAAGACCATGGTTTTTTATTCTTCATTTATTTGCATCAAATTTCACTTTTCACTCACGGGCACGCCGATTTTTTTCGCACAGCACTAAACACGACGCCGCCGACCAATTTTCAGCTTTAGGAACTCAATTTAGCGTTCCTTAGCATCAGAACTATGTGCCAATATATGAATATACTTCGTACGTTTCAATTGTGCCCAGCTTTGGTGTCCTCTCTTCAGCGGCTTAGCAACTGGGTAAGCCAATACTTTGGGTGAATTAGTTTAAATCAGTGCCCTGAGTCCACTTCGAAAGGGTGCTTTGAAAGCAAACCTAAATCAGCAAGCCTATTCCTATTTCCCCCGAGTACTCTTGAATTGCTTTCTCGTTAGTTTTTTGTTCAGTAAACTGTGCGATCAGCACCAAGGCATAGCATAGGATAAGAAGACATGCATAACAATCTAATACACAACAAAAGTGGTCCGTTATTGAACTACAACCCGGATGCAATAAACTCGCTGAAAAAAATTTGGCAGATCCCACATACCTAGAAATCGACGTTTTGCGAAGCATGTGAATATATCAAGCTTGGCAGATAGCTTTTTTGTGATTTAGAGAGAAATTATCGTATTCAATGAATTTGAAGTCAAGTTCCAAGTAGTTTGACGTAAAAGATAGATTCATTTATCCGAGTTCAAAATAATTGAGCAGCTTCAGCTATCCTTGGTACCAAGAATTACAGTATGAATGTCACTGTCTTGTATGGTACATGAAGTGCTGTAAAACCTATACCCTAATAGCTTGCGACTTCATGCAGATTTATATGAAGACTATAGCTACTTTCAAGTATGAAATTTCATTGTTTGTTAGTGCTTCCTATGCATCAGTACACTTGGTTACGGTTATCTCTTGCAGAAATGGAAGCACGCAAGCTTGGAAACAGGTCTATTCCAGGTTCGTACAATTTACAACAGTGCACCTTGTGTGTCGTTTCCATGCCTAAGGAATGACGTTTTGCCTGCCAGATGCAAGAATGCAGTTCGTTTCACTTGCTGTTGAGGTTTATCTCATCAGCGATTACAGCCATACACGGAGGCTTCGGAAGCTGGATATAAAAGCTTTAGAGTATATGATGACGTACATGTACAAGGTAAATGATTACGTGTTTTCTTGTTTGTTTGCAAAAGAGTGTAATTGCGTGTTTAATCATCTTTATTATCTCTCTTGAATACAGCTGTAGCTGTCGTGTGAATCATAGTAGGCTCAAGGAAAGCCAAATATGGCATGGTTTTGTGATAAAGAACTATTTCAATTGGTGGACAATGCGCCATGCTTTTGTCATTACCGTTTCTGCGACTTTGATGCTTGGACTGGTATTTTTTTTTGCGTTCTGTTTATCCGGAATCGCACAACAACAACAGCTCATTGAAATAATTTCGCAAGTTTTTTGTATTCTTCTCACTGCTACAGCAGCAACCCATTGCTAGTGAGTGGCCACTTTTATTCTTCCAGGAGGTGAGGGAGGCTAAACCAAGTACGCTGCCCCACCGTGTCTCTCAATCATGTCTTGCGCTCATTCCAGGATTCGTGTTTCGTTGTCCCTGTTGGTACCGCAAAGAAGAGGCTCCAGTTGTTCTTTGGTAGGGGGTAGACAAAAGAGGCCGGTGGGCAGGGGATAGTCCGGGCAATTACTGATGATGAGGTTCACCGTGGACGAGCCAGCGCAGACGCGTCAGCGTTGAGGTATGACTGGGTGGATCAAAGAAACCACGAGGGGGCACGGAAAGGAACAGGTCTGTAGGCGACGTCGGGCGACCCCAGAGGGCCTGGGAAGGCTGATGTGTAGGATGTATCACTAGAGGTGATAGTGCTGGGTAATCTTGTGGTAAGTGACCTGGGGCTCCGGAACCGGGTCGTTCGACTCTGAGGGGTTCCCCGCTCCGTCGACGAGTACTCTAGCGTATCGGTGAGCTGACTCGTTGCCGGGGTGACCTGAGGGAGTCATCAGACTACTTTAAGAAGGCTCTGTTCATCTTGCCGTAGTCGGTGAAGGAGTCACAAGGTCGTGGGCAATGTAACCTCACAATAAATTCGTGATGGCTCGTTTGGAGTCGCTAAATGTGACGCGAGCATCGGCGAGGTCGCTGCCAAACCGATGGCTGCCTCCTCCGCTTCGACAGCGTAGGGCTTTCGAACAGGGCTGGCCACGATTGCACGCCCAGAGGGCGCTGAGCTTGGTGACACCGAAAGGATAACGAAAGCATTCCTGGGTGACCCGGTTGTAACAAGTTGCCTCCACGTAGACAATGGCCACGTGTTCAGCGTACTTGGCGTGAAGCATGCTGGCTCAGGCTTGGCGGCGAGCATAGTGGTGACCCGCAATCATATTCACACCAGGGGCTCGATGCAGAAGGCCGTTTGAAGAGCACAGGGCAGTGAGACGAGATCCGGATGATGGAAGGAGGTGTCGTGGTCGTTGCAGGAAATGATGTGGCGTTCGCCCAGCGAATGCTAGAGGCGTTGTGCGTGATGAGCTTTCATCGATTTTATTTATTTTATTTATTAATACTGTAACCCTCACTTGAGGGTCATTACAGGGAGGAATATAAACACAAAACAAAAACAATACACAATGTATTGTCGAGGATGTTGTGTATACAAATCATAGTAAAGGATGAGAAGATAGTTTGGGGGCAGAAACGAAGGCAGCCTTGTATGTACGATGGACGACGACGTCAATTGTGTAATATTATGAAAACAGTATGTCGCGTTTTGGCTGGAGGAGACAAGCATAGGTGTGGGTGCCGTACGTCATTCTTAAACAACGATGATGTCAACTAGGCAAAGCAGATCATGTTCTCACGTTTCCACACGCCACTCGCCTACACGAGCGAGTAATTGCCTGGTCTGTTGCACTGAGAGCGAGAACTTGTCATAGATGTCCGTGTTATTGCGGTTAGAGTGCAGTATCAGCCCAAGCACACGGAGATGGTGAACGACGAGCAGGCAGTAGAATAGACGTGCACAGTGATAGTAGGGTAAGGCGTTTCGTAACGACGGTGGTCTGAAGGCCGCATGAAAAGCAAGACCGAATTGGTCGCTGAGCAAGTGAGACTTACCGCGCGCACTTGGGACGTCACGAAGTCACCTGCGCGTTGCAACGTCTGCTCAATGTGGTCATTGGAACCCATTTGACTCAAATTACGTCGTCAGCGGACAGGGTGTGCTTGGGACTGGGAATAGTCTCCAGCTTTTCAGGGAGCGAGTGGAGGTTAACATTAAATGGTAAAGGCGACAATACTGCAGCCTGAGGAGGAGTGTCAAGAGGGACAAGCTTGTACGTGAGAGACGGGAGGTCCCCTATGAAGATTTCAGCCATGTGCGCCGTGAGCAGCGCGCGAATATAGATTTAGGTGCGGGTGCCGGGATCGATGGCTAAGAGTTAGGCAAGGATAGCCTTATGAAAGACGTTGTCGAATGCTTTGCGAAGGTAGAGGCTGGAGAGCCTGTGATGCTAGTGGTGCGCGTTATGTGAATGTTCAAAAAGTGCGCGTACTTGAAAGATTACCAAATGCACGTGCCGGATCGCTTGAATGACGACGACATCAAAGATCAGTGCGTGTGAGAGCGCAGAGCGCATGAATCGAAAATCATAAATTAAGCAATAATGGCAGGTCACCACGCAGTTTTAAAGAGCCAATCAGGCCGAGACAAGTGTGCCCCAAGACAAAGCAATCCTGGAGGGCAAGACAGCTGGCAGTTCGAGGCGAACAATGAAAGTGGAAGGCCGTACCTGAAGGCTGAAGACGGGCAGTCGGGTGGTGGACCTGAGCCTTCTGGATTTCACCCGGTTTGGGCCTCCGGGCAGCGCCTTCCAGGGATTGCGAACTGCCACAACGTTCTACAGCAAAGCCTGCAGATTCCTGTGCGTTGCAGCAACGGCAGTTAGGCCACGGGCCTGAGCTTTGCATCGGGCCGCCTCATCGGGCGAATCTAGGCCACCACAGGCGTCATCGAGCGAGCGCCGTTCTGTCATCGCCGCCAGCAAACATCGGTATACGCCATCATTCAAGCAGCAATGTTTTGGTGAGGTAGAACTTACTGTTTTCCCTGCCCCGCCAGATCATGGCGTTAGAACTGAGCCGTGTAGTTGTGACTTTCATCCGACATTTTGGGGACTTTACACGTTCTTCTTTTTTGTTTTAAAGCCAAGCTTTAGCCAAGTACTCACTTTCGTGTTGTTTGGGTTGAGTTTTCGCTTGAGTTTGGGGTGTAAATGTTTGGGTGTTTGTTAAATGAACGGCTTTGTCCTTAACAATAAAACTCTTTGAGGCTCAGCCGAGAAGAAACAAATCAGCAACAAGAACCTGCATCACAGAGCCATAGTGTCTGAAAATGGTGGTTGGTCGAGAAGGCCATGGTGGAGTAGCAAGAGGAAACCGTGCATCGAGGATTAGGCTTGGAATGCTGGCGTGGTGTTGCGAATGAGGTGATTTGCGTGCGTGTATGCTTGCAGGTTAGCAAGAACAGCATGTTGCAGAAGCTTCCCGACGCATGAAGTGATACAAATCACTTCATGCGGGGGTGAAGTTCGCCTTCACCATGGCACAGCTGCTGCTGTGGTTTGGGGCATACATCGGTATGGTGGCCGGTAGAACGAATATTAAAGTAATCTTTCACCTTATCGCGGAACAGAAGTAGATGAAGATGGACACCGTGGTAGAAAATCCAACGGATCATGCAGGTCCATGAGGGTAACCGGCATTTAAAAGGATTTGTCCATGCGGTGGCCGCCCACGAGAGAGAGAGGGTAGGACTGCTTTTCTGAAGGTCGTCAAGGATGACTTCCTTTGTGAAGTCGTCAGGGACGTCGTGAAGATGGCACAGCAGGAAAGACTAACGAGGACAGGTTCGGTTAGGCTGATACTCAGGACAATCGGATCAGTGCCCAATAGATTAAAGCACACGACGGAGGTCGAGGTCGAACTGAACGCGAAGCTTAGAGACATGATCAGAACCGCTCCCCTGCCGAGAAACATGCATCCGGAACACAATATCAACAGGCGAAGAGCGAGAGCGAAAGCTTTATTGAAAGAAATCGAACAGGTAGGACAACAGGCGGCCGTCGTGGACGCAGCCTGGGTGAAAGGCCAAGAGGCCTGCACGGCTGTGGTGGTCGGCAGCCAGGGAGAGGTACGGGACGCCCTGACTATACTCACTAAGGATTCCACGTTTGCGGAACAAGCCGCTATTGCTCGGTGGTAGTGTAAGGAGTGTACGTGGATGCTATGGTGGATTCGGGTGCTGCATTTTCTGTTATGCGTGTTGATTTAGGCCAACGTCTGAAAAAAGTGATGACCCCTTATGATGGACCCACGTTGGCTGCTGCCCGGAGGTATACCACTCGCCCTTCCGCTTTCTGTACAGCCCGCGTTTTTATTGATGGTATCTGACACCGCATTCAGTTCGCCGTCCTCACTGACTGCTCTCACCAAATAATTTTAAGGTGGTATTTTCTTTCTTCTGCCTCCGCGGATCTTTGCTGTGACCAACGCGTCGTCTACCTGACCGACACGGACTGCACGCTCAACGACGGCCCCTAGCGGTCACTTAGTTTGACAGCTGTGGAAGATACCGAATTACCACCAGGTCAAGAGCGAATTGTAACTATTACCTCCAAAGACTTTGACCATGGCGATGTCTTGGTCTCACCACTATTTAGTTGTGTCGGTAAAGGCATCATTCTCGCTTCCGGTGTAGTTCGTTTTCTGGATGGTTCCGCACTTGTCATAGCAGGGAATACAACATGCGAAAAAATTGTACTTCCTCAGAACACCACGGCGGCCTGCGTGACGGATCCCGAGCCTGCGTTCATTGTGTCACTACACGCCGTCCCCTCCAACGACAGCCTAGTGGTGAGCCTGCTTCTTCTTCCGCCTTCACTACAGCCATTAGCGATGACTTTACACCTTCATAAATGCAAAAGCTGCTTGTTTTGTTAAAGAAACACGCAAGTTCCTTCGATGTTAACTCCTCGGCGTTGGGCCGCACTACTACTATAACCCATCGCATCCACAAACTCGTAACATATGTTGTATACCGCCAGCCCTACCGCGTGTCTCCTGCTGAGAGCAAAATTATCGAAGAAAACATAGCTGACATGCTCAACGCGAGGTAGTTCACTCTATCCATCTAGCCCTTGGTCATCGTCTGTGGTTCTGGTTTGTAAGAAGGATGGCTCCGTGCGCTTTTGTGTCGATTCCAGGGCGCTCAACAAATTCACTCGCAAGGATCTCCGCCCAATGTCTCGCATTGACGACGTCGTTAATTCTCTACAAGGCGCGAAACACTTTTCCAGCCTCGACCTGCGTTTGGAATACTGGCAAATTTCTATGCACGAAGTGGATAAGAGAAAACGGCATTCGCAACCCCCGAAGGCTATACGAATTCAACGTTATGCCTTTCGGGCTGTGCAACGCGCCCGCTACATTTGAGCGCATGATCGATACCGTGCTGCGCGGCCTCAAACGAAAGACCTGCCTCTGTTACTTGTACGACATCGTCATTTTTTCGTCAACGTTTCCTCAGCACCAACAACGTTTGGATGACGTTCTGACGTGCCTTGCCACCACTGGTCTCCAACTCAACCCGAAAAAAATCTTGTTTCGCCACAAAAGCTATCAAGGTTTCGGGCCACGTCGTGAACAAAGACCGAATTCGGCTGGATCCGGACAAACCTGCTGCAGTGCTTCGCTTTCCGCGCGCCGAAAAGGCGAAGGAGTTGCAAAGTTTTCTTGGTCTCACCTCCTATTTTCACCGTTTTATACAGAACTTCGCATCAACAGCGGCTCCACTGCACCATCTTCTTGCTTCTGACGTGCCCTTTGTGTGGTCGGAAGTATGTCCAATGGCATTCGACCTACTAAAGTATGCCCTCACGTCTGAACCTTTACTCCGCCACTTTGATTAGGACAAACTGACCATCCTACATACGCACGCTGGCAGCCGCAGTATAGGTGCCGTTCTGCTCCAACGCGACACCTGTTCACATGAGAGAGTAGTTGCATATGCCAGTAAAGTTCTAACTGCGACTAAGAAAAACTATACCATAACTGAGCAGGAGTTCTTGGCAGTGGTCTGGTCAGTGCAAAAGTTCCGTCCGTATCTCCACGGCCATCATTTCATTATCGTTACAGACCCCCACGCCCTATGCTGGCTTTCCACGCTTAAGAACTTGTCTGGACGCTTGGGTCGGTGGATTCTACGTTTACAAAAGTATGACTTCGATATCATATAAAGGTCAGGTAGAAAACACCAAAACGCCGACGCCCTTTCGCGCTGCCCGCTACCAAATATCCAGTACCTTCACCACGTATGACGTCTGGGTTGAGACAGCGTTTATTAAGCCCAAGAGCCCAGGAGTGAACGGGCAGTCTGAGACCAAGCGAGCACACACCTGATGATGATTGAGGTTACACCCAGTGAAGATGAGGACAGAGACCCAGACGGATGATCATGATTGCGATAATGAATATATAAAAAGAAGCACATGAAGAATGCCCTCAATATATATATATATATATATATATATATATATATATATATATATATATATAAGGTAGAGAACTGTATACCTAAGGGCTCGTTTTTCCGTGTTTTACCACAATATTAATGAGATATAACAGACAGTAATGCCAAGGAATGTACAGGGGAAGTTATTAGAACCAATGGAATGCAAATAAGAAGAAAGAAGAAAGAAAAGTGGATGAAAAAATAACCAGCCGTGAGCAGGAATCGAACCTACGACCTTCGAATAACGCGTTCGATGCTCTAACCACTGAGCTACCACAGCGGCTTTCCCTCTATCCACTTTTTTGGGTTTATATGTGAATTTAGAAGTAGGAGTGACAGTCAGCGCCATCTATAAGCCAAACGGCGAGTGTGAAAACACTCTTATGCGCATGTTTTGGCGTCACGTAGCACGTGAACTTATTATGAGCGGGCAGCTGAATAATTGTCCTTCTTATACAACCTAAACACACCAAGTCTGCCAGTACGAGACCCTCGTTCAATGAAATAAGGTAAAGAAGTGTATACCTAAGGGCTCGTTTTTCCGTGTATTAACACAATATTAATGAGATATAACCGACAGTAATGCCTATAATATATATATAAGCATGTAATATATATATATATATATATATATATATATATATATATATATATATATATATATATATATATATATATATACGTGGGCACGTTGGTGTGTGTATACATACACACATGCGAAATAAGAATATTCGGAGGGAAGGATTGCGCAGCTTAATTCGAGAATGGGTAGCAATATGCCTTGCGCATAAATACCCCATATGTGGAAAAAATACACTCACACACGCAAAGCAACAGATTCTCTTAAGAGCTTGCTTACATAAAAGAAACTATACTCCCTACTGCAATAACTAGCGTCCCAAGCGTGATGCCAGTACGATTTGATCCCGCGACCTGCGGGTCAGCAGCCGAGCACCTCAGCCACTAGACCACCGAGGTGGGGCATTGACATGTATATTGAGTACTATCTTACAAGAAAGGGTTGCTAGCCCTATTGGAAAAAAACGAATGGTGGGCATGGTGGAAACCACCACCCACCATTATAGTGGATTAATGTAGTGGGTGAATGGTGGGAAACGCCCACCATGGCGCATGGTGGGTATGGTGGGTGCTGCAGTGCCGGCAACACTTGAGCGCGAAATGACGTCAGAATCACCGTGACGACCTGCCACAAAAAATAAAAAAGAATTCTATAAAAACGGTATAAAAAACACCCGTCCCGTAAAAAAAAAAAGCAAGGCGCCACGGAGGATCGAACGTGCAACTTGCGCATTTTCATTCGAAGACGCTAACCACTGCGCCACACCAACATGACGTTGATTGTGTGTTAAATACTTAGTTGGCATACAAACTTAAGGCTCAAGTTATGTTTGTCGTGTACACAACATAGGCAAGATCTACACCTGCTACTAAAAACTGCACATTTCTTAAACACAACCACCTGCGGCCTGTAACGATTGCCACTATGTTAATGGCACTGTGCTATTTTTTTTTACAATTCACAACTTCAAGAAAAAAACCAAGTGGACTGGGGAGCAGCAACAGTTTACCGGCGGGGTCTGCCAAGTTTAATATCCGTTTCGCGCTCGTTCTAAAGGGCGACATCTGCTCACGCTTTATGACGCTTCTAGGCTCATTCCATAGATACGCCCGCCTAATTTATTTGATTGAGTATTGGGATGCTTTTCGGCAATTGTAGAGGGCGGTCGCGGCAGCGCAATGCTCTAGCTCTTTCGCTAAAGCAACAACTACATAACGGCTTGGCCAAAACGAATGCAGTGTGCCGGAAACATTATATACGCTATCATATTGGTTCACCAAGCACATGAATTGCCATGTCTGAGTTCTCGGACAAGAGCTAGAGAAGTGCCGGCGAGTGCAACCGGCGGCTGTCGGTGAGAAGACACTTAATACGTTCTCTGGGAGTGCTTTAATCGAGTCGCATCGATGTTTGTTGCTTCTTGAGTGGACACCATACACAATGAAAAATGCTTCATTTAGGTTAATTGATGCCATATGGCTGTGCTGTATTTTTATACTTAATCGTCGTAATCGTGTATTCTGAAACCCGGAAGCACGGATAACACAATTGTACGGGCTCAGTCGGTAGGCCTAACCTTTGGTGGAAATCATGGTGGTAGAACATGTAGTGTACAGATCCCAGCTTGGTACACTATATAAATTGCCCGCCACTATAAGCCCACCCATCATCTGCTTACTGCTTACCAGAATTATCGCGATGGTGGGCAGAGCTTCTCAGCTTGGTACACCATGTGGCCCACCATAACAAGCAGCACCCATCATCTGCTTAGTGCTTCCCAGCATTATCGCAATGGTGGAAAGAGTTTCTCAGCTTGGTACACCATGTAGCCCACCATAATAAGCGCCACCCACCATATGCTTAGGGCTTCCCAGCATTATCGCAATGGTGGGCAGAGTGTCCCATTATTGCCCACTATCTAGCCTCTGCTTTCCACCATCATTTCCACTTTACCCATCATCTGTACACCATACCACCCAGTATGTCCCGGCATAACCACCATATTTTCCACTACGTCCCACCATAGCCATCATAATTTCCACCATGCCCACTATTATTTCCACTACGCCCACCATGTTTTCCAGTATCCACCATGGCAATTTTTCCGATAGGGAGGTTATACTCGCTGGGCGCAACCTCCTTGGTTTTAGAAAGGTTCAGCGAGCGTTCTGCCGCAGTGGCATGAATACAGTGAACTAGTATATACTATGAACTCGAGGTGGTTAAGGTGGAAAGTAGACACGAAGCGCAAGCTGTAAGAAAGTGTGCGTGTGCTACCTCTCGTTTAGTCCTTGGAATGTCCGCTGGATGGCGGTGCTTCTGTATACGGAATATATGATGAAAAGATGCTAGATGGTGGTACTTGGAGTGCTGACTAGATAGACGAATGGACACACAGATAGATGCATGGACGGACGCACGGATGGCTGCACGGACGGATGGACACATGGATGGATGCCGGGGTGGATGCATGGACAAACGCAGGGATGGACGCAGGGATGGATGCGCGGAGGCAAGTACGTACGGGGGGATGGACGCACGGATGGTCACACAGACAGACGCATGGACGGATGGAAGCAAGAAAGAATGGACGGACGTATGCTTCGCCCCAGTCTCCATCATTCACCCCATGGATATGTTGGCATTTTTCAAAGACGCTTCTGATGTTAATTGCAAATGCTGAGCTTTTGTATATATCTCGTGTGTGCTCTTTTCTGCTTCAATATATGTTTGTGTGCCATGCAAGTTGCGATCGCTGCCTTGCTGCCCTAGCCAGCATCTCTCACAGTACTCAGTAAGACTGCTTTCCGAATCATTATTTTATCACATCTGGTATCTACTGGGACTTTTTTGGGCGCACTGGGGAATAGCTGCGTCGCACTGGTAGGGGCACTGGCTTGACCGCTGTTACGCTGGTGCACACTGAGAAGCGCTGTAAGCGCTTGCATTTTCACTGAAGTGCACTGGTGCTTACAGGAGCACGCACTGTTTCTACTAGGGCCACGTGCACGTTTATGTAGCGAGTGCAATCACCTGTTTCGGTATCGTTGAATATAAAATGCTTCATTCAACAGCACGGATAGGTGCCATCCTAACACATTCCGTGCATGCCTCACAATTTCGCACATCAAACATCATGATCGTTATTTGTGATATGCGAAATCACTGTCGTTTTTATCTCGCTTCCCTCGGGATTGACGAGAAAATCGGGCAATAGCTTAAAAAAGCCAACACTGAAGACTTTTTTTCACTAGCACGCTTTATTTTTTATAATCACGCAGAGTCAGTAACAGCGTTACGCTGTATAAAAATTTTTTCGAGGTCGGAGTAAAACGCTTGTCTTCCTGCGACCCCCATATCAGGAGTGGTTTTGGCTCCGGACTTCCAGAGCAAAATTTTTACTCTTGCTCACCACATCATTTCTCACTGACATTTCACTCCGGCCAGCCGGAGTAATTGAGTGGCGTCGCTGGAGCATTTTTCACCTGCCCTTCACTTCTGCTCGCCGGAGTGATTACGCGGAACCTCCGGAGCATTTTTCGCCGGTTTTTCACTCCGTCGATCCGGAGCTTTTGCGGGCCCTTGCGGAGTATTTTACGAATTCCTTTGTTTCATTCCGATTGAGTTCCAGGGAGATGCTTCTGTATATTTTAAAGTGTTTGCTGCTCTGTTTATTTCTTGTATGCTCATCGTGTCATGCGTTGGTCAGACGAAGGAATTCTCAGTTCAGATGCAAGCACTGTAGAGTTACTGTATTTTTTCACAGAGCTCTTGTAGATGAAATTCAAGAATACACTTGAGTTCTTATTTTTTCATTTTTTTTTCAAAATAAGCTGTCATTTCTGGTTGATGATCCAGCATTTGGTAAAAGAAAACAAAAAACAAACATGCAAAAAGCAACCAAAAATAAAACCCAGAAAGACAGATCACATGAAATCAACAGCACTCAAGTTTGAAGAGAAGCGCTTTGAAATGAATACCAGAATGTTGCAAAATGATGCACGGCTAACGAAAAAAGCGTGGCCACCGAGAACAACTGTTAACCATCCCCGAAGGACCATTCATTAGCTTCACTGACGATGCAAGGGTGCGGCTGATTGCTTTATGCACAATTTCGCAAAACAAATTACACATGAGAACTGGAAGTCATGCGAGAGGCACAAAATCTGAGGACACTGAAGCCACGGGTACTCCTAAATCATGTACACTCTGCGAGTACAGGAGAACAATTAGCCTAGTAAACCGACCACACACACACAAAATCACACACATGTTCGTGTTTCATTAGTTCAAAGTACATGATGGGTCAAAATCATTTATACGCAGTGTTATACCTTGAGGGGGATTTTATTATTGTCACAGCGTCATGACGTGGCTGAAGACAGGAGACTGTATGTTGGGATTTAACTGTTTATTCGGGCGAACCTATGCCCGGTAAATGGAAAGTCCGATTACAGTAGAAGTCTTGCACAGATAGCAGTGAACGGAGCGTCGGCCGTAGATCAACTACTGACAGGTGGCGAAGTGCGTCGGCATTTATACTCTAGCCATCGAATGTTCCAGCGTTATCGCTGGCGGCGACGAGTGTTCAAAAATAATCTGCATAGTTCGCGGAGTGGGCGTGAACTCATCGAAATGATCTACTACAACCCTGAAGCTTCTCGAAAACGGCAGACATGGTTTGCGCTGAGAATTGTGTAGTGTATTGGCGATAACAAAGCTTGAGGAATGGAACGTGGTATTATTATTGAAAGCGGAGAATTGTTACCGTTCTTATATACTGAGAAGATGAAAAACATTTTTAACCACTAAGGTTTAGTTATAACAGGTATTACCTCTTATAGAATAGAACCACAGCTATGATATTTTTTATTATTGTATATCATATGAGCCCTTCAGATATTACAGTGGTGAGATTATTGTTACCGAGGTAATGGTAAGTAAAAAAGAGACATGGCCCAAACAACGCACTTTCTCAATTTTCTCTGTCTTTTTTGCTTACATCCTGTGAAATTGGCCTGTTATTGATAACCTGTTTGGTCTCGAACGAACAATAATTACTCAATATTAGAACTACCTGAAAAGAATAGCACAGTAGAATAGCTCACTCAGCATTTTTTTTTTCGCCGCAACAGCGACCGCCGGGTCACTCAGCACTCGCGAATTTACAATGTTCACTGCCCACTGCCAGGACTCATAACACGATTACCGCTCGCACAACTCCCTTCTATCATTGATAACCTTTGTTGCTGCTTGTCGCTTGTGATATCTAGAAGGTGCCCAGAACGATTTCATTTTCTCGAACACGGCCGAACGCTTCACACAAGCCTCGCTGCACCGGCTTGGTCTGCGCCATGTTGGTTTGTAGAGAAAGGCTTCCCGGCTGCGAGGCTGCCTAAGTCACTCCTAGAACAGCCAATCAATGCCACCGAGTGTTTAGCCGGATCAATTGCGGAGCATCCACCAGGGTTAACGCGTTGCGCCGGAGCATTTCCGGAGCAACACCAGAGCATATTGTGGAGAGTGACCCCGTTTTCTTCCGGTTTCCTTCATCTGGCGCCCACCGGAAGAAAGCGGTGGAAAACGAATGTATTTGCTGCGATACAATCTGGTTTGAGTGAGGCCACCGGAGCAGAGCGGGCGCATCATTCCCCCGTTCCTCCCAGCTGGGCATATTTTTCTTTACAATGTGGTCCTTGCGGGGCACGTGCGTTGCAGCAAATAATGCACGTTTTTGCATGTCACCCGCGTATCGCATATATCAATTCCGCATCAGTGATGTATTTTGTAACAATTTCATGTTTCAGTGTCTATAATTCAGGCATTATTCTTCAATCCTAACATAAACAGCAAATCGCGTTACGCCACAAAGTTGACGAGACGTAAATGAGCTCTCTCGACACTTCGCAAGCTTCCCCAGTGGAAACGAGAAAAACAGCTGTTGTTAAATGACGCCATTTCACAAATGCATGTCTGGCAATTATTGTCCTTCCACTTACGTGAGGTACATTTTAGGTAATAGTTTGAATTTTTTCTAAGCTCAAATGCTGAAACTTCAAGCGTCGCGACCCTGATTGTTCAAGAGCGACATTACCCAGTGCCCCGTCCCTGTGAGAATTAGGCCTATCGTGTCAGCCGCATAAGCGTACATGTGTCGGCCGTATAGTGTACTTTTTGCTTGAAGTACACACAATTTCCAAATATTGAACGACTGTGAAGTATAGTTCATACATCCGTCCCCTAATTCAACCATTTTTCCCCATGTGTGGTGCAAGCACAAGGAACGATGTTGATTTATGTGCCGTGCTTTAAGCAATGCAGGCTGTCATCCAAAACTCTCGAGTGCAGTATTCATGGTACTCTTGCGCTTCATATGTAGGAATACGCTATTTTCACTATGTAGTTTGGTTTGTCTTAGCGAACTAACACAGTGACATACTGTTTCAGCAGATAGTATTAGTATTTTGTTGGGTGGGTATTATAGTTGTAGGTATCAATATGGGCGACGTTATGGCTCTACTGCAAAAACGTCACTTGCGTGACTACACTACCCAATTATCAAGCCTGCCCGCACATATGCATCCAACAAGTCGTCATAAAACCTCTGCAAATGTTGACCAGCAGCAATGCGAGAAATGGCTATCAAAGGAAAAAAAAAATCGGCAGTAACAGCCGGCAATCCGCAGCTGCTTTTACAGCCCATTTGATATATTTCGGAGTTAAGATATGACTTCGCCAAAAAAAAACTTTGTACTCTTGCCAATATGCGCCTGCCATTAGGTGCCCCGCAGCCGTATGTTAGTGTCGAATAAAGACGCAATAGTTATCTTGAAACGAATAGCGAGTCTACATGGAATATGCCACCTGTAAACATGAAGCTGAACGGCATGTTCATTGGTTCGATGAATATTTATTTTACTCGCAACTACTCTTGATTTGGCGTGGTGTAGACCGATATATTAGGGACTGCTGGAGTGCGGTTTTCTTCAGGGATATCTCACAAAAAATGCTTGAAAAGTAATGACCGCTGATACTTTATGACATTCGGTATTTACCTGAGGGTCAAGATATCATACCTTAAGACATTATTATTATTATGTTTATTTTTCATAGCATCTGGAGAACTCGTGTGACTTTTTGGAACTGTGATGTGAATAATAGATCAGTGAATTCATATATTACCGACTCGGTTAGTACACAACGGGAAGTATCTTGCAAAGTGGAAAATGGAGAATAAGTTGCAACATTGGTGCATTCTGTTGTGAAAAATTAAAGTTTGAATATGTGAGCCGCATGCTGAAGTGTCGGCGGTGGGAAACTGCGCCAATGTCTGGAAATGAAGCGAAAAATTCGGCGTGCTGTATTGGGCAGAGTATGAGGTAAGGAATGAAAATGTGGCGACTTCTAATTCTCTGTGCGGACGTTTATTTAAAGGGGCAATGCATTCGATATGATTTTCTACTGACATCATCATTTATAGCGAATATGCTCCCCATCTCCTGATTTAACACTGTGAAGCCGTTTTGCGCTGTGCACTGAGCGCCTCCCAGTAACATGCCACTCGAGCCTCCCAGTACTAACGCGATACTGAGCCCATATTCCGGCATGGCCGTTGGAAGCTGGTGCCCAGTGGCGCTGGATTTTGCAGAAGGGCTTTGAGCTTAGAGAAGCCCAAATGTTATTAAAAATGGACACTCGTTAACTGAAGGCGCACTCACCGAAGATAATTAAGCTTTGGTGGTCGAATACATTAGAACAAACTAACCGTAGTATCGGTCACCTTCTCCCAATGCGTAGGTTTTTCATTTGCGCCTTTCTCCATGGCACGTCGTCTGCTTCCTCTGGGAAGTAATTGAACGATACATCGCCATCTTTTCAGCGTGATGCTATGCATAACGGCACACTGCTATGATAAGTGAGCGTCACTTGCTTCTTTTTCGGGCTCGTGCGTGCGGCAAGGAGAAAACAAAGGAACTATTCGGTCACATCTGAACGCATGCAACGTGCAACATATCTTCTTTCAAGGTTGACCCGGTTAGCGCCGTTTTGAGGCGCCGCAGCCATGTGGTCAGCGCTCAGTTGGAGTCGCGAACATAGGATGGTAGAAAAATAAATGATATGTGGGGTTTAACGTCGCAAAACCACCATATGATTATGAGAGACGCCGTAGTGGAGGGCTCCGGAAATTTCGACCACCTGGGGTTCTTTACCGTGCACCCAAATCTGAGCACACGGGCCTACAACATTTCCGCCTCCATCGAAAATGCAGCCGCCGCAGCCGGGATTCGAATCCGCGACCTGCGGGTCAGCAGCCGAGTGCCTTAGCCACTAGACCACCGCGGCGGGGCAGGTAGAAAAATAAAGAACCTGTTCTTTGTCACACAAGTTTAACTACACTGCTAGCATATCGTTTAGAGCTTCTCACCCGCTACAAAGTGCGCACACTGCCTTACAAATGTACAACGGGTACAGATAGTTTATCCGTAGAAAGCCGAATAATGATATAGTGGGTGTACTTTTGCTGCACAAAATTATGATTTATGACGCAGTCAATACCTTGTAAGTGTACTTGGATTAATTACTCCAGGATATTTTAAAGGGGGTTTTAAAAAAGCTTCTTCTTCTGCCAGCTTTGGCTGTGGCCAACGCTTTTAGATATTGTCAGTTGGGTAAATGCGCGCGGTCGCAGCGGCGAGGAGCAGTCCCTTCTTATATACCGCACAGCGGTGGCTCTGCTGTCGCTTTGCGATCGGTGAAGGAGCCTCGTCTGCTACCTCTGTATTCAAAACAGTAGGTAATTCGTTTCCGAATACGCGAATTTCAGCTAAAGCAGTTATATTAGGGGCGAATGAATACTACTTAAAGATCAATTAGAGCCGCACCTGTACGTGAGAAATGTATGATTAATTCTGTGCCTGCAAATGATCAGTGGGGTGGTCAGGGGGTAGCACACTGGGCCTGTGCTGTTCTTTTCTTCACCCTGCCCCCACCAAAATCTTTCCCGCTAATATTTACAGAGCAAAAAGTGACACTCCACTCCACTTCCCTGTCGGGCACCCACTTCAGATCAAGGTGGTGCCCCTAGCCTCAGAAAAAAATTATAAATAATAGCATTCATCTGCGCCTTCAGGTTGTAGACGATTGTAAGCGAACGAGCCTGTTATATTTACACATCGTATAAATTGCGTGTAAACGTTTGTGCTTTTTTCTGAACAGCTAACGAAAAATAGACAGGCATCGCTGACAGTCCTGCGCAAATAAGCGCCGCAACCATTCTATGCTTTATATCAGTGATTTCTCAGAGCTCATAGCTGGCACGGCAGACATAAATGGTATATATTTTATGCAAATGAGCCTTTTATACACAAACGTTTTGCATTGTAGCCACAATTATTCGAGCAGTTAGGAGAATGGCTTCAAAATAGAAGGAAGAAATTTTAAGAATAAGTAGAACGCAGTGCAATAGATAACACGTTTCTTGAATTTAACGATAACGTTCAAATAACGTTTCTTTGCAAAATCTTTTTCGCGAATTGTGTTTCACATGTGACAAGACAATCAAGTATACTTGAATGAATTATCAGTTTAACATAGTAAGCACGCCGACGTGAAGCGCCGGTCTGTCAACGTGGATATGCCTCCGAGGAAAACACTTGCGATCGGTGGCACTTCTACAAAGCCCCAAATTATCGTGCAGCTGTGAAGGCCTGGACAGCTGCTATTTCATGAAAAGCTTTGCAAGTGACAATCAAGAACTACTTTGACGATATAAATTTTGAATACAAAGATTCATTCGCTTGCTACGGGCCCATCGTAGGTGAAAATGTTATCCGAATTCCACGCGGGAGGTGGTCACTTAAGCCAGGTGCAATTCCTCAAATTTTCCTAATGTTCCTGCACACTCGTCTAAACCAGTGACATCATAGCGGGAACGAAAAGCTCCGAAACTTCGAGAAACAGATATTATCGAGGGCCGTGTTTCAGTAAATGGTGGCGATGAATCTGACGTTAACACGGAAAACACTGATGTGAACGAAGCTACCGGTACCCCTCTAATTCCGAGTGGTGTCCATATGTAGCAGCTTGGTTCCCTGTTCTACAGGACAGAATAAAGTTTCAATCCTTGTTAGTCGAGCTTATCCAGGTATGGATATTTTTAAAGTTGTTCAAAACAAAGGTATTTTCAAAACTCATCAAGGCAGTGCCAGTAACAAAAGATTCTACCGTTGTCCTCAGTTCGAGAGAGAAGCCTAATCTCCGTACGCATGCAGCGAATGTAGTTTGGGAAGCCTGCTGAAACTCACGAGCTTGCAGGCGGTATTAGGTTTTCTGAAATATGTTGATCTAAAAATGTGCACGGGCTGTCATATCAGCTTATTCCCTTCTATTCATATCAGCTTATTTCCTTCCATGCTTGGAGATTTGGAACGTGCGGACGAGCAAGGAATGTTTTGAACTGCCTTGGGGAGACTTATTTCCGCCAGGCAAACGGAAGAATCAGCTAGCACGGTAAAAAAAGAGAGAAATTGATGAAACCAAAAAGGCTTCACTAACAATTACTTTCGACCACTAAAAACTTAAGAGACATAGTATTAGGGCCACACTTTTTTGAAAAAGCGAAGAACAATATTCGGAAAATGAACGCACAGCTTTTAAAAGTCAGGTGGACGAACTCATGACCACCCTTCCTTTTGCAGAACAATTGATGCTGCTGAGCGAAGCCTTATTGAACCTCAATTCGCAAGGCATTTTCTTATAGCTTGTGCAAGGCGTGAGGATGTCGGCAGAGACAGTATGTTCACCTTTAACATCAGCATATAAGCAGAAGGGCTAGATATTTAGAGATCAGGCAAGTAATCAGCCAATTCACTTCGTAGCGCTACATTCTGGCTGTTTTCGCTTTTGAAGCTTCAGCGCAACACGAAGAACATGTTAAAAAAGTCAAATTTTTTCTGAATAAGCGTGACATTCCTGGATTAGAATTCCATTTGGTCTTGTAATGCAGAGAACCCAGTTGCCACCACCCTTGGACACAACTCTGGATCGCAGGGGACGCCAGTAGCTACGTCAAGATCGCTGCACTCCAGATTTACGTCAGGCACATCGCAACCACTTGCCGAGACGTGACCTTCGAAATTCGCGGTTTTCCAAGTTTGCCATTGGTTTAGATGTGTGCAAGAATATTCGGGAAAATTTGAGGAACAGCACCGAGCTTGAGTGTCTACCTACCATGCGAAATTTGCACAACGTTTCCACGTACGATGCGTCCGGAGCAATTGATTATGCTCTGGAATTCGAAATGTAGATCGCAAATGTAGGTCTTCACTGTCACCTTGAAAGCTTTCCATAGAATAGCAGCTGTCCAGGCCTTGAGAAATGCAGGGTCATTTGGGGCTTTTCAGAAGCGCCGCTGATCGCAGGTGTTTTCTTGGGAGGCAATGCTACTTTGACGGCCCGGCACGCTGAAGGTCGGCATGTTGACTATGTTAAACTCCTAATGTGATGAAGCCTGCTTGGTCGTCGTGTCACATGCGAAATACAATTTGCGATGACAGAAATCTAGCCTTCAAGCTCCCGCCGCTGAGGTCTGAGAGCAAAACAAGATTGGCCCCGTATCTGCATGGTGCACTGCAAATGTTGTCAAAAGACGATAGTCTTGCGTCCGGAGAGAGTCAACAAAACGCTTATTTGATATTCTGCGCAAGAAAATCTGTGATGATATTTTAGAATCGCTGTGTTAGAGTGCCTCGAGCATGCAGCGGAGGCGAAAGAGCGCATCAAGTCACGTCACAGGTGAGACATGAGTGCTATCTGGCAGTCATATTGGAAAACGAAGCGCTTGGCGTGCGCACTCGTCTCGGAGGTGATAAGGTGTAGGACGCAAGGCGACGGGTAGTTGCCACCACTATGTCGTCTTAGCAAAGCGTTGGATACATTTGCGATTTCGTGCAAGTGCTGCGTGGTCAGCGCAGCGTGATAAACGGTACGGTCCCTAGAATTACTTATGTATGCCTTTTCTAGTAAAAGATACACATACAGAATATTGACGTGCTGTTATGGTGCCTCAGATATTCCTAATAATTGCTTTTAGTAGACAATCGCACAAGTATGAATGCTGAATCTTGTGCATTATTGGTGGGTGCTGCGGATGTGGTTGGCCGTTTGGGGCATCAACTGGCGCCTTATTAGGGTACCGCTAAGGGTGGACAAACAGACAAAAGCAGAGAAAGATAGACCAAACTTTTGCGTCGGTGGTACCCAAGAGAGACTGCCGTCTTTGAAAGTTCAACGCTGCTGCGGGAAGTGGCGGGTAGCCGGCGGTGGTGGCTTAACTTCAACGCCACGCCAGTGCCACCCTCGGAGCGGATACGATTTGGTGCCGCCTCTGAAGCGGCGTTTTTTAAACTGAAAGTATTTGAAAAAGTTTCCCTGTGGCTCTGCTTTGCGTTCCGCGACAGCCTCGTTCTTTTACAAATGAAACTCTTTTAGATTGAGCCTTGTCTCCTCGTCGGCGTGGATGGATGAATGGATGGATGGATGTATATGACTGTACCCTTTAGATCGGGCGGTGGCTAGCGCCACCAAGCCGTAATACGTAATGAACTCAAAACTATATTTATTTTTTCCCTTAAAAAGTGAGTTTGAGGATTCGTACTTTGCAGTGAAGAGTTTAATTTTCACTCGTGCCTTGACTTTAGCCACCAATCAGATAACCTCCTTCTAGTTAAGTCTACTTGCTTAAAGTCTATTTTGCCCTCCCGGTCCCTAAACCCCAGTGCTTTGAAAAACTCTGCGCCATCAACCTGAACTATAGGGTGAAGCCCTTTACAGAACATTATCAAGTGTTCGGCAGTTTCTTCTTCCTCTCCACACGCACTGCATACTGTGTCTACCCCTTCGTATTTGGCCCGATATGTCTTGGTTCGCAGTACTCCCGTCCTAGCCTCAAACAGTAGAGGCTGGGACGGGAGTACTGTATAATAATACCCTGAGTATTATTATAGATCCTTTCCTTGGCAATTTCCTGCTTAAATGTTCGATAGATCTCTAGTGCGGACTTCTCAATCATGCCCATTCTCCACATGTCAGTCTCCGTTTCCTTCACTTTCTTCTTAACCGATAGTTCTTTTTGGTTTGGCCACCTGCTGTTTTCTAAGTATTTACCAGTCAACTTCCTGGTTCGCTTCCTCCATTTTGTATCGACATTCTTCATGTACAAGTAGCTGAAAACCTTCCTAGCCCAACGCTCTTCCCCCATTTCTCTCAATCGCTTCTCAAATTTTATCTTGCTGCTAGCTTCCCTGCCCTCAAATGATGTCCATCCCATATCACCTTGTACTCCCTGATTTGGTGTATTCCTGTGAGCTCCTAAAGCAAGCCTACCTATTCCACGTTGCTTAATTTCTAATCTTGCTTGAACTTCTGATCTCATGCACAAGACCGCATTGCCGAACGTCAGCCCAGGAACCATGACCCCTTTCCATATTCCTCTCACGACATCATACCTATTGTAATTCCACAGTGCCCTATTTTTCATGACTGCTGCATTCCTGTTACCTTTAGTCGTCACGTATGTTTCGTGTTCCCTCAGATACTCGGTCCCATTGCTTATCCATACGCCCAGATATTTGTATTTATCTGTTATCTCTAGCGTGACCTCCTGTATTCTAAGCTCACTACATTCGTTGTCATTGAAAATCATGACTGCTGATTTTTCCTTACTGAATCTAAAATCTAACCTATCTCCCTCATTACCGCAAATGTCCATCAATCTTTGCAAATCTTCCTTGTTGTTGGCCATTAGCACTATATGATCTGCGTACTATAATGCTGGTAGTGCCTAGTCAATAAGTTTTCCTTGTTTGACTAAAGAGAGGTTGAAGCCCAGTCCACTTCCCTCTAATTTTGCCTTTAATCCTTGTAGGTACATCATGAATCATAAGGGTGACAGGGGGCACCCCTGCCTAAGCCCCCATTTTACCTCTGCAGGCTTGGATACCTGTTTTTCCCAATTTATAACTACCTTGTTACCTTTATAGATACCCTTTAAAAGGTTAGTGACTACAGGTTCCACGCCTAGTGTGTCCAGTATTCCCCACGATTCCTCTTGAACGACGCTATCGTACGCTCCCTTGATATCCAAAAATGCTAGCCACAGGGGCCTGTGTTCCTTTTCTGCTATTTCGATGCACTGCGTCAGTGAGAACAGATTGTCTTCCAACCTCCTGTGTTTCCGAAACCCATTCTGCAGTTCCCCCAGCACCCCCTCATCCTCTATCCACGCCTGCAGTCTTTCCTTTACAATCTGCATCGCCAGCCTGTAGACCACTGATGTCACTGTTATAGGACGGTAGTTGTTTATGTCAGCTTTGTCCCCCTTTCCTTTATAGATCATGCTCATCCTGCTAAGTTTCCATCCATCGGGAACTTCACCATCGATTATTATTGTGCTCACTGCCTCTCTCAATGCCTCCTTAGACTTCGGACCTAATGTCTTTATCAGCCTAATTGGAATGCCATCTGGGCCTGTTGATGTACTACTAGGAACCTTTTTCTCAGCCCTTTCCCACTCTTGTTGTGAAAATGGAGCCATTGCACCACTTGATTCGTCCTTGTCTATTGTGGTGCATAAAGTACTTTTTTGTTGAAATTTTTCTGTCACCCTTGTTCTTATATATTCAATAGCTTCGTCCCCTTCTAGCCTAGCACCTTGGGCTGTAGTTAAAAAACTCTGCTCTAGGCTCGTCTCATTTTTTAGGGAGTTTAGATGGTTCCGAAATTTCTCAGCTGCCTTTCTATCTTTTTTATGTACTTCTGCCAGCCAATGAGCTCCCTTCCTTCTAATCTTTTCATTGAACAGAAGGGATGCATCCCTTCTACAGCTTAGAAAGGTTGCCCATTTTCTTTCAACATCATCTGTCAGTTCACTCCGCTGCTTAGCATGTCTGTGTTCCGTAGAGGCTTCCTGACGTTTTGCTATGGCTCTCTTAACTTCCTCATATCACCAACTTTTGGGTTTGTGTCTTCTTTTCCGGGGTGACTTGTCACGTGTCCTAGCAAGCTCTACCTCAAAGAGTCTAATTATATTCATGTATGTCCACACTGTCTTTTTATCCTCCGTGATTACTTTCTCAATTTGTTTAGTGGCTATTATAATTTGCCATTCTGGATAAACATTTTCCTGTAGTTGCTCATCTTGTCTGCTTCCCACTTTCACTGCTCTTCCAAAACTTAGCTTGATACGTTTGTGATCACTACCCAGACTTCTGGAGCCACCTTAATCTATGTGCATTCCCCTGAGCTTATCATACATCCTATGTGACATCAGTGCATAATCTATCGTCGACTGCAGCCTTCCTACCTCCCATGTTATTTGCCCTTCACACTTCTCGGTACTGTTGCAAATGATCAAATGAAGCCTTTCACACATATCCATGACCATTTTGCCTGTCGGGTCGGTATACCCATCTATATCTTTTATGTGCGCATTCATGTCTCCTAGTATAATTATCTCGCACTCTCTTCCTAACTCCTGAATGTCCTTTGATATACACTCTACTATTGCCTAGTTTTCCTCTCTGGCCTTTGCTCCCGTCCACAAGTACACGAAACCAAGGAGTTTCGTTTGACCTGCCACTTTCCCTTTTAGCCATAAATGTTCCTTGCACTCCTGCTTGACCCTTTGCCAGTCTGTACTTTTATGAATGAATGCCCCAATACCACCCCCTTTCCGCTGCCTTCTGTTCTATTACAATATTCCCACGCGTAGTCGGGATTGTTCGAAGGTTGTTCCATGTCCCTGAGATGTGTTTCTACAAAACCGTATACCATCGGCCTCTCTTCCCTTAGTTGTTCTTCTATCTCTTCCCACTTCAGCCTGTTCCTACCACCCTGCATGTTAAAATACCCTATGTCTGAATTGGCTCGGTGCTCATGGCTACGTCTATTTAGGCCCGGGCTCTACCTATCTTAGATATTGGTGCCACTTTAGAATCGTATCTGTCCATACCACCTGTAGAAGAATCTCCCTGGTTGTTTTCCTCATTACTAGCTATCCTGCACCCCGAAGGGCTCGCTTGCCCCCCAAAAAAGCTACTGCGCGTCCTGCAAGTCGCCAACCCACCTCATGACCTAGCCGCCCATCGAAGTGAATTCTGTCTCGTTGAACCCCCCCCCCCCCCCACCTATGCACCTCTCTGTTTATTTCCACCACCTCAAAGCCTTTCTCTTGACTCATCCGCCATATCTCTTGGTTTGCGTTGACCACCGCTCTTTGCAGGTTGCTATCACGCACCGGTACCTCCGGTATCGTGCATATCACTACCTGTACCTTAGGAGAAGTGGCGCGCATGTCATCGACGCCTTTCGCCAGTGTGGCTGCTAGTCCTGCTGCATCTTCATTTAGGACATCGTTTAAACCTCCTGAAATTATCACGAGGTTTCGTCTATCAGTTGTCGTTTTGAGCTTTGCGCTCGCTTGCCTCATGACTGCTTCCAGCCTGCGTCCTGGGAACGCCCCTACTGCAACCCTCTTGTCACCTCTTACCCTCTCTTTGATGGCTTCTGTGCATCGATTTAAATTCGAGTCCCCGGCGATTGTCACATGCTGTGGCTTTTCAGCTGGAGCGTTCTGCACCTGGGGACTACTTGCACTTGTGACGCCGGCTGCTTTGTTCCCTCCCTGCCCCACCACTACCTCGCTGAAGCTGGGCCTTGCGACAGTTGAACTGGCTAAACCTGTTTTTTCCAAACTTGCTTGCTTTTCCTTCTCCACCGTTCTGGTTGCCGGTTCCCTACTCTTCTCTCGGTCGGTCGCTTCTTTGTTCAGCTTCGCTAGCGCTTCCTCGGCGGACTTCAGTCTTTCTTCCATTGCCCTCGTTTTCTCTTGCTCTGTCACCAACGCAGTCTCGAGCTCGGCGATTCTCATCAACAGTTCACTCTGGGCAACCATCATTTCCTCCATTTTTTCCTCGACCTCACATTGCTACACTTCGCGCCAGCCTCTTCTCCATCCGCTTCTACGCTTGGGTCCACTTTCAAACCCACTCCACATCCTGAACTTTACAGTCTTTTTACCCATGCCTTTCTGACACCAATTGTCCCTATACTCGATAATTCTAAACTCGAGCCCTGCACTACGAAAAAAAAAGAAAGTCTAAGCTCTACTACAAAAATTTGCGCGTTCAATGTACGTGCACCTCCCCCACGGGGTGGCAAAAGAAAAAAAAGAAACAAACAACAACAAAAAATTCAAACACACACACACCCGCACTAACTAATAAATACCTGGTGACTGGCCCCCGTAAAAGCTGTACCATAAAATAAGTGCTACGAAGATTTCAACCGCTGCCTTATAATTATAATGACAAGCTCAAAATATGCAAAAGCACTTATCTGTGCAGTCGATCGGGAGCGCTCAAAAAACACGTCCATCCACGTTGACAGCCCGAACCGATCACTTAGAGCTCCCCCTATTGGCACTGCGGCGCAAGCTCGTGCCCGGCGCACCACCTCCCTCTTCCACAGTGAAGACAATGACGCTCTCGCTCCTTGCACGTGCTCTGCGTTTGAGTGGAGGCCGCTAATGGCACTGCGCTGTCACTCACACTCGACGCACAATCATTCTTTCTTCGACAGCGAAAACAATAAAGAGAACGCGGCGAAACTGAATGCGTATCTGGTGGTTAGCAAAGTATATGGAACACGGCGACGCTCACAACTGGATCCAGAGTTCTGGGCTTGGAAACCTTTGGGGGCAAGATCACTGAGAGTGCTTGCAAAAATCCAAAAGTGGTCGTTAGATGAGGCTGATGGCACCGATGCACGGTCGAGGCAGGGTTTTGTTCGATGGAGGTTTGGGGCACAGCTGCAAAGTTGGCGACCGCTCGTGGTTCCACTGTAATCTGACAAAAATTGCTAACACCCAGAATGAATGGTTCCTTACCAATGCAACTGGGGTGCTGCAGGAAGAATTTGCCGGCGATGATGAAGCTCACATTCAGTAAATAGTTTGTTTGACTTGCTATTATTCCTTTGTTGCTGGCAAAGTCCCAGTAATGAGCGTTACGTGTAGGTACCGCCACCTACCCAAACCAGATCACTTACCCCTTCGGAACCGAGTAGAGGAAACGTGCAGCAACGTTTCAAACGTATCCTTTACGTGGTTTGAAGCGGATAAGTGATCCCGGCGCTTCGCTCACTGACCGTCATGTACTTCATGGATTTCCGGTGATTTATTTTTCCTTCTCTAGCACCTTGCGGGTTGCCTCTTCGATTTCGTGCTGGCAGTGGGCAGGCGATCACCTCTATTTTGTGTTTTTTCCCTCACTTTGTCTACCAATCAATTCTTGGGACAGAAGCTGAGTGCTCAGTACGATGGCTTTTTACAGCGAAATTCGTTATGAGATCATAAGAAGAAACCATTTGGTGCTATATATTTGCGCTGCTGCCGCTGCCAGTGCCCGTAAGCAGTGATTCGTCGTAGTGACCAATGATTCATGTCAATTTCTAGAAGAAGACGGTTCTCGGACTGCATTCGGGTTGCCTCAAAAGCGCAAATAAAGAAGGCTCACCCTGTGACTGTTAGCAAATTACACATACATACGTATGCATAGTATTTCCATAATTTTATTTTATGTGCAGTCGCGAGATTTCCTGCAGTTCATTTTCTTTAGAACAACCCCCGGGAATATTCGACATTTCGAACTGCGTGGACGCTGGTGAAGATCTGCCATTCAGTTGTCGCCATTCTTGCGCCTGAGAGTTACACTCAACTGTGAGAGATGCAGAAAGCGGCGATCAAGAAGGCACCAGCATGGCCATTCTTTACTTTGATTTGTTGCAAATCACACTATTTTCATGTTTAAGGCCACAATACACTGCCCGATATGAACGGATTAACAAACACTATTTCATTCTTCCCATTTCACACGCCTTGCTTTTTCGTGTGATTTTCTATATTTAGTAGCAAAAAACTCAGACCGAATGATGGAATCAAATCCTGACCAATCACCCTCAGATGGTATGACTTATGTCAGAGGTATAAGCATCATCATTAACATCTATCTGGTAGCACTCTTCTGGCCGAAGGTATCGACTCGAATTCACAGTCAAGTTATGATGAGGCCCAAGAGAGTCGCCATCTCATTTGCAGAAACTTGAGGTCCAGTGGAAGAAACGTGACTTTAGCTGAAGCTTGCCAGTTGGTGACTAGCGTGATATGGATTCCGCTATGCCCCGCTGCGGTGGTCCAGTGACAAAGATACTCGACTGCTGACTTGCACGTCGCGGGATCAAATGCCGGCGTCGGCGGCTGCATTTTTGATGGAGGGCAAAATGCTGTTGGCCCATGTGCTCAGATTTCGGTGCACATTATAGCCTCCAGGTGCTCGAAATTTCTTAGCCCTTCACAATGGCGTCTGTCATAATTATATCTTGGTTTTTGGGATGCCAAACCACACACTTCAATCAATCAAATTAATTGACTTACACTGAATGAAAACGACTCAATTCAGCAGAGGCATTTCATATTTTTCCAATGAATAGCTCATCAACCTCCTTCTTGAAAACACTAGCACCTATACACCACGCACAACGTCACTCAACGTGAATGCTCGTGAGATAAAATAGTTTCTCGGCATTTTACTTCTGGTAGCCATGTACCAGTTCCAAATTGTGGCACCAGCAAAGCCTTCCACTGATCTTCGAATGCTTCCTCTTTATTCGTGTCTTTCCCTTCGTTTGCGTTTGCACTTGGCGGTGACGATGGTGGTATGTCCGGATTGTTGTGACAGTCCAGCACCATGTGGCGCAGAATAACTATAAATTCAGTGTCTCAGCTCACACTTCTCAAGGTAGCAGGTTTCGACGACATGTATCTGTAGGCAACAACTCGCATGCCACTCATATTCTACGCTTGATGTACGTACACATGCCCACCGATACCTACCCTGACAGTGTTATTTCTTTCACATTCCATACGTAGATATAGATGCAGGTGCGTTCGGACCCTCTTAAACAAGCAGCGGAACGTTCTTTTCGTTTCGTGCTCGCACGGCGCCAAGGAAAGAGGGTGAAAGGGAGAGGTGATTTTTTTTTAAAAAGGCGCGAAGATGAGGAAAAGGGGATGTGGTGTGCACGATAACCATCTCTCATGTGAGGACACCTTAACCAATGCAATCACGGGGGAACGAGGAATTAATGAACAGTTAGAATGAAGAAAAGAAATTAGGCAAAAATAAAGGGAGGAGTGAAGTGAAGGAGGAGAGAAAAAAACTAGCGTAATCAGAGGAGGACACGCTTCACCGTGGCGAAGGGCTTATAAAAGTCGTTAAGTCAAGCTAATATCCTCAAGAATGTGAAGTAAGGCCGCAAGGCCAGAGCGGCAATGTTTTTCATAGCCGGTGGGGTGTAGGAGGCCCTTCAGGGTCACACATGGTAATCCAACGAGTTGGTATTTCTTCACGAGTTGATTGCGCGCTTCACCAAGAGCAGGACCCTCACACAAGAGGTGTGACAGTGTGTGCACCACGATGCAGCCAACGCAGTTCAGTGAGCTCGTGGCTGCTCAGACGATGCCTCCGTTCCGCTGGCCACACGGAGCCAGCCCTCAGGCTTGGAAGAAGCCCTCGCTCAAGGCGGGTGAGACCAGTCATGGGCATGAGAGGAGGGGGGCGTCCGGCGGCAACCCGAGCGTCAGGATGCTCGCACATTACCTCCCGGGCGAAGGCTCTCGCATGCCGAGTAGAAAGAGCTTGAAAAGTCTGTTAGCGGGGTCTCGGTGGAGTGTGCTCCTTTGGCAAGTTCGTATGCAGCCTCGTTCGCCGCGATGCCTACGTGTTATGCGAGCCACTAAAGCACGAGACCACTTCGGCGCTCTTAAATGGCCAGTAGGCTGCGTGCAGCATTCTCAGCCAGAAGCGAGCCACGTTACTCCCTCGCGAGCTTAGCTGATTCAGGGCAGGTTTCGAGTCACAGAATATTGCTGCTCTCTTGACGGCTGGCAACTCGCGTACGAGGTCTGCAACCAACAAAAGCGCGACTAGCTCAGCTGTTGTTCACGGTGCACAATTCCACAAGTAGAACTTTCACTCTGTGTCAAGCTGAGGGGCCATGCAGGCGGTGGCAACCGAGCCATCTTGCTCGACGGAGCCATCAGTTAACACTTGCATCCTTCCGGCAAGGTCCCCGTACATTCGCACCACAACCTCCTACGTCATGCCACTGAGCGGGCTGTGGCACTTCGATCCGACTCCCGGAAAGTGCAGGTTCACTCGAAGGGGCGCTCGCCGGTGAGAGGGCGGTCAGCATGAAGGGCGTGTGGGATCGGCAGCCACAAAGCCGTCGTAGACGTCTAGGAGTTCACCGACACGGGAATATGGCGCAGCACGTAACCACGTGGGCAGGAGGCCAGCATCGGTTCCCCGGCTGAGGCGCTGAAAGTGGCACAGTGCGTGCAAGTCCACCGTGAGTGCCGTAGGCCACGCGCGAGCTCCCACGAGTGTCTCGTCCACACGAGAGCTACGAGGCATTCTGTGACACATGCGGATGGTGCGGGTGTGGTCTTGGTCAATGAGTTGCCACTGTGGTGCTTGGATTTAGCAGATCGGCAGTGCGTAGTGCACGCTAGATAGAGCCATCGCCTCGTTTATAGTGGAGGCGAAGGCAGTGGGGCAGCCGTTGCCAGAGACGAGTAGACGGCACACAGCCGATCCTGGCGACGCATCGTATGACGTACGTGCTGCACCGCTAGAAATCTATCGTGAGGCCAAGGTAGCGGACATGGCTGCGCCAAACTATCGACCCACGACCTAGATGAAGGCACGTAAGACGTCGTCGGGCATCAGAACGAGGGTGAACGACGAGGGCCTCGGTTTTTGGCGTCTATATCGTGAAGGCGAAGCTACTAATGAAGGCGGCCACACACTGGAGGGCCTCCTGCATTCAGGTGCGCACCGCTGAGCACTTACGAATTGTTTCAAGTATACATAAACAGTGACATCGTCTGCGTACACAACCGAGCGCTCAGGGAACATAGCTGTTTCTGGAAGGCACTTGGTGTGCGGCGCGATTACTAAATTAAACAAAAACAGCCGGAGGACGCTGCACTGTGGGACGCTGCAGCTTACGGACCGCCGTGGACTTCTCACCACACCCGCGCGCACAGTATATGTCCGGTCAGTGAACGTAGTTCGTGAGTTTGCCCTCGACACCGAGCGCCAAACACCGACTGTATGTCAAACGCCGACTGTTTGTCGAGGACTCGAGGAGGGGTAGAATGGCCATCTCTGCATTGTGTAGAGCTTGCTTGGGGGTGCTCACAATTGTGCTGATGCAGTCGGCTGTCGCGTGCTGAGACCAAAATCCGCACTATTCTGGTTGGAAGGCGTTGTGAGCATCCACGATCAGCTTCAGTCGATAAAGGGTCATCTCTTTCATTCTTTTCCCGCTGTTGAGGTAAGGGAGATGTGTCTACGTAACCTGACTGAGTGTGATTGTTTTTACCTTGCTTGAGGACAGGAATTACAGTAGCAGAGCACCACTGATCCGGGAAGAAAGAACTTATGGAAACATTCTTGAATGCATCCAGCAAGAAAGGGTGCTGGGAGGCCGGTTTCTGAGATTTTGATCTGTGACTCTGTCCGGACCAAGGCCACGGCGCTTGGGCCTTCTGAGAACCCGCTCCAGTTCGGTGTCGAAAAAATTCTTCTCGCAAAAATAGCGAATGTGAGCAGACGTGGTGAGTTCCACGAGAGGTAGGGCAGTTGCCCTCCCTCTCGCACCAGTTGCTCTGACACTGGTGACACTCCGCATACTCTGAAGAAGAAGGTGGCGCGAATGAAGGCGCAAGCAGTTCAGCAAGCTCCCTCTCAGTGATGCCCTGCGCAGCGGCTGTTGGAAATGGGAAACGCTACACTTTCGGGTTATTCATCATGTGCATTTTATGCCAGCCATGGCAACAGCGGCGTGAGGCCCTCAGAGAATAACAGACACCCGTCCAGCTGTGGTCGTGTAGCCGCTGCGCGTGGCATCGGCACAGGGCTTCCAGTCGGTTGTACTCGATCCATGCACCACCAAAAAGCCGGATCGCTCGGTGTACCAACTTTTGCCGTAGAGTTCAGCGTGCCCGCGGGGCGTTGTGGGATTGCTTAAAAAAATCCATTCATTGCTTGAGAGAAGCAGTCAATCTCTTGTGGAAGGAGAAAGTTGATTTGGTCGAACTAACCACATGGTGATCTATCACGAGAAGCAAGTCAGGTGCACTCATTTTCGACGCGCGTTGTCGAAAATGTTCCACCGGAATAGATGTTCTATGTTTCAGTTAGTATCATTCTTCTAAGTAATGCATCCGCTCAGTGTCCTACATGTAAGACGACGTAAAAACTGTTGTTCCAGAGAGTTCTCGTAGGTAAATAAGAGCCTTATTCTTTTGTCAATGGTCATTGAATCATCCATTTTGGGAAAATAAGTTACTTTTGTTGACTTTCCTAAGTTCACGGACATAAGGGTCAACTTGCGGTGCATGTTGTGTGAGAAAAACGGGTAGATGTGTGAACTAGAAGTTGAATGAGCACATAAATAAAATTACGAAGACGCAGCTAGAGTGGTTTCTCAAAATGCTCTACAAGAATTGTGCATGACAACCCCTCTTGAAATTCAGGAGCATTATTAGAAGACTAACAACGAAAGGACAAAGCTTATTATCGAACCATATTTCATCGCCAAGATTGATAGTACGTGCATTTTTAAAGCCTTGGTATTATCATACTATAAATCAATGAAATAGTTGAGTGGGACGTAACAATATGCTTTAGGTGTCGCATTATTTGTCTTCGCTCGTGGCTTAATTGTCATGCATCGGGTTAGAGTAATGTACGTTTGATTCTCGTAACTAACCGCATTGATGAAGGTTAGCGCTGTGTAGGTATTATGAGTTTATTTCTGTGCCCCGTCTTGGATGCGCTGTACACCACGCACAGAGGAATCAGCACGGGATGATTGTGCCGCGTTACATCGTAATCGTGCTTATGACATTACAACGCAAAATAAAAAATAAAGTAAATATTTTGATTGTGAAGCGTTCTATCCACTCAAGAAGCTAGGCATGGCTTCCATCTAAAGTGAAGAATGCAGATATGAGTATTTCGTAGGCTTGTGCGAATATTAGAATGCTTCGAATATTCGAACGAATAGGTGAGTGTTTGAATTCGCTTCGATGCGAATTTAAATTATCGAATATTTTCGAAGTATTCGCGATAAGCAAATAAATGTACAATAGATCGCTTGTTAAGGTGGTTTCACATCACCGTGGTAGTGTAAACTAAGAAAGCACCTACTCAAGAGAAATTTGCTTTGCCGCAAAGCCCCCCTCCATATTTAAAAGGGCCCTGGAACACTTATTGAGCATGGTCAGAAAACGCTGCCGATCGGTAGTCGAGCCTACCGAGAACACGCGAGGCAAATATTATAGCGCAGGACGTGGCCTGAAATTCACAACAAGTTTTCAAAGCTAAAATTTGCTCTCTTCCCTCGGCAAATGACAGTACAAGCTCAAAAATTACTTGTCACAGCCAAGAAAGAAAATACGGCTTTGGTCACAGTCATTGGCTGATTTGAGCATGGTGTACTCGTCGTTATCGACCGCCGCATGAGGCTTCCGCTTGTCAACAAATACGTGCAGGATCACACTGAAAGGCCTCGTATTCGAGGAAAAAAGAGAGAGAAAAAATGCTCAAGGTCACTAGGCGCTCATGATGTTTTTTTCTTTTCCCGTGTCATCCTTCCCAACTCAGCTTCCAGCTCTTTTGACGGGTCGAGAATGAAGAATGCAATCGCATCATGCGACAAATTTTCGCGACTCGGCTCGTACTGGACTGATTCTTGAAATTTTGCGGCGGTAAATTTGTGAGGCGAGAAGCATGTTTACTGGCTCCATGGATACTTGAAAAAGTGTTGCAGGGCCCCTTTAAAGGAACATGTTACTCTCAAATAATTATTCATTTTATTAGGCTTGTTATGATGGTTTATATGATTTAGGTATATTAAATGTTAAAACGTTATGTATCTTGCAAGTTATCTCTCGGATCCTACCAAAACTACTAATCAAGGTTGTTTCGACTTCCTTTCCACGAAAAAAAAGGCATTTGCATAGAGCCCCTATTTCAATACAAACGAAGTATCGTGCAGGTTAGTTAGGTTATGATAAATATTTCTTTTTTTTTAAATGTCATACGTATCATTTGAATTCGATTCGAAATTATTCGACCAAAATCACTATTCACTTCGAATTTGCTTCGACCCAGAAATTCACTATTCGCACAACCCTAGTATTTCGTTATGCATATGGTGATATTATCAACGCCCTGTTGATAATACTTCTCGGCTATGGACATGTTTTCCTAGCGAATGATGATTGCATTTCCTTTTTTTTTCTGATTGCAGGTGAGCCTGTTGCTGCGGCAGTTGAAACCGCCTATACGAGTAGTTCTAGTAGCATACCAGGAAACAAACAAGGTAAACACCAAAATTACAATGGCAAGTTTTATTTACATACGACAGAATCAAATATTTTCAGAAAAAGGCTGACTATATAGGCTTCACACCATCTGGAGATCTTGATGCGGATAAAACAGTCGCAAAGCTGAGGCAGTACGCGGGCGAAACCCCATCTGTTCAGAAATGTGACTTGGTTGTTTTAATCACTACGTGAGTAAACTCTTTTTACTTCTTACATGCATGTTACGCAGTACACGTGATGAAAAAAGCTCAGTTACCAATTAAAAAAAAGAAAAATGCAAGCATAGAGGTTTTGTCAAACACTGGGTGGCATCAATTAAGCTTTACTAAGTCATTACCTGTGGTAAGAATGCGGGAGTGGGCGCAACTTGTTTTTCGAATACTACGGTTGTGTACCAAGATCCCGGTACCCTGTGAGTGGAATAGTGCATCATGGCTGATAACTCGTAAACGGAATCATTACCTTTTTGTGCATCTCAATCTTAATGAGAAGAAACACTCGAGCACGTGGCCTGCACGCGCCGGAGGTATGGAGCCTTCATGGGCGAGCCTTCGCGCACACGAAACCCCCTATAGGACCGATCAAGTGTGCGAAGCGACGAGAACGCCAGGCTGTCGTTCTGGCGGCAACTCAGGGAAATTGTAGATATGCGCGGCTGAGAGCACCGGTGATTTAGCGTGTCACTGCAGCTCCGTGCAGGCGGGGCACGTGCGGCACGCGCTGTTGAGTCGAAGTGGGGAACTTCAGCGCTGTGCCGTCAACTTGGCGCGCTGCAACAAGACGCTCGCTGTTCGAAGTGGCTTTCTCGCTATCGTAAAAACGACCACACGAAAGAGCAAGCGATTGCCGCAGTATTTCTCTGTGCCATAAAAGGGCAGACAGTACGAAGACACGTGATCCACTCGCAAAATTATTGATTGCCGGACAAGTCGTACGAGAGAGAATGAATACAAGCGTGTATATCTGCTTTGTGGGGTTTGACGTCCCAAACTACCATATGATTATGAGAGACGCCGTAATGGAGGGCTCCATAAATTTCGACTATCTGGGATTCTTTAACGTGCACCGAAATCTGAGTACACGGGCCTACGACATTTCCGCCTCCATCGGAAATGCAGCCGCCACAGGCGGGATTGGATCCCGTGACTTGCGGGTCTGCAGCCGAGTACCTCATTCACCAGACCACCATGGCGGGGCTGCAAGCGTGTATAACCACAGGTAAAAGAGTAAAGTAAGTTATAACAATGTCTCACCTCCCGTTCTGACTGTCTCACCTCGCTAGAAATTGTTTCTTTCACCTCTATGAATCAGTACGCAACATGGCGCGTCCATGTAACGAATACAGTATTGATAGCTTGCTGTCTCCTTGCAATGTGAAAGACCACTTACATTTATATGTAGAAACAACTTCATGTTTTTATTCGTTGTGTTTGTGAAGCGTAATATCTACGGTATAGCGCATCCAAGACGGGGCAAAAAAGAAGGCACATAACACATACACAGCGCTTTGCCTTCTTCTCTGTCCCGCCCCAGATACGCTATACCTCAGATACTATAGATAACAAACACGCACGCATTGCGACCTTATGGAGACGTAGTTGTTGTTCTTGGACGTTCCCACTCGCATAATTCATACCGCAGTTACCGTTGCGTTGTTGGTTTGCTTTCAATGGAACTCCATATATGGTCAAAAGTTCGCCACCTGCAATTCAGGCATCGGGATGGCTGCAACAGCGCGCTGAACTAACGTGTGTGCATTTTCAGCAACCTTAAACAACTCCTTGCTGGTTTGGTATACTTTCTTCGCTTAGTTAGCGTGGTAAACATTCAAGCCACCGAATCTAACTGGCCCCTAATACATTCGGAGATGAGCCGACAGTTACAGGGCTCACTTTTTTCTTCCTTTCTCCCTTAGAACCACATTGGGGGCGGTTTTTTCACGCACGGCGTCTGTATGCGTGATACTCCTCGTGGAATGCTTCCTGTGTGCGTTTACGTGTGCTCTGATTGCGTGCACATAAACGCGTGAGTAATGCAAAGAAGTCATTATTTTCGTATGACGTTTCTTGCCTCTCGCCGCTTTCTATTATTAGAAATAATTCGCTCCTTACCTTTTTCATTTACTAATTAACATTGTTAGGCTAACCGTAGATGTGATTACGAGCTCGTAAATCTTACTACCGACTGAGCGCCACTGTCTACTTCTATATCTAATTACCAGACTTTCAATTACTACCCTAAAACGTTAACAAAATGGAATACAGCGCTAAAAGCAACGCCTGTCTATTCTTTAGCAGTTAAGAACCTTTCACTTTTAATTTTCATGCGCTCCAACCCCCTGCGACGTATACGCTCAAAGTAAGAACCACCTAGAACTAGCTGAATAGTTCGCAAAACAGGTGCCCGCCACTCGTCAGTTGGCAGGAAACGTCAAAGTCGAAGTGTCACCTCTCTTAATGAGCAAAACTTCGACATTGCCGGCACTTTGAAACCAGCACTGTCAAATTTGAGTGAAACAGGAAGTTTGTATGTTCGTTTCCCAGGAATCGTGGCTCGAACCAATTCAGGAGAATTGGCCAAGAAAGCGTACTGTGAGCATTATGACTGTGTGTAATAATTAATTTGTATTATAATATAATTATTGTAAGGAAAGTCACAAAAGGAGAGGAAAATGAAAAAAATGGGAAATTCTATTTGAGAAATTTTGAGATTTCAGGTGTTGAGATGACTGCACAGCTATGTTTACTTCACGTAACCATTCCGAAGGAACATTTTTGATGATACAAAATAATATTTTTATGATTGGGGATTACAATAGGGTAATTTTGATGCCTGCACAAACTCGCAAATGGCACTGAAAACATGCCTGTGGCAATGTCCCAAAACTGGGGCACCAATGTGCAGTACTTTTTCCGCCATCAGTGTAACGCATATTTTCAGAAAGGGAATAGCTAGAAGTCTATTTATAAGTATAGGGTTCAAGGTTGCGGTCAGACCTGTGACGCAGCGGAGGCTGCTTAGAATCTCTGTTTCTAGACGGGCGCCACTGGAATCTGAAGTTTGCTACCTTCAACGCTAGCACGCTGTCTAGCGGGGCAAATCTAGCTGTCCTGTTCGAGGAATTAGAGGGTGTTCCAATGGGATACAATAGGGCTCAGCCAATATAGGGGGGCACGTGAGGCTTATACAGTGCCGTGGAACGAACACGCCCTATGCTACTTTGCTACCGTGGATTAATTGACAGGAAAAAACTAGGTGTATGGTTTTCTATACACAAGAATATCGCCTGCAATATGAAGCAATACTATAGAAGTAGTGAGAAGGTGGCTAGAGAGTATCATAATTTTAACAAAAGGTACAAGGTCAGGTGGTTGAAGCCTACGCGCCTATATCGAGCCAATAGTCATTTATTGTAACGCTTCTAAGAAAATATGGAGTCTGCCATTAACAAAGTTAAGTCACAGTATGCTATTCTTAAGGGCGACTTTAATGCCAAAGTTGTGAAGAAACATGCCAGAGACCATGCAGTGGGGCAATATGTCATCGGCTGTAGAAATGCAGGAGGAGGGCCATTAGTAGAGTTCGCAGAACATAGTAACTTACGGATCTTGAACACCATCTTCAGAAAACGAGCTAAGCGTAAGTGGACGTGGTGAAGTCCTAATGGCGAAACTAAAAAAAAATATACTATATTCTATGTGCACACCAAGGCATTGTAGAGGCTGTACAAGTAGTTGGCAAGATCTGACGCAATGACCATAGAAAGATAACAGCTTGTATTCACCAATATTTAAAACAGCAAAAACAAAAACTGCTACGAAAGAAGCCAATTAATGACTTAGCGGTGAAAGTAAAAGCACAGGAATGCAGAGTTTCGCTTCAGAATAGATTCGAGGCTGTCACACCGGTCCCGTTAATGAGGGAGGCGATCGCCGGGCTAATTCCAAGGGCCGAAGTGTTGGCCCCCCGAACCGCACCACGAAAGCGTGGACAATTTAGAAGTGGTCCTTTTTGGCGCGCCAGCGGACGCCGGCTGTGGCCCAAAGAACAAGTCAGAGCCGAGAGTTGATAAACAAAACAAATATTATATTCTCAACAATGGCAGATCGAAAACAATACACAAGAATGCACACTCCACAATAGTTACATACAATACGTCACCAATCAAACAACGTACTACACAGTACAATCAGCCACACTCAAAACAATGGACACAGACAACGATACGCTCAACAATGCAGTCGCATGCATTGAACAACCAAGACACATAAAGACTAAAGAGATAGAAAACCTATCCAGTCCAAAGTTCTTGGAACAAAAGTCTGGATGATACTCTTCCGAGAATCACTCACTCAAAGTCCAGCGTTGTTGTCGTTCCGCGCCCTCGAAGTTTCTCTTCCAGGAAACCTCGCGTCTTCAATTGGGCACTCTCCAAGCTTCAAACTTCTTCGCCCGAACACGTCGGCTTCACACACGCAGCTGTCGCCAGGCGTCTTCGCTCGATAGCGGTAAACACACTCTCTTGCCTGGAGCTCGAGCCTTCACCCCTCAGGTGGAAATCCTCTTCATCTCCTGCTTCGTCCCTACGGACAAAACCTTCGCCGACTACACGGCAGAATCCCTTCGCACTCTGGCGTTAACTTCCGTCTTCTCCTCCTCTCGTCTCGGCCGCTCGATTAAATACCTTCCGCGCCACATTCTAGAAAGTTCTCGTCATTTCGTCGGCGCGATACGCAGCGAAGGCTGGGGAGAGGCGCGAGACTGTACGGGGGCCGTCCCCTACAGATGAGTCAACCCGGCATACACGCCCCGTTCCTTCTGGAAAAATCGAGTGCTTGCTCGGCCGCCGTTGTGGGGTGAGGAGGTTCGTCGGCGAAGCCACGCTTCTGCGGGGAGAGCGCGCGCCCGGGGAGCCTTGGATGTTTGTTTTCCTTATAGCGTCGCGAGGAACCACGAAGAACGTGGCACCGTTTTTTCTTCGCGGTGTGCCAACAAGACGCCGGGTGAAGACTTCGAGGGATCGGCGCCCTACAGGTACGAGGTTCCGTTACCAAAGATTTGGCTAGTACGCGACCACTACGGTGGTTGGTAGCCATCGCCACGAGCCTTATGCTCGTCCAAGTGCGTTAAACCACATGAGTGATACTGCAGGACACAATGAAAAGCCTGGGGGCTTACAGGTGCGTCCAAGCATCATAAAGCCGGCACGTTTGCAAATTCACAACCGCGAAATGGCTCCAGCGAGCACAGCAGCATTGGAAGACGATGAAGCTGAGAGCTAGAAGCCTCGCTTAGAAGAGAATCCTCTCGACGATAAAACGTCAACTTATTACCTAAGTGATGAAGAAGACATGGGCGAAGATGAACTATTTACGTTGGTTACTTATAAAAAGAAACGAGCAGAGGGTATCCCAGTCGTCTTTCGTCCAACAGCTGAAGGTGCTAGCTTCTGGAAAGTGAACCCCAATCGAGTGTCAGCTGAAGTAGTTTCCGCTGCTAAAGGAAAAGTGCAGTCATTCAGAACGACCAGAGATGGAAGCTTTAGTGTCAGCGTTGCTTCCTTAAGTTCAGCTAAGCGACTTCTGATGCTTTCAAATGTAGGTGGCCTGGAAGTTAAGCCTTTCATCCCAGAGTCATACACTCGGAACGTTGGGAAAGTAAAACATGTTCCTCTGCAGTATTCAGACGAACAACTCCTAGAGTACTTGAGAGATGCAGGGGTTATATTGGCACGACGGCAAATAAAATACTACCGCCAGGAAGATGGAGGAGTAACGACGCGTCCACTTCACTCAGTGATCCTGACTTTTCGAGATGACCGCCCGATTCCAGGAAGAATCTACTTAGGATTCACCAGTCACCCAGTGGAAGAATATCTTGGTCCAGCACTTCGGTGCTATAACTGCCAGCGATTCGGACACATGGTGAAAAGTTGCCGTTACACACGCCGGTGTAAGATCTGCTCAGAAGAACACCATCATAAGGAGTGCAAGTCTGTTATTCAACCTAAGTGTGCAAACTGTGCAGGTAATCACGCTGCCTCATATTCAGGCTGCCCGCAAAGTAAAGCTGCTGCAAAAATGCGTCAGCATGAGCTCATTCATGGAAGAAAACCGCGCCCCAATGAACCATCTCCAAACCTTGAGATTGTTCATCCTGTACGTGATCCACCTCAGCGGCCACCGCAACAACAGCCGACAAGCACGCCAAGAGAACCGCCAAGAGAGACGCCAAGAGCACACTCGAGAGACCACTCACGAGAAGTACCTTCAAGTAACCCAACCTACGCGTCAAAGCTACGAACGCCCACGGGACCTCTGCCGGAAAGTAGCAAAACCGACAGTGCCAGTGTTCGCCCCAAAACGCCACGTCATTCTCAACAGGCCTCAGAAAATCAACCATTCAATGAAGACCGTGCCTCTGCATCAGTCATGCAATTGATTCTGCCAATGCTTTTCGCAGCACTTAAGGCAATCCTGTCTGCTCTACCGGAAGCAAACAACCTGCCAGAAGTAAAAGCCCTGCTGCCTCTGGAAGCACTACTGTGTCAACAGTCCGGGTCAAACCTGCGACAAGTAACATATGAATAAGCGCTACGAAGATGTCTCCATATACCAGTGGAATGCCAATGGTCTTCGAAGGAAATGTGCTGACTTCCGTAAACTCCTTCTGCAGTATAACTTTCCAATACTTTGCATCCAAGAGGCAGGAATGAATGATGATTTCCGCCTCTCCAACTACGTGATATATAAGTCATCTCGTCGAAGTGGTCCTAGCAGAGTACATTTGTGCGTCAGAAAGGACCTACCTTCTCATCACGTTAACTCAAGTGTTTCGGACTTCCCGGAATTCGTCGCTTGCAAAGTATCCTTTGGTGAGCAGTGCTTTACAGTGATAAATTTTTACCTACAACCTTCAAGCCGCATTTCGGTGGAAGAGCTAACAAATATCTTCAACATTTCTAATTCATATACGTTTATATGGGGAGACTTTAATGCGCACAACATAATCTGGGGTAGTGATCGATGTGATGCACGTGGGAACATTGTTGAGTGTGCCGCAGACAAATGCTATTTGACAATTTTAAATGACGGCTCCCCAACTTTTCTCCGAGGGCATAATTACTCTAGTTGCATCGATGTAACCTTGTGTTCCCAAGATCTAGTGAATGGTGTGGTATGGACGACGGATGTAGAAACACGTGGAAGTGACCATTTTCCCATTCTAATAAGTCACCCCTACTTGCGAAAAGACGACACCAGACGCTACAGCAAATTGACGAACTGGAAAGCTTTTCGGCACCACATAACAAACCAAAATAGTGAACTCACGACAGTTGAAAGGTTCACTGAATTTCTGCAAGATAATGCGAATAAATGTACAAAGAAAGTCCCAATTCCAAAAGACTATGCTGCAGTCGATGGAAAGTATGAACATCTAAGAGCCATCAGACGACGTTCAGAAAGGGCATATCGACGCAGCGGAAGTTTAGAAGCATACAAAAATGCACAGAAAATCCACAGTGTAATGCGCAGACGGCTAGAAAATTTAGGTAAACGACGCTGGCGTGATTTCTGTGGCACGCTCTTTCCCCACACACCTGTTCCAAGAATTTGGCTTGTAATTCGAGCACTTAGTGGCCCTGTATCACAGAGCTTCCCATTTCGTGCTCTTGCTGTAGCTTTGGACAAACCGGAAGCTGTGGTAGCAGATGAATTTTGTCAACTTATCAGTAGGCCCGCCGCATCACAATGTGCCTTATTTGATAATTCTGTTGCATTAGCCAGCCAGAAAATTAATGCTTGCTTTTGGGCCCAGCATCCTCAGCTAGACCCTGTATTTACGTTAAGGGAGCTGCATTGTGCTATAGCATCATGTCGTCAAAAATCGGCCTCTGGACTGGACGGCATTACGTACAATATGCTAAAGAACCTTGGGCCCACAGGCACAACTATTCTCTTAGATATTTACAATAATCTATGGACGCAAGAAATTGTACCCGAGTCTTGGAAGTCTGCTCGCATCATTCCGATCTTAAAACCGGCTAAGACACCCTTGAACCTTGAATCCTTCCGTCCAATCAGTCTGACAAGCTGTTTATGTAAGGTAATGGAAAAAATGATTGATGCGCGACTTCAATGGTGGTGCAACAGAACTGGTGTATTATCCAACTTCTTGACAGGTTTTAGGAAACAGAGATGCACAATGGATGCAATACTGGACCTAGTAACGTATGTGGAGCATGAACGCGCCTGTGGTAGTTTGACGGTCGCAGTGTTCTTGGACATCAAAAGGGCATTTGACACAGTCAGTCACACTCATGTTCTGCTGAGTATGTTGGAACACGGACTGTCCGGCAGGTCTTTGCGGTGGGTATCCAAATTTTTATCAGGTCGTAAAATCTTCATTCAGACAAGCGAAGGAAAAAGTGCAGAACACGACGTCAGACAGGGAGTGCCACAAGGAAGCGTACTCAGCCCTTTTCTTTTCAACTGTGTTATGGCTGATTCAGCTAAAAGACTGCCTTCCAGGTTGAAATACTCCTTATATGCAGATGATGTGTGCATTTGGGCATCTGGCACGGACATACGGTTAATTCAGATTGCATTGCAAGACGGAATAAATATTGTCAACAACTTGTTAAAAGAAAGAGGAATGATTCTATCGCACGCAAAGACAGCTGTATTGCCCTTCACCCGTAAGAAGTTAAAGAACTTCAATCTCAATTTAGAAGAAGAACCACTAATGATTGTGACACAGCATCGATTTCTCGGAGTAATACTTGATAGGCAGCTATCATGGGCACCTCACATAAAGAAACTCGAAAACGAGGTGAATACACTAGTGAATATACTCCGCAGAATTGCTGGGACATCATGGGGCGGATCTGTATCATCCATGCTCGCTGTTCACAATGCTTTAATACGACAAAAAGTTGCATATTCTGCAGCAGTGTTACACGGCCTTTCCCGCACTTCAGAGGAGCGACTTCAAAGACTATTAGCTAGGGGACTGCGCGTCTGCATAGGTGTTCCACGAGCGACTTCCAGCAGCCTTGTCATAGCAGAGACTCGACCAGCACCCTTTCCAGTCATGAGAACAATTGAAACATGCCGCCATTTTTTTCGCTTACAGACGAAACACAGGGACCACCCATTGGCGCTGGAGATTTTACTAAGAGATAAAAGCAATGCTCATAACGAAGTCCAGAGTAATGTACATATATTACTCAGCCATGAATTTTGGAACTCTGAAATGGACTATTCTCCATGGGTGCTTGTTATACCAAGCATTGAATTCTCAGTGGATGGCATTATTAGAACGAGAGACATGTTCATCCAAGCTGCTCAACAACTAGCGCTTTATCCGATACACATGCGGTATCCAGGGTACATACATATTTACACAGATGGCTCAAGTACTACAACGTCTTCAACATCGGCATTTATCATACCACAGCTCAATATTCAGGAATCGTTTAAATTATGCCGCACGACGTCATCTACAACATCTGAGCTCTTCGCTATTCTGTATGCTCTAAAGTTTATAAACTCGGTAGCAGACGCTAGAAAATGGGTACTTTTCAGTGACTCACAAGCCGCAATAAGATCACTTTCCAGTACAAACAGGACAGTAATAAGTGATAGTATGACATACGAAACGCTGAAGGAGCTCACTAAAGCAAAGAAGGCGCAACATGAGATCGAATTCCAGTGGATACCTGGCCACTGCAACATTCCTGGAAACACAGCTGCCGATGAAGCAGCACGACAAGCACATCGTAAAGACGTTACTGTTTCTTTACCGATTTCGAAAAATGAATTGCGTAGTATTATAAAGAATACAACTTTCATAATGAGCAAAACTGCTTGGTTTGACCAAAGTACAAAGAGCTGCGATTTATATCACATCGATCCATTTATTGAATTCAAAATTACGCTGGCATTAGATAGAAGGATGGAAACTCTAATTCACCGATTGAGGCTAGGCACCGCATACACAAAACATTTTTTGCACAGAATCGGCAGAGCTGAAACTCCCGAATGCGATTGTAGATTTATAGATGAAGACGTATGTCACCTTCTCATAGACTGTCCACATCATGACACGCCAAGACGCCGTCTTAAAAGCGAACTGTTCGCATTGGACCACAGACCATTTAGCATGAAAAAACTTCTGGGCCCGTGGCCAACTGGAGTTTTACAGTCCCACGCTTTAAAAGCATTAACACGTTTTTTACAAGCCAGCGGGATGGCTGACAAGTATTAACAAAGAACCAGCTTTCATTTGTAACACATGTACTTATTATATACAGTATCATGTGACACCCATCACGTGTGTGTTGTGAAATGAATGACGTGTCGACTATTATGTACATACGAGCGAATGCATCTTTATAAGGACCAGACGTGTGCTTTGTTGTTTTGTTGTTGTGTTTTGTGTTTGTTGTTTGTGTTTTGTTGTTTCCAGAGACTTCTTACAATGACTTTCAAACATTTACTTACCATTATGATATGTACGTATAAGTGTGTCTTTACATATCTGTGCCTGAGTTTTCTATTTTCCATGCACTGCTTTGTATGTTTTGCTTCAAGATACGTGTTCAAGTTTCAATTAACGGCTAAGGAGTAGCCGGCGCCATAATGGTGCGCCAACATCTCCTTATATATCATATCAATAAAAAAAAAGTTTGTGTTCTTTTTTTTTTGACCTCGCGGCGTTTCTCCCGCCCGTTATCGCAAGAATTTGGCGGCGCGCCCATTTTTAGCGCTCGTTCTGTGACAGAGGCACTAAATGAGATAACTGACGTTAGCGTTGAAACAGGGAACGCTAATCTTACTAGTATCATCAACTAGTGTGCAATGGAGTTCAGAGGCAGAGTCACTAGACTGGACACTGTCAAATTCTCTCAGGAGAAGAAAGATCTTATTAAAAGACGACAAACCATGAAACCTTCAAATTCAGCCGGCAAAGTAGAGCTAGTGGAGCTTTGCAAGTTAACCAATAGGTGTAAGGTAGTCGACGTTAGCAGGGATAACATGAAGAGAATTGAGCAGGCTGTAATAAGCGGCAAAAGTCTAAAAGCTGCGAAAGCAAACTTGTGCATAGACGAAAATTGAATTTACGCTTTGAACAACAAGAAAGGCAATGCATAACCAATATGAATAGGATAATCAAGGTGGCGGAGCCGTTCTACAGGGAGCTGTACAGAAGCCAAAACGGCCAGGATAATATTGTTAGAAACAATATTAGTACAGAGGAAGTCGACATACTACTAGTAACGACAGCGGAAGTATGGAAAGCCCTAGAAGAAATGCAAATAGCCAAAGCCACTGGTGAGTCAAAATAGCAGCGGACCTCCCAAATAATGGTGGAGAAATCCTGTTGGAAAACCTCGCCACTGTATACTCGGCGGGAATGGTATCAGAATCTTCGAAGAACGCCAGCATTACATTAATTCATAAGAAAAGAGACGTCAAGGACTCCGAAAATTGGGCCGATCAGCTTACTGTACGTTCTCTGCAAACTCTTTACAAAACTATTAGCAAATAGAATTTGGGAGACAATAAAGTTCACTCAACCAGAGAACTCAGCAGGAAATTGTACAGGTTACTCCATTATAGACCATATTAATACTAACAATCAGGTAATATAGAAATGTGCGGAATACAACCAACCACTGTAAATAGTATTCGTATACTACGCGAAGGCGTTTGAATAAGTTGAAACATCAGCAGTAATGCAGGCACTGCAAAATCAGGGCATCGAGAAACCTTAAATAAACATCCTCGAAGAAATCTACAGTGTATCCACAGACACCATAGTTCTCCATAAAGAAAGTGACAGAATCCCAATAACGAGGACGTAAGGCAGGGAAACACGATCTCTCCAATGCTATGAACTGCGTGTTTATAGATAGTTTTCAGGACCCTAGATTGGGGAGAGTTAGGAGTAAGAGTTAATGTAGAGTATCTTGGTAACCTGCGATTCGCTGTTTACATTGCCTTGATGAGTAACTCAGGGGACGAAATACGGATCACGATTACAGAACTGGACACGAAAAGCAGAAAAGTGGGTCTTGACAATAATATTCACAAAACCAAAGTAACGTACAACGGTCTCGGCAGATACCAGCACATTGTGGTAGGTGGAGAGACGCTGGAAGTTGTAAAGAAATATGTATACTTAGGACATATAGTACCCGCGGAGCCGAACCGTAAGAGTGATATAACTAGAAGAATGAAGATGCGGTGGATTGCGTTTGGCAAGCATTCTCAAAACATGAATGGGAAAATGCCACTAATTCTCAAGAGGGTGGTATATAACAGCTGTTATATACCACCCAAGAGGGTGGTATATAACAGTAATAATTACGTACGAAGTAGAAACCTCCAGGCTTACAAAGAGGGTTCAGCTTAAATTGAAGACTCACGCAGCGAGCAATGGAAAAGAAAATGATAGGTGCAACATTAGGAGACAAAAAGAGGGCAGAGTGGGTAAGGGAATAAACCGGACTTAAGGATATTATAGATGAAATCAAGAGAAAGAAATAGACACAGGCCATTACGTAGCACGTAGGCAGCAAATCGCTGGTCCTTAATGGTAACTGAATAGGTTCGCAGAGAAGGCGAACGCACGAAGGGGAGACAAAAAGTTAGGTTGACCGAGGAGATAAAAAATTTTGTAGGGATGACGTGGCAACAGAAAGCACAAGGCAGGGTGTATATGCGGACTACGCGAGAGACATTTGCCGCGCAGTAGGCATAGGCAGGCTGATGGTGATGATGATGATGATGATGGTGGTGGTGGTGGTGGTGGTGGTGGTGGTGGTGGTGGTGGTAATGGTGGTGGTGGTGGTGGTGGTGGTGGTGGTGATGGTGGTGATAATCATGATGATGGTGATGATGATGGTGGTGGTGGTGGTGGTGGTGGTGGTAGTGGTGGTGGTGGTGGTGGTGATGATGATGATGATGATGGATTGTGCGAAGTCCTCGCACAATTATCACATTGTGCCAGAAGTGTGGCACCTCTCACGCTGAGCCACGTTCGCACAGCAGATCTCATGAACCTGTAAAGTCAATATTCTCGTAAAATGGGATTTGATTGATATGTTGGGTTTAACTTCCCAAAATTACAATACGATTATGAGAGACGCCGTAGTGGAGGGTCCCGGAAATTTTGACCACGTGGGGTTCTTTGTGCTCCCAGATGTGAGCACACGCGCCTACAGCATTTCCGCCTCCATCGTACATGCAGCCGCCGCAGCCGGCATTCAATTCCCCGTCCTGCGCTTCAGCAGCCGAGTCCCTCAGCCATTAGACCACCCCGGCGGGACTCATGAAATGGGAGTGTAAGCAAGAATGATCATGAAAAAAGATAAAAGGCGAGGGTAGTATTTCAATGTGCTTCGCAGTGGTTAAATATAAGCTAGATGCCTGGCAGCTGAGTCCGTGGGTGATAGTCCAGTGTTATGGAGGACGAGACTCGGACTTTATGACGCTTTTTTGTGCTATGGCCGTGTCAACTTTCTTGCTTTTTCGCACGCCACGCAGGTTCGTTCACGACAGTAGGTGTCTGCTGCTACCAGCATGCACGTCGAATCAACAATCACGTTCTTCGTTGCCGACAACGTAAGAACATCAATCGCGTTCGTGGATCACACTGCACACAGTTCATTAGGTATATTTAGTGTACGACAAATTAAAGCTTACGTCCATCAATCGTACACGGTATTCTCGCGGACTTGAGAAATGCATTTGGCGTTAAGTCCGGAATCGTTGCCGTGCTCCACAACGTAAACAAAATTAACCGACATTTCTGATTTGATTACGTTCTCTTTTCAAAGTGCCTGTCCAGAGGTGACATCTTTTCAAGCTGTGCGCGGGGTTCCTATGAACCGTGACAGTTTTGCACGTGCATGGAAGTGAGCGGCCGTGCAGCCGAAAGAAGACAACACGCGTGACAAGCGTGCATCTTCGGTTTCCATTTATCCCCCACAGATGGCGCTGTCTGTCCAGAGTGCTATACCGAACTTTCGCACAAATCTTAAAGACGTCGAGTGGCGGCTGGGCAGAACACAACAAATTGACGGAGCTGCAGAATGGTTTTCGCAGCGGACGGCGCCTCGAGGACAATGTATTTGTGCTCACCCAGGCCATCGAGATAGCACGAAAGGAGAACAGAGGACTGTACACTTGTTTTCTCGACGTCGCGAAGGCATATTATAGCGTACAGCATGGACGTTTGTTTCACTGCATGACGCAGATTGGCATGCCGAGGACATGGGTTAGTCTGCTGCGACGGCTGTACACGGACAATACAGTGGTGGCGTGTTTTGCCGAAACCCAAGCCGAACCAGTGACTGTAAAGCGGGGTCTCAAACAGGGATGTCCATTGTGGCCGCTGCTGTATATGCTGTATACGGCCAGCCTCGAGAGGGCGCTGCTGACAGATGAAGGTGGATTTCCTCTTCCCCGCTCATACGGCGGAGCACCAGTGTCCTGGAGGCTTCCAGGCCTGGTATACGCGGATGATATTGTCCTGATGGCTGACAGTCTGGGTGACCTGCAGCACCTCGTTTCATTATCGGCAAATCATCTAAGCAAACTTGGACTCTGCTTCAATGCCAAAAAATCAGCGGTGCTGCTGTTTGCAGGCACAGATATAACTGCGGCAGTGTTGCGGCCGGAGAGTGGGCAGATTCCATGGAACGAAGAGTACAGATACCTCGGTGTCTAACTCAGTACACAGGACAAGCCCTAAACATTCATGAGGAAAACATCTGCAAAAGATCACGCAAAGCGGCGAACGTCATGCGCAAACGAAGTCTTTCGGCCTGTAACCGATGCTGGTTCGGGATATGTGGAAGTGTGTGCATGTCCCATGCTTGTCATTTGCCAATGGTGTACAAATATTCCAACCAGGAACCAGACAGTGGCTAGAACGATAGAGGCCATTCAAGGAGACGTTGGATGGTCTTCGTATGAGGCCCGAGAAGCCAGGAGCAAGATAGCCTACGAGGGCCGCCTGCGTCTCATGAATGACAACAAGTGGGCAAGACGCTTGTTCCGATACACCAGCCTGACTGTAATAACAACCCAGTGGACTTCGCGGGTGTACACCCTGCGCCGAAAGTTTGGTTTCTTCGCGAAACCTGTGAAGGCAATCACAGAGTGCGGATGGGTCGTGCCGTCCAAGAACAGGTACGGGAGGAAGAGAATGAGCAGTGACGGAGGGTGATGCGTTCCAAGGCAACCTTGACGGTATATCGAAGTTACAACATTGAAATAGAGATGGAGTGCATGTACAAAAACAGTGACGGTAGTGGCCTTCTGTTCGAAGCGCGGGCTGGGGCACTACGAACCCTCGTGTACCGTCGCCGATTCGACGAGAATACCGATGACAAGAGTGCGATGTGCCGGGTGTGCGGGCGGAAAGAAGAAACCATCCCCCATCTAGTTCTACGCTGTACGTGTTTGAGCCCACACCAACGAAAGGGCGCCACATTGCCCGAGGCTCTGGGGTTTGTTCACAAACATGACCCGGGGCCACCACAGGCGATGAAGTGGCTGGTACAGTGAACTGTGCGGCAGCACGCACCACCAAAACAAGGCTGGTCCAGTGGTGGCGCACGACGCAGTGGTAATGATTTATGTGGACAAAATTGAAGGTGTGCAGATGTGAGTGTGTACGCCTGTGGAGTGTTTTGTTTGTTTACTTTGTAAGTGTTTTTTTTTACTCTGGCTGATGTGGCCCGCCCGATACAAAAGGATCAGCCTCAAATCATCATCATCAGCAGCAGCACTCCTAACCGTTGCATTTGGTCTCTATCAGGAGGCTGGTGGAGGCGCCGGCATGCTGCAAGCAGCCCAAGCGATAATGCAAGGGGCCACGCCCAACCTCTCTTCCAAGCGGTCGTTATGAAGGGGGTTGCAACCTTGTTGCAGGTTCCATATAACTGGTAACTGGTACCTTTTTTCGCCACCAGATGACGTGAAAAAGGCTGTGCTTGATTTCACTGTCAGAAACGCACCGCAGGTAGCCCCCGGCACGCGCAGGCCAAGCTCTTGCATGTTCCTTTTTATAAAAAATAGACGGTGTACTGGCCGCACGCCAAAAAATGACTCATATTATAACAGCGCGACAGACGAAGTATCATCGCTTTTTAAAAATTGCGCAGCTCTCCCATATGTCTTCCCACTGAGCCTCCTGCGGTTCCACTTCAGAAGTCTGCCGCATAACCACCGTTCATTTGCACATGGATACTCGCAACCAAAATAGCTGAATCTTTCTGCAAAAGTCCCGACACGTGTGTCAGCGCTCTGTCGATTGAGTTACTTGATTGCAAGCTGACGCATCTTTATAAGACGTTATGATAATACATGCCTTATCTTTTGTCAGGTGCATAGGCCGAGCGTGCATGTTTTTTTTTTCTCTGGCTATTTTTTTTCTTTCAGTTGAATAAAGCAACCACTTGTCGGTGAGCGCTCGCGTGTTCAAGTTGTTCTTTGTGCTCCGTCTTTTGCTTTCTTCCCCTATGAACAACCAACTGTAGCTCAACTCTCCCTTCTGCTGTATAAACTGCCTGGGTGCCTGTGACTTTTGCCGTTTCAATAAGTGCCTGATGCATACCATTGGTGAACGGATACAAGGTATTACTTCAACTGTGAAGATGTTTATGGTACCCGTTGCTCCGTGATGCGTGAACACAAGTGTGCATCATTATCAACTTGTACGCACTTTCTTCATCCTTAGGTTCGCCTTCTGCTTCGGTATCGAAGTACGTACGTGCGTCAATTTTACTAATGTGAGACGCGCCCACTCAGATGGACGCGAGACACAGCACAGAGACTGAGAGAAGTGACGAAAGGGAGAAAAAGAATTACTGATAAGCTCTTATCAAAAAAACTATGGCTGAACCCCCTGTCATAGCAATCTGTAAAACACCAAAGTGCAACGTGCCTTCACTGACACAGTTGAGCGTTTATTGTGCATTGTTTCAAAACATGGCCAGAATAATGAATGCCATAGCACCTAAATGTACTGTCAGGCAAAGAACAGCAACCAGCTTTATATTTGCAGCTTTATCCTCAAAAAGGTTCCGTGAAAAACATGGACACTGGTTGAGAGCAAACTAACAAGTTCCTCAGCTCGAGAAATAAAGTGTGCTACTCAAACACTAAAAAGGCCGCACAAAAATGAGCGCTATGTACACACACGACAAGCGCAAACTAAAAACAATATGATTACGAAAAGCATCGTAATGAATGGTTAGATAGATGAAAGAACTTTAATAATGTCCAATTGGTCGGGCCAGTTTCCTAGCCCGAAATGGGCCGCTCCGAAGTTAGGTCTGAAAGAGATAGCCTTTCAGTCACTTCCAATGCACAACTATCCAGTGCACAACTGCATAGAGCTGCGTCTTACAGTTTTAGGCGCGAAGCTCGTTACAGCGGCACTCGTTCGTCCCTCGTCGTAGTACGTAACATGTTTTACGATTCGACCTGCAAGGTGGTACAGGTGGGAGATTTCTCCCGCGCGTTGTTGAACAATAGAAAACTCGCCGCGTGCGCGTTAATTAAAAGCCCATTTCTCCTGCCTCTCATTTTTCATTAGCAGCCATTGGCATGTACATTGAGCACTCTCTGATAAGAAAGTGTTGCTGCGTTATACACACTGGTCGTAACCTCCTTGGTTTTAGAAAGGTTTAGCGAGCGTTGGGCCGCAGTGCCCATAATACAGTGAACTAGTACATACCACGAACTCGAGGTCGTTAAAGGTGGGAAGTAGACACGAAGCGCAAGCCGTAAGAAGGTGTGCGTGTGCCACCTCTCGTTTAGTCCTTGGAATGTCCGCTGGATGGCTGTGCTTCTATATGTGGAATATATGATGAAAAAATGCGAGATGGTGGCACTTGGATTGTGGACTAGATGGACAAATGGACACACAGACAGATGCATGGACGGACGTATGGGTGCACGGACGGATGGACGCATGGAATGACGCAGGGGCGGATGAATGGACGAACGCAGGGACGGACGCATGGATCGGCGTGCGGACGCACGAACAGACGCACGCATGGACGGGCTGATGGTTGCAGGACGGTCACACAGACAGACGCATGGACTGACGGAAGCAAGAACGAATGGACAGACGGATGCTTCGCCCCACTCTTCATCATTCAACCCATGGATATGTTGGCATTTTTTAGCAAGGGTGCTCATCGCCCTTTAGCAAGCTTTAGTTAGCACCATTTCGAAACGTCTCGCTCAATAAAAAAATACCAAACAGTCACCTTCCACCCGCATTCTTCGCTTAACGCCGATTTCCAAGGTACGGGGTCCTGCCGAATTTTAATCGATAATAATTGACGTTGGTCACTGGGATAAAAATGTATGACTAAGCGTCAACGGGGGTGCGACCATGTTTGGCGCTGCTAAAGCTGTCAAAGAGGAACAGTTATTGCGAAAGTTGTTCTATATCAATGTGCGGTAAACCTTAAACTACTTTAATAAGGACACGTTTTACTTTTTTGTTTTATCTATGGCTACGATGGACGAATGAATCTTGTTTTGGAGTTTATTGTTGGAAAACATATTTTTTTCCAGATCTCGCTTGATTGACGTCTCAGCGTACGTAGGTGCTCCTGAAATGCTTGGTAAGAAAATTTCATTCCGTACTTTTTTTTGTACCAGTGAGCATGCATGATACCCACTTGGTAAATACTTGTACTAAGTTTGATAGATGCTACAAAAACCGCACATTGGAATAAGCACTACAATGACATGTGTATTTCTGACAAAATTTCTTTCCCGAACACTCAAATTATTAGGTTTTCACAGAACAGTGATACTTTCTTGTCATATTTAACAGAACGAACCCGACAGCCATACTTTGCAATGCCCAGGCGATGACTGCTTGTCTAACAACGGTATTTCATTGTATTTATACAATGTGTATTTATACGGGTTCCTCTTTCAATATGGGAACCTTTAATTGGCATACGGAGAAACCTCGCGGTGTTCTCCCGTCACTGTGATGTTCCGTAAACCGACACACATATGCATATATATATATATCTGGTGGCGCTGACTGATAATTCCATGATTAATGCACATATTTACGTATTAAAGTCGCTGGGGGAGAGCCGTCGTGGTAGCTGAGTGGTAGAGCATCGAATGCGTTACTCGAAGGTCACAGCTTCGGTTCCAGCCCATGGCAAGGTCTCTCTTCACCCATTTGTCTGTCATCATGTTTATGTTACGATTTGCTCTAATACCTTCCCCTATTATTTCCCGGGCAAAATTGTCTGTTAGATACAGACAAGATACACTTTTTTCCTTAGCATATATATATTCACACACACACACACACACACACACACACACACATATATATATATATATATATATATATATATATATATATATATATATATATATATATATATATATATATATATATATATATATATATATTATGGATTATTCTATGCGCTGGGAAGCAGTGGTGCGCAAGCGGGCGGTAATGTGGTTGCAACGGGCGTCGACGCGGGTGGTGGAAGAACCGTTCGAAGCGAAACTCGGTGTAACGTTTACTCGAGTAATTGTTCATTGGAAGCTCAAAGACGAGGAAGGCGGGTTGCGTTTCATGTGTGTTTCTTCGCAGACAATCGATCCAGAAAAGTGCTTCATCTCGAAATGCAGTATAGCGTTGGTGAAGTGTGTGAAGCGAGGGAGAAGTGTATGCGAGCGGGTGGAGGAGCCGACTGCCGCGGGCACAGCGGCGAGCTTGCTGCGGTTGAGGTAGAGAGCGACGTCAGCGTGCACATGCGAGGGAAGCGTGTGAAAGGCGTGTGACGTCAACCCACAGCTGCGGTGTGACCTACTTGGCACCGCTCCAACACCTGTGGCGAGGGGAACACATTGAGGTTCGTACGTCCGACGTACGTGCGTACGGCGTTGCACAAGTGAGTCAAAGAGCTGGTTCACATCTAAAACGTCTCTCTTCGGTTTGCCATAGACAACTTTGAGAAAGTTGTGCGACTCTCAAAAATTGTTTAATGCTCGACATTTCCATCAGACATCAGTATTCATTAGGACGAAATTTCCCAGGCCTCGACGTGCGTTTATATAAAATCTCTTCAAGCTCAGCGAGAGAGAAGAGATGAGTAAACGAAAAAAACTAAAGTGTATTTCATTGATATCTGGAGCGTAATGTTCCCAAAAGATAAAGTGGGCAAAAAGAACAAAAGAACATTTAAAGTTATGAATCGCCAAATGTTAAAGTGCACGTACTTGGGAGTTCGCACGACAAGTGTTTCTTCCTGTACCCCCACCCTCCAAAAAAAAAGGGAGAAGGGACTAGGTGAATAAAAGAAAATATTTCAATATACACAGACAGTGCTGGTGTTCGTTGTCACATCTCTCTATTTTGGCTCACCCTGCTCATTTGCTCGTGAAGCTGAGTGAACAAAGGAAGCTTCAGAACGAGTGGAGAGTTCTTAAACAGCGCTCACCTCTACCATGATGATTTCTTATCTTTTATCTTTACTCCAAAAGTCTCACGAGATTATCTTGAATTCCTGACATCGACGCTGCGGCATCCTCCACCCTTGCTAAAGGGCGATGAGAGAATTTACTGCATGTCATATTTATGGAGTTCTGGATCTATTACCTGGTGCATAGATAAATAACAGATTATTAATATATATCTGTATGGTAATGTCGTTTTTTTCTATAATTTTATAAATTTTTACTTGAGTAATTCAATGAATGAATAGAGAACGTAGGGCGATAAAAAAACTTCGGATAACTGATGGCTCAACTACCTGACAGGTATCATTCCTTAACTACAAGACCTGAAAACACAGCCACAAGAGGGAAGTGAGTAATAAATCATGTCTTACGTAGACCGTCACGTTCAACCTACTGACAAGTATCGCCTCTTCCCTGGGTATGAATGAGTATTTGAAGTGAGGAGAACATTTCGGGCCTTGCCTACCGTACGCTGCCACCGTACAGTCGCCAGAAAGCTTAACACAAATGCTCCGCAGCATGTCCTGAAACAGTTTGATTGACGCTAGCGTCACGCACCTTTGGGTTCTGTTGCCTGGCTGTTACTCATGTATGCCGAGACACTATCCAAGCATGTCGAGATATTATCTCGGCAACAGTGCTCAGTGCTTTGCGGCAGACATGAGTGAAACTAGTCCAGGTCACGCGCGTTTGAACGTTCGTGTTAAGCTTGCTGACGACTCTACAGTGTTGTAGCTTGGCGAAGCTCAAGCAAAACCATTTATAGCATAGTCTTGTCTTGTCGCCTAGAAGATCTTGGCTCATATCGACAAGGGGGATAGGTCACACTTTAGGTTTAATGTAAATTTTTTATACAGTGTTTGCTAAAAGAGAGAAAATTGTGATAATAACAGATATGAACAATATTAACGTTCCTGTAGCATATCGAGCACGTGCTCTCGCCGAGAACGTCTTATTTTTGTTCGAGCGCCTTGACTAGAAAATTTTGGCACGCTTTAGAAGCCCGTGCTGTGATGTGCAGTCGTGAGCTGCTGTAACACAAGTGTAAACCGCGTATAAAAATACAAAAATGAAAGTAAGTAAAATGCAAAGATAAAGATAAAAATTGGACGAAAATTAGAATGAGCAAGAAAGAGAAAGAGATGAAAAAATAGAAAGTGGAAAAAAGAAACAGCAAAAGGCATAAATAATGTAAACAGAAATAGAAAGAGGGCACTCACGCATTGAAGAGAATACTGAAGTGAAACAAGGGCTGACCAGTGCTCCGCTGTCTTCATATTTGGCACTCTTACTTTAAATTTGCCTTAATTCTGTTTCTCTTTTTCTAGTGTCTTTTGCTCTCCTGTACAGTTTAAACTTAGCGGCGTTTGACAGTGTCTTTACAGCTCTTTTGTGCCTGTTTCGTGAACACCCTGTCTTTATAAGGGCACCAATGCAGCTTCTGAAAATACAATTCAAACGTGTTGTACTCTTTTGGCATTTATCGTCTATCTGGCGCTTTTCGTCACGCTAACCTGGTGATCACGTGACTTGATTAGAGCACATACTCTCGATTTGTCATATAAGAAAAAAAGTTGTGAATTTCTTCTTACCCTGCTTTACAATGGACTCCCCTACGCGTTTTTTCTCACCTTGCTCCATCGTTGTGCTCAATAAATTGACGCGTTTTTTCTCAACTTGCTCGAGCGTTGTGCCCAATAAACTGATGCGTTTTTTTCTCACTTTTCTCGATCGTTGTGCCCAATAAACGAATTTTGCTCATTTTGTGAGTTTCTGAATAGACAAGTGGAGAAAAAGACTGTAGCCAAAATCTGGACAGACTCAATGCAGAGCGTTAACATTATACGAATGGCTTATTGAAGAAGTTGGTGCGAGCCGATATCGTCCTTAAGAATCTCAGTGTTGGCCTAAATGAAACCGAAGAAAGAGGTTGCATAATATTCGCTTCTTCCAACGGACTAACCCTCAATAACGAGGAGAATGCAGCTTTAGAGGAAAAGGGTCTCCGCACTTCCACGGTTTTCATATATATTTGAATTCAGACAACAATTATATCGACATTGTGTGCAAGTTCTCATCGTCACCATCACGTTCCGTAAAGGCAAAAAAATCGATAACTTGTGTACGTGCATCGTATCTTGCACCGGCCAGTACAAGCGATAGTTAACGAAGGACGTACATGAAGCCCCGTTAAAAGAAACTACTCATCTGCGTCACAAGAAGGGTGCATGCGATAACATCACTCCGGGTGTGAGGCGGCGTACGAAGGAGTAGGAAGGAACGCCGTGGTAGAGGGGCTGCTTGATTCGAGCCGCAACTGTGAACTTCTACTATAATGGCGCAGACACGGGCGCTGGCACGCGCATACATCGGCACGCATCCGGCAATGGCTTGTGCACCCTTCTACGCGCTACCATCTCATCGCTTCGTGCTTTGACCTCTGATACGACAAACTGCGATAAAGAACTTGACCTGGATTTCTCCAGATTCCCTGTAAATTTCTGGAAGAAATCTGCAGGGGATCAACTGCTACCATAGTGCTTCATAAAGAAAGCAACAGAATACCAATCAAGAAGGGTGTAAGGCAGGGGGACACAATCTCCCCAATGCTATTTACCGCGTGCTTACAGGAAGTTTTCAGAAGCCTAGAATGGGAACAGTTAGGGATAAGAGTTAATGGATAATACCTTAGTAACTTGCGCTTTGCTGATGACATTGCATTGCTGAGTAACTCAGGGGACGAATTGCAACTCATGATTACGGAGTTAGACAAGGAGAGCAAAAAGGTGGGTCTTAAAATTAATCTGCAGAAAACGAAAGTAATGTACAACAACCTCGGAAAGGAGCAGCGCTTCGAGATAGGTAATAGTGCACTTGAAGTTGTAAACGACTATGTCTACTTAGGGCAGGTAATAACCGCAGAGCCTAACCACGAGATTGAAGTAACTAGAAGAATAAGAATGGGGTGGAGCACATTCGGCAAGCACTCTCAAATTATGACAGGTAGATTGCCACTATCCCTCAAGAGGAAGGTATATAACAGCTGTATCTTGCCGGTACTTAGCTACGGAGCAGAAACCTGGAGACTTACAAAGAGGGTTCAGCTTAAATTGAGGACGACGCAGCGAGCAATGGAAAGAAAAATGGTAGGTGTAACCTTAAGAGACAAGAAGAGAGCAGAGTGGATTAGGGGACAAATGGGGGTTAAGGATATCATAGTTGAAATAAAGAAGAGGAAATGGACATGGGCCGGGCATGTAGCGCGTAGACAGGATAACCGCTGGTCATTAAGGGTAACTAACTGGATTCCCAGAGAAGGGAAGCCGGTTAGGGGGAGACAGAAGGTTGGGTGGGCAGATGAGATTAAGAAGTTTGCGGGTATAAATTGGCAGCAGCAAGCACAGGACCGGGTTAACTGGCGGAACATGGGAGAGGCCTTTGTCCTGCAGTGGACGTAGTCAGACTGATGATGATGATGATGATGATGACGACAAACTGCACCAAAACCGCTTCTTTTGCGGGAGCAGCCGTATTCTCACACACCAGCACTTCGCAGCTTCACAAGATTGGGTTAAAAATACTTAGGTACTAGAGGTTAGTTCATCATAACAATTCTTTTCATGATTACCGGCCCTTCTAAACAATTGTATGAAGAACGCACGTACTGTGTAATTGTGTGGGTGTGTGTTCTGTCCTGCGTCTACGTGTGTTTTGTTTCTCTCGTTTTCTGTCTCTCTCCACCCTTTTTTCTTAACCCAACTTCCCCACACCAGTGCTGGGTACAAACTGGATGCTTATATCTGATTAAGTGCCACCCTTCGTCTTCATCTATCTCTACGACATGTTAATATCAAATTCCCCGCTTGACCTTTCTAGGGAGATTATTTTTTTCGAAATTCGAGGCACAAATTTTTCTGCTAGCCAAATTTTGAAACTAGCCTCCCCTGCCCCACGCTCGAGGCCACCGCTGATGTGGCGAATCGGTTTTATAATGTTGCTTTCAGACATTCGTTATACTGCTTTCCCAAAGACATACTAGACATAATATTTTACAAATACCATATATCTATTTTTACCGCCACTACCTAACACAAAAGTTGCAAATGACAGATAATAGTCACTTCTTAGCTCCGTTACGAAGACATGTGAAATGAGCTCGAACGGTGCCAAAGTAACCAATTACACGCAAACGCATCAAACACTAAGTTTCTTTTACAGCCTAAGCTGTTATAATCTCACAACTCAAGTCACGCACGGTGTCGTAGTTGTTCACCACCGCTGCCGGTGTCCGTAACCACGTCGCACGAAATTAGAAAAAAAAAACTTATTGCAAATGACAATGTGAGGCTTGAGCCCGGGTGCGCTGGGTACCAGCCCAGTATTCCACCTATAAGCGACGCCGTTGCTTGAGACTTGTTTGCAAACATGCCTTGGGCAGGCTTGATGTCGGGAAAGCAGTATCATCATTACGACTTATAAAGCGTTTTGAAAGAGTGATATAAAAAACAGTCGTCGCACAATGCGAATAGCGTAACGAGTGGGTCATCTAATTCTCCAACACATTACAAAAATTTGTTTCAAATGCGAAGCATTTCTTAGCGAACTTCGGTGCCTTTGAGCGTATCTATCTATCTATCTATCTATCTATCTATCTATCTATCTATCTATCTATCTATCTATCTATCTATCTATCTATCTATCTATCTATCTATCTATATATCTATCTATCTAGCCGCCTACGACTGTTAGCTCTCCTGGCCGTTTCGATAATGGTATCTATACCAAACTTGGTATGGCATAACATGACTGTATGAAGAACAAATTTGAATAGTCTTAACATCAAAATCATGATATATATATATGTCATGAATGTCATTATTTACATTTCATGGTCCTGCAGCTCTTTCAGTGGTTTCGTTAACATCGTATGTTGCAAAAGTAGTACGGTATGACATGATTGCATGGCAAACGCAAGCAAGAGACCTTAACATGAAATTCATGACATGCGGGTCAAGTAACAACCTGACTACATGCCACACTCATGATCCACTCATGGCCGTTTCACTTGCGTCACATATACCAAATTTAGTATTACGGTACGTGAATGGATGACGGAGGTATGTGACTGGTGCAAGCATGATAATCACGAGATGCGTGCCATGTAACCACATGACTACATACCATGCTTATGACGCACTGGCGGCTGTTTCGCTAGCTTCCCTTATACCAAATTCGGTATTACGGGACGCGATAGGACGACATAGGTCAATGACACATCTAAACATGATAATCACGACAGGCGTGTCATGTAACAACATGACTACATGCCACACTTATGACGCGCTCGCGGCCGTTTCGCTAGCTTCACATATGCCAAATTCGGTATGACGTGACGTCAGTGGACGATGAAGGTATGTGACTGGTGCAAACATGACAATCACGAGATTCGTGTCATGCGAGAACATGACTACACGCCACAGTCAAGGCGCCAATATATTTCGACGTGACGCGGTGCGCGTGCTCGCCGGCGCTCATTTCGCTGCGTCACGCCGGCGTTGCCTCCCAGGTGCTGGTCCTGCCATACACTCGCAGGCGCCCGCCGCACTGCGTTGCTTTTACACATGTGCGTTTCAGCGCGTCCGGCGTCCCTCCTTTACGAAAAGAGGGAGACGCAGTGTTGTCTGGGCAACGCATCAGCACGAAATGCAGCATGTCGCATTTCGCGCCGGTTTTCGTCGGGCCGCGCCGACGTGCGCTGGTCGCGCCGGTCGCGCCTGGCGTCAGACCATAGAGTGCTCGCGTTTTGCTACAGAGCGTCGCTGTGCCCAGCGTGCGCGCGCGTCAACGCTATATTGGAGCATATTGGGCCCTTCATGATGCACTCGCGGCCGTTTTGCTTGCTCCACATATACCAAGTTTGGTGTTACGACACCTCAATAAATGACGAAAAATCTTACCGGTGCAAACATGATAATCCTTACACGCGTGTCATGAAAGAACATGGCAACATACCACGCTCATAGCGTGCTCATGGGCGTTTCGCTAGCCCCACATTTACTAAATTTGGTATCACGTGGCATGAATAGATGACGATGGTAAATAACACATCTAAACATGATAATCATGACACGGAAATCATGTATGGCTCATTTACTTCCACCTTGAAACGTTCTGCTGATTTTAAAGTGACATATCAACCTTTCTCAGTCGTGCTTCGCATATCATCGATTTCCACTGTACGTGGGATCTGCCATTTTTTTTCGTTCACCTAGTAACTGTGGCGCATACCCACTTCAGGCATACTTCTTCATTGCCTCAACGACTGCATGAACAATTGGACCAAAATTCCTTGCAAGTGTTTAGCAGATACCACGCTTCTGAGAAGAATGACAAAAGATAGCAAAGCGAATTCTGGGCTACTACCCAAATCTTTTTATTGTTATTGCCGTAGTGGGCATCGAGCAAGTGCACTTGCAGCAGTCACCCAATGAGTGCTTAGAAAAGGCTCTGAAATGCCGCTCTTCTAGCTTTCGCTGTGACTTTGCTGCGCCTTCCCCGCAGGCCTGGTGCATTCTTTTATTCGTATCTAATTACTGAACACTTCCGTCTATTCTTCCTATACTTTTTGGATCCATTTCTATTTCAGCAAGTTCATTCTGTGATTATCTAGGCGTAGAACTAGCCACAAAAATTTATTGAGCACATATGCAAAGTATCTAAAGTAAAAAAAAAACTACCTACGGTACCTCAGTGCTACTAAATTCACAATACGTATCCAGCATAATATTTCACTATCATGGTATTTTCTGCCCATTCCCACAATAATTATTACATAACGTGTTCGGTATGTAGTTTTATCACACATCTACATGCAATGCAAAAACTGCACAACGACGCTTATAGAACAATTATGTTTAGCGCATTTCATCACAAGATCGCGTGTTTTTTCAGTTTAGAAGCTCGGTATGTATAGCTTTACAAAATTATTTTTCTAAGAAATCAACTTCAGACGATGCGATGGCGTTGTACCCCGATTTTATCTAAGAAATAGGAATAATATAAAGTTTTCACGCAACAACAGCTTTGTCTTACCTAATATAGGCACTAATTAGGCCAAGCAGAGCGTCTTTTTTTATCCCTCACTGTTTGGAATTCTCTCCCGATCAAAATCAAAACACTAAATATTCATGACTGGAAGATACAGTTCAAAAGTTATGATCTTTCGATTTCTGATTTTTTATTATTCTTGCAATCTTGTTCATTGGGTATTACTATTGGTGACCTCAATTTTGCTACTTTGCAACTTCTTTTTTTCTAGTTTGTTTTTACTCTTGAACGTCAATAGTTTCTATTTTCAAAATATGTAATGCGTATGTTTTATACGTTTCAACCAGTATTTATTATTTATTTTGAAAAGGAGGTCTTATTGCAGACTTTGACTTTAGGCCTTTTTTTTCTACATCATCACTATGTAACTATTGTACTACTTACAATAAAATTGATCCTGACTCCGAGTTGACACGCTTAGAAAAGAACATATCGACATGTTCAGTTCGCCAGCCAGCGAGTTGGAAAGCACGATTGTGCTGAACCAATACGAGGCAGAAGTTTATGACATAAGCTTCAGGAATTGTTAAACCAGTGTAGTTGTTTATACATTGTGCCAAAAAAATCATCAGCAAAATAACTGCGTACTTTTTTCTCAAGTGTGTGGTGATTGTTATTTCTTTTTTTTTTTGGCTCAACTACTAAACTCCGATTATATATACATTCGTGTTTCGACACAATATGAATTTGCCTTTAAGAATACGTTCCTAATAAATTTAAAGCACATCACCTTGTTTTTCTTTTAGCTGTGGAACTTTCACGCGGCATTGTAAGTTCTAGGTGTTTATTTGTTTTTTGTGAAGCAAGCTTTTGTGTTGTGATACTACATAATATTTCCAATGAATATGTGTAGTATTGTTATTGATGATCTTGATTTTTCATCTTTTATTCATTTATTTACTGTTTTATTCGCTTTCTTTATTTGCACTACTGATGCCACCTGTATTGTTCTGTTGGTATATAGAACTTTTTTATTCTTTTTTTTATTCTTTATTATGTGCAACATTTTGCTGTGAACGCGCCAAGGTGTACATTTGGGAAGGGGAGGTGCATAGCTGATCAAGCTGCCTATCACTTTTCCCCCTCTTTTTGTTATCTTTTTGATAAATTATAAGTGACCCGGAGTTTATACACATGCCAGAAGGGGCGCGAATTAAGGACGCGCTTTCAAGGCCCTCACTCCGCTCGTTTTACACTCCGATTTATATGCAGGCATGCCTTTTAACTGCGACTTTTGTACTTTTCCAGACAGGGCGTGGTGGCTCGTGCGGACATAGCTGTTTATCGCACTTAGCATTACTTGAATCTGTGCAGAAATGGGGGACAATGAAGAAATGCCAAATGCAATGCATCTCAATAATGCACGTGAAACATCAAAACGCTGGTGCCAACTCCTGATGCAGATGGACCCACGGCAGCTTAACAGAAAGTGGTGTTCAGTGCTCTGAAGAACACAAAATCTGAGGTAAAATAAATAAAATAAATGCTGGATACAATTATGAAGAACAGTACCAGTCGAGGGGCTAATGGCTATGACTGAAAGCATTGTCCCGCTGGAAAATCGCGTCAAACAGCACAAATAAGCACCACAAGGAGTGTCGGTAGGCAACATAAAGACGACCAGGCCCACCAGCTCCCAACGATAAAGCAGCAGTGCATGAGGCAGAGGGACAGATTGTTCGATCCACAATGACTTGCCAGGGTGGTGATAAAAGCGAAATTCTTAATGAACAAAAATAAAGGCAGCATCTGCATTTATTCCGCAGTGGAACTGCAGGGGTTACGCTGGTCAAAGAGCACACCTGCAGCAGTACTTCAGAACAATAATGAAGAAACTTCAAATCATAACACATCAGAGGCTCCAACCTTTACTGCGTCCATCGATGGGCACCGGGCAATCCCTGGGCATTCAGGAGGACGAGGTATGTGCACTCCCATAAGCGAAGATTTATTACGGCTCGCCCACGACCTGTAAATGGCGAGCGGCGAAGTTCAACATGTAATGATCAAGATATGCTTGACACAGCGTGGCGCAATCAAAGCAAAAACAGTGCACCTCTTTTGAACGTCTGCACCAACCTCAAGCACAGGCTCCAGCAGTTCAAGCCGTTGCTTAAGAAGGTAGCCGAATCAGTTGGCCTTCGCCCCCTCGTAATAGTCTGTGACTTCAGGACCCCATACGTCTCATGGGGATACGTGTATGAGACGCTATTGGGTCCATACCTGTGCATGGACGCCACCAAACCAGACCTTACATTAATCACTGTTAAGGCTTCCGCTACGGATATAGGCCATTCGGTGACCAAGGACACCACGCGATACCTCACTTTCATCAAGAATGTTCAAAAGACAACCGCTTTGAAGGCTGGTCACGACCACTACGTCCTTCAAACCTATATAGTGGTGGATCGTGCCAGACTCCAAGAGTTTGCGGTAGTCGACTGAGATTTGTGTCGTGATATCCGATGTAAAAAGGCCATTGCTTCTGACTAATCCTATGAATGATGCGAGGGTGTCGGCAAAGATTCCGCTGCTGTTCCCAAAAATATAAAGTCAGATATAAAGGTGAAGAAATTGAACAGCAGGCTTTCCCTCCTGCTGTCAGCACACGAAATTTCGATCTGTCAATGAAAGGGGCAGAGGAACAACCGCAGGCTGCGGCTGCCCCTTTCATTGAATAAGAAACGGGAGACATTTCAGCACATTGTGCAAACAGCAGTGAGACGAGCTCTGCGTTTGTCGATGGCCTAATCGAGGACGTCAAGTCCAAGCACCTTCTGAAGCACCTCTTGGACGAGCGCAGCAATAAGATCAAGCAGAGACACATGTTAGCCCGTGCCCCACACGGGCCACAAACGAACAGGTGGTAGAAGAACTCGTTGCCCCGTTTGCCTCCGAGTACCTACCCGTCGAACGAAAGGGCGAAGACAGTGTGTTCTTAAACTATTGTGGGCCCCTTTACCAGAACTAGGTAATGACTTTTCAGCGACCAGCATTAGACGAGTTATTCAAACGCTCAATCACAAGTCGGCCCTATGGCTTTACAGGATCACAAAGTCCCCAGAAACGTCGACGGCGCATCCACAAAACATCTAACTGCTTTCAACAACGAAACATAAAAAAATGGTTCAGGTCCCTTAGAAATTGAAACTAGCCGACGCCGTACTGACTCCCAGCCAGAGAAGCCTCCTAGTGTCGACAACCTTCGCTTAGTCTCCCACACGTCTAGCATGGGTGTGGTGTCATGGCACACGATTATTGACGACTGCCTAAAAGGAAATGAGGTTTATACGCTTAATACGACTGATTTTCGTACTGGCCTTTCTACACAGGATGCAGTGATTCTCATTAGGCACCAAGTGACTTATGGTTACTTACGAGACACTAAGGCTATTCTTGCCCTAGACGTGAAACGACTTCTCACATCATCAAGTACGAGAATTCATTCTGGACACGTTGGCACACCTCGCGCTTGGGTCTATAGGCTATACAACAATATGAAGTCCTTCCTATACGCTAAATAAAGCAAGGCTGCGAATCTAGACTTCTCTGAAAGCGTACAACTAGGATATTAAGGTACGGCTAAAGAATTTTTTTATTTTTTCGGTGCTGTTCAATTAATTCATGTGTAACAAGCTTTGCAAACTCTGCGAGTTCTTACAGGTTCATCTTCTAGAAAACTGCACAGAAGATGGGAAATAAAGAAGTAATGAAATGGTTTGCGGTACGCTGATTAACTTTGACGGTGGCAAATTGTCTTTTGCTTGACACTACTTACACCGATTACGTTTTCAGTAAATCAGTTGTGCATCTGTGCTCATCTGTCTTGTAATATTCATTGTTTGCGCTTCATCTGCTGCGCAGTTTGCTAAATGAATCTCTGCATCATTGAACTTTCCAAAAAAGACTGACTATCGTAAATGGCAGTGGACATACCGTCTATTCCGGGAACAGTACGACCTGGTGCACCGGCGGCGACGAAGGCTGGGCGCAAGATGCCATTCATGAAGAAGTCGTCGAGGTGGAAGCGCATCTGTATCAGGCTTCACTGACGTGCTCACCCGCCTAGTCAGAGCTTCTGCTTATAGAAAAGAATAGGGTACTTGGCCCAAGTCAACGAAAAAACGTCAAAGCAAGTGACATGCACATTTACACCAGCGATGGGGAGGAATTTGCGATGGTAGACAACCATCAAGATCCTCAGCATGTTCATTAAAGCGATGGCTGACAACAGCAGCACTCTGTGGAAGATTGTCGCCAAGACAGAGAACGCCTTTCAGCTCATAAAAGGGATCACCGTGAGACACAAGGGTCTCAAGGAGGACAATTTGTTTTTTAGGCTTATGAATGTATTTGCACTTTTCCACTTTACCTACACAATTTTCATGGACAAACGGCTTAGGTTGGAGTGAGACAGGCCCCACGTTCTTATCAGGAAGACCATCCAGAAAGCATCGGGGCTTCCTGCACAGACACACAGCGAGAACTTGCTCGAGCTCTGTGTGCACAACCATGTTAATTATATCGCAGCAAATATTCTACTGCAGCAAATGGGACGGGTGGTACAACTGCAAGGTTCGTCAGTGCTGTAGCATATCGAGACGGCAAATTGTTCGGAGCACTGGTGGTAGACCAGATATCTTCGACTACGAAATGTGCCATGGTACGCACAAGGAAACCATACGTGGCCAAAAAGCAGCCTTCGATCTTGCTCGGCTAAAATGCCACTGTAAAGAGGCATGCATGGAGTCAAAATCATCAATGCCAGCTTTCGAAAATGACCTCATATTGACACAGGTTGCCAGGATCTTGAACAGATCAACCAGTGACAGCCTTGTCCCTCACACCTTGTACTAGTTTACCGCGTATGTCGACGCAGTAAGCAATGTTGCCCTGAACCCGAGGGCCCACACAGCCGTGCGCTCTCACTGACCACGCTGCTCTCGACCTTGGTGACGGCTGCAGCAGTGACGAGTAGGAACATGAAGACACTGCTTCCACAACAACGATATTATGAAGCATGGTGCAGCAGGCTTTCCCAATGCCACATTCAGAACTCAATAGAACACAGGCCATCTCGTTACGCTTATTTCAGACCCATACATACGCGTCGTTAGCATACAAAACTGAAATTATCCCTAATAATATACTCACTCACTCACGCAAAAGTGTAGTTTGCACATACGTTCTGCGCTTTCAGCAATAATATTGCATTGAAATACACAGCGCACAAATTACACTTTCCTCGCGGCTGCGTTTGGGAAATGAGTGAGCTTTGAGCGCCCAGAGCCGAAGTAGGGGCTGTTAACTGTGAACAGAAGACACTTGCTGCACCCTTCTCAAACACAAATAAGCAACAACTGTGACAGTTGTTAGCTTACACTCGTACTGTGCATACCTTTTCATGCGCTCTTCTTTGTGTTTGAGTGGCGTGCTGCAATTCAAAGTGCAACAATTATACTCGCGGCCAGCTTTCCGTAGTTATAAAGAGAAGGGTGCAAAGCCTAACTGTACTCTTCCTATTGAGAGACACATCTCGATTCCAGTCAAGCGGTGACATGTGTTACTTCATTGGCTTCACGTACGTTTCATGTTATGACCACCTCTCTAGGCTCTTGTACATTGGATCACGCATCACAACATCCGTATGTAAACCAAGCACCTATGCGACACTTTGTTGGGACATAGCTATCCCTCTTCAGTGCGCCTGACCGGAGCCTGCGCAAAATGAGACACGCTGCATCATAACCACCTTGTCTGCGTCTCTACGTTAGAGTGACCTAGGGCGCTGTGAAGGACCGCCCGAGCTTGGCGTAACTCGTGATCTTGGGTGCCATGCAGAATCGGCTAAGTTTCGTAAAACTCGGGATATTCCCGAGCTCTGCTGACACCCCCTTTTAGATGATTCAACAGTACGAAAAAGTCAAATCTAACCCTCATCACGCTGAGTTTCATTCGTTACAACACCAGTCATCGCGTAGGGAACGGTCGACTAAGTTGGGCAGTGTTTTTATACCAGGCGCATCTACTTTTGTTTGTTTTTGTTCTACTGAGTGCAGAAATGCACCCATGTAATAGAAGTGTCAGGAGCTCTTCGTGATGGTGTTTTTTAGTGACACGGGGTGTTTAAACTTATTTTGAAACTTTCAATGCTTGCACTAAGTCTGTTTTAGAATAATCAGCATGGTGGCCTCCTAGATTGCATCCGTACGAGCACATGACATCACGACCACAGTCAAACCCGAGAATACGTGGTAATCATCTACCACACAGTCTGGTGTGCTGCTCGCTGGTGTCCGGTTTCTTCGTCGTCTTCATCGTCTGCTGCACCCAAGCACATGCGCCCGGCTAATTAGCCATTTGGCTGGGCAGTATACTTGGCTAGTTCGGCCAGGATATGCTACGACCATGTCAAATACGCCAGTTTGTAGTAAAGCCGAGGTAATTACACCACATCTTAAGGAAGCAGCGACACCACATTTAAAACTAGAGATGCGGCGTTCATTCGGTCGCTTTGTACGCGCGAGTTTTTTTAGCGAGATATACATCGCATTCGTTACGTAGTAGTCATTTTATTTGGAGCGCCAAGAGCGTCCAAGGCTCATCAGCGCGTTCGCGCCCATGAGACATTGTATTTTGACGTGATCAGCCAACTCCTAGGTCATGCCTTAAGAAACAAGGGACGATGAGCGTACAGCGTTGACGTCGACAATTTTAGTGTTATCATGTGCCTATATAGCGGGTGGCGACGCCTGGCTGCCTAGAAAACGGCTTCACTGGCTTTGTTTCACTGGCTTCATGCAGCGTGTTCGTGTGAATCCAGCGTTTTAGGTGTGCCGCTTGGGTGATTTGTCGTGGAGATGTGATCGTGATTGTGACAACTTGAAGCTACGGTTCGTAAAGTTGAACATGGTGTTTATCTGAATAGCCAGCTGGGCCCGTTGCAGTTCATTATTTATATCAAATATCTGATGAAAATTGACACTAGTGTCCAATATATTATGTATTCAGACAAAAATAGCTTATTACCACGGGGTTCCAATGCAGATCTTTTATGGTGTCAGGCCAATATCGTCCTAAATAGGTGAAATTCTTGGTCTCTTGAAAAGTTTCTTGAAAAGTCTCTTCTTATTGACTTTATTAAAAGCAAGGCTTCATTTTCCAGAGCAAGAAATCAAGCTGTTTCTGTCAGTGCTAGTATCACCTTAGGACGAAATGCCATGAAAATTCCTAACATCTTTAAAACACTTGGAGCATGTTTTTGTGGATTGATGTTCTTGGATGTTTATATTGAGCACCTTCAAAGTATGCTTGCACGTACAGTTGGCGCTTTGAAAAAAATTTTAGCATTTGTTGCAAAAAAAACGAAGCCTACATTGTAGCTAGCACTGATGGAATCCTACTTAAAATATCGCACAATGATAGTGCTGTGCGACATGAGCAAGATGATTCAAATTAGTAAACTCATCATTTATTCAAGACAGTTTCATCCGTAAGAAGTTCCGTCGGTCTCCAAACGTGGAGTTCCTATATATATATTTAGGTAACAATTTCTCGCTTCTTTGGGTAATTAACATGCAGTACTTATCTGTCACAGTTGATAATTGAATAAAAGAAGTACCAGTACGTTTTTGTGCAGCTTAGCAGCTTACCTATCCTGGCACAGGTACAAAAGGCTTGAAGTTCAAAACTTTCAAAATGCATAGCCGATGTAACAACATGCAAGATGTAGTAAAATAATTGTCCACTGATATGTATGTTACCTTTGGAACGTTATCATTCATAACGATTTATATCCGTTGTTTGCTGTTTTTTGTTTAAAAACAGAAAAGTTTTTACTGCTGTGCACTTTATCTTTATATCGTCGCGGTACATGCCAAAGTGCATGCGGCTGATCTCGGTGATTTGCTCAGTAAAACGTAAAGTATACTGAATATTTTAGCATGTGTCATACGTGTAAACATGAGTCAAACTTCGCTGAAGTTATTCTTGCTTTTCCCAAATGTCTGACCCAGTGGCGCTATATAAACACGCCAACAAAATGTCTTATAAACTTCCAACTTTTTTCAGCAATATTTAACGTCAGCATTTCCAAAAGTGGTGCGAACATTACATATTTCACCAAAGACATAAATGTAGACCAGTTCCCCTTATACTTCACGCTGTAATAAATCATTACTTTCTAGTGAAAAAAATCTTGATATCTTGCCTCTAATAAGCAATGTTGTAGTCAGGATTAGCTCCACACTAGCCCGCCGCTAGTTACGCAAGTTTCCTGCAGTAGCTAAACCACGCAGCTTTGCAAAGAAGTTAAAAAAGCGTTGAGAAGAAAAGTAAGGCGTGTGATGTGATATGCAAGAATGCTTACACTTTGAGAATGTATGCATGCTACCTCATTTCCATAACTAGCCGCCTTGTCCGTTCTTTGGTGGCAGTGAGAAAATGTACTGATACTGCATATTATCTGCGCAGGGATTGCTCCATTGGAAGGCATTTGCAGTCAATACAGTGTAGCTGTTGTGAAAGACTTGGCTGGAAGGTACACTGGAATACATTCAACCGCCCATGAAATGGGGCATTCGTAAGTTATTGAATGATTATGCTGTAGAAATTCCATCGTATGAGGTATGATGTTACACGATTGCTTCAAGGACATTTCTCCATGGTAAATATTTGTCTACAGAACACACATTCTTTTTTTTTCTGAATCTAACGCAGTTTTAACTTGTTGGGTGCACATTAATAAAGTTGAAACTAGCGGCATGGCGAAAACACATTTGTACTGCCGCCGCAGGTAAACGTGGTGACGTCGTTTCAAGCTATCATGGTGTATGTGGGCACCGGCATATTAGGTGCACTTACAATAACCAACCTGCCCGAACAAAACAAAAAAAGAAACAAGCCTGAACGCTCATTTCTAAACGCAGAAAATGGCCGCGTGCAGCGATATAAAAAACTATTGGCCCCGTATCTGCATGCTACACTGCAATCGTCATCAAAAAAGGATAGTCTTGCGTCTAGACAGAGTAATCAAAAGGTTTGTTTCATGTTCTGCGCAAGAAAATTGGTGAATGGTATTCTGGAGGCGCTGCGTTGAGTGCCTCGAACGTGCAGCGGAGGCGAACGGGTGCATCAAGTCACGTCACACGAGAGACATGAGCGCTATCTGGCAGTTATCTTGAAAAACGGGGCGCGTGGCGTGCGCACCCGTCTCTAAGGTGATAAGGTGTAGAACGCAAGGTGACGGGTAGGTACCACTACCGTATCGCCTTAGCGAAGCGTTGGAAACACTGGCCTTCTTGTGCCAGCATTGCATGGTCAGCGCAGCGTGATAAACGCTACGGTCCTTGGAATTACTTATGTATGTCGTTGCTAGTAAAAATTACACATGCATAATATTGACGTGTTGTTATGGAGCCTGATATAAGCGCCATTATTGCTTTTTAATTCCCAATTGCACAAGTATGAACGCTGAACCTTGGGCAATATTGCTAAGCGCTGGGAATGGGGTCGGCCGTTTCGACTATCGTTTGGTCAGATTGGTGTCGCTTAAAATATCATTAGGAGTGGACAAACAGACAAACACACAGACATACAGACCAAATTTTTTTCGTCAAAGGTCCGCAAGAAGGACTATCGTCTCTAAAACAGAAAAGGTCAACCTCTGGGTTCATTGTGTGTGGGTAGGGGTCGCGCAGTCTCCAATATAGCTAACATTTGTTTAGAAAGTTACAACTAGCACTGATTCTGTTTTAACCACTTGTAAGTTTTGTGTATCAGACTGCTCTTTCTCAGTCGATCATACTGAACACACTTCTGGTTTTATCACACTTATTTTAAAACTAGCCTCACTACACTAGGCAAACATGCGGCACGTGTAGGGTGGCGAGATTATGTTCCGACTTGACGTCAGGGCCTGTGCCCCGGCGCTGATACTCATTTCGTCGCACAGACAGATGCACCTTCCGGTGCCTTAACGAGCATATCCGATGCAGAATTTGCTAGCGTATTTCTATTGAGTTGGGCGACCCTCAATTAGAAGTTCTTAAACCAGAGCAGTACTTAATTATCATTTACTATGTGCTTCTGAAAGAGGAAAACAAACGTGGTAGCACTTTTGCTTTAACTAGTGTGACGCAGTCTGGCACGTGAATAGAAGATATAAACAAGTGGTCGAAATAATGTTCGCCACTGCGGCATTCTCGGCGCACTGGTAATTAAATCAGGGCTGAACTAAAAGTGTATAAAAAAAAACATGGGTGAAAGAAGGTTTACATAAAATCGCGCACAGTTGCCGCTGAGTTTGTACATCTGTGTTTTTTTTTTTCATTCAAATTTTTGTGCGCTTCATGTTCTCTTCGCAAAGGTAGCTCAGAGAGGCCAGCGCAAGACAGCACTGCTTGCCAACTGTCTCCAGTGCTAGATAGCAATTACTATCCAGTACTAGACGCCAGTTAGCATAACACTAGATCAAATTTAGGGCTGGAAAGCGAGAACTACTATACCAGCGCAGCTATCTCTAAACAACCTGTTGTGAAGAATTCGGCTACAAGGATGGGCACAAAATCTGGAAAACGAAGAAAAAAAGACCAATGTAGATTTGAAGAGAAAATTTCAAATTCACATGTTTCCTCAATTTGAGAAGCATTAGTTGCTATGGCATTTTTTTATTGACGCGTATACGAGGTATCAGTTGAAAGTAGTGTTAATAAATAAGCACGACAGCATTTTTAGTGTTACTCTCTGATCATAACTGAATTTGGTTTCATCCCCGTTTTGACTACGATCACAGGTTCGGCTCCTATCACGACGGCGAAGGCACCTCAACAAAGTGTCCAGCTGCAGATGGCTATCTGATGAGTCCAAGATCTAACGGAAGGCACATTGAGGAGTTTTCCAGCTGTAGTCTTGCTGTCATCTCCAAATATATAAGGTTAGTAATTACTACACTGGCATATGGCGCAGCCAATGCACTCTAGGGTATTGGATACGTAATAAACAAACATCAACACAGATTTACAAACCATGTCCGCTAGAGTATAGCAAAGCAAAATGACAAAACAACTGTATGTTGCTTTTCTCAGGCTTTTCATGACACTGGCTTCCAATGCTCAAAGACATAAAATTCTAACATCCAAGCTATATGTAATAAAGCTCCTGGTAATTAAATTATTACCAAAAGTAAAGTTGTTACCAGCTAAAATGATGCTTAAGGCAGCCGATATTGTGGAGCTTAGTCTGTTTAGTCTATCTTGTGCGGCCTTTTCAGGTATTTGCCACAGAAACTGCACAAACCTTACAACTGACCTCCGGCCTACTAAAACTCAAAAAGGCTACAGTTAGCCCGCAAAACGGCTCAATGCCACAGCTTTCTGTACGGCCTGTCTGACAACGATTATCGTCATGAATTGGTATGTGCCACACAAATCGGGTGAATTTCTTTACCAACCACTGGTATATTCAAAAGCAACAAGGCAACAGCTTGCTCAGCGTTGAGAAACTGGAAGAGCAACAGTGGCTGCACACCGAAGCGATCAAACACATAACGCCAACGATGACCTAACAAAATATTTATGACAGGTGCAAATGCTTGGCTTCATCGCGAGCTTATGGCTGTGGAATTCTACCTTGAGTATTATTGTCTCTGACTTACCTTTGACTTCTGTGCTCTGATAATCAATGTAGTGACAAACTAGACTCATTCAGATAAAGCCTAGTATTAACACAGAAGCAACCTAGAAAAAACCGCATTGGTCTTCAGAATCATGCAGTTCTGGTGTGTAAAGCCCTGCGTAGCTCAGTGTAAGCTTGACCAATTCGTTGAATGTAATGTTCGTAAAACTAATAGATATCATTGCTACGCCGTTCTACGCAATGCTACGCTGCTCATGGCAAGTTATTTTTTCCCCCAATTTGTTTTATTTTTATTACATTGCATTGGTTCAAATAACTTCTTCTATACATTCCTTGGCATTATTGTCGGTTAGATATATATATATATATATATATATATATATATATATATATATATATATATATATATACATTCAATGAACTTGAATGTAGCGCATTTGAAAAGGAAATTGTATTTACTAACGTTTCGGCCGTAGCACGGCCGAAACGTTAGTAAATACAATTTCCTTTTCAAATGTGCTATCTGCAAGTTCATTCAATATAGAAAATAGCCGGACCTGTCGTGCCTTCCCTTCAATTTCTTATATATATATATAATTATATATATATATATATATATATATATATATATATATATATATATATATATATATATATATATATATATATATATATATATATATATATATATATATATATATATATATATATATATATATATTGTCATACAGATGCAGATGAAGTACATAGTCATCGCTCACACTATTTAGTTAGAAAGGGTTGGGCCACCATGTATATTGTTTCAGTCGAGAGATGTGGGAGATCTCGGTGTGGCGGCGACGACGATCAGGAGCCGCCTTGACAGGAGCAACGCGATAGTTGACTTCCGATGTTCATTCCAGGACGGTGTATGGACCGAGATATTGGTGAAGGAATTTTCTGCAGAGCCCAGGTGCACAAACAGGCGTCCACAAAAGGACTTCGTCGCCTGGGCGCAACACAACAACTTGACGCTTTGCATAAATGTCGATTTTTCTCTTGTCCTGAATGGTAGCATTGTTGGCGCGGGCGATTTCGTGACAGCGGGTGACGCGAGTGGCAAACTCTTCCGGAAGAGATGAAGACTGAACGAGAGATGTGGACAGAAAGATGGTGTCTAGAATAAAAGTTGGTACACGGTTATACACGAGAAAAAAAGTCAAAATTTTTCGTACGCTGTATGGTAGTATTATATCTGAACGTGACGAAAGGAAGTATAGTGTCCCAGTTTTGGTGATCCGGTTACACGTACATAAGATCATGTTGGACAAAGTTCAGTGAAAACGCTCAGTGAGACCATTAGTTTTTGGATGATACGCTGATGGGGTCTTGCGAATGGTGTTAGAGGCCTTGAGGACTTTAGCAAGGACATGTGAAAGAAGTGTCTTGCCACGGTCACTAAGAAGCAGACGCGGTGTGCCATGTCGTAAAAAAATGGGCGACTTCAGAGGTAGCACCAGACGGAAGAGCTGCCGTTTCTGTGTAGCGAGTGAGGTGGTCCATGGTAGTAACAATCCAACGTTGACCAGCTGGCGTAAGCTGAAGCGGTCCATATAAGTCTATACCCACAAATTCAAAGGGAGTGGACGGGCACGGCAGTGGTTGCAATGGTCCCACGGTAGGAGGCGTGGTACGTTTTCAGTGCTGGAATGACGCGCAGAAAGCGACGTACTTGGTGACAGAAGTAGAGAGGCCAGGCCAAAAGCAGCGAGTCTTGAGGCGGTTGTAAGTCTTGTGAAACCCTAAGTGGCCTGCTGTCGCATCGTCATGAATCGCTTGTAAAACTTCCAGACGAAGGGAGCGAGGAATGACGGGAACCGATTGGTTACCGAGAGGATGGTAAATTTGCTGACATAATGTTCCCTCTTGAAGCTTGAAATGGGCAAGTTGTCGTTCTGGCGGCTGTTGGGAGCACGCGATAAGCCAGTGAGCCGATCGATGACTGTGCGGCAGTAGGCATCGGCATGTTGGAGCGAGGCAAGATCTGTGGACGAAAGAAAGTTCGCTAAGGCACCGAACTTTTTCGAACAAGCAGCCGTTTGTTTGGTCACTTTGGTGGGTGGTGATGAAAAGATGGATGGTGACACTTCGGCGCTTTGCGAGAGCGGGCAACGCGACAAAGCGTCTATATCTTGGTGTTGTCGACCCGACGTATATGTGACGCTGTAGTCATACTCTTGCAATCGTAGTACCCAACGTCCAAGGCGTCCCGACAAATTTTTGAGAGACAATAATCAACAGAGAGCATGATGGTCAGTCCCTATTGTGAAATGCTGGCCGTATAAGTAAGGGCGAAACTTTTGTATGGACCACACGATGGCGAGACACTCTTGCTCAGTGATGCTGTAAATTCGCTCAGCAGGTCAAAAAGTACGGCTCGCGTAGGCCACGACTTGTTCTTCGAGAGCGTGGTTCCGCTGAAGAAGGACAACCCGATGCCAAGTCCACTTGCGTCAGTGTGTAGCATAGTAGGGGCTCCAGCGTCGAAATGGCGAAGCACTTTCCGTGATGTGAGGCATCGCTTGAAGTTGTGAAAAGCGGCTTCGCTGTCATCCGACGAGACAAAGGGTGCGCACTTGGTCAGAAATTTGTGCAGAGGAGCCGCCATAGTAGCGAAATTACGTACAAAGCGGCCGAAATATAACGCCAAGCCACGGAAGCTGCGGCGCTCTTTGGGTGGGCGTGGTTGGTGTAGGAAAGTGCAGAGCTGCAGCAACTTTGTCGGAATCGGGCTCAACGCCTTGTTTCCTGACGACGTAACCGAATACCTTGATGCTGTGCCTGGCAAACCGACGCTTATTAGTGTTGAGCTAGAGACCGGCTTTAGCTAAATACATGATTACCTAGTGTAGCCGTTTCAAGTGCTGTGACAAGCTGGACGAAAAGATGAGAATATCGTCTAGGTTGCAAAGGCACGTCTTCCATTTTAATCCCCGCAGTACCATGTCTATCAATGGTTCGAATGTGGCTGGGGCATCGCATAGGCCAAAAGGCATCCCATTGAATTCAAAGAGCCCATCTGGCGTAGCAAACGCAGTCTTCTCTTTATCAGGCTCGTGCATCGGAATATGGCAATAATCAGAGCGCAAGTCGAGATTTGAGAAGTACTCGGCACTTTGTAGAGTATCAAGAGCGTCGTCAATGCGAGGCATTGGGTAGAGGTCCTTACGAGTAATTTTGTTGAGTGATGTGTAATCAATGCAAAACCATAACGAGCCATCCTTTTTTTTACTAGTACGACAGGAGAAGACCATGCGCTCGTCGAATGCCTGATGACGTTGCGCGCGCGCGTGTCGTTGACGTTCTTCTGTAAGCTTGCGTTCAGAAGCCGACACACGGTAAGGGCGGCGGTGCATGACACGAGATCCGTCGGTGTCGATACGGTGAACGGCCACTGTTGTTTCACACAGACCTATGGAACAAACATCAAACCAAGTTTTGTGCTTCAATAATAATGCTAGCAAGGCATCAGTTTGCGTTGCGTTGAGATGTGCACACAGAGAGGCCTTGAGAGCAGGAGATGAATCTTTCGCTGGCTTAACTTTGAGAATGACGAAGCAGATGAACCAGTGACGACCCAAACCGGTGCTTCTTCGGTGCATCGTCAATGCGAGGCATTGGGTAGAGGTCCTTACGAGTAATTTTGTTGAGTGATGTGTAATCAATGCAAAACCATAACGAGCCATCCTTTTTTTTACTAGTACGACAGGAGAAAACCATGCGCTCGTCGAATGCCTGATGACGTTGCGCGCGCGCGTGTCGTTGACGTTCTTCTGTAAGCTTGCGTTCAGAAGCCGACACACGGTAAGGGCGGCGGTGCATGACACGAGATCCGTCGGTGTCGATACGGTGAACGGCTACTGTTGTTTCACACAGACCTACGGAACAAACATCAAACCAAGTTTTGTGCTTCAATAATAATGCTAGCAAGGCATCAGTTTGCGTTGCGTTGAGATGTGCACACAGAGAGGCCTTGAGAGCAGGAGATGAATCTTTCGCTGGCTTAACTTTGAGAATGACGAAGCAGATGAACCAGTGACGACCCAAACCGGTGCTTCTTCGGTAATGCTGGCAACAGTGGTCCCCTCTGGCAGAAGTAGTGGTTTTGCCATCGTGTTGCAGGCGATGATGCTTGCATAATCACGGGAGAGCCGCACTAAACAACATGCGATGGTGATCTCTTGAAAAATGCAGCGCTGGCAAGGAACAACCCCAGCGTCACCATCTACACTTTTTCGTGACTTGATCGTAAGCACACATTTTTGCCCTGGAGCCAGGAGGAAATTCGCAGCTGTCACAAGGTTGGGCGACGAAAGGTCGGCAGCAGAAGAAAGCTCAGTGTCCGTAATACGAATGAGGGGCCGACCACACGAAGTTACAGCAGACGCAGCTGACAAGAAGTCCCAGCCTAAGGTTATCTGATGAGCGCACGAAGACAGCACAGCCAATTGTATGTGATGACGGATTCCATCAATGAGAACACGAGCAGCACACCATCAGGTCGGGCAAATTGGACTGTCATTAGCGCCGCATAGCATGGGACCGGCATAAGGAGTTTGCACTTTACGCAGGCGAAAACACAATGCACGAAAAATCACCAAAATAGCGGCTCCAGTTTCTATAAAGGTGTCAACAGAAACACCTTCCACACAAACAGGCAGTAAATTAGCTGAACGAGACGAAGGAGTTGTAACGTACCTACAACAAGCAGTTTCCCCTCCAAAAACTGCACCTTCTAGTTTTCCGAGTCCATAGAGATCGGCGCGGAACGCAGGGGTGACAACGTACGCCGAAACGGTGACGGCGAACGGCAGCGTTATGAACAAGAAGGATGAGGCCCAGCTTAAGACCGTGGAAAGGAGGGCGACCGAAGGAAGGTGGACGAATACGGTGCGGGATCGTATCCATCAGTTCTCGGGGCTAAGTCTCTTTCGTAAGCTGGATAACCACGTCGTTCATGCAGCTGATGGCGGCGGCAGAAACTGGATATATGACCCCTTATGCCACAGTAGAAGCAGATGGGGCGCGGAGTACGCCATGTAGAATATTGGGGTGGCCTTGGCACTCGCTTTGTCATCGCTGCCAAATGGTCGCATCCGAAATCCGCAGGCACGGTTGGAACTGGTGCAGTAGCCCGTGATGCAACTTCTGCGTACGAAGGTGCTGGGAAGCGCACAGGAGACGGGGCATGGGCAGTGCTTTTTATTGATGCGAGTTCGTCCTCCATTATCTCACACAGGTAGGGAGGACGTGTGCGGACAGACGCAATGGTTTGGTTACCTGGAATAAGGCTGTGTAGTTCCTCTCGGACAATTGTGCCGATAAGGGCTCGCAATTCATGCTCGCTGGTAAAGCGACAGTCGCAGGAGGCGTGTGGAAGGCGCATGGAATGAAGCGCGTCCAGGCGTTGGCATGTGGTGGTGACGTCGCGGACGGTAGTTGTATTCTGTATCACGAGAGCATTGAAGGCCACAGCGTTGATATGTGTCGTGTCGGATGCGATCGGTCTCCGTCACGTCATTTTGTGCTCGGCGACAGAGAGCCAGTACATCTTCAATGTAGGACGTATATGATTCGTCGTCCCCTTGAATGCGGGTTGCGAGCTTCTGTTTCGCTACCGCAGAGCATCCTGCAGACGTCTTGAATACCTCATTGAGATGCCCCGTGAAGGCCGACCTACTGGAGAAGCCGCTCTCGTGGTTGTAATACCAGGTTTTAATGACGTCATCGAAGTAAAAACGAACGTAGCGCAGTTTGTGCGCCTCGTCCCAATAGTTACAAACGCTGGTTCGATCATAACTGTCCAGCCATTCTTCGACGTCTTCGCCGTGAAGGCCGGAAAATACCGGAGTGTCTCGGTAAGAGGTACTCACGGTGTAGTGAAGCCTAAGTGGCTGAGAAGGAGCGGTTGCAGCAGCGGACACGTTGGGTTCTGCTACCGCTTTTGCTTGAGGGCACAACCGTCGACAGACCGGAGCTCTAGGGGTGACGGGTAGAGCAGGAGGACGTGGGAACCACAGCACGACCCACCACTTATGAGACCGCGTTGGGTCCGGCAGTAACAGGTTATCTTTTTAATCCAGACCCACGAGCCAGAGACACCGCCCGTGTGACCTACGGTGATGATCACTACAACGGTTTTCGTCATACAGATGGAGATGAAGTACATAGTCAGCGCTCACAATATATATATATATATATATATATATATATATATATATATATATATATATATATATATATATATATATATATATTAGTACTGAGTAAACGACAGAGACTATACCTGATTCTGGGCCAGCTGTTCTATTCTCTACTTCGTCTTTCTCTACCATCTCTTCGCTCCCCACGCGTCCGAGCCGCAGCGTCTTTCTTGGTCATGACACTCGGCCATGACTGCGCGTGCACGGAGCTGGTGGCAAAGTTTTTTCTGGACGGGCTGGCTGCATCGTGGTGGTCGGCCCGGACACAATGCAACATGGTGTGATGGTCTGGGGGAAGCGTCTCTGGTGGACGACACTGTCTGAATTGTGGCGGTCGGTCTCGGCCATGCTGCCAGTTGTCCGAAGGATCTGCAAGTGGTTCTGGTGGTCGGCCTCACAGTGGTTGGCCTCGGTCACCTTGGCATCCTGCATAGACAGCTGCCGATGACGCGGACGCCATTGGCTGTGCCGCCACGGTTTAAAGCCTTGGCCACGCTGTGAAATTGCAGGAAAGGCTTTCTCTTTTTTTTCTAGTGTGCAGATTTGGACGTTTCGTGGTGCTCGAGCTTTGGGTTGAGGCCCATATATAGGCGTAGCCTGAAATCTCGGTGATAATTCTTGCGGGCCACACTGACTGTTCCTCCAAGGTCGGACACCAATCCGGAAAGGCTGGTGTCTGTCCCACTGCCGCTGGTGGGCCGAGCAGCAGACGGATGCTCTGCGAGGCGTCCGTGTGAGCGCATGAGCCATTTCTCAACGTGAGATCTAACGGAGATTGTGGTCGGGCAGCAATCCCTCAACAGCACTCTGGGACATGGTTGAGTCGGTGGCTTCTGGCGAAGTATGACGTGCGCACGTGGTGTTCAGAAAAGCAACAGCAGGAGAGCTGGTCCACGAGAGTTTCTCAATGGTAATCACCTCAGCCTAGCTAGATATCTCGGTTTTCTCAAAAAATATGTCCCTTTAAAATCCAGTATCTACGTGACTCAGCATGTGTGCGTCTTCTAAAATGTCTGAGGCGTCTGCAAATATGGTTGTGTCAGGTTAGGGCTCATCTTGTTCGCACCCTCAGAAAGGTCCACTTTATAGATTGGTAAAGAGTACCTTGTGTTATTGACGATCGTGCACATGGTCTGGTACGGTTCACTGGTGCCTGGCGCGATAGGGGTGAGCACCTCCACGTTCTCAGACATTGAGGAGTGCGAGGGCAGCATCCACTGAGAAAGCTCTGGTGATGGTATTTCCAGGTGCGATACCGAGGCAGACTCTACGACCTGCGGAGGAGGACTGTGGCCAATCCGGTCAGGGTCAGCAGCAGAAAACTCCTTGATGTATTCTACTGATGCATTGGAACAAATCATTGCAACCTTGAGGTGACACCCCTCCTGAGAATCACTGTTGGTTGTGGTTTGGTTGAATGGGGTAGTGGCGGAGAGGTGCCCAGACATACGGCCAAAAGCAGCTACGAGCTCGCAGCTCCAGTCCGCCCAGCAGGGATGCTTGACACCCTCATACCGGTGCCATGCCGCTGCACCTTTCTGAAGGCGGTCAATGGCCACGTACCATTTCTGAGGCTCCGTCTAGCCCTCGCGCACTTCTGTAGAGTTTACGGTCGCCACTCAGTCGTCATCATCATTCTCGAAGTCGTTGAACTATGGTATTTGGGCGAGGACTTGCGACGATGAAACAGCAGGTGAAAATGCCGAGAGCGCCAACGCGAAGCTGCCCACCTGATCCTCATTTTGCCACGGGCGCTCTCTCTGTCGTTTATTCTGTACAATGGTGAAGTCCGACAAGTGAACCCTCTGCGAGAAGCCATCGATACGCGCCATCGTGGTTCGTCGGCAGCATGAGATTTTCCATCGAGAAACGCCATTCACGCTTCCTTGACGATGGAGTCGTCAACTGGCCACCGCTTCGGCTGCCCATCGGACCATCAATGGACGGCGTCCATGCCTCCCCTGCGGTACCAGGGCATGACCTAATGGACACCATGCTACCACTTCTCGGCAAAATTACGCATGGGCTCCTATTCTTTTGGAATGCAGTTCAAGCTTCCCATCGCTTGCATTTTGTTACCGGCACTTATCCAACATACGGGTGGCCACGGAGCACTGTCCAGGCTTCCTTGGACGTGCATGTAGCCACCGCGAATACTGCTCGCACCGCGTACTCCGCGGGCGTGATTAAGAGTGGTTCCCATGCCTCATGCGATAGTGCCGTGGAGCTGCGGAGTACCATCGCGCCACCCAAGGTCACGATCAACGCTGTTATTGCGACGAGCTCCGTGCTCTTTCCTGCCATCCTGCCGGCACTGAGCACCGCTGACGCCATGCTCGACTTAGCATCCTCACATGACCTGGAGGCCAGCCCACCCTAGCAACGCCGAGAACTCCGGGATGCCCTCATGCAGCTCTCGGACCGGGTGCGCAGCATCGAGTTTGCACTCTGCATTTTCACCTGCCGTTTTACTGTCGCAAGTAGTCGCCCAAATACCGGAGTTCCGTGGCTTAGAGAACGACGCTGACAACTGGGTGGTGACCGTCGACGCAATAGCAATGTGCGAAGCCTGGAGAAAATCTAATAAATTGTCCGTGGCTGTATACCGTCTTCAGGAATGTGCGGTGGTGTGGCACCGGTATGAAGGCTTCAAGCAGCAGTCATGGGCGGAGTGGAGCTCTAAGCTCATTGCTGCCTTCGGCCGAACACTCTCCGATCTCCCTTCTATCCCCCAGTTCAAGCTGCCGAGGATAAGGCGCAGGTGGGTTTCCGCCTCCAGGCTGCGGTCCTGTGTTGCCATTCACCACTTGAGCTTTCGGACTCTTTGCCATCGTTCGATTCAACTTCAGCTCAGCCAAAGACGACTATCAAAGACGGGCCTCGTAAAGGACGTCACTCAAGCGGTATACCCCCACTGAATTACCCCAATTGTGCAGCTGTACCCAGCATAAGCTTTGATGACCTCTTGGCTGAACGCTCCGCAGGGTACACAGAAACAGACTCCAATGCAGGCGTCACTATTCCAATGCCAAGCTCCACACCTGGACCCATCTCACAAACTTCCGTGCCAGCAACCAATGTAATTTCCAACACAGCTGTCGGAGAAAACCGTGAATAGCAAGCAGATAATCGTGAACCAGTCTGTACCACATCTGCAGGCATTGGCCGAGTGTGTGAGCTACATCGATGCGTTCCAGGCAGAGAGAGCCAGCATCGATGATTTGCGGGGTTTAACGCCCGAGAACCACCATATGATTATGACAGACGCCGTAGTGGAGGGCTCCGGAAATTTCGAACACCTGGGGTTCCTTAACGTGCACCCAAATCTGAGCACACGGGCCTACAACATTTCCGCCTCCATCGGAAATGCAGCCACTGCAGCCGGGATTTGAGCCCATGGCCTGCGGATCTGTAGCCGAGTACCTTAGCCACTAGACCACCGCGGTGGGGCAGAGAGCCAGCATCGGCCTTTCCGGCAACATGGTGTACGATCTTGCCGACGACGAAAAGCACATCATTCTGACTCCCAACATACCACCTGAATGCCACGCAGACCCCCATGAAGGTGCTGCTGTCACCATGGAAATCGCCCCTGATTATTCAGGCCATGAACAGCTCGGTCAAAACAAGAGCGATAACAGCATGGAAGTTGCGGGCACGTCATATCATGATTGAGTACAGAGGCCTGTGCATGCCCACACTCACACTGTGTTGCGCAAGCATTTTCTGGCTCGGCATGCAAATGCACATGAAAACTATACCACCACACTCAGATAACATAAGTGTCTACTCGGCAAGCAACGACTGCTCCAACCCACTCACTGTCGCCCACCAAATCTCTATACCATTTTACAGCATCGTAAAGACAGACCACCGATGTACAGCAAGTTCCATACTCCCGAGTTTTCATCGACCAAGGTGCGAGCGAATGTCAATGCCCAACGTCAAGGACACAGCAGCCGACCAAGGCAACGATTACAGTCTCAGCATGCCAAGTGACAACCTAGACTGGTCAGGCCGCGGCGAGGCCGTCAATGCACCCACCAGAATCAATTTCATTAAGTCTTCCAAACACGTTGAACCTCGGGCGAGACCAACCGCAGTGACAGAACTCATTCCACCCATCGGAAAACGCACTGAAAGCGTCGCAACGTGGCCGAGGTTATAAACCGCCACAACACAAAGTCGTAACCCAGAGTCGCTATCGGCCAAGGTTCACGTTAAACCTCAGCAAACCTCAGCGTCTTCATCGGCATTTTGAACGACCACTGTGACACATCCAGTGTTGGCCACCGGATTTAGCTCCAAAATATTGTCAGACAAAGTTCAAGCGGGGAAGAGTCCGACCACTACGATGGAGCCAACCCCTTCCACCTGAACCACTGTCGGCAGCTCCACGCGCATGCAGTAACAGCTTAGTGCGATGATTAAGAGCAACAATATATATATATATATATATATATATATATATATATATATATATATATATATATATATATATATATATATATATATATATATATTGCCACCTGATATGCTTGGGTGAGATCCGGGAGTGGAAGAAGACAAAGACGATCTGTCTGAGCTGCTGCTTGGCTAGTCGAATCAACGAACCCAATAAACCAAGTTTGTCTTACGAAACGTGACAAGACTGGTGGAGTTGCTGGGTACAACGTCTCACGATCCACCCGATGCCCAAGACCCCGCCCAGCAGCCGGAACACAAGCCCTGCACCCGTGGACACTCCTGTTCACAGAGTAAGCCGCCGCCAACGAGGCCTACCACCTGAGACACCAACCACTGACGCAGCGACTATGACTTCGACACAAGATCCCGTGCAAGCTCCGACACCTTCCACGCCGATCTACTGCACCGTCCAGAACCCGCTCATGCCTAGCCCTTTTCATGGAGAGCAGCATGAAGATGTTGACGACTGGCTGAGTGAGTTCGAACGTGTCGCAGCGATAAATTACTGGGATGATTCCGCGAAGCTCCGGAACGTGTACACTTGCCTGAAGAACGGTGCCAAGACGTGGTTTTTTGAACAGGGATGATGTTCTGACATCTTGGCGCGAGTTCCAGCGTCGCGTTCTGGAGACCTACAGGAGTCCCGACCACCGCGAACGAGCGGAGCGTGCACTACAATCACGCATCCAGATGCCAAACGAGACCGTCTCGATGTACGTTGAGGACATGACACGGCTTTTCAAGCGAGCGGATCCTGCTATGGCAGAGGAAAAAAAGTTGCGCCATCTCATGCGTGGTGTGAAGTAACAACTTTTTGCTGGTTTGGTGCGTAGTCCCCCTAAGAGTGTTGCTGAGTTCCTTACTGAAGCGGCAACAATGGAGCAAGTACTGCACCAACGGTCTGCCCTGTTTGACCGTCAAGTGAATGCTGCCTCAACCCCCGAAATTTTCGCCACCCCTGGGAGCAAGAGCCCCGAATGGATTCGCGAGATCATCCGATCTGTCGTCCGGGAAGAAATGGAAAAGATGTACGGGACAAGACCAATCGATGTTGGTTCTATCACCAGTGTCATCCGTGACGAGGTCCAACAGGTGTTGCACGCCCATCGTTTTCCGCTGATGTCGGTTGATCCGGAAACGGCTCCTGTGTCTACTGACAGTCGCCGTCGTACGTACGCGGAAGCCTTGCGATCTGCCACGCCTCGTTCTGGTCAAGGAGTCCCGACCCAGCCAGTGCCGCACGTCCCGATCCAGACAGTGCCGCACGTTCCGCTTCAGACAGTTCCATACGTCCCGATCCAGACAATGATGCCGTCAGTCGCGATTCAGTCGGCGCACGCTGGTTTGGACATCGATGGTCGCCGTGCACCGACGCGCAAGTCTGATATCTGGCGTACGCCGGACAGACGACCCCTCTGCTATCATCGCGGTGAGGCTGGTCACATTTACCGCGAATGCCCATACCGGCAACTTGGCCTGCGTGTATTTTACGTCAATTCACCTCGTCCCCGAATTGGTCAAAGGCCGAGCGACATCGAAGAATATCTCGCGCAACAGCGTGCACCCTTTACACGACGTCAATCACGGTCACCATCTCCTAGGAGACCCGCAGCCACTGGGTCACGTTTCGATGTGACGGCACGGGAACGCTCTCCAAGCCCCCGTCGGGAAAACTGAAGGCAGCGGCCTTCGGGGGCAAGGTCGCTGGAACTCAAAGTGCGGAAGACCTCCCATCGACGCTTGCACGCAACACGGAAGACATTCAACCAGAGAATAATCGCAGTACCGAAGGAACGCCGGAATCCACATCTGAACCCAGTGACCACGTGTCACTTGACGTACCTGTGCTGATTGACGGTTTTCAGGTCAATGCATTGATAGACACTGGTGCAGACTATTCGATTATCAGCGGGAGGCTAGCAAAAGATCTCAGGAAAGTGATTACGCCGTGGAATGAAACGCGAATTCGAACTGCTGGAGGACACGTTGTAACACCACTGGGTCGCTGTACGGCAAGAGTTAAAATTCGTGCGTCAACGTTTGTGCTCAGCTGCCTCGTTCTGCGCGACTGTTCACGTCAGCTGATTATCGGCATGGACTTCCTTCGGGAATACGGTGCCATCATAAATCTCCGTGAACGCATCGTGACCTTCTCGACTCAAGGCGCAACAGATCGAGACGCTGATAACTGCCGTAGACCTGCGCTGCGTGTTGCTGATGACAGTGTGACGCTGCCGCCCCGAGCGACTGTTCCCATCAAAGTCATTTGTGAAGACCTCCGGGACGGTGACGTGGTGGCTGAAAGCAACCTATCACTTCTGCTACTCCAAGGTGTATGTGCTGCCCGAAGTGTTGTGCGTGTCCGTAACGGACCGTCACAAATGCTACTTACGAACTTCAACTACGAGCACCGGCATCTTTTCCGCGGAACCACCGTAGCCTATGGAGACCCTGTTGCCGACGTCACGGAGTGCTTCGCGTCCGAGGAAACGCATGAGGATGAAGAATTCCTAGACCACATCGACATTAATTCGACGCTGTCAGACAAGAGAAAGGCTGCACTTCATGACCTCTTAAAGGAGTTTCGGTCTTGCTTCGCCTCTTCTTCCAAAGTCCATCAAACACACCTCGCCAAGCATCGAATTATTACCGACGATGACGTCCGCCCCATCCGGCAGCAGCCTTATCGCGTTTCTTCCAAAGAACGTGCGGCTACTCAGACACAAGTGAAAGATATTCTCGATGACGGGATTATTCAACCATCCAGCAGCCCTTGGTCCTCGCCAGTCGTTCTAGTGAAGAAAAAAGACGGAACGCTGCGATTTTGTATTGACTACAGGAAGCTTAATAGCGTCACGAAAAAAGACGTTTACCCGCTTCCACGGGTCGACGACTCTCTCGACAGATTACGACGCGCGAAGTATTTTTCGTCCATCGATCTAAAGAGTGGCTATTGGCAAATTGAAGTGGATGAACGAGACCGAGAAAAGACTGCGTTTGTGACTCCAGATGGACTTTACGAATTCCGTGTTCTTCCCTTCGGCCTCTGTTCTGCCCCAGCCACTTTTCAGAGGATGATGGACACAGTTCTTGCTGGCTTGAAGTGGCAAAGCTGCCTTGTCTACCTCGATGATGTGGTCATCTTTTCCGAGATCTTCGAAGAACATCTGAAGCGTCTGAGAAAGGTTCTGGACGCCATTCGCACAGCTAAACTCACGCTGAAACCCCAAAAATGCCATTTCGGCTACGAAGAGCTGAAATTTCTGGGGCATGTCATTAGTGCGGATGGAGTGCGACCTGATCCAGACAAAACTGCTGCTGTCGCCGCCTTCCCTGTTCCATCAGATAAAAGAGCAGTACGCCGTTTCCTCGGCTTGTGCGCGTATTATCGCCGATTTATCGCCAACTTCTCGAAGATAGCTGAACCTCTTACGCGACTCACTCGGGATGACGTGCCTTTTACTTGGAGCGCAGAACAAGATGCAGCGTTCACAGAGCTACGGCGGAGAATGCAAACAGCCCCTGTTCTTGCCCATTTTGATGAGGACGCTGCTACAGAAATTCATACAGATGCCAGCAACGTCGGACTTGGCGCTGTCCTTGTACAACGACACGGTGGCGTTGAACATGTAATAGCTTACGCCAATCGTACTCTTTCTCGAGCTGAGACCAACTATTCTACATCGGAAAAAGAATGCCTCGCAGTCGTGTGGGCGACGACCAAGTTTAGGCCTTACCTCTACGGACGTCCCTTCAAAGTGGTGACTGACCACCACTCGCTCTGCTGGCTGGCAAATCTCAGAGATCCATCTGGCCGTCTCGCTCGGTGGAGTTTGCGTTTGCAGGAGTTCAATATTACGATTGTGTACAGGTCAGGGCGCAAACATGAAGATGCCGACGCGCTTTCTCGAGCGCCTGTGGGGCACGCTGTCAGGGGCTCCGAGGATGAAGATGCCTTTCTCGGAGCAGTCAGCGATTCCGAATTTATGTCAAAACAGCGGGCAGACGACGAATTACGCCTAGCTATTGATTCCCTGGAAGGCCGGAACTCTCAGGTCCCTCGACGCATTGCTCGCGAACTGTCCTCTTTTTGTCTAAGAAGAGGCATTCTTTACAAGAAAAACGCGCGTGGTAGCGACAAAGCCTTCCTACTCGTTGTTCCTACCGAAATGCGGGACGAGATCCTCCTTGCGTGCCACGACGAGCCCACGTCAGGACATTTGGGCTATTCGCGAACTCTCGCCAGAGTACGCCAACAGTATTACTGGCCGCGACTATCAACAAGTGTACATCGATACGTGAAAGGCTGCCGTGAGTGCCAGCGTCGCAAGACTCCGCCTGTGAGACCCGCAGGCCTGCTCCAGCCGATCGCACCACCACAGACACCGTTTGACCTCGTGGGAATGGACCTTCTTGGACCCTTCCCTTTGTCGTCCTCTGGGAACAAATGGATTATAGTTGCGACAGATTATCTCACTCGGTATGCTGAAACAAAAGTGTTACCCCGTGGCACATCCTCTGAAGTCGCGCCGTTCTTCGTGCACCAAATCGTCCTACGGCATGGTGCCCCGTCATGCGTGACTACGGACAGAGGGACGTCATTTACAGCACGAATGATGGAGGACATTTTCAAATTGAGCTGCACAACTCATCGAAAAACTACGGCTTATCACCCGCAATCGAATGGACTGACAGAGAGGCTTAACAAGTCCATAGCGGACATGCTGTCAATGTACGTTGACGTAAAACACAAAACCTGGGACGAAATTCTTCCGTACATCACGTTTGCATACAATACGACAACGCAAAAAACAACGCGATTTCCGCCTTTCCGACTCGTTTACGGACGCCACGTGCGAACCATGCTCGATGCTATGCTTCCGTGTGACCAAAGCAATGAAATCACTCCAGACGCTGAGGAATACACTCAATACGCCGAAGAAGCTCGTCAGCTAGCTCGCATAAACACCAGTCGCCAACAAGATGAAGACGCACGACGTTACAACCTCCGCCATCGAAACGTCACCTACCACCCTGGGGACCGAGTGTGGGTATGGACCCCTGTCCGGCAACCAGGCTTATCCGAAAAACTCCTAAGCCGTTATTTTGGACCGTACAAGGTTCTTAGACGTGTCACAGATCTTACCTACGAGGTATTTCCGGACGGCGCAGCGTCTTCTCGTTGACAGCTTCGGCCCGAAACCGTGCATGTCGTTAGGCTGAAGCCGTACTTCACACAGTAGCCCTTGTGGTTCACGTGTTGCGACAAGCCGTGACATTGTGCTGCTGCTGCTGCTGTTCGTGTTCTCCTCTGTTTTTATGCCTTTTGTTTTTGCGCTTGGCGCAAGCATTGGCGCAATTTCCTCATTTGCGCTGCGAGTACTGGCACTCTCCCTCCTTTGGTTCTCTGTATCTGCGTGTGTATGCCTTCATTTTTTTTTCGTTACGAGCATCGAGTCGATGCTTTTAAAGGGGGGACTAATGCCACCTGATATGCTTGGGTGAGATCCGGGAGTGGAAGAAGACAAAGACGATCTGTCTGAGCTGCTGCTTGGCTAGTCGACTCAACGAACCCAATAAACCAAGTTTGTCTTAAGAAACGTGACAATATATGTATATATATATATATATATATATATATATATATATATATATATATATATATATATATATATATATATATATATATATATATATATATATATATATATATATATATATATACGTATATATACATATATATATAATATATATATATATATATATATATATATATATTTATATAATGAAATAGAGGTGTTGTACGTCGAGAAAGGTTCAGACGCAGCTTGACAAAATGTGCTTTATCAGGCAGGTCTGGCTAACGACGAGCGGCGTGCGCGAGCTACTACTACAGCCACCGATCATCCTCGTTTTTTTCATTACCAGCAGAGCGTCCGTTATTCAGATTCATTACAATTACTCCCCGCGAAATAAGGAGCCATCCTGGCGACCTATGGACACGTAAACACGGGAGGGTCGTAGCAGTGCTTAAGTCTCGAGACGTGGACAATCAGCTGGCCACGACGACGTTGGTCAGAAGATGGTTCCAGTGGCTCAATGAGGTAATTCACTGGTGACGTTTTTTGTAGCACACGATATGGGCCGTGATACTTGGGGACCAACTTGGTAGAAAGGCCAGGTGTAGCAGAAGGGACATGCAGCCAGACGAGTGAACCTGGATCGTAGGAAGTAGTGTTATTTGATGCGTCATGGTGGTGCTTTTGGCGTCCTTGATCTTCGGTTGTGAATGATGTTGTCAGTTGGCGGCATTCTTCAGTGTATGTAGCGGCTTGAGACAAAGTCGTGGACTCTGAGGAGTCAGGTTTGTACAAAATAATGGTGTCCATAGTGCAAGAAGGTTAGCGTCCGTAAAGGAGGAAAAAAGGAGAGAACCCAGTAGCGCTTTGAATGGCGGTATTATAAGCGAACGTGAGAAACGGGAGCACTCGGTCCGAATTGGAGTGCTCTGACGAGATATACATAGACAGCATGTCACCAAGGGTGCGGTTGAAGCGCTCTGTCATTTCATTGGTATGGGGATGATAGGCGCTTGTAGTGCGGTGAACGACGTGGCACTCACGCAGCAATGCTGTGATGACGTCTGACGAGAATACGCGACCACGATCGCTCAGTAACTGTCGAGGTGCTCCATGACGTAATACGATGTTATGAAGAACGAAAGTCGCAACGTCTTTTGCTGTAGACTAGGGAAGGGATGAAGTTTTGGCATACCGCGTGAGATGGTCGACGGCAACTATGATCCAGCGGTTACCGTCAGCAGTGTTGGGAAGGGGACCACAGATATCGATGCCGACGCGGTCGAATGGTCGGGATGGGCATGGTAGGGGTAGCAAGGTACGGCTGGCGTGACAAGGGGGGTTTTTTGTCTCTGGCACATCGAGCAGGCCCGAACGTACTGTCGTATAAAACGGTACATACCACGCCAGTAATATCGGAGACGTATGCGAGAATAAGTCTTCAGGAAACCTGCGTGGCCACATTGAGGGTCGTCATGAAACGTGGAACAAATTTCGGATCGCAGATGATGTGGAATCACGAGTAGCCACTCACGTCCACCGGGTGGGTAGTTGCGTCGGTACAGCACGTCGTCACGAGTGGCGAAGTGCTCGACTTGCCGACGCAACGTGCGAGAATGGGGGGAAGCCCAGTCAGGATATCTAGAATCGAAGCAACCCAAGGGTCCTTGCGTTGCTCAGATGGCATGTCGGCGATGGTGACGGCAGTGGCATCACAGGTTAGACTTTCGCAGCAGTCCGGGTCAGGGGGTAGAGGCGAACGGGATAGGGCGTCTGTGTTAATGTTTCCGGCTGGAGTGATAGACCAAGCGAGTATTATATTCTTGGAGGCGTAATGCCCATCGGGCGAGGCGACCGCTTCGATCCTTCAGTGACGACAACCAGCAGAGGGCGTGGTCGTCAGTCACGACGTCAAACGAGCGCCCGTACACGTAAGGTCGAAATTTCTCTATCGCCCAAATAATGGCGAGGCATTCCTTTTCAGTGACAGAATAGTTGGTTTCGGCTTTGCTAAGAGTTCGGCTTGCGTAGGTAACCACGTACTCTTGGAAGCCGTCTTTCTTCTGTGCAAGAATAGCGCCTAGCCCGACACCACTAGTGTCGGTGTGGATCTCTGTGGGTGCCGATGGGTCGTAGTGTCGCAGAATAGGCGCGACGTGAGGAGGCGGCGCATTTTATTGAAAGAATCGTCACAGGTGGCAGACCAGGCTAAAAGGTCTCTAGAGCCGGCGAGCAGCTTGGTCAAAGGAGATATGATCGTCGCGAAATTGCGGACGAAGCGCCGGAAGTAAGAGCAAAGGCCTATGAAGCTTCAGAGCTCTTTCATGGTGGTCGGTTTGAGAAACGCTGAAACGGCTGTAAGTTTGGCAGGGTCAGGAAGAATGCCGTCTTTTGAAACCACGTGGCCAAGGATCGTAAGCTTTTGAGCGGCGAAATGGCACTTCTTCAGATTCAGTTGCAGCCCCGCGGCAGAAATACACGCGAGGACTTTTTCGCGGCGGGTTAAATCCGTTGCGAAATCAATTGAAAAGACAATGCCATTTAAATAACAAAGGCAAACGTTCCATTTGAGGCCTCGAAGGATAGAGTCCATCATCCGCTCGAAAGTAGCTGGCGCGTTGCAGAGGCCGAAGGGCATGACTGTGAATTCGTAAAGCCCGTCGGGCGTGATGAAAGCAGTTTTTTCGCGATCGGCCTCTGCCGCGGGTACCTGCCAGTATCCAGAGCACAGATCTAAAGAAGAGAAAAATTCGGCTCCCTGTAGGCAGTCCAAGGCATCGTCAATGCGTGGCAGCGGATAGACATCCTTGCGCGTGATTCGGTAGAGACGCTGGTAGTCCACGCAAAACCTAATGGATCCATTCTTCTTCTTCACCAACACAACTGGAGAGCCCCAGGGACTGCTTGACGGTTCGATTATGCCACGTGTCAGCATGTCATCAACCTGCTCATTGATGGCACGGCGTTCGGTAGTTGACACACGATATGGACGCTGCCGTAATGGCGTCTCTAGACCGGTATCTATACGGTGAACAACAGATGACGCTCGACCTAAGGAAGGCTGATTGTGGTGAAACGAGGCTTTAAAACGCTGTAGGAGCTTGAACAGCTGTTCCTGCTGCCCAAGCGTGAGGTTACAATCAATTGACTTGCGGAATACATCCATAGGTTCATTAGCGTCAGTTGCGGGTGTAATGGCACAATTCGGTAAAAATGGCTTGTCTGGATAGATCGGGTCTTCGAAAATACAATTTAAGGTCTCGAGGCTTCCCAGACACTCGCCGCGTAGCAGGATGTACGGACAAGCAGAAACGTTGCACGCATAAAGTACCGCCGAACCATTGGAAAAGTTGATGACGGCAAACGGGAGGACGATGGTTCGGTGTTGCACACTTGCTAAAGTTGGTTGGAACAGGAGCGTCGAGTTAGTGGCAGCAGGGGAAAACACAGGCACTAGGACGGCGGACAACGGTGCGATGCGGACGTCAGCTGCGGCAAACACTTTCCAGGAACTGTGGTGGTCGATATCAAGGCACGGATTTGTCAACGTGAGTTCAGCACGAGTGCGGTCGACGAGGGCCTAATTGGTAGAAAGGAAATGCCATCCTAGTATGACGTCGTGAGATGATCGTGGGAGAACAACGAAGTTGATGGAGTACCAAACATCTTGAATAAGAACGCGTGCTGTGCTCTGAGCTGTTGGCGCGATGAAATGGGAGGTGGCTGTACGCAGAACAAGATTCGTAAGCGGCGTTGTAACTTTTCTCAAATCGCGACTCAGTTTTTCACTAATTACAGAAACGACGGCGCCTGTGTTGACAAGTGCACGTACAGCAAAACCTTGTACTAGCACGTCAATTTCGTTGGTCGGACGCAGAGGAGGTCTTAGAAAGCTCGACGACGACGCAGTTCTTGCTTCCGTAACTGTGGCTGTCAGTTTTCCTCTCGAGCGGGGCTCGTGCGCCGAAGCATTGGTGAGACATATCGGCGATGGGGTGGTAATGACCGGCGAGAATCGACATGGCGTCGTGGGGACAATGAGTCGGTGATAGGAGAAGATGGTCGCTGGGGATTCTGGGCAGCCTGGTAATTTGCAGAATTCCCATAGTCTGGAGGCTGGAAGTTGCGACGGCGACAGTAGCGTGGTACATGTCCCTCGAAACCGCATGCGAAACAGATGGGTCGATTATCCAAGGTGCGCCATGGGTTAACGACAGAAGGTGCAGAGGGCGAAACGGGATGGGATGCCGTGTATGTAGGCAGCGTCGTAGGGGAGGAGGACCCGGTGCCCCGGTATGCGCCAGAGACAGGTGGGGCTGGGGGTCTAGCAACGACGGCAGCGTAGGTCAGTGGCTTAGGGACAGATGGCGATGGAGGCAGTGCCTGCGTGACCTGTGTCTCAATAACCTGGCGTAGACGTGAGTCTAACGAGGTCACTGGCGCGGATGCTTTGGCCACAAGAGAAAGCTGACGCGCAACTTCTTCGGGAATGAATTGTTTGATGTGGGGTAGTAAGACGGTGTGATCAGCAGCGACGTCGTGCACGAGGGCGGAAACTTCAGCCGTATCTTCAGCGGCCCTGCGCGTCGAGACACGCTGCTTACGCAACTCGTCGTACTCCTGACAGAGCTGGACAACATCGGTGACGGTCTGTGGATTCCTAGCGACGAGCATCTGGAAGGTATTGTCGTCAACTCCTTTGATGATGTGCTTGATTTTGTCGCGTTTGGTTAGAGATTCATCGACGCGCTTGCAAAGAGACAAGACATCTTCAATGTAACTTGTAAAGGTCTCGTCCATGCGCTGGACTCGACTACGGAGACGCTGTTCCGCGTGAAGCCGGCGCACGGCGGGCTGACCGAAGACCGCGGCGATGGTGGTCTTGAAGGCGGACCAGTTTGTGATTTCGCCTTTGTGGTTCTAGGACCAGAGGCTGGCCACATCAGCGAGGTAAAAGCGCACGTTTGTGAGCTGGTCGCAGGCGTTCCACTTGTTGGAAGCGCTTACGATTTCGTACACGATGATCCAGTCCTCGACGTCTTGTTCGTCGTTGCCGCGAAAAATTGGTGGGTCGCGTTGCCGAGGCACGCCAGTACAGTAGACTGTCATTGGTAAGGCAGCTTGAGAAGGGCCAGGAGCAGTCATGGTGAACGGTGAGGGTAGCATCCGATTGCGAAGTTCCAGGTTTATGGGAACCCCGGCTCCTCCACCACTTAAAATAGAGGTGTTGTACGTCGAGAAAGGTTCAGACGCAGCTTGGCAAAATGTGCTTTATCAGGCAGGTCTGGCTAATGGCGAGCGGCGTGCGCGAACTAATACTACAGCCACCGATCATCCTTGTCTTCTTCATTAACAGCAGAGAGCGTCCGTTATTCAGATTCATTGCAATATATATATATATTTAAATATATATATATATATATTTATATATATATATATATATATTATATATATATATATATATATATATATATATATATATATATATAACCAAGTGTTTGTTCATCCTTTCAATTTCAACCGCGAAGAAAGCCATTTCAACAGCCTATTACGAAGTTTGTGCGAACGTTCTAGGGATGCGTCTTTTTTTGACCACTTGTTCGAATAGCTGACGCCTGGACGAGTACTGGCAGCCGATGGACTGCGTGTGAGCTTTGTGGGCGTCGCACTGATGGCAAGTCGCTTACGCCAGCTTTGCTTCGACTCCCCAAGTAAAGCAACTTCAAATAGTTGGGGCGACGCTCTATCTTCGCCCCAGTACCTTCGGGGGCTTATTCCACAAAGACGCCATCAGACTACGCCAGAAACCGCCAAGACCCTCAAAACGGAACCTCATGCTAGTCGGCCTACCAAAAGTATCCCGGGTGACGCCAGTTCTTCTGGCAACGGAACCGCTTTGAAGGAGCCACGCAGCGACGCCATGCTCACCGAACAAACGTCTACATCGTCCACCAACCAGCGGTCATCGGGTCATCTTTTTCTGCCCCGGAACAAGAAAAGCTACCCCTGCTCTGCCCAGAGGAATTCCGCACCAGGAACATCAGTCAGCTCGGCTTCACAAGACCCCCGAAAGATGGCAGTTTCGCTTACGGGCTCCAGGTACCCACTTCGACGCAAACATTCAGACGTTTTAAAAAGAAAACCAAATAATTGTCTGCAGCACACTTTGTCGAATAGAATCCTGAGTTCAAAGTGTTCTATGCAGTTTCAAACAATTAGGAAGTCTGTCGAGAAATGTGTCCGTTTGGAGCTACATGTGTCATCTCTAGAACCATATTCAGCGGCTTCCATTCAGCCTAGAGGTTTAGGTCTCTGTCTACAGCCAGCAACATCAAAGCTATCGAAATGCAATGCGAGGAAGTGGCTTGACACCTTAAAGAACGCCTCACTTGAGCCGGTACACAGTGTATTAAGCCATTATCGATCTTCCCTGAAATCCCTGATAAACAGGGAGCGCCGACTACTCGCTCGGTTTAGCATTTCTCCTGAAGAATCATCGTCCCTAAGAGCATATGAGGAAAAAAAACGTTCCAAGCTTAACGCTCAGAAATGCAAAAAGTTGCTCAGAGTTGGTGTAAAACTTCAAAACTTAGCACCTCCATCTGCGGCCAAGAAAGATCATGTAAGCCTGCACCCGACAACATTACTAATATTTCAACCGCTATCTTATTGAAAGAAGAACTCAGCCTTTTATCCCGCGGTTTAAGCTTCTGTCCAGCAAGTAGTAACTATAATGAACTTAAATCATACAAGTATTTAGACAACTTCGCACGAAATATGAGACTATGCGAATATTTCTTCCATCAGCCGGCTCCCGCCGACGATCCTACCGCTTCACCCTCGGCTAAACGTTGGACACCGGGCTCACAACGTAACAAACACTGGGACATGTTTATTAAAGCAGTACAGCGAGATATTATTCAAGCTTATAATAAACCCCGGTCTTTTCGTCGAAACCTATCAACCCTAGAAATAAAAGCTATAGCAAACCTTGGCGAACGCACTGACATCACAATAAAACCTGCAGACAAGGGGGTGCCATTGTTGTCAGGGACACGACCAAATATATTACTGAAGCGAACAGTCACCTGAATGATAGGTTGTTTTACAAACGACTCGAGGCCGATTTGACTGAAGATTATAAAGCGACGTTAGACGGCACAATAAGTAAACTAATAAAGGAGAAAAAACTAAGTGATGGGGCAGCTTCTCTGATCCCTCTTAGTCCGCCAGCTGGTAGTTTCGATTTCTTGCCGAAAATTCATAAACACAATAATCCTGGTCGTCTAATTGTTTCCGGCATAGGTACCGTGACAGAAAACTTGTCGCGTTACGTAGATAGCCTGATAAACCAGATACCCCCTAGGTTCCTGTCATTTCTGCGAGATACTAACGACTTCCTTTCCGATATTACCAACCTTATTATACCTAACTACGCTCTCCTTGTCCCTCTCGATGTTGCGTCTCTCCACACAAGCATACCACACTTGGATGGTATAAGGTCCGTGGTTGAGGCTTACGATCACTCCGTTCTCGACTAGTTCATTGATTGCTCGACTATAGCTATACTGCTTGAAATGATTCTTCAGAACAACAACTTTGAATTCAATGGAGGTAATTATGCTCAAGTAAGTGGTACGTCTATGGTACTAAGATCTGGCCAAGCTACGCGGATATGTTTATGGGATCCCTTGAGAACGAATTCTTGTCGGGTCGTTCGCTCAAACCATTTTATTATAAAAGATTTATTCATGACATATTCATGATTTGTCACATGGAGAGGAAGAACTTTTGCCTTGTATTTCGGACTTTAATAGTACTCACCCTTCCATATCCTTTTCAAACACATATTCACCAGAGACCATTAACTTTCTCGATGTCACAGTATGTCTCGATAATGCAAAATTAAGCACTAAACTGTACCGCAAGCCGACTGACGGACAGAGGTATTTACACTTTCAAAGCAGCCACAAAAGGCACTGCAAGTCCAGCATACCTTACAGCCAGGCCTTACGCTTTAAGCGAATTCGCTCTGATCAACCTGACTTTGATAATAACTGTAACCAGCTACGCACTGCACACCTTAAACAGAAATATCCGCCCCAGTTAGTCGATGACGCAGTGAGGCGCACCGACGCACAAGACAGTACAGCACTCTCCATCTCCAAGGAAAACCCCATAAGTCATTCACAGGTTAACATGGTTTTAACCCATAACGCACAGGCACCTTACGTCACATCTGAAACACAACAACATACTTATGCAGAGCTAACGCCTCACAAAAGCGTTTCCAGAATTACTGCGTGTTGTGTACAGACGAGGCAAAAATTTGCGGGATTTATTAACTTCCTCTAAACCCAGACAGAGTAATAACGTCCAGATTCTTGGTTGTAATCCTTGTAAAAAGCCCCGCTGTAAAGTGTGTGCGCACATGACCACAACAACACTGGCAGCCAGCGCTGCGACGAACTTCAAGTTCAAAATTAAGTGCAATTTCACTTGTGATACTGCAAATGTCGTATATTTGCTAGAATGCTCAATCTGTCATGTACAATACATTGGTCAAACTGAAACTGCTTTTCGACACCGTTTCAATAATCATAAAGCTTATGTGCATGCCTTTTCTAACTTACCGATTTCAAGGCATGTCACCGAGGCAAGTCATTCTTTCAGTAATATAATAGCTACAATACTGGAATCGCGTTTTAAATCACACCATGAACGCGAAGTAGAAGAGTCATTTCTAATTCATAAATTCAAAACACTATCTGATGGCATGAATGAGAGCCCGGGTACGCTTACTTGCATATTGACTTAGTAAATCGCCGTTTTGTCTTACTGGCTAGTGTATATTCTTTGCACGATGTTGACCTATAGTTTATTATTACGTACATAAAGTAGGTGGCCTTTGTCGCTTCACCGTTTTACTCGCATTCATTTCGCTCTGCCTGCTTTTTGATTTTGTTTTCATCTCTCTAAACTTCTTTTTCTACGAGCACGTCGGTGGCACCGTGCTAGTCGTGAAACGCATTCCTCTGAAGAGGATGGAGATGAACTCGCATGGCAGGTAAAGAAACAGACGTCCACGAAAGAAGTAGAGGAGCGTCCATATACTAGGTAAAATGGTGAGTAGCCGGTTGTCCGCTGAATGGCCGCATTGTAGGCGAAAGTGACGAACGGTGGAACTACATCACAGTTCTTGTGGTCTGGTTTATTATAGGCGGCGATCATGTCGGCAAGAGTGCGGTGGAATCACTCAGTGAGGCCGTTAGTCTGGGGATGATAACTAGAGGCAGTCTTGCGTGTTTTGCCGAAGGCGTGAAGAATTTCGTTCAATAGTTGTGAAAGGAAGGCCCTTCCACGGTCACTGAGCATTACACGTGGAGCACTATGACGCATTATAATGGTTCGGAGGATGAAATCGGCAATTTCAGAAGCTGAACCGGTAGTGACGGATGCCGTCTCGGCGTAGCGCATCAAATGGTCAGTGGCTGTTACTATCCACCGGTTTACAGCAGCACTGACTGGAAGGGGGCCATAAAGATCGACGCCTACAACTTCGAATGGTGTGGCTGGGCACGGAAAAGGCTGTAGTGTACCGGCTGGAGCAGATGTTCGTATTTTTCTACATTGGCAGGTAATGCAGCTCCCGACGTACCGAGCTACACTACTGGCAATGCTTGGCCTAATAAACCGACTTCGAAGGCGATCGTAGGCTTTACGGTAATCAAGGTGACCAGCAGTCGGATGGTCATGAAGCGCTTAGAGGAATTCGGACCGAAGCGATCGGGGTAAAACAGGAACCCAGCGTCGACCATCATGATGGTAAATTTTGCTGTACATCACCGAGTTGTCCAGCCTAAATTGCTAGAGTGTTTGACAGAGCCTCGCATTAGGTGGACGGGGACTGCCAGTGAGGTAGCTTATATTACATCGACAGTATGGGTCAGCCACCTGTCGAGAAGGAAAATTGTGGCGGTCGTCCGAAGGCAGCTGGTTCATAGAGGCAAGAGAGGAAACCACCCTAGACGTGGACTCCGAGGGTGTGTTGTGCGAAGTGATTGCGGAAACGCTGTGTGGAGCCGCTGGTAGTGGGGAGCGAGAAAGATTGATTGATTGATTTGTGGGGTTTACCATCCCAAAACCACCATTTGATTATGAGAGACGCCGTAGTGGGGGGCTCCGGAAATTTTGACCACCTGGGGTTCTTTAACGTGCACCCAAATCTGAGCACACGGGCCTACAACATCTCCGCCTCCATCGGAAATGCAGCCGCCGCAGCCGGGGTTTGAACCCGCGACCTGCGGGTCAGCAGCCGAGTACCTTAGCCACTAGACCACCGCGGCGGGGCAGCGAGAAAGAGCATCGGCGTCACTATGCTATCGGCCACACTTGTATACGATGTCAAATTCATACCCTTGGAGGCGTACAATCCAGCGGCCGAGGCGTCCCGACAAGTTCTTGAGTGTCGAAAGCCAACATAAAGCGTGGTGGTCGGTCACACTGGTGAAATGGCGGCCGTGCAGATAAGGACAAAAATTGTGCACTGGCCAAGCGATGGCGAGGCACTCCTGCTCGAAGATCGTGTAGTTCCTCTCGGCTGCAGAGAGAATGCGGCTAGCGTATGCAACGACCCGCTCTTGCGAAGAGTTGTTGCGTTGCAGAAGCACGGCTCCAAAACCACGGCCGCTAGGGTCTGTATGCAGGAAGGTCGGTGCATCATTGTGAAAATGAGAAAGTACTGGGTCGGTCATGAGAGCACTCTTCAACTTGTCGAAAGCCGATTCACATTCCTGAGACCACTGAAAGGGCGTACTAGACGCAAATAGCTTATGAAGTGGTGCAGATATGAAGGCAAAGATTTGTAGAAATCGCCGAAATTAAAAGGGGAGATCAAGTAAACTTCGCAAACCTTTCGGTTTCTCAGGGCGAGGGAAGTGAAGCACTGTAGCAGTTTTGTCGGGGTCTGGACGAATTCCGTCCTTGCTCACAACATGGCTGAGGACCTTGATAGATCTGCTGGCGAAATGGCACTTCTTGGTTTTAATTTGAAGACCAGTGCCCGCAAAGCAAGTCAGGACTTCGTCTAAGCGTTGCATAAGTTGCAGAAACGTCGATGAAAAGACAACAATGTCATCGAGATAACATAGGCAAGTCTTCCATTTCAGGCCACGCAGCACGGTGTCAATCATGCACTCAAAAGTTGCGGGCGCATTGCATAGACTGAACTGCATAGCATTGAATTCGCATGGGCCGTGCGGGGTTGCAAACGCAGTTTTTTCTTCATCATCTCATCATCATCAATCGAGGGCGTCGTCGGGGCATGGCATGCGGTATACGTCCTTCCTAGTGTTCTTATTGAGTGCTCGGTAATCGATGCAAAATCGCATGGAACCGTCTTTTTTACGCACCAGAACGATGAGAGATGACAAAGAACTGGTTGACGGTCGGATTATCTCCAGTTGAAGCATATCGTGTACGTTTTCCTCAATGATTTTTCGTTCGGCTAGAGAGACGCGTACGGACGGCGGTGTGCAATGAATGTTCCGTCGGTCTGAAAACGATGTGCTGTAGCGGTTCTGGCCCAGGGTGGATGAATAGACTTCAAAAGAGTTTGGAAGCTTCTCCTACAAATCAAGAAGCTCCTGCTTCTGTGATTCTGTCAGGTCTTTCTTGATGGCTGCTGTAAAGGCCGAGGAAGCAGCATAATCTGCAGGGTGGCCTTTAGAGGAGACAGGGGTATGAGGCGCGACACACACAGGCTCCAGATAGGCAACGCAGGTGACAGCAGGGCCCCGTGGCAGTAACATTCTATCTGGTGTGGTGTTAGTAGCAGCGAGGACAGCTGATCGATTGTAAGTGAGCCACACCTGATGCGAGAGCTATGCTTTTATTAAGGCAACAGGTCGACGGAGTGACCAAACTTCCACCAGAGTCGACGTTGTTGGACTAAACTGAGACTAATTGCTGTTCGTGCCGTGGAAGCTCGATGTCTACAGCAGCGAAAAGTCGAAGTGGCCTGTAGGTTTCGTCGCTGAGCAAGTGGTCTGTGTCAGTAAGATGAACGACATGTTGTGCACTACAAATAGCCGCGAAAGCAGAAAAAAGAATGTCTCAGCCTAAATAGAGTTCTTGGGAGCATGGGGATAGCACAGCAAATTTTATATGATGAAGAATGTCGTCGATTAGCACACGGGCAGTACAGAGAGCGGAAGGGCGAATCATTGTTCCTTGGGCTGTAACCAGTGTTGGTCCATCATAAGACGTCGTGAATTTTCGAAGATTGGCATACAAATCAGCATAAATAAGAGAAAATGGAGCCCCAGTGTTCATCAAAGCATCAACGTCCACTCCCTAAACTGTCACTGAAATGATATTGTAAGGGCACTCTGGAGGAACTAGAGTCCTGTGTTGGACTGCCTTTTGTCCTCCGAAAACTGCATCGCTTAGTTTTCCAGACGCCGATGAGAAGCGAGGGAAACAGGCTGAAGAGGAGAAGAGAAGCGACGATAGGGCGACGGTGAATGGTGTCGGGTTGATCGATGACTACTGCGCAGTCCACCCGATGCTGGCGGAGATGGAGACCGATGCAGCGGTGACGAATAACGGCGGCCGTGGTACAAGGCTCCTGCGGTATAGTACCGTTCTCGTGTGTCGTACCCTCGACGCTCGTCTTGCTGGCGCTTGCGGCAAAAGCGTGAAATGTGACCACGATAGCAGCAATATGTGCTCGTACGGCTATTCGATCGATAAGGAGGGTAGTAACTTGCGTTAACTGCACCGGGAGAGAGAGCAGTGAGAGGGACAGATGACGGCTCAGGCGGTAGTGATGGAAAGCTCGTGCGAAAGCTTGTAGGAGGTACGGCAGCAACCGACGCGTACGTTCGTGGCGGCGACGTCGATCTAACTGTGTCTGATGGTGCGGTGGCGGCATGCGAGAACGATGGGGGAGTACGAGCGACAGTGGGCTGCAGCAGGGTCACGTGGGTCATAGACGTGAGCTACTTCTTGATGACATCCCGCAATGACATTGAAGAAGACTGAGAGAGAGAAAGAATGTAGGAAATGTAGGAAGGTTAACTAGACTATGCGTCCAGTTTGCTACCCTACACACGGGGAGAGGGAGAGGGGAGTAAAAAAGAGAGAAAAGAATAGACACATGTCACATAACACACACAATGCCGAGTTTCACAGGTGGTCCCTCAATGAAGTGGCTGTCAAGTATCTCAGGAGGGCTCGTGTGGCTTTCTGTGCTGATGTGCTGCGCGACCAGGGTCCTAAGATCTTTGCTTCATTAAATGGCCGGTCATCGAGTCTATTCAAGGTACACTGGAGAGTCCGCCGATCTTCATCAAATTGGGCACAGTGGCACAAGAGATGTTCAATAGTCTGTGTACAGTTGCAGCTTTTACACTTGGATGAATCCGCCATGCCAATGCGATAGCTGAATGACTTAGTAAACGCTACCCCAGTCCACAGCCGGCACAGCATTGTAGCGTCACGTTGAGAAATCTTGGATGGCAGTTGTTTCTGGAGTAATGACTTAAAATTTTTAGGGTGATAATTGGAGTTAAGTGGAGAATTCCAGTGCACAAGCGTGGCATTATGCGCGATGTGACGAAGTTCTTTAGCTGCGTCTACTCTTGACAAGAGTGGGCAGAACAGCGGTGACGCCGGAACAATGCCTAATCACTGCTTGTTCTTCGTGCAGCTCCTCAGATTTTTGCATGGCTTCTTCTGTCACGGCGCTGCCTCAACGTCCATGGTGCCTTTTTTGCGACACGTGGAACCTGCCGATAGAGCACCTCCGGACTGCCCCGTCACTCGTCTCGGTGATGGCCATGGCGTGTTCTGTGGCTTTTCGAACGGCCTGCCACGTGTTGAACTATTGATTGAGGCCACTGTTATTCAGCCAATTAGCGGTCACCTACGGACAGCGACGTCTACATGGGAGAATATAGAGGACATCCCGTCAGCACATTCCTTCACTGGGCAGAACAGCGGTGACGCCGGAACAATGCCTAATCACTGCTTCTTCTTCGTGCAGCTCCTCGGATTTTTCTATGGCTTCTTCTGCGACGGCGCTGCCTCATCGTCCATGGTGCCTTTTTTGCGACACGTGGAACCTGCCGATAGATTGCCTCAGGACTGCCCCGTCACTCGTCTCGGCGATGGCCATGGCGTGTTCTGCGGCTTTTCGAACGGCCTGCCACGTGCTGAACTATTGATTGAGGCCATTGTTGTTCAGCCAATTACCGGTCACCTGCGGACAGCGACGTCTACATAAGAGACTATAAAGGACATCCCTTCAGCACATTCCTTCCGTGGGCAGAACAGCGGTGACGCCGGAACGATGCCTAATCACTATTTGTTATTCGTGCAGGTATCGTTCATCCAGCATTGCCTATAGTTATCGATCAGATGACCGCTTTTTGTTACTGCTGTTCTGCCCGAGCAGTCTTGTTGATTTCTGTTTTGTGTGTTGCATTGCTACGATGACCTTCTCTTGAGTGGGGACGTTGAGCTTAACCCTGGGCCTAGGGGGGTGCCTTCAACAAAAACATCAAAGGCACAGGGAGCTAATGCCAATAATACAAGTGTCAATCACTGCTCAGACAGTCCCGCTCCAGAAACGGCTAATCTCCTCGCGCAATCGTTGGCTCGTCAAAAGCAAATTGCTAGTAACATTGCAGATATAAAGGAGTCCTTTAATTCTCGCTTTGACGCCCTTGAAGCGTGCGTATCTTCACTGGATTCTTCTACAGCTGCTTTTGACTGCAGTGCAGTGTACGACAAGCTTAACTCTAAAATTGCCTCTATTAGGCAATCAGTATGTAAACTAACTTCGAAATCCGACGATTTAGAAAACCGTTCGTGCCGGAACATATCCTTTTGCATGGTTTACGAGAAACTCACGACAAAAATATTGACTATTTATTGCATACTGTTTCGCAAATACTAACAGAGCATCTTAAACTAACATGTCCAGATATTTAGAGCTGTCACCGTGTGGGCCGACCACGGGATGGGAGACCGCGTCCTGTTATACTTAAAATTTTTGACTTCAGAGAAAAAATGCGGGCTATGAAAAGCGTTTCGAAACTGAAAGAATCTGGTTTTCATATCACGGAGGACTTATCACCAAACGTGCACGCCTTACGTAAGAAACTGTGGGACGCTACAGGAAGTTTTCGTGATAAGGGATGCAGAGTTAAACTACGCTACGATCATGCTTATATTGATGATGTACGCTACATGTGGGACACTGATACAGACACGCTAAAACGCATTACCAACAAAGTTGCTAAAAACACTTCTACTGCTACGGCCGGAGCAAGTACTCGTTGACTACAGCCATGTAACAGCAGTATAGGTTTCTTGTGTTTGAATGCAAGAAGCATTGTGAACAAGTTTATACCTTTACTCGCTCTTCTATCATCATATACACCCCAGGTAATTGCGTTAACAGAGACTTGGTTACACAGCGACGTGTACGATTCTGAATTTACACCCCTAGGCTATGTAACAATACGGAACGACCGATCTTGTGGTAAAGGCCGTGGTGTCGCTCTTCTTCTTCGTTCGAACATAATATTTTCTGTGCTCTCTGATACGCCTAATGTCGAAGTTACTTGGTGTAAGCTATGTTTAAAAGGGCTGTCTGTGATTTTTGGTGTGTGCTATAGAGCACCTGGTTCTCCAATAAAAACTTTAGAAAAGCTTAGCTTGTTCATGCACGAACAGGACTTCGGCACCTCGGAGATTGTGTTCATGGGGGATTTCAATGCTCCGGGTATTCATTGGCGAACTCTGTGTTGCACCGGTCATGATCGGGCCATTTGTAGAGAAATTTTATCTCTTTCATTATCCCTTGGTCTTACTCAAATTGTGCAAACACCTACCCAAAAAACATCTGTCTTTGATCTGGTCTTCTTAAGTTCTCATCTAGTTGAATTTGGTTTTCAGTACGAAGTAATCGATAGCATTTCTGACCACAAAGCTGTGTTCGTTTCAATGCCCTCTCCATTGACTAAAGTACAGCCCAATGTTACTCATTTCTCTGACTTTTCTCGTTCTGATGACTCGTCAATAACGGACACCCTTGCATTTATTTTGATTCTTTTCAAGCGCTTGGTGTTCGCGAAGACGAAAACGTTGATAAACTGGTTGAAAACTTTGAATGCATCGTTGAACTGTGCATTAATAACTTTGTCCCCCTTCAGTCTAAAAATAGGAATCCAAAAGTTCCTTGGATGAATCGCACTCTACTGCATACGTCACGTCGCGTTTGTCGTTTGCGGCGCCAAAAAAAGGCGCAAGATTCTGACAGTATTGTTCAATTTAATAATACCGTAGTGCAACTACATACCAAATTTCAAAAAGCTGAACACTTTTATTTTCAAGTTGAGCTTCCAAGATTACTTCAATCCAACCCACGCAAATTTTGGACTTCCATATCACCAACTAAAACTAATACCATATCGTTTATGCTAGACGGTAAGGCTATTTCAGACCCACTTGAAATAGCTAACGCTTTCAATGTCTACTTTCAGTCTGTATTCACGCATGACAACAGTTTTCTCCCAGTATTCAGAAGCCCTAATCCTGAGCTCGCTATTGATGATGTGTTGATTAACGAGGACGGCATCCTTAACATGATACTTAAGTTAGACTGAAAAAAGTGCACTGGGCCCGACGACATTCCAAACAGCTTTCTCGTACAATACTCTCTGTGGTGCGCACGTTATTTGTCAATCATTTTTCGAAAATCCGTATTTTCAAGCACTATTCCCTAGTCCTGGAAACTAGCCAAAGTCTTGCCCTTGCATAAGTCTAGCAACAAGCAACTCCTGTCTAACTACATACTGATATCACTTACTTCAAATTCCAGTAGACTGCTTGAGCATGTCATTCACAATCATATAACGGAATATCTTGAGTCAAATAACCTACTCTCGAACATTCACCATGGCTTTCGCCGTGTTTTCAACACATTAACACAAGTGGTCGAATTTGCGCATGACATATCCACCAATCTTGACATTGGCAATCAGATTGACGCGTTATTCATAGACTTTTCCAAGGCCTTCGACACCGTTATACACAATAAGCTGCTAAGTAAAATTGATGCTATTTTAAACAACCCTCGATTAACCAACTGGATAGCTAGCTGTCCTAAATCTCGATCTCAATATTTGTCATTCCACTCCACTTCGTCCTCAACTGTCGAAGTAACTTCGGGTGTTCCACAGGGTTCCGTTCTAGGATCTTTATTATTTTTAATATTTATAAATGACCTTTTGAACAATTTGAAGTCTCAGGTCCGTCTTTATGCCGACGACTGCGTCTTATGTCAGGTAATTTCTTCTCCTAGCGATCATGCCTTACTTCAGGATTCCTTCACCAGCTTTTGCACATGTTGCAGGCTTTGGTAGGTGCGCATTAACTTTCAGAAAACTGTAGTGGTATTACTCACTAACTGCTGTTCTCCGTTGCTGCATAATTACACTTCCGAGACCACAATAATTCCCCGGGCACAAGAGTATAAATACCTTGGGGTTATCTTTTCCCACAGCTTACATTGGTCGCGGCATATTGATTACATCACATCCAAAGCATTGAAAAAATTAGGTTACCTGCGTCGTACGTCATCTAAATCTCCGAAATGCACCAGGTTACTGTTGTATAAAACGCTCATACGCCCTATACTAGAATATGCTTCATGTGTCTGGAACCCGTATATAACATGCGACGTCAACAAAATTGAATCTGTTCAAAGTAAGGCGGTTGGCTTCATTCGCCATTGCTACGATCATAACTTTTCACCTTCATCAGCAATGACTTCCTTGAAACTCCCTCTCCTATCCACCAGACGTGATACCTAATCTTTAAACCTATTGCATTCATTTCTTCACTCATCTTGTCGACTATCTTCAGATGGTTACATCTCATATGCTGATACTCTTTCAACTAGACGTTACCACAGCCTCAACCTAAAGCCTTGTGTAAAGACACACGGACATTTTCAAGAACAGATTTTTCTAGAGTTATGGAAATGTGGAATGACTTACCCGGTAGTATTCGTGAATTATCGTTGTCGGAATTTGTAGACGCACTGTTATAATAAATGATTTTTTTTATGTCAACCTTGTAATCAGTGTGTTTTGTTCATGTAAATGTACCCCACTCCTGCAATATCCCTGTATTGGGCTGCAGTATTTGAAAATAAATAAATTAACAGTGTGGGCGCTCCATCGTGGGCACATCGGGCAGCGTCGTTGGTGAGGTGGTTACCACTGATGCCACAGTGGCCCGGAAACTATTGTAAAACAATATCGTGTCCTTGATCAGTGGCGCGATGACAAATTTCAATAATGCGATACACCATCTGGTGGTAGTTTCCACGTCGTAGTCTTCGCACGCATTGAAGGGCTGCCTTGAAGTCGCAGAAAATGGCCCATCTACTAGGGGATTCTTGCGTAACAAACTCGACAGCGGCTCAAAGAGCGGCGAGCTCGGATCCCATAGATGTCTTCACGTGTGATGTCTTGAATTTCACGGTGATTGATCGAGGTGGTATGACAGAGGCACCTGTCGAACTTCCCGAAACCGAACCGTCCGTGTTAACATGAATTCGGTTAGCATACGACAAATGCAAAAGGTCCAGTGAGATCTGCTTGAGGGCTGCAGATGACAGGCTTGCCTTTTTAGATATCCCCGACACTTCAAGGTGCACAGTGGGTCTTTTCATGCACCACTCTGGAGGTAGTGGTATGGTTGTGGGCGAGAATCTCCACGAGATGGAATTCTGGTTAGCTGCAACAACTTTGGAAAACGCTGCCTTTGGTCTTTCTAGTGGCAAGCTAGCAAGGTGGTGGTTAGGCACTCTGGATATGTGACAGATTTGTGTCCGGAGTGTGTCGACAGTTATGTATGTCGTGATCGGATTATCTTTAGCAGTACCAATTGTTGCTAACGTATTAGCGCACCGAGGGAGCCCTAAGCATGTGTGGAATACTTGGCCTTGAATGCTTTGCAGGACCCTGATATTAGTTTTCCAGGCGTTGGAAAGCACCAACGTGCTATTCCGCAAATATCCCAAGAAGAGTGCTCTGTACAGCTCAAGCATAGATGACACTGATGTGCCCCACGTTTTACCAGCGAGAAATCTCATCATGTGTGTGATAGAGCTGAGCCTCTTCTTCAAGTGCGAGATGTGAGCACTCCACGAGAGATCTCTGTCAATAATGACGCCCAGGAATCGGTGACGTCTCGTATACGAAAGATTCAAGTTGTCGATGGAAACAGGATAATAGATCATGGGCTTGCGAAAAAAAGGGACTAAGGCGCACAGCTCGGTGGAAGTTGTGAGGCCTCGAGCATGGAGGTACGTCGACGTTATTCTCGCTGCTTTTTGGAGCCGTGCGCGTACCTAGGTTCATGTCACTGCTGAAGCCCAGATACATATATCATCAGCGTATGTAGAGAGATTGACTGATTGAGGTAGACTTTGTAAAGGCCAATGATCGTGAGATTAAACAGCGTAGGACTGAGAACCCTGCCTTGTAGAACGCCACGAGTGGTGTAATGATCAACGGTTCGGCCTTCTGCAGTAAACACGAAGAAGTATCTCCTCTGTAGGTAGCTCCGAATCCATCGAAACATTTCTCCACCGATTCCAATGTTTGCCAAGGCATCTAGGATGGCATCGTGCGTTACGTTGTCTTATGCACCTTTCACATCGAGGAACATTGCAACCGAGATGCGCTTGAGGTATTTCTGTTGTTGCACAGAGGTTACGAGGTAATAGATGAGCGGCCTCTTCGAAAACCAGCCATGGCCTCTGGGTATATATTATAGCGTTCAAGGCAACACTCGAGGCGTGTCAGAAAGACTGAATGGAACACAAATAAAGTAGTGTGAATCTCACTGATTCTAATTCTTCGCGTATCATCACCCCTATTGTGTCTCGCAGGTTTGGATCCGCCGTAATACGGGCTTTATCACTCTCCGGTTCTAGGCGCATAGACTCAAGTTCTTCGAGGCGCTGACAGGTTGTCGCTACGTCAGCAACGGTAGCCGGATTCAGGATTGCAGGGACATTGAATGCGACGGGTTCAATCCCCTACAGAAGCTGGTGTACCTTGTCTGACTCTGTCATTAGTGTGTCAACCTAGCGGCAAAGTGAAAGAATATCCTCAATGTAGGATGTATACGACTCCCCAATGTGCTGTTTCCGAGTCGCGAGAGCTTTCTTTGGGAGAGTCGAACGAACAGCTGGTGTGCCAAAGACATGTCAAAGCTGATCTTTGAAGGCTGACCAGTCGGGGATGTCGATGAAGTGGTTGAAGGACCACGTCTTCGTGACACCCGTGAGGTAGAATGAGACGTGAGTGAGTTTGTAGGTGTTATCCCACTGGTTAGCAGCACCGACACGTTCGAAATCATCCAGCCATTTCTCCACATCTTCCTCGCGCATACCAGCGAAGGAATGGGGCTCACGCTGGAGGCTGTTAATGACGTGAGAAGGTGCGACACGCGGTGGTGGAGTGGGAACAGTTGCAGCACCGACCTCATCTTGGTGCGACATATTTCTGGACACCTGGCCCAAGTGGTAGAGTGGTCCAAAGGACGATTGGGGATCTAACAGAACGCTCGACCACGTATGCAGTCTTCGTTTGGAAGACCTTTATTAGGCCCGAGGAACCGGCAGCCGAAAGCTACGATGAACGAACCAAGATAATGATGCTACGCGACAACAATGAGGGTGCATGAGCAACACATGATAATGATGATACTGTAGAGGTGAAGACGATGGGTATACTAAATGCCCACACTATATATATATATATAAATATATATATATATATATATATATATATATATATATATATATATATATATATATATATATATATCTATATATATATTTATATATATGTGTGTGTGTGTGTGTGTGTGTGTGTGTGTGTGTGTTCACTCATTCATCGACGTGTGCTCGCACTTTCATGCGATGAACCTGGCTCTTAATTAAGCACCTAGAGAGCCAAAAGCCGTAGTCTTTCACCTTCTCTCTGGTTCGCTGGGTCACGTTGCCGGGCAAGTAAAAGCTGAGTTTCACGCTCTGGTCGAGTCCACAGCTTTATTCGTCGCCAACACGCAAGCTGCCAGATTTGCTCCAAATTAGCATACACAAGGCGAATAAGGTTGAGCGGAGAACACGGCAAAACCGAAACATTCAAAAATGTTCGTCACAAAATCATCGTTATACCGCAGCCGACAGCGCAGCAGTGATGATACTGTTTTTCGATGAATAAAGATTTTCCTGAAGCAGCAATAGATTTACCTTGTGCATAAAAAGTATGTTTCTTCCCATTCATAACTGCATCGGCCAGTCAGGGCAGAATAAAACCATGAAGAAGTGATGTAATGTTAAAGGGCCCCAGCTCAGCGCTAGTATGCTCTGTAATGCCAGAGCACAAGGCGGGAAAGCGTAGCATAGGCGAAACGCACCACAAAGAGCCTTTAAAAATAGTCACACAAGAAATGTTGGGAAATATTCACTATAATGTAGAGTTCCCTCTAAATAATTTCATTTTATTGTTACAATATAAATTAGTAATTATTGTGGTGAATGAAAACTTCGTCTTAGTTGTTCGTTTACCCAGCGTACAGCCACAATGAGCACTATCGAAAGTGGGCAACGAGAGGCTTAGCCCCCCCCCCTCCTCCAACTTTTCTCAGTGAGTGTGCAAGCGCCCCCCTTGCGCCTCTTCCCGGCTGACACGCTTATGCGTACATTTTCGAACCGGTAATCACTTTAAGGGTGACGACTAAATCTGCACAGAAAAGCAAGTCTTAACCTGCCACATGCACCCGCGTCGCAAATGTAGACTGGTACGTATAAAGCGCAAGACAGACGTGCGATTTTCTCTGTGATTCGGCGTGCGGTGCGACGTTGCGACTGCCGGAGTGGTGACGTTTCGTGATGTTTTGTGACGTATCCTCGCGTCGCACCGCCGGTGCGGCGAGCATCAAACCGGCCAGATATTTTCGTCGCAGCATCGCACCGCCGCATGTCAGCAGCCAATCATAGCGCGAGCATACGAGTGGCGTCGCGATGCTAGTGGCGCCATCTCCCTGTCGCCGCTCTCATCAACCGTGGTCCAAGGCTCCAGACGAGTCGATGGGGTGGTGCGAACGTGGATTTGCTGACATCGCCGACTGCGGCGGCGTGACAAACAACGAGTACATTCCCCTGGGGACGTGATACTACTCCGGATTGAATAAAGTGATGCTTGAAGTGTGCCTTTTCGGCACGACAATGCCCGTTTTGAAACTGCTAGCGTGATCGGAGATCATGAGCAGCGATGCAAGGTCATTTCGCAGGTAAACACAGCTACCGGCGTCTCTGCGCTGGCTCGCTTCGCTTACACCTTTGCTCTTCCCATCGATGACATCAATGAAGTAATAATGTATGCTAACGCAATAAATACCAGCGCAATGCTTGATAGTGTTGTCCAAAACAAGCGCTCGATGACGAGCTCACGTGTGAACGGCGTAGGCGACGGCCGGTGCCCGCGATGCTAGGCCTACCTGTCGAAGTCGTGAATGATCAGCTGATGCCACGGTTACGACGTGCTTGTCGTTCACAAATGCGATTTATTACTTTTATTGAATGAAGCGTGGCTGTGCAATGTGTTTTTTTAACCTCATTACGAGGATACCAAGTCGTTCGACCCTGCATGCTGAGGCACCGCATGGGGGTGGAGCCTCCCGTTGTTAGCTCCTTTGCCCTCGTGTGTCCCGAAACGTCGCATGCGGCACCCCGCACCATGCGATGCCGCACGCCGACACGCACAGAAAATCGCACGTCTGTCTCGCACTTAAGATGCATACCAGTGCTTGATTTTACTGTAGTAAACTGTTACGAATGATACGCTTATCTGTGCACACCGAATTTCATACTTAAACATCTGCATCGACAGTCGCCTTTATCCGCGTATAAGCACGGTCCGTATGCCACCACAAGAAAAAAAAAAGCCAGACGAGTGCCGCTCTTGCCGCTGTGGGGATGTGTGCTCTGAACTATGCTGCGATTTGCGCAAGCGAAGCTTGGCTCATATATTGCAGTTTTGTTTTTTTACAATACCGTCGCTCTTTCTCAACTCTCGCGAATGCTACAGTGATGATTTGTTAAAATGCAAACGGTGTATAAGCTGCGCTAGAAGTACTGCGGACTGGGCGAGTTAGTTCATGATAAAATGATATTGCTATAGCGCAGCTCAGTTTGGGCGTGAAGAAAAAATGCTCTGTAATAAAGAAGAAGAAAAGAAACACATGACAGTGTTAGCGCTAACTTTCAACTCTTGTTTATTGCATACGCTTGCAACAAACTATATAGTTCATTCCACATTGCGCCACACAACACAAAACCGTATTGATAAAGTGGAGAAAACGAGGAGTGGCCAGGTTATTGTCCTGTGGAAATCATTTCTTCGCACTATGGCCGCTAGTTTTGCAAGACAAAGCAAGTGATTATTCTTGGAAGGCTACTCAGTGTTGGTGCAACTGTCGGTAACTGGGTGTCTGTTGCATTGTCCACGTATGCATGGACAGCCACAGGCCAATGGTTAGCGCGATGCTGGGAAAACTAGCGTCATACCATACGTACATAAAATTTTACACCATTTGAAAAAGATAGTCTTGAGGGAAAATGTGCGCGTAGTGTTCCCTACTCCAGACAAATTAAGCCGTCTATGGAAGGTTAAGAACCCCAAGAAGGACGTGCAATCCACCTGTGGAAAGAAGCATGTAACTAAGTTTGTTGAATGCGTCATAGTTGTTGTCTACATGTTCCTGCTGTCGTGTGGTGTGGTTTACATATTACAGACTGGTAGGTGTGTTAAGGATCGCGTGCGCGAGCACTCTTGCAATGTTAAAAAACAAGACTTCTTCCGGTGATTCCCTTGCTATGCACAGCAAGAGGTGTGGAGCACTCCATTCTTTGGCCAGTGTGTCATCTTGGGCCGCAGTCGTAACCAGTTGATACGGAAAATTATTTAGGTGAAAGCTGTTGCAAAATGTTCGAAGCTACGTGTGAGTAAGCCGTAGTAGCTCAATTTTCTGGAGCGTTTGCTGTGAAGCATTGATATAGGACTGTGAAGTTGATATCAGATCACAACTAGGTTTTCTAAGTAGCATGTGCTGTGCCACACTTGTATGGTTGTGTCATGTATGTGGCGTCATGTAGAACGAGCTATATAGTGTGTTGCAGGGGTATGCAATAAACAAGAGTTGGAAGTTAGCGCTCACAATGTCGTCTGCTTCTTTTCGATCCCCTTCTTTACTACTTAAGATCTTTTCTTTGCGCGCAAACTGAGCTGCGCTAAAGCAATAGCGCTAGAAACATGCGACTGTTGTGCAGAATAGCTGATTTCGATCATTCGTACTGATATATTCGTACATCTGTTCTGCACGCATTGCACACAAATAGGGAAAGAAGAGGAGTGCTGCTGCTTAGAAATTCGACAGACTCGCGACCGCCACAGCGCGCTTCATTTAGTATGTTTGAAATATTTTCTTTTACCTGCAGTGGCCCATTCTACAGCCATCTTCTGGCCTCGAGGAAAGTTGTTAAAAGTGACCTCATCGCGACCGTAAGTGCTGCAGCAGCCATATGCCGTGCAGTAACTCGGCATCGCGAGTCCACCTCAACCTTGCACAAACACAAGTAGTGAATGTCGGAAGGCGAAAAACTTTAATTAAAAGAGAACGGTGCAATGGCGAAAAATCCCTATCAAACTGGCAGAACTGATGCTTTGCCAGGCAGCAGATCGCAGCCGAAACAAGGTACAACGGTGAAGTAAATAATCTAAGCTAACTAAGCGATTCAGGCGGTCCGGCGCAAAGTTGTCCTCTGGGCAAAAGCTCAACCCTTACGTTGCCGTCACCCCACCCCCCATCCCTTGTATACCTCTCCCATGCTCTACCACTGCGCGCGCGCGTGCCGGAGAAGGAGGGGTGGGTGTTTTCTGGCCTATGTTTGCACGCTTATAGAGCCGTTGTTTAATTTAACATCGCGAAAAAAACCTCCGCTGAGATATTGTAAGAGGGGGCGGATACCGAACTCGCAATAAATTTGCGAATTCAAACCTTTTCAGTGTCTCTTTAACGCGTATGAATTGATCAGCGCCAGTGGTAGATGTTATCCGACACTCATAACCGCCAACGAGAATTTTAACCTTCATGGTTCAGCGCGGGAGTGGTTTGAGACGCACGAAGCCGACATTACCAGGTGAGACACATTCAAAGAGAAGATCTGCGACTTTTTAGGGGCGAAACCTCCTTATGGCTTTGCTTCTGTGTCTCCATAGTGTGTAACATGAGGCACATACCCACCCACAGGCACATATCAGCATGTACACATGTTACAAAAAACGTAGCATGGTGTCGTTACCACGCTGTCTATGTTGAGAAAGCACTAACAGCAGAAATGTGGGACATACTCTCGTTCAGTCCTTGAATTGTCCGCTGCATGGCGGTATTGTATATAATGAGTATATGATAAAAAGAAGCGACATTGCGGTACAAGAAGTGTTCACTAGATGGATGGACGTACGCATGAACAGATGCACGGATGGACAGATAGACAAGCAGACGGACAGACAAACGCACGTACGGATGAACAGACGTTGATATGTGGGGTTTGACGTCCCAAAACCACTATATGATTATGAGACGCCGTAATGGAGGGCTCCGGAAATTTAGACCACCTGGGGTTCTTTAACGTGCACCCAAATCTGAGCACATGGGCCTACAACATTTCCGCCTCCATCCGAAATGCAGCCGCCGCAGCCGGGATTCGAACCCGCGCCCTGCGGGTCAGCAGCCAAGTACCTTAGCCACTAGACCACCGCGGCGGGGCGGATGAACGGACGAACCGACGCGCGAACGGACGCATGAGCGGGTGCATGTATGGATGGACTGACGCATGGATGCACAGATGGAAGCACAAACGGATTGACAAATGCTTCGCCTCACTAATCATCATTCTTTCCGTGGATATGCTGTGATTTCTCGGTAACACCGCTGAACGACAAGTGACTGAGCAATATCAATTGACCGCGCGGGCACAGACATCTACCGAATCATACGTCGACCATATTTGCGACATCATCGCCTTTTGCCGCCTGGCTGACGAGCATATGTGAGAAGCTGAGGAAGTATTGCATGTTATGAAAGGCATCGCAGACGATGCCTTCAACCTGCTTGTCTACACTATTTTTAACCACGTCGATAATCATACTCCGGGTGATTTCGAAACAGTAAGAGCCGCCGTATCACGAAGAAATTCACACGACTGCCCAATACGGCCACAAATTCGTCGTGCGAAGCCGCTCGCCAGCCAGCCACCCACCTATGATCACGCCGTGAGAATTGTTCGTCGTGAGCATGGAGCTGCCTGCCCAGCTCATATTGAACAACCTGTTTTCAACACCCAAGCTCCTGACCCATCATAACCATCTGTCGCCTTTTTTCAAGCTACGGTTAGGCAGCAGTTTGGAAGTCCCAGCTTTCTGTAAGCGCGTACCCTGACTCACCTAAAATACACCGTTACTCCCCAGGAAACGCTCGCTGAGCTCCTCAAACATTGCTCTCCGGAACTTTATGGAACGGCGCACCCCTGACGAGCAGCCTAACGCGTCCCCTGACTCACCCTTAAATACACTGTTACTCCCCAGGAAACGCTCGCTGAGTTCCTGAAACATTGCTCTCCGGAACCCTACCGAACGGCGCACCCCTGACGAGCAGCCTATCTGCTTTTCCCGTCATCAACCTAAGCATTATTCTCGCTATTGCCTTTGCGCACTGGTCCAACCCACCATGTTATAGCTACCCTACCTACATGCGCTCTAGCGCTTCTAGATGTTCAGCCGCAGCTCCCTCCTACTTGTACTCGCTATCTTATCACGAGCCTCTCACTGACGGCCCTTCGTCCGTTCACCACTGCTGCGCTCCCTGTCGCCGCAACACCGCAAGTTCCGCTGTCCACCGCGTCGGCGCTTTCCCTCGCCGACCTTGCCTCGACGCTCTCAGCAGGAAAACTAGACATTGCTGAATACTAAGGTTAAGGTACAATGCCATTGACGCCTGTAAATCATCTAATGACGCTACCCACACATTACAGTCTCGTTGTAGTATAAGTCGGCAATATTGATGTGAACCGCTTGTTGACACAGGCGCCCACCTATCTATGAGTGCTCCCCTACGCCGCTATTTGACTCAAGCCAAACTCAAGCCAAACTGTTGACTCAAGCCAAACGTGTTGCCGATGGCGGTGACGTATATGTCGTTGGGATGTGCAGTGTTCGTGTGAGCATTGCTGGTTGTCACACTGTAGTCCTTTCTTGTCATGCTAGCTTGTTGCCCTTGTGACCTGATACTTCTCCTTTATTTCTCTCCAGCGCACTCGGCCTTCACTGACTCTTCTTCTGGCACTCTCAGCCTTGATCTTGCCCTTCACTTCAATAATTGTGAAAAGCCCGTCAGCCGCTTGGGTTCAGCCACTTTTGTTCGCTTCCCGCCCCAAGCTGTGACGTACGTCTGTTTGTCATCGCTCATCCAGTTCCCGAAGACGACTGCATCGTTACACCGATTACATACGCACGACTAAAGCGCGGCGTTGCCGTTCCGCGTACCATCCCCGCCTTAAAGGGAAAGTGTGTGTTCCTTCCACTCCTAAATTTCGGTCTCATTCTCCAAGTCTTGCCCTACCAGATGTCGCTTGCTCCACTCACTGTTATAACATACGATGACATGAACCTTAAAGCCATAGTTGCTCAGGACTAGCTGAAGTCTCACGATTACCCAGTTCTGACTCAGCGATTTTTTCGAGGTGTGATTGGATCAGGGGCGCTATGCAGGATCAGTCGAGTTTCGTGGAACTTCGAGTTAATATATAGTGTAAAGTAACAATTACCGGCCTGTTCTGAGTAGTGCCACTAATGCGGCTGCTGCAGAGTGTGGAATGAGTCCTCGACCCGTCAACTATCACGCCAATTCGTTCCGCGAAAGCGAACGCAAAAGACTCGCGCACGGGAAAGAAAGGAGACTTCTCGCTGAGTGGTGCACTATCCTCGGACTCGTGCTACCGTGTCTATCTTTCCTATCTACTCCTTATTTTTGTGTGTGCGTCTTACTGATCTGTCCCTATCTTTATTCCTACTTCGTTTCATCCTCCCTATCCCTTTTAATCTCTTCTCACCCCCATCCCTCGTGAGCCACTGTTGAGGTGTCGCACTATGATAGAGACAGTTACAGGGCTCACACTTATCTTCTTTTCTCTTTTTTAACAATCACTTAAGAAGATTCCTTCGTTCACACGGTTAACGAGTGGAGCCGTTAAGGTCACCTCCTTCTGGGAGTAGAAGGGGAAAGCTTACCCTATTACGAAAACAGGGCAATTCCAGTACGTGTTTTGGCACTGGTATACGCTGGTCACACTGGTACATGCGTGTTTTACTGGCACTTCGCGGGGCGCACTAAGAAAAAGCTGTGTCGCACTGGTAGGGGCGCTGGCTCAACCGCTGTGATGCTGGTGCGCACTGCGAAGCGCTGGAAGCGCTGGAGTTTTCACTGGCAAGCGCTGGTGAATACTGGAGCACGCACTGTTTCTACCAGCGCAGTGTACACGTTATTGTAGCATGTGCCGTGGTATGTTTCGGTGTCGTTGTATATACAACGCTTGATTCGCCGGTGCGGCGAGATGCTACCCTAACAGATACCGAGCATACGTAATTTTTGCGGCGCGCGTACGTATCGCAACAAATATAATGCACCTTTTTCACTTGGGCCCCCACGTATACCGGCCATATTTGCATCATCCGTGTATTGCTATAACGATTCCAAGTTGCAGTGTTTGTAAGCCTTGAGCTGCACATGACCCCTAACAGAAGCAGAAAATTGTTTTTGCTGCAAAGGTGACAAAACGTAAATTAACTCTCTTGATCGCTTCGCAAGGTTTCCCAGCGGAGGCGAGAAAAAAGGCTGTCGTTCGATTCCGCCACACCACATAAATGTATGTCTGCATATGCTTACCTTTCTACTCACTACAGGTAAGAGTTAAAAATCTTCCGAAGCTCAAATTTAGAGTCTCTAACCATCCCAACTCAACGTTTCTAGAGTGGTCTTACCCATTGCCCGGCCCAGCGAGCATTAAACGTGTCTTGCCGGCCGCGTTGTTATATATGTTACCCGTGCTTCTTGCTTCGTGTACACACAACTTTAAAGTGTAATAATAACTGTAAAGTATAGTTTAGACATCCATGAACCTAAAGCAACAATTTATTTTGTGCCAATGTTCGCACAAGGAGCTCTGACGATGAAACGTCGCGCTTTCAGCTACGCAGGCTGTCACCGAAAGCTGCCGGCGACATTTAGCCGGTACTTCTCTGACTGATACGTAACAACACGCAATTTTCAGTCGGTAAATTGGTACGCCTTCTTGAACTGTCTCCCTGGCATACGTTTTCATCGGATGGTATTGGTATTTCTATAGGTGTTTTTTTTTTATTGTTGGTGTTGATATAACTGTATATATCTGTATACTGCATGCAAGCGAGGCCAGAAAAACGGCTGTCACTCGGCATCGCCGCTCCGTAAATGCCTTTCTGGCATTTATTGAGCTTCCACTTACTGAAGGTACAGTTTAGGTAACTGTTAGAAGTGTTTCAAAGCTCAAATGTAGAAACTTTAAGCATCGTAACTCAGCTGCTTCGAGAGCAGCCTAACCCAGTGCCCCATCCCAGCGAGGTCTATCGTGCCGACCGCATCGGTGTACATGCTGCCGGCTCTTTTTACTTTAAGTAGGCACAATTCTAAAGTGTAAGAATGACTGTAAAGTACAGTTTAGACATCCCTGATCCTAAATCGACTATTTATCCGCATGCGCGGTGCCCGCACAAGGAGCGGCGACGATCGATGTGTCGTGCTTTCAGCAACGTAGGCTGTCACCGAAAGCTTCCTTCTGGGCGCAGGAGCCGGTACTTCTCTGACTTGTATGTAGGGACACGCAATTTTCAATTGGTAATTCGGTAGGCGTTAGTGAACTAGCACACTAGCATACTTTTTCAACGGATTTCATTAGTAATTTCTTCGGCGGTTTCTTAGTTGCAGGTATCAATATAACTGCAAATATGTAATCTGTCACGCCGGATGTGTACTGCTACATCGTCGCTTGCGCGAAAAAAAATACTCAATATTCACTCGTGTGCGTGCATATCTACCGAACAAGACGTTTAAATCATCTTTACATGTTGACCGGTAGCAAGTGCGAGATCCGACTATCAAAGGAAAAAACTATAGGCAGCAACAGCTGACAATTTGTGGCTGCTCCTCCAGTCAATTTGATATTTTTTCATAGTTGGGATGTGGATACTTCAAAAAACTTTTCGGTCTTGTTAATATCCGCACGTCATTCGGTGCCTGGAAGCCGTTCGTCACTGTCAAATCAAGACGCAATTGTTATTTCGAAAGGAATATCGTGTCAGTCTTGACTGTGCGACTTGTAAACATGAAATTGAACGGCGCATTCTCTAGATAAAAAGTCATTTTACAACGCCGTATGCATGTTTGGCGTGGCGTAGTGGGTAGCGTAGTCAGTTCAAAGTCAGGAAGTGGGGAGTTCAAATCCCGTCAGGAGGCGTTTTATGTTTTGTTTATTCCTTATTTTTTATTTTCAATGTGAATGCGCGCTATTTTACTTATATAATTATTTATTTATGGCAAATGGGCACCCCTGTTTCAACTCTGAGAAGCCATTTTGCGCAGAGTACTGGGACGCTGCCGCTCCAGCGTCCCAGTACCTGCGCTGAGAGGTGCTGCTACCAGCGCCATACGGGGCCCATAATCAGGCATGGTGCTGGACGCTGGTACCCAGTGGCGCTGGTTTTTGCAATAGGCTACTCGGAAGCGTGTCTGGCAAAAAACACGTCAAGCGAGGTCGTCTGAGTTTAAGTCATTGTTAGCATGCACATGCGCCATTGAGATTTCCGCTGGGACGTGACCACTGGGCTGACCATGGTTGCGGCACGGGGACCAGCTTATCCCCCCCCCCCCGCTATACATCATTACCAAGTGTTGTTAGGATGGCGGGGCACCTCGCTGTATCATGCTCAGCAGGTCAGCGCACAGAGCCTGACGATCCGCGCTCACGGAGGCGTCTGCGAAGCAACGTTTAATGAGAAAGCTGATGGAGCTCGAGCGTGAGAACGGCTTCCGATGGAAGTCGACCGATGTATGTCCTATCATGGGAGAGAGTATGACACGTGGAAAACCTATCCCCTCTCGTGTTGTATTTCTTAACGTGATTTTTACCAATGCAGTGCCTGTTATGAAAGTGTTTTTGCGATTGTTTGTGGCTGTGCGAGCCCACACATGCGATTGGCTTGTGTAAAGACCCTTTGTTCAGCCGAGGGTGTAAAAGTGAAAGTTTGAATGTTAAATATAAAACCGGAGGTTCGGACTTGTACCTGGGAAGACGCCTGAGTGCTGCAATAAAGCGTCTCTTCACCGGACTACGGCTCTTCTTTCGCGCTGCCACCGAGCATTCGGGTTATCGAAGGGAACCCATTCCGAACCTCAACTCCTCCCCTCCTTAGCTAGTGTAGAAGCTAGTCGTGCAGTGAAGAAGTTAACTCTCGAGTTCTTCCTGAGCTCTGACGACACACCCTTAAGAACGAGTCAACAGTACGAAAAAGTGAAATCCACCGTCAGCGCGCTGCGTTTTATCGGTTACAATAGAACCAGTCATCGCTTCACGAGTGGTCGACTAAGTTCAGTGGTGTTTTCAAACCAGGTAAATATTTTTTTTTTCGTTTTTTGTCGTTACACTTAGTGCAGAATGTAAACTATAAAATAAAGCATCAGAAGCATTTTATGGTGGACATTTTTAGATGCGCGGGGTGTTTAAAATATTTTGAAGCTTTTATGCCTGCACTGAGTCTGTTTTAGATTAATCAGCACGGTGGCCTATGACATCAGTACCGGCCGAGCGTCTTACAACATCACAACCGCAGCTGCACCCTAGGCCACGTGTAAATCATCATGGTAAACCTGTATATTCTAGTGCGCTGCTCCGCCAGTGCGCGTCATTTTTGTTGTAATCGCCAGATAGCACTCGAGCACACATGGCCGGCTAATTAGCTTTTAGGGGCGAAACTCCTAAAGCTATCGTTTTGTTCCTCCTAGCTCGTTTGATGTGACCGCCTATTGAATGACTCACTCAGCGGGTGTCAACGAACAGACGAACGTACGGACGGACGGACAGACGGATGGAGGGATGGCTGGACGGATGAACCGACAGACAGACAGACAGACAGACAGACAGACAGACAGACAGACAGACAGACGGACGGACGGACGGACGGACGGACAGACAGACAGATAGATAAACAGACTGACGGACAATTCACAGTTTGTACCGATAAACCTTGCGAAGCTTCGTCCCACTCATCATCATTGTTTGCATGTATTTGCTGTGATTTTTTTGGCTGGACGATAATGCCAGCACATGCTATGACCAAGCTTAATATGCCGAGTCATGGTAAGGCTGAGGTAGTTACTTACATATGTAAACAACCAACTTAACAACCTGCAAGAAGCTAGGTTATCACGAACTCCTTTATGGCTTCAGTCTTGTGCATGTAGCGTAAGCTCACGAAATTATTTTACATGCAACGAAGCCGCCGTTTGGTGCTCGCCGCATCAAACTCTTGACAGTCATACCGGCAGCATCGCAGTCACGAGTTGAACTCGGGCCTTCTCAGGATCAACGAGTTTGTATCCGAGTTCGCGCGTCCATAAGTATGATTCACATATGCCCACGGTGAAGATCGAGTAGGCCCACCACGTTTGATCTTGCCAAGGAGCCGTACTCACGTCAAGCGGCACGATTACTATATGAGCTTTATCGCGCAGACTATGCACACACGCACGCAGAAGTAAAAGTGATATCACCACGCGGCTACAATGTTTCGCATTCCATTTCACTGCGCTCACGATTTATTCGATCACAGCAGCGCTGCCATCTAGAGTCACTGTATATGCTCCATACGGGAGCAGATCAGCGCATAGGTTTGCCATCTTTCCTGGTTAGCAACCGCAGTTACGCGGCGAAACCGAACTCCGTTTTCTCAGGCAACTACCTCGAGCCTGTCGCCGATTGGCCAACTGTGTCACAAATCGCCAGCCGATGCGCCTTGCGTGTCAATGAAAAGCGTAGAAAGAAAAAAAAATGCCAGCATTTGGAACTTTGTGAGGCCAGTTCAAAAGCATTTTTGTTAGGTAGCGCAAAGCGTAAAGGTAGCGTAGCGTGGAATAACATTCACTTCCCCTGCCGCGTACGTGGTCATGTGGCGCCAGCTATAAAAGATTTGCAACATTTTCTAAGCACAAAAGTTAGGCCCTCTAAGATTAGATATGTGAGGCTTAACGTCCCAAAACCACCATTTGATTATTAGAGACGCTGTAGTGGAGGGTTTCGGCAAATTCGACCACCTGGGGTTTTTAACGTGCACCCGAATGAGAGCACACGGGCTTACAGCCTTTTCGCCTCCATTGAGAAGGCTGCCGCTGAAGCTGGGATTCAATGCCGTGACCAAAGGGTCAGCAGCCTAGTACCTTAGTCTCTACACCAATGCTGCGGGGCACCCACCGAGATTCAGGGAGTGCCCCGCTAAACAGAGACCATGGTTACTTTAGTAAGTTTTTCCAAGATGCGGCAAATGCACGCGAATGCTTTGCTGTCGAAGCGTAACGATATGAATCTAAAGCAAGTAAAAGCACCAGTTCTTAACCAATGAGCTTTTGAGCGCGCGGCAGTCACTTTATAGACGCCCAGTCGACAGCAACCACTTTCGGTAGTGCGACCTGTGCACCAGATCCTTTGCGGTGCATGGTTGCTAGTGGCGTTGGAAAACAAATGCGCTGCTCTGCTACCTAAGGGTAGCATACAAAGTTACTTCATTGCTGGTAAAATACGAGCCCCCCGGGAGACCACGTGTCCTTTAATTTATGTGCTATACTTGATAGAAGCAAAGCAAGCAACACGAGAGTGCTGCGTGCGTTTTCTTGCTGCCTTCGAGAGTGAAAAAAATGCATGCTGCAGGTGGAACGACAGAACTTGTGCGAAAAAAAAGACACGCCCACGACCATGCCTTTTGGAAGCGCTTGTTGAATCAGCTTCAAGACTGCATGACAATGACGGTTACTCTCGCGGCACTTCTAAAATGTTTAGCGGGGCGTTCTCGCACGCTGTTTTTTTTTTTGTAACTGCCGCAAATTCACACAAGCGTTTCCAGCGCCACGCGCGTTCGTGCAACCATTTTATTCAACGGTGCTATCACGCGTTCTACACTGTCTTCATGCCAAGGCCACCGCAAGTGAGCTCGCCGCATACTCGGCTGCCCGAGAAGCTCGGGCCATCTTGCATTGCACACTTGACCTTTCACCTGATCAGGCCTACGCTCTTCAACGTGTTTTGTCCTCCTAGGGGGATATTTTCGACATGGCGTGATTGCCTCTTAGGCCAGACTAAGGTTGTCACCCACCGAATAACCACTGGTGACTTTGCATCCATTCACCGTTGGCCTTACTAGGTGTGCGTATCTGAATTAGCAGTAACTAAGAAATAGGTTGCCAAAATGCTAGGTGAAAATATCATCGAACCAGTTTTAAGCCTTTAGGCCTCCCCGGTGGTCTTGGAAATACAAAAGAGGGCTCCTGGCGTTTCTGCATTTATAATGGGCACCTCAACAAAATTACCGAGAAAGACGTCTTTCCTCTTCCACGTATTGACGACCCACTTGACTGTGTTTATGGCGCCACATTTTTCGTTTCTCGACGTCTGATCTGGCGACTGACAAGTTGCTCTAGGTGAAATGTACCGTGAGAAGACTGCATTTGCCACCCCTGACAGATCATCTATTTAAGTTTATGCCATTTCGTCTCCGCAACGTCACAGCAACCTCTGAGAGAATGTTGCACTAGCTACTTCATTTACTTAAATAGTGGACCTGCTTGTGTTACTTGAATGGTGTGATAAGCTTGTCGCCAACCTTAGCCACACATCTTGAACGTTTTTTGACCACTCTATCAATACTCCGACAAGCCGGTCTCAAGAATTATTCCGTGAAATTCCACTTCGGTCATCTTCAAGCTGCTGTGTTGGGCTGCCTTGTTGTCGCTTACAGTGTACGGAGTAACGAACGTTCCCGTTCCGTGCTCTATCCACGATGTTCCCAGTTTCATAATCCCATGTTTTTAATTTGGCCCGTGCGTGAAAGACATTGCGGCACTCGCACGCCCACTTACTGACCTTCTTTGACACCACGTCCCATTTTGTAGGGCCCATTTTCAAGCTGATTACTTCTCTCAACCAATCACCGCTCTAACAACACCGCCGATGCTTGCATAATGAGACCCAGATGCTCTCAAAGAAGTGCACACAGACACTGGCAGTCACCGCCGGTGTCTACAATCGGTGTTTGCAACTCAACTTCAACAAAGAAAGATCATTTTCTAGCTATTATATAAATAGCTATATTAAATATATATATATATATATATATATATATATATATATATATATATATATATATATATATATATATATATATATATATATATATATATATGGTGGGGTGATATTCAATGGATCCGGTGGAAAATGCAGTATAAAAAGAGGTCGACAAACGTGCGAAAAAACACTAGTTTTACTAACGTTTCGGCAGGTGGGCCTGCCTTCGTCGGAGTGAACTAGTGTTTTTTCGCACGTTTGTCGACCTCTTTTTATACTATATATATATATATATATATATATATATATATATATATATATATATATATATACATATATATATATATGTGTGTGTGTGTGTGTGTGCGTGTGTGTGTGTGTGTGTGTGTGTGTGTGAAAGCTAAGAAAAGTTACATTACTGAAATAAGGTGAAGTGCGCCACTGCGGCGCCTCTTATAATAGTGCCGTTGTTTTGGCGCTAATCACCCAAATTTTCCCTGAATTTATTACTACTTTTCTTCTTGCGAGCAATGAAAACCAGTCTTGCACTTTTTTACTGCTGCAACGTTATTGAGGAACTTGGCGTCAACTCTTTAAAGCAGCCTTCACACAAGAACGTGCATGCTCGCAATAACAGTCGCTACACTTACAGAAAGGCTGGTAAGTCTACTCTTTAGTCTATATGAGTCTTAATCAGCCCTGGTTATGTTTCCACAACAGGTGCTTGGGTTCGCCTGTAGCGTTATGAATTACGCACTGAATTTTCAGTGGCATCATTCAGCCCTCTAGTCTCACTTGACTTATTAGTCAACTTTATAGTAGCTGTGTGTCTCTAGAAGTGAGACATTTTATCCGCAGATAGCATTTTCAAGAAACAACTGCAGATAATAACTCAGGGATTCTTGCTTATCTCGGCACTTATTAGCCTAATAATGGCTTCAATCTCTATTTCGTGCCTTCATTGCTGAAGCCATCAATGTCACAACAAATTATTGAACTGTTTGATGCCACCTGCCCTCCTAATCTCAATACAGTCTGACCCAACAAGCCACAGTTTAGCAAAAAGCCCTGACTGTACTTTTGCGTCATTGAGTTCGTTTATATGCAGCTTTCTTGTGTCGCCCCGTGTAGTTGGGTGTGGCATTTACCAATGCAAACTCTAATCTCATCGGAATAACCAACAGCCGGTCTGAGAACTGGCTAACCTCCCTGTCTTTCCTCTTTCAATCCTCCTCCTTCTCCTCCGTGGCGTGGAACTCATGCGGCTGTGAGGAGACAATTGAAGACATTTTATGCCACTGCCCATTCTCCCGAATTCAGTCACGTGTTTTAGAAGCCAAAGTTGATCGTCTTGATGTAAGACAGCTATCTGAAATGAAGATCCTGTGGGCTCCACAGTATGGTTCATGCGCAAGAACACCAAGGCACTACTGAACTAAATGAAGGTGACTAGACTTCACCAGCATCAGTGAATTACCACTGCGAGTTCATATTATGTGTCTTCCAACTATGCGTTCTATTTTTCTTCCTTGTTATTGCTTGTATACTTTCTCAGTTATTCGTCTTTCAGCTCACCCCATGCGCACGGTAGCCAACTGAACCACGCTTGGCTAACCCTCCTGCCTATCAACGTTTCTCTCTTTTTCTCTTGCACTCCTTTTTATTCACCGCATTGTCTTCCTTCGGCTCTATTTTTAGAGAAATGAATTGAAAAAAAAATCAGCTCACTTATGTTTCCTCTATTTACCGTCGTTTAACTTCAAAAATCTCTCAAGGCACTACTAACACGAAATTCACAGTTCACCTAAGGGCGGCCCACAACTTCGCCACTTCCACACAGAGAACTTTGTTTCGGAGGAATCGATTCGTTGTAGATTGCTTAAGAAATCACGGTATATGCTCGAAGTGAATGATCGTGTGCGGGCGAAGTCGTGGCATCAATCGGTGTTACTGTATATCACCTGTTACTTTGACCACTTATGTATTTATTTCAGCGCCAAGTGGTGTAGAGTTAGATAAAGTTCATTTGTCATAACTGGTATGCTTTGTTGGGTTGTGAATTAATTTTGCTTGCGATATTGCTGATTTGTGGTATCGCATTTAGCCTGCCCTATTGAAAATCTTGGGATGGTGGATGCTGGAATTGTTAGTGGATATGGCGGAAAGAATAGTTGATAGGGCGGAATTATTAGTGGATAGGGAGGAAATTGTAGTGGGCGTAGTGGCTGATGACGGCGAGAGTGGAAAATTGATGGCAAATGGTGGTGGTGCCGAGCCAATGATAGTGACGGTCGAATATGCCGGCTGATGATGGTGAGGCAGAACATATTTGGTGGAAAGCTTGGTGAGCAAGATGGATGACGGTGGCGTGATGGAAGCTTGGTGGATGATGGTAGCATAATGAAAAAGCACATGACAGTATGTAAAATCACTTATTTTAAGTGTTTCATTCTTGAATGCGCAGAGGTATGTGTTTATGGCCAAAAGAAACCAACGCTGCTCATTACGCTTTCTAGCACGTTTAATTTTTTATTCATGTGGTGTCAACAACGCTTCAATTTTGGTGGAGTGTGGAGTATGCGGCCGTGAATATGTTTACATTTCCCGCACGTACCTACATCAGTTTGACATCCGCGATGTATTTCTTTGTTGTGATGTTTAGAACACTAGAGATGTCACTGTGAACAGTGACAATAAATGATTTACATCGGCACGCAGTTCAAACAATAAATGAGCTCCAGTTCGCAAAAGCTCCTTTCAATGTTAGAGCAGAACAGCGCGGTCACTTGATGTCGCCATGCTAGAAACGGAACTCTGGCAATTTTCGCTGACTCTGTTGCTTGAGCCGTATTTTAAAGTTAACAAAGTGCGTCTGAATATGCATAAACTTTCACTTTCGGCGTGTGTCGAGATGAGCCCCAGCGAATTTGACTTTCACCCTTCTGTTCTACCACCAAGATTTTCACCAAAAGTAAGTTAAATGTGTTATCGACGCTTCTGGGCTTCAGAATTCACAGCTTTGACGAGTAAAAATGACAATACAGCACAGCTGTGGCATCTTTTACTCTAAAGGATGCCTTTTTTATTATGTATGGCGTCCGCGCAAGGAGCGACAAACATTGATGCGACGCGCTTGCAGCACTGCCACCAAATGTACGCCACCTCTCACCGACAGCCCCCAGTCACACTCTCCGGCACTACACTGGCTCTTATGTGAGAACACAAACTCATCAATTCGTATGCTAACTGAAGCTCTATGGGAGCATAATGTTTCGGGGGCACTGCATTCGTTTAGCTGAGTCGTTATGTAGTTATTCCGAATGACAGAGCAACTGCTGTGTGCTGGCACGATTGCACTACGCTTTGCACGAAAAACATCACAATCGTTTGTGTTGGCGTATCTATCGAATGAGCACAGAAGCTTAATAAAGCCTGAACAGATATCGCCCTTTGGAAGGAGCGAGAAACGAATATTAAGCTTGGCAGTGAGCGCCCAAAAACACTACCTGCTCCTCAGTCCACTGAGTTGATTTTTTTTTGTTTCTAGCAGTTGTAAATTGTAAAAAAAAAAACACAGCGCTGCTGCCATCATCGCAGCGGCAATCGTTACAGGCAGCAGTGGTTCGTGCTTATCAAATGTGCAAGTTTTAGTAGCAGGTGCAGATCCCGCTCACCTCGAGTAAGCGACAAACAAACTTAATTAAACAGCGAGTTTGTGAGTTGACTCCTTCTTTAACACCTAAGTTGCCATCTGTTGGCGTGGCGCAGTGGTTAGTGTTCTCCGTTGGGAATCTGGAGGCGGCCGGTTAGATTCCGCGCTGTCACAATTTTTTGTTCACAGGTGCTTTCTACTTCGTTTTTGTATAATTATTTTTATTATTTCTTTAGTGGCAGCTCGTCGTGGCGGTTCTGACGCTGCTTCGCACTCCAGAATTGCCGGCTGGAGCGCACCATTCACAATCTGCTTCACCATACGCCACCATGCACCATGTGCCACTAACATTTCCAGCACCATAATCCACCAAATTGGTGGATGGCGGAATTCACCATTTCTATGGTGGACGTTGGGGTGAAGTTGGCAAAAACGAGGTCTCGGCATGTTCCTTGGCGGTTGTTGGTTGATTCCTGTCGTACGAAATGCATCGTAAAGCATATCAAGCCATCTTATGCTGCACAAGCCCCGGGCTGCCCATGATGAGCATCGTCATCAGCGTCATTGTCATGGCGTATAGTGGGTACCTTCCTTGTGCTCAGCCGTGGTGGCAGCAAAAGATTGTGTGGTCTGAAGCGTGCTTGTTTTTCATCGTCCCCAGCATAATTGTCATCGTCAACAGCAGCGGTGGCCACGGCGCGCAACGCCAACGCCAACGAACAAGCGTCGACCGGTAGGAGACTCACCCTTAAAAGCTTCGGAAAATAAGGCACGCTGACACGTGTGCGAAGAAATAGAGTTTTTGCAAGGAAAGCTTTTAGAGGCTACAAAGGCAGTGGGTTGGGTTGTTATCCGCTATCGCTGCCAGTGGCGGTAACCACTATAGCATGAAAACGAATACAATAAACAAAAGAAGTGTAGGAACGTTGGCTGCTCTGACTATGATAGTTCACCCAGCATGAGCAATTTTTGAACGAGGTAAGGTTCCGTGCCCTTAACCTCACATTTGAAGATTGGGTCGTGGCGACCTGGGTGTCAGATTTCACGAGTTGTCGACGTTCTGCTTTGCTTTCACCTAACTAGCCACTACTAATATTCCACCTACCTAATCTCTACATAGCAATTATTAAGCAGCCATTTTCAGATATCGGCAATGGCTCTAGTGACCGATTTCGTTTGAAGCCCTCATATACATTATAGCAAACGCTGTTCGGAGATCAGAACAAGAGCTGATATTGGCACCCTGATTTTCCGCCAGTATTCCTAGCTGCTCTTGCGCTCAATCAGAAAAAAAAGTTAAAATGAATCTTCAAGGAACCGGTCAGATTGGAAACCGGGCCCTCTGCGTGCAAATAACTACCACATAGTCACGATGGGCTCCTTTCCATGTCTTTTATTGAAATAAGCATAAAGTCTACCATAAAACAGACAAAAAAATCATGAGGCAACAATAAGCACTCAAGCGTTGTTAAAAAACAGTCACTGGCAGTACTTGCTAACAACGTGTGTAGTAAAAAAGCCAGAATTCTTCGCATCGAGTTATACAAGTAAAGGGGTGAGGGCAAACACCTCTCTAAGATAGGGTACCAGAGCGATCTAAAGCACGGAGCAAGAATATTTAAGGAGGTGAAACAGCGCTCGCTCGGGCGCCCTGAAAACATTACAAAATCGGGCACAGCACTGACACGCCCTCTGTGGTGAAACTCCACTAGCCGAGAAGAAAAAACGCGTGCCGCCCTCGCTGCGCTCTCTTTCAAGGCCACTCAAAACCGAATCGCCGCTCGTGCCCAAGTGGATGTGTTCAGATGTGTACACGCCAGCTTCAAATTTTATTGCAACAAAGTTCAAGTGCTGTTTTCGCAGAAATTCCGGCATCTGCGTTTTTGTCCCCGCCGCGGTGCTCTGGTGGCTGAGGTACTCGGCTCCTCACCCGCTGGTCGCGGGATCGCATTCCAGCTGCGGCGGCTGCATTTTCAATGGAGGTGAAAATTTTGTAGGCGCGTGTGCTCAGATTTGGGTGCACGTTAAATACACCAGGTGGTCAAAATTTCCGAAGCCCTCTACTAAGGTGTCTCTCATGTTCATAGGGTAGTTTTGGGACGTTAAACTCCACGTATCAATCAATCAATCAATCAATCGACTGGCGTCTGTATTTGATTGCGATTGAAAATTTTACGCTGTGATTGACCGTAAAATCAAGATTCAAATAACACGAGTAAGCATGCTTACTTTGAGCCACCAAACTATTTATCCTTGCATGCTTCCCGCGCTTCACGTCAGATCCACTTCATTTTGCTTCCTATGCGTGCGTATGTATGTGTGCGTGCATTCCTGTGTGAACAGCTTACAAATAGCTGAGAAAATGCGGTAAGATTGAAGGCACTGAGTCAGGTAAAAACACTGGCGATTTCGCTTTGTCCAGAACTTCGGCGCCAACAAGATGACCGTAATAACACCGCCATATACGTCCCTCTCCACTATCGTTATTTTCTTGCTATGGTGCAAACCAATGCCTGAAACCTCACCGGGCCACGAAAGCTTGAACAGTAATTACCTTGTCCTTGCAGAATGTGCCTACCCGCTATTACATTTCGGCACAACACACTTCCGCCGCACCCCGAAAAACCAGTGGTCAAAATGTTTAAGCCCTTGCCTTTGTCGCGACATCGAAAGCGCCCGCAGACACTGAGTAATCGCCCAAGTCGGTGCGACCGAGAAGACCGCGAAGGGAACGCAGCCGCTTGCCGAGATACTTCCTTCTCAACGCCGCCTACGCATGCACGCACACCACATATTAGCAAGTACCGAGAGGTGCGGGCATGTGCAGGCGCCGACGTCATCTGCTCAGGCACCAGTTAGCAGCTCGTTTCAAGTGCTGACGGCCTCTAATTTTGGTATTATCAATTAGTAACTGGAACCAAAATATCTGTCACGCCTACCGATGGATGTTACAGACAGAAATCTTAAAAAAGTTACAATGTACGAGGAGCTAACGCGATATTCATGCGTAGCCCCCTTAAAAGCGCATGTAAAACATGGCTACACGCTGAAAGCGGCATCTTGTGAGCTTCAACGTAAACCGAATTCTTCCGTGACGCTATCGCGTTGCCCTCGCCCGCTGGCGCGGCCTGGGAGCTTCTCCTTCTCAAATATTCTCACTCCATGGTCTAAAGTCTCCATTTTCATAAATGTCCTTGAGGTGACCAACCGTTAGAATAAGGTGTTAGCTTGAAAAAGCGATGGGTTGTGCGTTATGGTTTTGCGTACGTGTCGTGTATAAGATGTATATACGCATGAAGAAAAAAAACATGTCGTATGGCACTTCATCAAGTGATGTTGGTAGAAATTACCATATGGCGTAACAAATAATGAGAGAACCTTTTTTGAAGTGCTCACTGAAGGACACCCTTCAATATAATAGCGTCATTGGAACTAGCTAAGCAATGCTTTCACGTTTCCGGCACAATCATAGGCGCCTGCTTACATAAGGAAAAGAAATTATTTAATGCGTTTAGCGGCAATGTTCGAGAGGGGAGTTTGTAAAAGAGTGTTCTTTTTTTATATTCGGTGGTATGTATATTTTGCACGCTCCTTTCAACACATCGTGACTTGGAAGGTCTAATTACAATGAACAGTGCAATTTAGAGAGGGAAAGTAATGTTAGTAGATCCTTATACAGTAGCTTCCGCAATACTGTGTACATCCCAAAGCTCCTTCGCCAAATACCGTATAAAGATCCCGTGTCGTCCAAGCAATCGGCCTAAAATCTGCAAGACAGTGTCGTAGGACAGTGAAATAACAACCTGGCATCACACAACTTCAGCTTCGTAGTGAGTAAGTTGTTCGATGCTTCCAACCCACTACAAAATGCTCAGTCACAATCGATCATTTTTAGACGCAGCACCATGAAAGTGCACGTCATTCCTAATTGATTGATATGTGGGGTTTAACGCCCCAAAACCATCGTATGATTATGAGCGCTGTCGTAGTGGAGGGCTCCTGAAATTTCGACTACCTGGGGTTCTTTAGCGTGCACCCAAATCTGAGCACACGGGCCTACAACTTTTCCGCCTCCATCGTAAATGCAGCCGCCACAGCCGGGATTCGATTCCATGATCTGCGGGTCAGCAGCCGAGTACCTTAGCCACTAGGCCACCGTGTGCGCACGTGATTTCTTCAGATGTGCAATGGTGGCCACAAGTTAACACACAATAACGAATCATCGATGCTTTGCAGGTGTACTTGTAATGCTCTCACCAAGAGGGTCTACACCACACTCCAGAAAAGCCGCTCACTTAGCTTTCCCTGTTACTATACTGTTTACCCACGCAAGACGGGCCATGCATATTTTTTTTTCAAATTATTTTCAACAAGTGTTGCTATAGAATGATGTGGCATATATTTAGTAGTGTAATATGTGTTATATCTATTGCTTATTTGCAGCTCAGAGGGTGGAACATGCTTGAAGTACGCTGCGTCGGAGAATGTTCTTGGTGTCTACCCTCGTTCTTTTCAACCTTCATTACATGGGAATCTATGAATTACCAAAATTGAGGAATCAATCTAGAAAATTATGGGTAGAACAAAGTGTAACGAATGCAACTAAATCGATATTGCTACTATCAACAGGCTCGTCGGCCACTGCATTCTGGATAGTTCGCTCTTAAGGGTCTTCTACACACTGTTATTCATACTGGCCAATAAAATTTTCCATTGGGTTTCGTTCTTGTCTCTCCAAATTTATTCATATTGATTGTGATTCCTGTCACCACGAATCACTTTTTTTTACCACAACGGTTGTTACGATCGGATTTTGATGCGTAACTGTGAAACGTCGATATATAAAAATCTGGCAGAAATGCCCACCAGCAATAACCGAGCAGTGTTTTCTCAAACTCATCAGTCTGGCGAATCTGTCTGACTGGGCGAGACTGCTAGAAGAAAAAAAAAGCATGTCATTCAAAAATAACGACTTCCAACTTTACATCCCTGTTGTTTTTCAGCACTAAAAGGTTCTTCAATTTAAATATGAGTGAGGGCTATTGCATAATTTGTCATACGCAAACTGTTTCGGCTGATAAGGTGCTCATGAACACGGTTTTTAGGGGTCATCACATAATTTTTTTTACAAAATGTGCCTGAGCGGTTTAGTGCAAAAATCTACCACACGTTTTTTTAAGTCATTGTACGTCCCAACAACATCTCCTTTTTTTCTAGTATTCACACTGTGAGAAATGCAACCAATGGACAGTGCTTTGTGTAAGCTGCACTGTGTTCGACTTACGATGTGTTTGCTATTATCGGATGTGTGTGCATGATGCTAGTACTTTGTATATATACTCAGTATTTGCACCGAGTATCCTAAGAAGCGACACGCTCAAAAAAGGGAAAACAGTTATTAGAATTAGTGTGGCATTAGAGTGAAATCAACCTAATAGCCAAGCGAAATTTTGTACACGCTACACCACAATTGACCATATTCATGCTATTCATCAGGTGATTGAGAAATATGCAGAAAACTACGCACCCCTATTTATAGCCTTCATACATTACGTGAAGCCAGTGGACTCACTCGAGACAACAGCAGTAATGCAGGCACAACGAAATCAGGGCATCGAAGAACCCTAAATAAACATACTGTAAGAAGTATACAGTGAATCTAAAGCCACCATAGTTCTCCTTGAAGAAATTGACATAATCCCAAGAAAGAAGGGCGTAAGGCAAGGAGATAGGATCTCTGCAATGCCATTCACCACGTGTTTAAAGGAGGTCTTCAGGGCTCTGAGTTAGGGAAGAGTATGTCAGCAACCTGTTGTTCACTGATGACATTACATTGATGAATAACTCAGCCGAATAATTATAAGTCATGATTACTGAATAGTACTAGGAAAGCAGAAGAGTGTGTCCTAAAACTAATGTGCACAAAACCAGAGTAACCTGAAACTGTTTTGGTAGAAAAGAGCACTTTAGGATAGGTCGAAATACGCAGAAAGTTGTAAAAGTATATGTCGACTTAGAACTGGTAGTAAGTGTGGAGGCAACCCATGATAGTGAAATATTCAAAAAAATATGAATGGTGTGGGTCATATTCGGCAACTATTCTCAATTTCTAAATTGTAATATGCCACTAACACTCTAGGGGAAAGTATATACCAGCTGCATCTCGTGGGTACTTACGTACGGGGCAGAAACGTGCAGGCTTACAAAGGCGAACTGCAAAGAGAGACAAGAAGGGAGCAGTATGGGTCAGAGAAGAGACCGAGATCAAAGATATCTTTGTTTGAATCTATATGAAGAAATATACATGGGCCGCGCACGTAGCGCTTAGGCAGAATAACCGTTATTCGTTAAGGGTAACTGACTGGAGTTCCTAGGAAGGCAAACGCACTACGGAGGCACAGGAAGTTAGTTCGGCCAAAGATATAGAAAGATGACAGGTATAACGTAGCAGCAGAAACCACAAGACCCGTGTGAATGACAGATCATGGGAAAAACCCTTGCCCTGCAGGAGGTGGAGTCAAGCTACTGCTGCTGCTACTGACGATGATGATGATAATGATGATAAAAACAAAACGTCAATAGGCACATAGATTCGGAATGCGCAAAACAAGGTTTTTTAAGTATCATTAATTCAAGATTTTATTTCACTGCTTTCTTTAGCGCTCTGTAAGCTAGGTACAACCCCCGATTAATTAACAGGGATATGTTCCTATGTCTTGTTCACACGATTGCTCTTGGAAGTGTACCCCATTGAGGCTACCTTTATTATGGAGCCTGAGACTTGCAATCACAACAACTTCAACACTCAGTTCCTTTGTTCTAATAATATTTTTGACTGGGTCTTTCAATCTTGACGATCTTGTGTCACGAGAACAGTATTTTGAAATAAGCAGGTTGTGGTCCACTGTTTTAACGGGACAGTGTCGAAGAGCTTGTTTCGCTAATATTCCAGCCTCAGTGTCAACGTCGTTGTTTGCAAGCGATAGATCATCATCTTGTGCTTGACCGAACAACCGAGAACGATGAAAATAGATTAAATAATAAAAAATTGGCAGATACTGCGTACAGTGGGAATCGATGATATACGAAGCACTAATGTGGAAGATCGGTATGTCATATAAAAATCAACACAACGCTAAGAGGCGAACGTGAATTATGCCGTACATTTGGAATTGTGAGAATTGATGATATGCGAAGCTTGAATGTGGAAAATTGGCCTGTCACACAAAGATCAGCGCAACTATACTAGTTGGGCGTGAATTCTGCCGTACATGACTTACATGTCATGATGCTCATGCACCCGCCTCGCATTTGTGCAAGTTGTCTATTCCCGTGACGTAATAAAAAAGTTGGTACATGAGACGGTAGCAAAACGACCGCGAGGGCGCTGTGAGCGTTGCATGTACCAGGTTTTACAAGCCACGCATGCCATGATTATCACAATTCCACCTGTTATATTCCCTTTTAATCGATTCATTTCACGTAATTACAAATTTTGTACATGTAAAGCTAGCGGAACGGCCGCAAGCGCATCGTGAGCATGGTATGTAGTCATGGTTTTGCGTGACCCTTGATGTCAAGGTCGTGATGTTTTGACCAGTCGTACACCTTCATAATCTGTTCGCGTCACGTGAGACCAAATATCGTAATGTGAAACTAGCGAAACGACCGCGAGTGCATCACGAGTGTGGCATGCAGTCATGTTCCGACATTACACGCATGTGGTGCTTATCATGTTTGCAGCAGTGATACACCTTCGTTATACATTCACGTCACGCAGCACCAAATAAGTTATGTGAAGCTAGCAGAACGACCACGAGCGCACTATGAGCGTGGCGTGTACTCGTGACTTACATCACACGCATGTCACGAGTTCCCCGTGAAGACCTGTCTGTTAAGTTCGCCATGCTGTCATGTCATACCATAACAGTTACACAATACGTCATGTGAAGTAATCTACGCAGGAGCAGCAAGACCAAAACATATAATTCATGACGTTTATGACATGCATGTGTTATTTTTATAATATGACTGGTGTCGTCATAGAGTCATGTTATGCCATACTAATTATGGTATATTTCCTGTTGTCCAAGCGGCCAGGGGAGCGGAAAGTTGTATGCGGCTGGATAGATAGATAGATAGATAGATAGATAGATAGATAGATAGATTGATAGATAGATAGATAGATAGATAGCTAGATAGATAGATAGATAGATAGATAGATAGATAGATAGATAGATAGATAGATAGATAGATAGATAGACAGACAGACAGACAGACAGACAGACAGACAGACAGATAGATAGATAGACAGACAGATAGATAGATAGATAGATAGATAGATAGATAGATAGATAGATAGATAGATAGATAGATAGATAGATAGATAGATAGATAGATAGATAGATAGATAGATAGATAGATAGTCGCTGAAGTTTGCTAACAAATGCTTCGCATTTATTAACATCCTGGGCTCGGAAATGTTGAGAAAGTAACTTTCATGCTTTGCTGACACACGCGCTCTCTATACGTGCTTCACAGTACACTATGAAATATTAGGTGAAAAAATTGGCAGCATATCAACGGAGTGAATGATGAAGAGTGGGGCAAGGCATTCGTCTGTGCATTCGTTCTTGCTTCCGCCCGTCCATGCGTCCATCTGTGTGACAGTCCGTGCGTCCATCCGCCCGTTCATGCGTGCGTCTGTTCGTGTGTCTGTCTCTGCATTCGTCCATGCATCCTCATCTGCGTCCATTTATGCGTCCATCCATGCATCTGTCTGTGTGTCCGTTCGTCCATCTATTCAACACTCCAAGTACCACCATCTCGCATCTTCTCACCATATATTCCCCATATAGAAGCACCGCCATCCAGCGGAAATTCCAAGGACTAAACGAGAGGTGGCACACGCACACTTTCTTACGGCTTGCACTTTGGGTCTACTTCCCAACTTTAACCACCTCGAGTTCATGGTATATACTAGTTCACTGTATTCATGGCACTGCGGCCCAACGCTCGCTAAACCTTTCTAAAACCAATGAGGTTACGCCCAGCGAGTATAACGTAGCAACCTTTACCTGTCAGATAGTGCTCAATGTACATGTCAATGACTTCTAATGGGAAATGAGAGACAGGAGGATTCGGCTTTTACTTTCTTACGGCTAGCGCTTCGTATCTACTTCCCACCTTTAACCACCTCGAGCTCATGGTATATACTAGTTGATTGTATTCATGGCACTGCGGCTCAACGCTCGCTAAAACTTTCTAAAACTAAGGAGGTTACACCTAGCGAGTATAACGTAGCAACCCTTTCTTGTCAGAGAGTGCTCAATGTACATGCCAATGGCTGCTAATGGTGATTGCAGCGTGCGCGTTAACTAAAAGCCGAATGCTCCTGTCTCTCATATCCCCATTAGCAGCCATTGGCATGTACATTGAGCACTATTTTTTATTGTTCAACAATGCCCAGAAGAAATCTCTTACCGGCACCACCTTGAAGGTGAAAATGTTGTACTCGTTACATGCTACAACGGCTATGAGGGACGTACGGGTGGCGCTATAAGGAGCTTTGCCCCTAAAATGCATTGTAGAAGCGTACATCGCCACTGGGCGTCAGACCATGCGATTATCCTGATGACTTTATGGTTTTAAGTTGGTCACCCACTACAAGCAACACCTACTTTACTAGGTTCATTCCGCTTAAGACCAGGTGTTGGGTGCCTGGCAAGTTCCAATATATTCAGATGACTAAGTGTTTCAAATGCGCACTATGGCAGAATATCGCTGTCGCGTTCAACTCGTAAAGGCGAAATTTTAAGAGTCCCGAAATTTTTGTCTCCGTAAGCAGCACTGTGTTGGCACATTCATGATGCAATCATGCGCATATTTAATGATAGGGTGTTGGTAAGGGTGACATACAACCACTTCTCATTCTACCACTCGCAGTTCAAATTACTTCATAAATGTTCTCTTTTTGCCGTGTATTCTTTTCGCCAAACAGATGTCTCTATATTGCCTTACTAGTGCAGCTGTTTAAGTCAGGCTTCAAGGAATTGTTAATGGTTCATTTCTAACGGTTTCTGGGTAATAAGTTATACAATCGTCACATATTACGACAAATTGAAATCGTCATGTCATGTCATGTCAGAATAAAATAATTCAGTAAAAAGTGTATTGTTTCCAGCTAACATCTTTAATGAGAATGGCATTTGACTAGTATATAGATATTGCACCTCTGCATGCTCGTATGAACACTATATTTATTAGAGCCTAGACGTCGTACAGGAACCACGATTGAAAGCGATTAATAATTATAACTCCTGGTATGTTTGACCTCTTTAACCGCTGACTTAAAAGTCACTAAGCGAGAAGTAGTGACCATGGCATAATCAACACAGTCATATATCATCATCATCATCATCATCATCATCATCATCATCATCATTATTATTATTATTATTATTATTATTATTATTATTATTACTATTAATATATTCACAATGACAAACAAAAGTGCGCGCACAGACACTTAAAAAAGGAAGAATAGTCCTTCGGTTCTTTTTTTACACTTCTGTCTTGCCACGTATGTGACTTTCTTTAGAGAGATAAAACAATTGGCAGAAAAGCGAAGATGGAATCGTGCGATGGAAAACTAAACCGGGGTGGTTTGGTCAAGGAAATATTTTCCCATTGGATGATGATGATTATTATGTGTTTTTTTTGTGTGGCGCAGGGGCCATTTGGGGGGCGAAGAGAGCCGGGTGATAGGACAAGAGATGTAAACAACGACTGTGTTGGGTGGCTGTAAAAGGGTCTTAAAATTTTTAACAATAAGGCTGGTGAAATATCGAAGTAACAAAATTATGACAGTGACGTGAAATCTAAAGGAAAGATGGGTGACGAAAGATTCCGATAATAAAGCACGGTGGAGATATTTCACCCTAGCACAAGTGCCTCATCTGTGCCTTTTTGTCCAATGGCCCCGAGGCACGTGCTTATCGATGTAGTCACCGCAGCAAGCAACCTAAAATGAGCGGACCTATCTTAAAACAGCCAACACAGATTTATGAGTGAAAAGTGGTTCCCTACCAACGAACACCACCGACTGAAGTGGTATCTATTGTCAGCAAGGTAATGAAAAGTGTTCTCTCTTTAGAGCATTTCATTGTTCACACTGAATTAAAGTGTGAAGCACTGTTAGGGCTTCACCGTATCTGTCACACAATGTTGGATCACCACCAGAAAAAAAAGGTATGAGTGTGTCATGTGTGTGTGCCCTCTCATGAGCCTGGTTAGTGTTGCCTTTGTGCAACTTGACTTCAATACTCCCACTTCCACTGCCAGTAATCTCTGAGCTTTCGTTTGAGAGATGGTTTATGGTCAAGAGCCAAGATAGAAGTGTTGCAGCTTGGGCTAGTTGGTATGGCATGACGATAGTTATAGCGCGAGAAAAAAAACTACGACACAGAGACAAAAAGGACACGGAGGACAAGAAGGACACCTGTCTTTCGTGTCCTTCTTGTCTCTGTGTCATCGTTTTGTTCTCGCGCTATAACTATCGTTATGCCAAGATCGACTTGGGCGTAGCAGCAGTGCTGTCGTTGATGGATGCGGCGAGCTGATCCGCCATCACGTTGCCTTGGATCTCACGGTGCCCCAGCACCCAGCACACTACGACATGTTGTTTGAGTGTGTAGAGTGTGCATAATAGTGAGCAAAGTCAGACGCGGACAGAGTTTTTTTTTTGTTCTTAAGACATTCAAGAGCTTTTACACACTTAGGGAGTCAGTGTAAATTTCTGCTCATTGCATTTGTAATTATTTGGTGTGTCAAGCGGCCACAAGTATCGCGTAAGCTTCCGCTGTGAAGATGCTTGAATCTGGATGTAGAGCAACAGCATCCGAAAAAAAAATGGACCGAAACCAGCGTAGGACACAAAAGAGTTAGACCTGGAGGCATATGAAAATAACGCAGGACGTGCGTATTTGTGTTGAAGTTCCAGGAAGTATGATCAAATATGGGCAATGGGCGCGTATTTTGTATGTTCTAGGAAAAACACATCGCAATTTATAGCGTGCCAGTGCCACGGTGGCGGGTATGCTGAAGCAGGCATTAATCTGTATTAAATTGACACACCCGTTTCCTCAGCTAGACCTTTCAGGCGAGCTGAGTTGGGCTGCCTCATCAAAATGCTTCTTTTAAACAGGATAGAGCTCGATAAATTATTGTAGTGGAGTATGAGGGGTGCTCTTTGTCTGCGTTCACATTAAGGAAACATACAAAGGACGTTCACCTGCAGTGGTCGCTCACCTGCAGTTATCTGCAGGTGAGCGACCACTTATTTGACTCGACGTAGAGGCTTTATACTACTGGTGCGAAAAGCACCCATAGGAATACGGATGCCTTGATGGTGGACAGGCTCAAGCATTACCAAGGCACTTGGGGCGCAAGACTGATACATGATCGCCCCATAAACTAGGCGCATGAAAACTGGGTTTTTCTGAATATTCATCAGGCATTTTCTATCATTGCCCTATGATGTACGCGATGAACCATCCAATACATTTATTGTATTAAGGCACCTGTTTTTTAGATGTTTAAAGTGAAAAATGAATGCTAGTTTTTTGTATAAAAGAATGCCTAAAAATATTAGCTCAGATTTCACTGGTAGCCTACTACCGTGCAGGTCAATGTCTGAATCGGGATGAAGACCTCTGTTTCATGTGAATAAAACGCATATGTTTCTTGTGGATTTATAGTGAACCCATTCTCGCCTGCACACTTGTTCAAGCCCAGTTGAACTTGCCGCTCGCACAACGCGAGGTCGCATAATTTGTAACCTATCTGCACGTTGTTGACGTATGTGCAATCGAAAATGTTAAGAGGAATACAGGTATGCAAAGTATTCAATTTTATATTGAAAAGTGTGCAACTCAGCACAACAATTTAAGGCACCCCCGTCTCGTGGACGAAGGTTCCAGACAAGATATTCCCCACTCGCACACGGAAAGTGCGAATAGACAAACAACTTTGGATTATGTTCGGCAAATAACCTCGGACACCTAAGTGTGAGAGGTCTCACAAAATTCCAAAGCGCAATTTGGTGTCGTAAGCTTTTTCCACATCGAAAAAGACAAATAGGAAAACTGCTTATGAAGGAAAGCATCTCGGATGTGTGCCTTGATAGGTACCATGTTGTCAGTGGTGGGTCTACCTCCTTGAAATACGCGCTGGCATGAATCAAGTAGGGTGTTAGTTTGAAGGAAGTGTACAAGTTGGTGGTGTATCACATTTCGAAAGGTTTAAATAGGCAGCTTGTCAGTTTGATGGGCCTGTAACTCGTAACGCAGGATGAATCGTTGCCTTCTTCCAAAAATTTAATGACAATGGACTTTTCCAGCTGGAAGGGATGTCGCCGGAAAACTAGATATCATGGTACAGGGAAAGTAAAGCTTTTTTGCGTTTCGAGGGCTAGGTTTTTTAACATTTCTTAGACCACACGGTGAGATCTCGAAGCAGAAGTTCTGCAGCAGTTTAGAGATGCCTGTAGTTCAGCTAGGGAGAAAGGTAGGTTTTATGCCACGTATGTACTACATTTGGTATCTAGTGTCGGCTTCTCCACTCTTGTGTTGTACCGTTGGAACTCTTGAGAGTATTGTGACGAGGCGGAAACTTGCTCGAAGTGTTTTCCTAGGTAGTTTGCCCTCTCTTCCAAGCTGACGTCTCGTGTGTCCGTCAGAGGCAGGCAATACACTCGTTTTCTTCCTACCTATTGAACCCGTTCCTCATGACCTTACCCTCATGTATATACGAAGTGATGCCAGCCAAAGTGTTTGCCAAATTTTTCTTTTTGCTTGTCTTCACGTCCTCCTACCCTGGGATATTATGTTTTTAAAATTTGTGAGATTCTCAGCCGTCTGTGATTCTCGGAGCGATCTTAACACATTGTTATATTTTTTACGTTCTTTTCGACACTCGTCGATCCACTAAGGGACACATCGTTTGCCAGATACTCCACTTGTTTGTAGACAACATTTGGTGGAAACATCAATTAAAAAAAACTGTGAAGTTGTCCCCAGCAGCCTCTAGGCATAATGCAAACAAGTCAGCCTAGGTTAAGAGAGTATCTTTTCAAAACTTTACCCAATCAGAGAGAGAGAGAGAACACAAGGTGAGAGGCAGGGATGTTAACCAGGGCTGAGCCCCGGTAGGCTACATTGCACTGGGGAAAGGGAAGGAAAGGTATAGAGGAGGAGAAAAAATCACTGACTGGGCCGACGCAAAACAGTTTCGCCATCACAAACAATGAAACAGGCTGGTTGTCTTTGAGAAAATGCAGCAGTGCTTTCGCTGCCTTACGGAAATTGAATGGGCAGTGCCATAATCCCAATACTTTCTCGACGGTGAAATAACATCTCTCCAGATTTAAAACACCGCGCAGGTGGAGCCTCTCGTTTGTGTATGCCGGGCAGAAACATAGGATGTGTTCAATAGTCTCATCGACGGCGCAGTCGTTGCACTCCATGCTGTCGGCCATCCCTATCTTAAATAAGTAGGCATTGGTGAAGGCTACGTCCAGACGCAGACGGCACAACACTGTACCTTCCTCTCTAGAAACACCATAGGGTAGCCGCAGTCGTAGGGATGGATCGAGAGAATATTGACACGTGTTCATAAGAAAAAGAACGGTGATAGGAATATTTTGTAGATTCCCGCTAGTGGGTCCGGTGGTTTTTCTGAACGACAACGAAGCAGGCATCTTGCTGTACAGCTGATCCTGAATACGCTCTTTTCGCTGCCGTAAGCTGCTGTCATCTTTTGTTCGCGTTGCACTGCGACACTGGTGGAGGAGCTGGGCCGTGACACTACCCGATGCTTCACACTCCTAGTGGGAGCCGTTCATCCAGCCCGGACGTGCCTACTGCAACCCCTGTCCATCGATTCAGTCGTCGGCTACGAGGTATTCCTCCAGACTGCAACCCCTCGCAGAAAACCTGTACCGGACATCTAGAAATGGCTAACACCAGCCCCCAGCCTGTACTTCTCGGCACCAGTCCTCCCGCTTCATCCCAGGTAACGTTTTTTCAATCACTGGAGCCTAAACGCTTTGGTGGTGGCGCACACGAAGATGTAGAAGACTGGTTAGACCACTATGGCCGTGTTGCGAAGATCAACCACTGGTCTGCTCAGGAAAAGCTCGGCCGGGCCTACTTCTATCTCGATGACAGCGCTCGTACCTGGTACGAGAACAGAGAAGGCAACCTGTCCACATGGACTGACTTTCACCAGAAGATGGTTGAAACTTTCGCCAATGTCGACAGACGTGACCGCGCCCACCAACTACTAGAGCTAAGGGTCCAAAAACCCAATGAAACGGTCGCCATGTTCGCCGAAGACATGACACGTTTATTTCGGAAGGCTGACCCGCAGATGACTGAAGATAGGAAGTTGCGCTACCTCATGCGTGGCGTGAAAGAGCAGCTGTTCGCCGGACTTCTGCGCAACCCGCCAAGCACTGTAGAGAACTTCATCAAAGAAGCGTCGGCTATCGAGCGGGCCCTTCACCAACGCTGCCGACAATATGACCGCTTGTGCAGCAGCCCCCAAACTCAGGCCGCCGCTGTGACGTTTGACAGCCATAGCTCCTTACCTGACATGATTAGAGAGATTGTTCGTGAAGAATTGCAAAGGCTGCGGACTCCGGTAGTGGACACACCCATGGCATCTGTCGCTCAAGTCGTCCGTGACAAAATCCGCCAAGCATTCTCGACAGCTGATCCTGCCCCCGAACAACGTCCCATGACGTACGCCGCTGCCCTTCGAAGCTCCCCACCCGCTCCGCCTTCATACTACCCCCCACCTGCAACTGTTCCTTGGTCACCACCACAGGGGGAGACACCGTGGCGCCTATTCATCCAGCCCCCATACGACCAGTCGTCTTCTGGCTTGCCATGGCCTTCGTCGCGTGAGGAGTCATCACGGCAACCACAGCTTCGCCGAACAGACACCTGGCGCACTGCCGACAGGCGTCCACTTTGTTTCAACTGCGGAGGTGCAGGCCACATAGCCCGCTATTGCTGGCACCGCGCCGATCCGTCTCGCCCTTTCAGGCCACGGTATCACATTCGACATGCCAACCAGTACGTATCCCGCCGTGGAGATGTCGGTTCTCAAGGACCTCCGGTACCCCGACACCCATTCGACGGCCGCCGTAACAATGATGACGAGGCTATAACTGATTACGAGCCGGTCTTCCGACATCGACCACGCTCTCCTTCTCCTGCCCAGTCACCTTCGTTGCAGCGCCGCACTTTTGCCGACACCAGAGGAGCGAGGTCACCCAGCCCACACCGGGGAAACTGAAGGCGGCGACCTCAGGGGGTAAGGTTGCAGGCTGTCAAGACGAAGAAAAAAAAAGCCCCCATTACTCCCACCTCAGGACGCTGTAAAGCCGACAAGACGTAATACCGACGAAACTGTGACCCCAGGCCTTACCGTTTTTGTGGATGGACAGCAAGTCAAAGCTTTAGTCGACACCGGTGCTGACTTCTCTATTATCAGTGATGACCTTGCCGTACGCCTCAAGAAAGTAAAGACAGCGTGGACGGGACCTCACTTAAGGACGGCAGGCGGCCAATTACTGATGCCTGTCGGAATGTGCACAGCAAGGCTCGACATCGGTGGCTCTACTTTCGTGGCGACGTTCGTCGTTCTCGCTTCATGCTGTAAAGACATGATTATCGGAATGGATTTCTTGAGAGAACATGGCGCCGTGATCAACATCCCTGACAGTGTCATTACATTTCACAACAACAGCCCTACTTTAGTCGATTGTTCAGAGCCGAGACATACGTCTTGTTCAGGGCCTTTGCGTCTGACGGATGACGATGTGGTCGTCCCGCCACGATCGTGTACGCTTGTTTCGGTGGCAGGGGATGAGCCGTTTGACGGCGACGGCATTGCTGACCAAATAAGCTCACTGATATTTAGCCACGGTATTTCAGTTGCTCGAGGTCTTGTCACTGTCACTGCTGGACGCACAAACGTGCTGCTCACTAACTTCAGCACTGAGCGCCGACATCTCCCGAAGGGTACAGCCGTCGCTTACTTTGACACTACTGCGGAAATCCAAGGCAGTTTATTGTCCCTAGACGAAGCACCTCAAGAAGAATCACTACCTAATCTTGACGTTGGTACTACGTTGTCAGGGGACGAACGAACGAGACTTCTTGAGCTGCTAGCCAAATTCAAGGACTGCTTTTCATCGACATCACGGGTCGGTCGAACGCCGCTAACAAAGCATCGAATAATTACCCACGACGCAGCAAGGCCTATACACCAGAATCCTTATCGTGTGGCTCCAAAGGAACGTGAAGTGATACAGCAACAAGTCGCTAAAATGCTTGAAGATGATGTGATTCAGCCATCACAGAGCCCCTGGGCATCGCCTGTAGTATTAGTTAAGAAAAAGGACGGTACCCTGCGTTTTTGCGTGGATTACAGGAAGCTGATTCAAGTGACTAAGAAAGATGTGTATCCGCTTCCACGTATTGATGACTCCCTCGATAGGCTACGAAACGCTCGCTACTTTTCTTCAATGGACCTCAGAAGTGGATATTGGCAGATCGAGGTAGACCCAAGAGATCGGGAAAAAACCGCTTTTGTGACGCCGGATGGTTTATATGAATTTAAAGTTCTACCGTTCGGTCTGTGCTCAGCGCCCGCTACTTTTCAAAGGCTCATGGACACTGTACTTTCAAGGTTAAAATGGAAGACCTGTTTAGTTTATCTAGACGACGTCATAGTGTTTTCCCCAACATTTCACGAGCATCTCAAGAGACTAGAAGTCGTTTTACGAGCCATACGCTCCGCAGGCCTCACATTGAAACAAGAGAAATGCCACTTTTGTTTTGAAGAACTGCTGTTTCTCGGTCATGTCGTCAGCTGTACCGGCGTTCGGCCTGATCCCGAAAAACTTGCGGCCGTGGCACAGTTCCCAGTACCGTCCGATAAGAAAGCTGTCAGGCGCTTTCTGGGCCTATGCGCCTTCTATCGCCGGTTCATCGCCGACTTCGCACGGATTGCGTCGCCGTTAACTCGCCTCACTAGAGACGACGCCACCTTTGAGTGGAATCACGAACAGCAGGCAGCGTTTAATGACCTCCGCCAACGTCTTCAAACACCTCCAGTGCTTGCTCACTTCGACGAACAAGCGCCAACAATGCTTCACACTGACGCAAGCAATGTAGGCCTCGGAGCTGCGCTTGTGCAGTGGCAAGAAGACACGGAACGAGTGATCGCCTACGCAAGCAGGACGCTAACACGCGCTGAGGCCAATTATTCAACAACTGAGAAAAAATGCCTCGCCGTGGTCAGGGCAGTTATGAAATTTCGCCCGTACTTGTATGGCCGCCCTTTCAAAGTTATAAGTGACCATCATTCCCTCTGTTGGTTGACTAATTTAAGAGATCCAACCGGCCGATTAGCACAGTGGAGTCTGAAGTGACAAGAGTTTGATATGACGGTCATACACAAGTCTGGGAAGCGCCATACGGACGCCGACTGCCTGTCTCGTTCACCAGTACAGTCAGCTTCTCTTTCTGACGACGACGATATGGCCTTCCTTGGTGTTCTCGACGCGTCCACGATTGCTCAACAACAACGAAGTGACCCTGAATTGCTTGATTTGATTAATTACGTGGACGGACGTTCTTCGAGGGCACCTAGAGTCTTTGCAAGGACAATATCGTCGTTTTGCTTACGCAATGGCGTCCTCTACAAGAGAAACTTTTCGTCCATCGGAGCTGCCTATTTGCTCGTTATTCCTGCACCCTTTCAAACTGAAGTGCTCCAAGCATGTCACAATGAGCCGACGTCTGGCCATTTAGGCTACACTCGCACATTGGCAAGAGTACAGCAGGGATACTACTGGCCACGACTCACAACAGCCGTCAAGCACCACGTTCACACTTGCATCGATTGCCAGCGACGCAAGTCACCTCCAAAGAGACCCGCCGGTCAGCTGCAACCAGTTCAGGTTCCACGTACACCGTTTGAACAGGTAGGAATGGATATTTTAGGACCCCTTCCTTCTTCTACTGCAGGGAATCGCTGGGTTATAGTCGCAACAGAATACCTAACCAGGTATGCCGAAACAAAAGCTATCCAAAAGAGCACCGCCGTGGAAGTGGCGAGATTTTTCTTAGAAAATATTGTGCTACGCCATGGTGCTCCGACTATCGTGATCACAGACCGCGGAACAGCATTTACGGCAGCTATTTTAGACCACGTCCTGATGCTTAGTGGAACGACTCACCGTAAGACCACTGCGTACCACCCGCAAACAAATGGACTAACGGAGCGCCTCAACAAGACGATTGAAGACATGCTGTCGATGTACGTGTATGTCCAACATAAGAATTGGGACGAGATTTTACCCTATATCACGTTCGCATACAATACGGCTAAACAAGAGACGACTCGCATGACTCCATTCAGCTTGGTTCATGGACGGGAGGTATGGACTATGCTGGATGCGATGTTGCCACATGAATGGGACGCTACCGACACAGGCGCTGACGTGTTCACTGAACGCGCGGAAGAAGCTAGACAGCTCGCCCGCTTACGGATCCACCAGCGACAAGACTACGACGCAGGCCGCTACAATGCTCGCTATAGAACTGTAACGTACAAAATCGGTGACAGAGTGTGGGTTTGGACACCCGTACGAAAACGTGGACTGTCCGAGAAGCTGCTAAGGCGATATTTCGGGCCATACCGAGTATCGCGCCAGCTAAGTGACGTCACCTACGAGGTTGTCTCCGACAGTCCCCAATGCCCGAGGCGTCGCCAGCACCAGCCTGAACTTGTTCATGTAGTGCGTATGAAGCCGTATGTGAGTGACTGCCTGCATGATAAAAAAAATACTGTGGGTCTGAATCAGCATCGGGGCGATGCTCTTTTAAGGAGGGGCAAGTGACACGTGTTCATATGAAAAAGAAGGGTGATAGGAATATTTTGTAGATTCCCGCTAGTGGGTCCGGTGGTTTTTTGGGACGACAACGAAGCAGGCATCTTGCTGTACAGCTGATCCTGAATACGCTCTTTTCGCTGCCGTAAGCTGCTGTCATCTTTTGTTCGCGTTGCACTGCGACAAAATAGTCGATAAGGTGCGAACTGTGATGACTGCCACGTCAGGAGCGTCATGTCTTGAGCCAGCTTAATAAGGTGTCTAGCCGAGACAATCCTATAGAAAGGTACGAACACAGGGTTTGTTTGCACGTGTGCATTTCTGGCTGCTTCATCGGCAAGGTCGTTTTCGAAGATACTGCAATGACTAGGTATCGAATGGAAACCAACGTTGTGTCCTTGTTCGGTCGCATAGTGCAGCATTTCTCTGATCTCCCATACCAGTTGTTCGAACGACCCGCGACGAAGTGCTGACGAATGATATTGTAGAGCGGCCTTGGAGTCACAGAATACTGCCCATCGATTAGCCGGTTGTTGCTTGATGTAATTGATGGCACCTCGCAGGGCAACAATTTCCGAACCAGTCGATGTTCTGATATGACAAAGTTTGTAAGTGCTGTTGACGTGTCGTGATGGAGTAACGGCTGCGCCGGTGGAGTTAGTCTGGGTGGTAGATCCATCCGTGTATACGTGGATTCTGTCAGCGTAGAAAGTGTGTAAATAGTCCAGAGTCGCTTGCTTCAAGGCCAAGAGAGAAAGGACTAGTCTATTTCTTATTCCTGGGACGGAAAGGCGCACGTCGGGTTGTCGTAGGCTCCACAAAGCATACAGTGAACGCGCCAAGGGTATAAACCGGTAGGTAGCAAAGCACAGTGGGAGCTGACGATCTTACAGAACGACGCCTGCGGTTGCTGTTCTGGCAGAAATGTCAAATGGTTCAATACCATCCGTGAAATGTGCCGAATATGTGCTCTCAGCACGTCGGTTGTGACGTAGGTCGTAACCGAATGATCCCAAGCCAATATAACTGTTACAGCGGTTGAGGTAGTTCGTGGTAGGCCGAGACAAGCACGTAGTGCCTGTGCTTGCACGCTCTGAAGTGCTCAAATATTCGTCTTGCAAGTTTTAGTAAGCATAGGAGAACTGTAGCGAAGTACACCAATAAAAAGTGCTTGGGAAAGCTGTAACATGAAACTCAATGACGGATTTTATCGTTTTCCAGCGATGACTTGGAGGACGTGGGCAATAGATACCAGTTTTATTTTCAAGCTAGCCACGTGAGGGCCCCAGGAGAGGTCACGGTCAACAATGACACCTAGAAAACGATAGCTACGCTTGTAAGAGATGGACTGGCCATTAATGCTTATCGGGTAACTTGTCATCGCCTTGCGCTTGACGACCTCCAGTCCACATTTTTTCGTTGAGATTGTTAAGCCTTGCGTGCGAAGATAGTCAAATGCTTGCGACGCTGCCCTTTGTATCCTTGTTCGAACTTGTAGGTGTTTCAATGCAGAGGCCCAGACACAGATGTCATCAGCGTATAGTGAAACACTGACTGTTTCGGGAGAGCTTCCGCCAGGCCAAGCAAGGCAAGATCGAAAAAAACTGGGTTTAAAACACCACCTTGCGGGACGCCACGGCACGTGCAGTGTTCTGAGGTCGGGCCATCTTCAGTGTATACAAAAAAGGATCTTCGTGTCAGGTAGCTTCGGATCCATCGAAACATTTGCCCTCCCAGTTCAATTAACAGCAGTGTGTCTAGTGTAGCGTGATGGGAAACGTCATATGCACCTTTCACATAAAGAAAGAGCGCAAGTTCTAGTCGTTTCTCAATTTCTGCTGTTCTACTGATGACACCAAATTGATGACGTTGTCAATCAATGAACGGCCCCACCGAAATCCCGCCATTGAGTAGGGTGAAATGTGCCGTTCAAGGAACTATTCCAGGCGCGTGAGAATCATGCGCTCTATGAGTTTCCCAACGCAGCTTGTGAGAGCTACAGGCCAGTATGATGTCAGCACCAGAGGGGATTTCTCTGCTTTAAAAGAGGCACAAGACGACTTCGATTTCATTCTTGAGGTACTATTCCATCTTCCCATGACAGATTAAATAAATTTAGCACTTGTCGTCTAGCTGTGACGCAGAGCCGTATACGTTATCCTTTCGGACCCTGGTGAATAAGAATGCCTACACAGTGTGAGTGCAGCTTCTAGCTCTTCCATAGAAAATGGAGCATCCATACTTATATCTCGTGAACCAGGTATATCGCATAAAAGCACATCGGAGAATAGGACTGTCCCGACGGTGATGTTCGCGCAAAAACCCTCTGCAACGTCAATTTCACGGCGGTTCACACGAAGTATGAGGGCCTTGAAGAAATGACATTGCATGGCGCCTGTGCGAAGACCCTGTAGAGTTCTCCATACATGAGACAATGCCTTGCGTGGGTCTAGTGACTCACAAAATTTTTTCCATCTTTGATCCTGCAGCTTGTCTAATCAGTGTTGTATTTTTTTCTGCATACGTCTTGCTACTGTGAGATTAAGAATCAAATTGGTACGCCTGTATCTTCTCTAAGCACGTTTACGTAACGCCCGAAGTCTTTCTAATTCGATGTCAAGCTGCGTGCGCTTCTGTGAATGTGTGAAGTGGAGCGTGCAATTTTTTATTGCATTTGCAATTACTTCTTGTAACCCGCACGAGGAATCATTTCTGCACGTGTCCTCCTTTTTATTTTCATAAGGTGTCCAGTCTATATACCGATTGACTGGTGAGAAAGAAGTCTCTTGGTCATCATTGCTGACATAAGTCAAGATGTGGTCGCTACCATGGGTTTCGATATCTGTACACTACCGCGCTTTTGCAATTAGGCAACACGACACCAATGTCAGGTCGAGGCAGCTGCTGTACGCCGTTCCTCGCAGGTATGTCGGGCTACCATCACTCAGAAGGCGCATGTTGTGGTCTGACACAAATGATATCAGTGAGCGCCTCTTCGAGTTTGTCCTCAAGCTTCTCCATATCGGATGATGGGCTTTGCAATCACCTGTTATAATGCAAAGGCCTGGAATGGCTGCCTTAATGCCTGTTAATCTCTTGCAATAAAACGGACTTGCGGGGTATATATATACGCCAATAAGTGTAAAACACAACCACTTCTTCTTCAGAGTATTGCACACGTACGTGTTGTCATCTGGCGGTATAGCATGGGAGAAATAACTAAGGTCCTTGCGATTGTAAACAATAACTTTGCTGCTACTCTGCTGCTACTTTGCTGCTACTTTGCTGCTACTTCCCTTCGTGGTTGTGGTGATAGACTTGTATCCTGATATTCTTATAGTCGATGAGTTCGGCTCAGAGAGTACCATTATCGGGAAGCGGTTTTCAAACACGACTTTCCGGAAGTCCGATATCCGGGACCTCAGGCCTCTCACATTCCATTGAAATATGAAGGCGTTTCCAATATCATCTGCAAATGATGGCTGTTTCTGTTGATAAGCCATGGTTTTGCTGTTAATCTTCTTAAACAATCGTCTTCTGAAGGCTTGCTGGAACCAGGCTGATGGTATCCAGCAGCTGAAATGCGCATCGTGCTATAGGTATTTGCACCCTATTCACTAACACACGAATGGCACTCACGAGGGAGCTCACCATGGTAGCTATTTGTTTCGCCTGCTCTGTTGGTTTAGAGAATACGGACGAGGGGTGCTTAACTGCTGAAGTCTGATGCCACTCTCTAGTGGCGTGCAGTCGAGGGAGTTCCGGCCAGACGTCAGCTGTGTCGCTGTTGGCGGCTTCTGTATCCTTCGACTCGACTGCGCTTGTTCTGGGAGACAGAAGTGAAGACGACTTTGAGCATGGTTCACGAGACAACGGTGTCTTGGATGTCTTGGAGTGCCGTCGATGACGCGATCGTCGTCGTCTAATAGATGCGGCTGGTTCCCGGTGAGACGAGTAATCCCGAACCATTTTTTCAGCACTGCCATTTCCTTTCAAATAATCCGACCGTTCTTTGAAGATGCATCGTGAGGCCCGCCACAATTAGAAAATTTGCGAGCATTGGATTGACATGTGCTAGTGGCGTGATGTTCAGTGCATCGGGCACAAACGGTGGTGTTCTTGCACACGCTGCTCACATGACCCAACTTCATACATTTTCTGCACAGAAGTGGCCTTGGTACGAAGGGACTAACAGCGTGCCGAAAGTGTCCCACCTTCACGTGTGACGGGAGGGTTTCACGCTTGAATATGATCTTTACGCAACGTGACGTGCCGAGACGAAAAGCACTTTTAATATGGTGCCTTCTAAAGCGGGCTTGGTCAGGATTGACAAGTCTGTGTTGACAATAGTCTCGTCAACATTATAAATTACTCCTGCGATGACTTCTTTGCCGAGCGGTATGTGAGAGCGGACTGCCATGCGATTGAGCTCTATGACCTTGCGTAATGATTCCAGCGCAGCCGTATGGTTAACGTCAATGACTAGAACACTCTTGCGGGTGTTCACTCTGACGTCTTTGATTTCGTTTGGCTCCAGTGCATCCAGTTGTGCAGACACGGCTTGCCTGTTGAGGCACCTCATGTTGTCTGCGGCGAGAACTGGTATGAGCAGGACGGTGAATGCCTCGATACTACGCAAAGGTCTTATTGTGGACGCACTCGAATCGAATGGCGTGCTTAGAAACCATCTTTTCGCATTGCGGCTCCTCACCAGCTCGAAGGTGCCGTCACCGGACTCTTCACTGCTGTTCATGGTATAGTTCATGGTATCGTCACTCTCAGTGTCGCTCTCAGTGCCGTTGCGCTTCCTGGGGCAACTTCTGCGGGATCCGTGGGACCTGTCGGACGTGTGTGCGACTTCATCTCCATCTCACGCCGGGAGAAACCCGCACTTGGCTGATGCAAACAATGTTATCAGAAAAAAATAGAAAAGCCCCATGAGCTTTTTCGGTGAGCCAATTCAGTACCTGTCCAGGACATGGTGATGTTGGTGTACTCAACGCTATCGGGAAATGGTGACTTTCATAAGGATTATTATTGGTTCTTCATTGAAGTAGGCGTAGAATCGATAAAGATGCAGTGCTTAAGTCTATGGAGGAGTAGGTATTGTGAGTGAGGCTGTAGGATGTAGGCTCTTTCTGATTCAAAAGACAGCTGCCGGAAGAGAAAAGGAACTGTTCGATTAGGAGACCTTGCGCGTCGCAATGACAATCTCTCCCTAGACTGCTATTTGCACTAAAGTCCCCTAGGACAAGTATGGGTTCCGGAAGTCCATTTATCAAGGTCTGGAATTTATGATTGTGCAGTTGGAAATGTGGAGATCTGTATATGAAGCAAACGGTGACGAGTTTGTTCGGAAGCACCACTCGAAGAGCGACTGCCTGAAGAGACGTTCGGAGTATAAATGTTTACATGCTATTTTTTGGTAAACTATAACTGCTAAATCTTCGAATAGTGCCAAAGCAGCATCGCGGTCCTTTCGGAAAATAATGTCACTGCATAGAAAGCTGGTGTGTTTGGATTTTAGGTGCGTTTTCTGTACACGCAGCCCTTTTGGTTGTGTTTCGGGGCTCCATCGTCAAGGTTTCTGAGAAGGCCCGCGACGTTCCATTGTATATTTTGAGTGTTCATAGTGAAAGTAAAGTAGTGATGATGTAAGTTAAGGGAGCGACTTGCATAAATACAATGTTTAAACACAAGTAACAAGGCTGTCGTCAGGCCCTGTTATTAGCTTTTTAGTTGTCTTGGTGTGCTCCAAAGAGCCGCGGCGCTCTTTCGACACCAGGGGTGTCGCCGAATTAATTGCCTCCTCGGAAGCACTGGGTGCCCTCACATGCAAGCTGGTTGTTCAAAGTTCAGGCCTGGCCTGGGGAGGTGAGGCCTTGAAAGCTGAAGACCCTGAAGTCTCCAGTCTCAGTTCGCTAGTACGGAAAGCAGACACAAATGCTGCCACCTCAGCGGCAGGCGCCACGGTGGAGGGCTAGCTCACTCTGCGCAGGCCAAAGTAGTGGCGAGGGCTGGTGCGACGCAGCTTCCTTGACGTGCCGCATCAGCATAAGTGGGGCCATAAAATGGTGAGACTCTTCTTCTTGCTTCTTTATATGTGATGTTTTTTACATTTAACGTGATTATCTTTCTTTTTTATTTTTTCGAAAATGGACAGGACTGCGAGTGCGGCACGATTTCCACCACAGCTCACACAAGGGGGTGGTTCTTTTCATTTGTAAAACCAGCTCCTTTTCTATTTTTTCAGTGCCCGGGCGAACGCTCCTGTCAGGCGTTGAGCGTGCACGCCGCCTTCGCTCACCGCTGTCGCATGATGGCGCTGCGCTAGTAGATTGCGAGACGCTGACGCTGAACGGCCGAAGCTCGTTAAGTCGTGTTTTCATGCTAGTTAAATTGCCGTCGTGCTTCTTGACAGCTTTCACGGATGCAGGGAGGATGCAAAGTCCCACCAGCCTAGTGGCACGCTCTTTCAAGCTGGCTCTGTCGGGCCATGCTATCGGTTCAATACATGCGTTCAAGTTTTCTAGCATTCGCGTTTTATGTTTTTCTTTCAAGCTATGGCAACCTCATTATTTGCGTGCCTCGGTATAAAATACTGTTGTGCATCACTCTGAATATCTACCAAAAAATCTCTCAGCCTTTTTATTCATTTCTCATTAGTTACAAAAAAACTCGCTAGTCCCCTTATGAATTCACCTGAGACGACTGAAAGGCATAAACTATGCCCATTTTCTTCCGATTCAGTGCACGAAATGTTTCCTACTTTTCTCCGGGATATTTCTGGGCCCAACATGTTTTCTTACTGCCTCAAGAATTGGAGAGAAAGCTAGCTTTTTGCCCCTCAGCTGGTTATGCACTGCCCTCATGATCGGTCCATTTAAACCAAGCGAAAACGTTGTAAGGTGCCGTGAAGTTACGTGACCTTTAAATACGTCACAAGCGTTCATGATATGTGACGTGAGATGATGACGTTTTCACGTAATGATAGTTCCTTGCATCACTCGTGTTCACGCCGCCGACACGAAATGACGCCGGATGCCACCAGTGATCACTTTTCGCTTTTTATGAGGCATTTAAATATCTCTCCTTAATGCACTGCACGGCTGTAGCTCCATGAAATTGCAGCTTCCACAGGTGTAGCTGTCCAGAAGCCTAAGACGGAACTTGTGCCACGACGGCAGGTGTTCCTTGCGATTCTGGTGCCACGTACGCGCCCCGTTCTCCAGGTAGAAATAGAGACGTCCTAGTTTGACCGCGTTGTTCCATTGATTGAAAGCGGCTACAGCCTCAAAATCGGCCAAGCTGTCTTCGCCGTTTTCTTACTTCATGTCCCAGAACCTTGTTGGGATCGGGGGGTTCTCCAATGTATACCGATTCGTAATCGTAGTTCCCGTGTCGGTTCACGCTCTTCGAACCGAAGCACTCGTCATACCTCTTGAAGTGGTGGCATCGGTGTCGTTGACTTCCAGGGGTAATCCCCAGATTCGGCGGCTTGTCCGTTGCACTGAGGTGTGTCCTGATACTGGACTCGTTGGACGACTCCCTGGAGGGGTCTTCGACATCAGTTAGGACTGCCTAGCAGCTCCAGCAGTTTGTAACGAGGCTTCAGAAGTGCAAGGGGCTCTTAATTAGCCTAGATGTAGCCAGCTCTTGAAGAGCGCATCCGTCACGGCTGGATCTCGAGCAAAGAAGACGCACGCAATCTTCTTTTCTTTTTCAGGGTGAGAGCCGCTCTTGCTCCCAATTCATTGCATGCAGGTGGCAATACTCAGATAAATTCACTCGTATATAGGAGTATATAGCCAAATATAAACCACATTTTATAATTATAAAGGGTCAATTATCGCCATGTCTTACTTTACATAGACACATATCAACCACTTTATATAGCTATATAACTTCATATATGTCCACTATGACTTTAACTGTGGCCTTATTTCATCATATAAGGCCCTATATAAAACATATATGAGCCATATCTGGTTTTTTTTTGTAAGTGAATGAATCAACATTTCAACTTGATAAATTGGAAATATTAGAGGTGGCACAGGATGTAGCCTTTCAGGAGGAGTACTTGTAGGACGCTTTTGACGTGAACATTCATTGCAGCTCTAAATATATTGTTGCATCGTCTGGCATATCTTAGGCCTTTAAAACCTTTCTTGAAGGTGGTAGAGAGTTCTCGTTGCTCCTAGGTGGCTGGGTTTTGAATTGTCCTGCATTGCTCTCGAAATTTTGAAGCGGAGACTCTTCGGGACTACTAAAATATAGCACAAACTTGTAGTAGAATAGCGCTTTTTATATAGTAGGCTGTGGCGCATATAAAAACGTGTAACTCATCAATTTTGTGTGCACGCGAGAAGTTGCTCTGGAGCACTATTCTTTTTCAGCTCATTCCTAAATGCGCTCATGTCATGAAAGCCTCTCTCAAATAATGCGATGTACCTGTCAAAGTTGTTCGCGTAAAAGTCTGTCATAGAAAGCGGCAGCCGCGAAAGGCAGTCTGCATCAGCGTGCCGGCGACCACTTTTACATCCAACCGTTAAGTCACACTCCTGTAGGTGAAGTGCCCAACATGCGAGTCAACGGGATGGGTCGCGCAGATTGTCCAGCCAACACAGAGAATGGTGATCGGTCACAAAGGTGAAGCGGAATCCGTAAAGGTATGACCGGAAGCGTTGTACTGCAAAGACCACTGTAAGGTACCCCTGTTTTGTTACAGCGTAATTACGCTCAGGCGTGGGGAGGGTGTGACTCACATATACCACGACATGTTGATTGCTCTCGAAGTGCTGAACCAAAACAGCACAGACACCAATGCCAATGGTGTCCGAGTGCACTTCTGTGGGAGCCATAGGGTCGACGTTTCGAAGAATCGGGTGGGCCGTCGATGGTAACTTCAGTTTACTAAAAGCGAACGCGGAATGCGGGGCCCATTCAAAACGCACATCTTTTCGGAGCAGACAACGTCAGTGAATGCACGATATTAGCGAACGCAGGAATGAAACGACGGTAGTACGAACTTAGGCCTACAACGTTCTATGGTTCTTATAATGAGTGCGGCTGCTTGAAAGCTTCCACTACTGCTGTCTTCGCTGGATCAGGTCATATTCCCTCTTCGTTTACCGAGTGGGCTAGAATGAGTGTTTGACGCTCTCCAAAATGACACCTCCTTAAATTCCACACCAATCATGCCTTACCTAGAACAATTTAGCACAAGATCGAGTCATGTGCTGCGCTCAAGGAACGTGCGTAAGAAGTCAACTACATCATCAAAATAGCACAAGCAGATTTGTCACTTCGAACAACGCAAGATGTTGTCCATGAAGTGCTCGAACATGGCCGGTGCATTATACGGGTCGAGTAACATCACATCAAATTTGAAAAGTCTGTATGGTGTTAAGAATACCATTTACTCGTTATCTTCATTGTGCATCGGTATTTTCAAATATCCCGATGTCAGATCGACAGACGAAATATAGGAAGCCGATAAAAGGCAACAGATAGCATCAACGATTCGTTGAAAAGGGTATACGTCCTTTCTGGGGATGACGTTGAGGCGACGGCAATCAACGCAATATTTCCACGAGCCGTCTGTCACGTTAACCAAGACAACCTAAACTGCCCGTGGACTGCACGGTTCCTGGATAAAATTTTTCTTTATCATGTCATGAACTTCGTCAATGATAACCCTGCACCCCGACGGTGACACGCGGTATAGTTTCTGCTGTATAGGCGTATTACATCTGGTATCATTGTGGTATGTATACGAAAAGGGAAAAATGATAGCAGACATTACTTCTGGGCACAGTCAAACGCTCCGTATTGTTTCGTTAGAATACTCGCCAGTTCACGACGCTCAGTTGTGCTAGCGCTTCTTCATCATGAACAAAATTAGGAATTATTGACGTGCACATTGAGTGAAATAGGCTCATCCGGGGAATCATGGCGCTTTTCAAGAATTGCAAGAAAAAATACTTGATGTTCATGAATCACCGTAAGTTTCAGACCCTCCGGCAGTATTGTGGATTCATCAGAACTGTTGATGGTCCATAAGCTAGTGCACCCTTGAATAACTTGCAGTGAGTAATAAGGTATCAGAACATTCTTCTTCGTGCAGCTAGGGTGTATTAGCTCTATGATGGCATCAAATGTTTTATTGCAGCGGCAGGGAAGCATGCGAGTCGGACTTATTTTGCTGACAAACGTGGGATGACTGTATTCATGCATACGCAAGGGGCATTTCCGTGACAATGCGGGTATTCAATAAACGCTAACGGAATGCCCCAATCTACGGTAATTTCTCCCGTTCGGTAGTCGACATTGACACCGCAAAGCATTATAAAATCTATGCACAGTATTACGTCATGCGTGGTGTGAGGAAGAACTGCAAACTCAGCGTCAAACAGGTTACCACCCTACCTAACTTCAACACTGCATACACCAAAAGGATGTAGGGGCTCACCGCTCACTCTACGAAACGTTTCCATACAGTAGCAGCAGAACACCACGTTTGGCGTTTAAACTCGAAACTCAGCACTGAAATAGTTGCTCCTGTGTCCACTAAGAGCATAGTCGAAATGCTGTCTATACACACAGACACATCATTCTTAAGCTACAAATGAATTGAGGTATTTCCCTCGAAATCGCAGAATGCCCAGCGATCTGACCTGTAATGGCCGCGTTGAATAGTTTTCCAGAAAGGGCCATGGATATCGGCACCGAGGAAACGGCGAACGACTTCCCCGAATAGCAGCCGGTGCTGTCAAGCTGCGATGGGAGTCCGGAGAGGCGATGGATATCGGCGCCGAGGAGACGGCGACCAGCTTCCGCGAGTAGAAGCTTGTGGCGTCAAGCTGCAATCGAAGGCTGGAGAGAGGGTTCGCGGCATCTGTCGTCTGTGGTTGGCCGAGCTTTCCGTGAACGTGTAGCCACTTGAACCACGAGGTCGCTCAAATGTAGACTTGCTGTACTTCGGCGGCTGGCGGCGATGGAAGTATCTCGCATTGTGGCCCTCGACACCACAGCTGTAGCACACGGGCAAGGATGTTCAAAAAATGCTTTTGCGGGCACTCAGCTTTGAAGGGTCGTCTTGTGAATTTCGAAGGCTCAGCATTATGAACTGTAGCTGTCCGTCGCTGTGTGCTGTGGTTGGGACAATGGTAGTGCCCATAGTGCTGCTCAGATGTGAATGTATCTCAATGCAGCCCCATTCTTACTAATTCAGTGTGGTCGGCAACGATCACTGGTGGTGGCAAAGCAGTTCATGGTGCTACTGGCGTTGAGTACTGCGGAGAAGAGGTGACGTCGGGCTGCCGTAGTTCTTCCCGCAAAATTTGCCAAATAGTTGAAGCAAGGTCTGTGGGCCGACTCGTATCAAAGCTAGCGACCATTGTGGCCTTTGCCAGTCACCAAAAGTCAGGTGCACTATGACGTGTCTTCAACGTCTCAAAGTTATGGCAGTGACGAAGAACATTCAAGACAGCGGTGAGATCTTCTCAATTGATATGTGGTGTTTAACGTCGGAAAAACCAATTTATGATTATGAGAGACGCCGTAGTGGAGGGCTCCGGAAATTTGGGCCACCTGCGGTTCTTTGACATGCACCCAAATATGAGCACATGGGCCTACAACATTTCCGCCTCCATCGGAAATGCCGCCGCTGCAGCCTGGATTCGATCCCGCGACCTGCGGGTCGACAGCCAAGTACCTTAGTCAATAGACCACTGCGGTGGAGCCGATGAGACCTTCTCAACCTATCAGAAAGTTTTAATCATCTTCAGTGATACTCTTGAGAAGACGTCAAACCTTATCTTGTTCCAACATTCGCGGGTTCATAATTTTGAACAGCTTGAGAACTTCTTCACTATACGTGGTGCACGTCTCCACAGGAGTCTGAGTTCTTTGAGCATTTGTCCTCTCAGCGCGTTTTTGCTTGGAGTCCGAGTCACCGAAACATTTCTTGACTTCTTCAACAACGCGGTGCCACGTTGCTAACGCCTGTTCGTGATTTTCAAACCACATGAAAGTGGTTTCTATCAACAATAACGCTAAATACTCCAGCTTAGAGTTGGTGTTCCAGTGGTTGTAACGGCTATCCTGGTAATAGTGCTTCAGCCACTTGTCATTATCTTTTCCTCCTCTTCCAGCAAACGGTCATGATTCCATGTGAAAAGATGCATACGACACGGATCTAAGTGTGGTAGAAGCTGGCCCTGCGTCTTGTTCCTCCATATGAAGCTTGAAGACAGTCATCGGTGAGAGACCAGCAAGGTGACGGTTCCAGTGAAGTTAAAACGATTGTGGCTTCGTGGTACGTTCATGCCGTGTACTCAGCACCTCCACCACCCTGTCACGTCCACGAACGGAGTTTATTGAGACGCGACACAGGGGTAGCTTCAGCGGCCCTGAGTCACAATCGAGACTGTCACGATTTCAAGGCACGTCCTCTTCCTCCTCATCTTTCTTGACCGTAAAGCCACTACACACACGTGTAAATACTCAAATTGCAATAGTAACAATATCAGAGAAAATGTACAACCAGGCGCATTTACCAGGCAAACTTTCATTGGCATAGCCTCATAGCAATTTTATAGAAGGCCACTGATGCTTTTTCGCGCATCCTGGATAACGTGCATTTTGAAATTTATGAATAGAATTCTATATGCTTATACGCTTAATGGTGCTACACTGATGCTATAAATTGTGATAATCTTGCAGTGATGCGTCTACTTCAACCTTACTAACTAGTTCCTTTAACACCGTGTATGTTTTCAAGAGTAACTTCCTTGTATGTTCGCTAAAGCATGAACCACAAGCACCATTCAGTGTGCCTAATATTTTCATCGACTTTTCTGCCGCTCTTTTTTAATTAACGAACACTCAAGCGCCTGATGAGTGTGAGACTTGCGCAAAGCATTGCGACAGCAAATTTAATTACTATTCGACGAGTTAAGTTTGAAATAAAGAAATTATTAGGTAGCTAAATCTCCTCACCCTCCGAGAGGGATGTAACCAGCAGCAGTGATTGGCGGTGAGAATTAATCGTATCTGTGAGAAGGTAGAGTTGTTGCAAGGCGTTGCTATCATATAGCTCCTACGTAATTACAGCATTCTCAATGCATTTAAACAACGGAGAAGTCAAAATAATTGTTCCCACATCATTTATTCTCAGAAGTGAATATGCCATAGATGTCCGTGGCAAATTCACTTGTGACGCTCATCAATCAACACATTCATGAGGTATAAAGTAATCTCTTCCTGTCTGCAACCACACTGCGAGTTTAGAGTGAACGTTGCACTTCCGACACCTAATAGAGTGGGTATATTGCAGTCGACTAGCGTGCAAGAAAGCGTGTTCATTCTAAATTAGAGAAAAACGAGCTAGCCACCTTAGCCCGCACGTTTACACAGCCTGCAAGTGAGCAACCGAGGTGATATTTTGATTGTGCGGAAATTGCAAGCGCTCTTCCTTTTTACTGAAGAGCCAGGCAGCTTGACGACTTGTGTTAAGTGGTACAGCGTTATACTGTCACACCATAATGTTCATTATTTACATTTGCTACTGGACTGTGCTACTAGGTAAGGTTTCTTCATTTATTGAAGTACTTAGACATGGGGGTTTTTTACGAGCGAAGGACACTCTCAGTTCAATGTACCTCTTATCATAAAAGCCGATGTTAGTGTAAACAGTGTTTGACGGCTAAGAACGCCAACTCATATCGTAAAATGAAATATGCAGCTGTTTATTTGCTGCAAATTGTTAACAGTGCGGAAAACGCGAAAGGACGGAAAGGAAGATGACCGGGACAAGTGCTACTCCGCGATAGCTCCCGTTACGTCCCTTCACGTTTTTCCGCGCTGTCAAAGTTTTCTTGATCATTAAACGCCAACTTGCTCAAACTTTCACATGCTCTTTATTGCGTAACATGTGCCTCGAAAACACTTGTGACATTCACAGTGAAACCTTGGCGGAGAGTGAGCGTGGTTGTTGGATTCAGAAACGGAAGCTGAAGGGATTTTAGAATTGATTCAAATTTCGTGCTTAGGAAGGGCCGACATTATTGTTGAAGTTGTAATAATTATTTTGTGATTGCAGCAGCAGGAGCTTTAGAACAGGCGAAAGAAAAGAATGTTTTGCTCCTCCCCCACGAGCGCGCGGAAAATGTGGGCGTTCAAACACACGTCATCTTCGTTTCCTCTGGCCCGGAGCAAGTGTTTTTTCTAACCTTCAACAATAGCCTTCGTGAAATGCACATGACGTGCCGTTACCAGAACTGATCAAAGAGGCCACACTGCAGCAGTGCTGCTGTTGCAGATGACGTGGCATACCGAGAATGACGCCACCATGTTCGCTTGGCGTATCAAGAAGCCATTTCGTGCTCCTAAGTCATTTTTTAGGAAAGGCTTCAGCTTCCCTTTAATACATCGCGTAATATACCACACGGCCTTATCGTTCACCATTTGGTTATTTCAAGAATCAACTGATTTATGCGAGCTGCACGCTCTGTCTTAGCAGCAGTTCCTGAAACTATCTTATAGTATCCTGCACATTTCAGCGTGACCTGCTTATTGTGTTGGAACGCCTGTAACAATGGCATGTAAATGTATATAAAAGATGTATGCACGCGTGGCAAGACAACTTGTAAAGAAAATCTTCGAGAACGCTTGAGCTCAGATATCAAGGGCAGAGTGCGGTATCATAGTCGGGCCGCGTGGGCAATACCATCTCAATTCCTAGCCTCGATTAACTTCTCAGTGCGTGCCTAAGTAGGATCCCGAACAAACCAACGACTATGCACGTAACAATGGGCGTTTCAAACTATGTTAAAACGCCTACTGCAAGTACACTACAGACCGATGCCTACTAAGCCATTCTTGTTTGTTTTGTGAATCAGTTAAAGGCTCATGGGATTCAGTAACGCAATACGCGCGAACATGAACAGCTGTTTCTATTTATATTTCATTGCAGCTGATGCTGATTAGGTATGTCTGATTAGTTTGAAATGGGTGGGTTTCTAAAGCACCCACTGGCTGCGCAAATTATCTGTTCTGAAGCCGGTCGCAATAGTTGGCTTCTGCCACGCAATACTGCATGCGTTAAGGTGACTCCTTTCACTACAAGGTATTCGTATTGTGGATTTTCAACGGGATACCATTAAACAGCTCGCTTCGCAGAAATTCGGGCATCGGCGTCGGCGCCGTTAGTTGAGAGCGACAAACCACCATCTATCACCTGACGGAGAAATTGAGAAAGAGGCAAACAAAACAAATAACAAAAATTCCGCGTACCAGTGAGAGTTGAACCTAAGCTTTTTGTATGGCGAGCAGGTGCTCAACCACACAGCCATGCGTCGCTTGAAAGTATGGCTAAAACAACGTCCCTCACAAGGGATGACCATGAAATAATTCGTGCTTTACAACACGCGCGTGTGACTTATATGCTACACAATAAAACATGTAACAAAGCAGCAAATAAATGTAGTAAAAGCGTAAATTTACGTTGGGCATAAGAAAATTCAAGTGTCATAATGAGTTCGCGGTTCGAAGCCCGCCACCCACTACAACAGGCACGCACGTTAGCGCGCCTTGAGGCCTCGTATTGTGTGCATAACAAGCTCGAAAAGATTTCAGTCAAATAATTTCTCGCGATTTAGAGCATTCCACCCATTACACAGAATTCAGCTATTCACAAGTTTCACCGCCTATAGGGGGCGCACAGTGTGGTTTAATATGGCACCCACATAGAGTATCGGTTAATGTCGGAGTCGCTGAGCACATATGTGACCTGCACTGTTATTTTTTTCTGCTTTGAGATGGCTCTATTTATTATGCAGTCGCATATTATGCGCCACTTAGACGCTTCAGAAACTCGGACACGGTGCCTCGAAGAGGTCCTAAATTCCAAACACATCACTTGTTGTGGCGTGAAAGTCTGTAGCCGATATCTTTGACGCATTTTTGGAAAACGTCACAGCTTTGCTGCAAAAACGAATCAATGAAAGCGATAGCAACAAATCGGAAGGTCAGTGCCGAATGGCAAGCAGATCAAAACGTGCCCCACGTTTCTCACGCAGAATGCGGCACGAAACGTACTCGCAGGTACATATGAATGCGAATAAGCGTCTCAGTTGTTACTTCGCTTTGTCTAAAAAACGCACTTTTTTCGGAAACGAGGACTGTGCAACGACTGCAGTGTCCTTTGTGCGTCAAACAACTACAAAAGAAACGCTCTAGTGGAAGCACAACGCCAGCCAAGACGTAGATGCGCATGCCATGAACGCCGGTGCCCTATCGCTACTCCAATACTCTTTGAAAAAGATACGCTGGCAGACGCGGAGTGGCGTGACAGCTTACGGAACTTCTGAATATGCGAAAGGTTCACTGACACAAGTAACTTTGAACTTTTTCTGTAACAATGCAATAGTTCACAAGATAAGCTTCTCGAGTAACATCAAACGATAAGAAATATCAACTCTGTGGTTGAAGTATGGACTAAGGACAGTATATCGCTATCTCATTGAACTCTTGAAGGCGTAGCAAAAGGGTCAAGCGATTTCTTGCTCTGTAGTTTTTGAACGAAGTGACAATTTGTAGCTCACAACCATCGACGTTGACACCTACGACGAAATTTCAGCAAAACAAGCTCTTTGACGCTCACGCGTTAGAAGAATGATACCAAGAACAGGGAAGTTGACAGATTTTGTTGTCGAAAAAAAATAATGAAATCCCATAGTAATGTAATGAGGTTATATATAGTGTCTCCAGCTGTCTCCATGCTGAGTTTAAGAACTTGCAACACATTGTATGATGGTACGACTAAATACATATTGCTGCTTATTTTATTACCGTAGGTCAAAGTATTTTTTGTATAATTTTTAATTGCCAAATGGAGGCATTAGGTCTGGCTGACCATTGAAGTAATGAAGCCGATCAAGGCAAATCAGAGAGGAACATGTATATTAGTTTGCAAAACTCCTTATCCCAAAGTTTTCATGTTTTCATATGTTGCAAGCTAGAGCACAAGACAAAATACGAAAAGGAATCGGATGGGTGAACCACTATGCAGCCATTTCCTTCTTCGGCCTCTTCGTGTAGGCGATGAAGCGTTATTGGTACAACTCAATGCGCGTCCAGTTTTTGTTCCCGTGCTCTGCGGGATGGCCTTTGTGGTGCTGCTACATATGGAGCTGAAAACCAGAGATCGACTGTTAATCTGTACTAGACATGGCCAAAACGCCAGCAAGAGCAATTTCTTCACACATTAAATATTTCTCAACGCTTGGTAATGCTCCTCGGTAGCCGCGCACGGCAATGTCAATATGTTGATGCACGAACAATTTTTTCAGTGAGTACACTGCAGTAACGGAACGTTTCGAACAGAAACAATCATCGGCACGTGCGGAGAATATGAAATCAATCAACGTAGCGACACCTTTTCTTGCAAGCGACTGCTTCGACAGAGTGACACTAATCGTTTAGGAGAAATGGCTGGCGTCTTGCAGCGAAAACCGAAAGAAGACATCTAGATAAATAGGAAATCACATTCCAATGAAGGAGCTGGCCTCTGAATACGTCACAGCAGAGCAATACGAAGACCAAGTTGTACATACACTTGCGCTTCTACAGTGCCGAATCGTGGATGTATACAGCGCGTGGTAAGCTGTTAACGCTTGAAATTCGGCAAGTACACCCACGGTGTCGCGAATGTCGGCAAATAAAATTTCTAATACCAAACCCCTCCTACCTTAACAAAAAATGGAGGAGTTTAGAAGTAACATTGATTGATATGAGGGGTTTAACGTGCTGAAATCACCATGGGATTATGAGAGACGTCGCAGTGGAGGGCTCTGGAAATTTTGACCACCTGGGGTTCGTTAACGAGCGCCCAAATCTGAGCATACAGGCCTACAGCATTTGCGCTCCCACTGGAAAGGCAGCCGCCGCAGCCGGGATTCGATGCCGCGACCTGAGGGTAAGTAGCCGAGTACATTATCACTACACCACCGCGGCGGGGCTGCACTATCATCGAGAGTGGTTGGTTTTCAGGGAAAGGTTTGATGACAAAGTGCGTTTTATTGCGAGAGTGGATGAGAGTGACAATTTCCGTTACGTTTGAATATAGACGGGACCAGAAGCTTTTTCAGAAACCACTCAATTTGCGACCTCGAGCAGACGCTTCTGTGCCACATTCCAGTTACTAAAATACCGATATGGTAACAAAACGTAGGTAGAACAACACCCCCTACAAGCCTTCCAACACATTCATTGAGGCAGACTGGAACGGGACGTAAATGAACTATGCAATCTACACCATCAAGCCTGAGTGAATGTTCCTGGTATTGACGTAATGGGGATGCCGCAAGCAGCTTTTGTGTGAAGCTCTCTGAAATTTTGCTTAAAGCTTTGCTGCAAAAACAAAATCACGATTTATTTGCACCGCCATCGCTAAATAATGGAAGTCATGCTACGATATCGGTCGCTATGAGCAATAAAACTGCAACATCGTGTCAGTTGCTCGAGGGCTTGTTACAATTTTTACAGTTTACCTTACATCACGACGAAAGCCGAGGGCAATCAGTAACATAAGAATTGTCAGAACTAACATATCATCTTAAACATAATCTATCAACTTATTTTGAGCATACATTCCATACATAAACACAGAAATATGGTGTTTCTTCTGCAAGTCTAAAAGACATGAAGGGAGCTATGCGACAGTTCCGTAAAACTACTCCGCTGCTAACCGTAAAGTCGTGACTTCCATTATGGCCCTGGCGGTCACATTTCGGTGGAACAGAAATGCTACAAGCCTTTCTACTGTGCAAGGTCAGGGGTCGTTAAGAAACATGAGATCAACGAAATTTTCGAAGCCGTTTTTCTAAAATGATTCCCATAATAATATCGCTGTCTTGGAACGTTACACCTGATAAAAGATTGGTATCGTTAATCATATTATTATTATAGTAAAGAAACATATTATTATTATTATTATTATTATTATTATTATTATTATTATACCGTGCAAAGCCGCTTATGGCAGAGTTCAGTTCGGTGTGGGGCGTGAACACAATACTGCGCATACGCCAACCCTCCCCCACTCCTCGTGCGGGCAGGCAGTTGGCGCATTCGCAGAGGTTGAGTAGACGGTAACAGAGGGCCTTCTCACGTGAGCGCGAGGAGGTGGGATGAGGTAGAGTGGAGGATATCGTAGAACACTGCCTCCGCTTCGTTTCTCCTCTCCCGTTTATCTCAGCGCCACAGGCATCGGCTCGTATATATTGCTGGGCACCCCGCTTAGTTGCACTTTCCTAACAGCGCGGAACGATCACTTTGCGGCACACACATGGTAATAAACACAAATGGAAGGGGGGTAACATAAGCGGTACAAGATTACACACAACCCCACATATAAATGAAATATACAAGGAAACATGCAATTAGAAACAGCTAATAGAAACAGAAGTGAACAACAGTGCTGATTCGTATCCGCACATGGTTTTGTTTAGTGGGAGATGTTCCAATTATATTAATAGTATTATTAATATTACTAGTATTATTATAGAAATGTTATCTCTATTAGGAATATTAGTATTAGTATCATAAAACTTGAAGGGTTCCCAATTAGTCAATTTACTGACACCCCTAGCCAAATATTGTCGAAGACACACGCACACAGTGTATCTCATGCATGCAACAAATGCCTGCTGAAGGCATCCAAAGCCGAAAAAAAATTGGCAGATCCCACATACTGTGGGAATCGATTATCTGCGAAGCACGAATAAGGGAGGTTGATATATCACTTTAAAATTAGCACAACGTTACGAGGTAGAGTTAATTATGCCGTACATGACTTCTATGCCGTGATTATGTTTGGAAGGGTCGTTTACATTTGTCGTTTATTCAAGTCACGTGATACAAAATTAAGTATCATGTGACGTAATACGTGCAGTTAGCGAAACGGCCATGAGCATTTCATGAATGTAGCATTAAGTAATTGTTTACATCAAACTCATGTCGTGATAATTATGTTTGGACGTGCCATTCACCTTGGTTGTCTATTCACGCCATGGGATACCAAATTTTCTATATGTGCAGCTAGCAAAACGGCCGTGAGCACTCTATGAGCGTAGCATGTAGTCATGTTTTACAACACACGCATATCAAGATTATCATATGATGTTTGGACGTGTCATTTACCTTCATCGTTCATTCACGTTACGCAATACTAAATTTTGTATAAGGGGAGCTAGCAAAACAGCCGCAAGCACGCTATGAGCGTAGCATCTATTCATGTTGCACATGACACGCATATAACGATTGTCATGTTTAGGCGTGTCATTCTCCTTCGTCGTCTATTAAAATCAGGTGATACCATAATTTCTATATTAGGAGGTAGCGAAACAGCCACGAGCACGCTGTGAGCGTAGCATGATGATGATGTGTAGTGTTATGTGGTGCAAAGGCAATTTTATGGCGATAGAGTGCCAGGTCATACGATGAGATGTGAATAAATAATATGTTGGGTGGCTGGGTAAGGGCCTTAAAATTCCTCACACTAAAGTGGGTCAAAAATAGAAGTAATGAGGTAATGAAGGTGATGTGAAACGTATAGTAGAAATGGGTGATGAAAGGTTCTTATAATAAAAGCGTGTGTGAAGATATTTGGCACTAGTACAAGCGCCTCATCAGCGCCCTTGTCTCCAAGGGCCGCGAAGCAAGTGCTTTTTAATGTAGCCACTGCAGCAGCAACCTCCTTTGAGAGGTCGCGCTACGCAATGCCTGGGTATATAACATGTAGGAAGCGGACATCCTTTAAAAAAGCTAGCGCAGATTTATGAGTGAAAAGTGGTTCCCTATCGAGGAACATTGCAGTGTTTAATGGTATATGTTGTCGGTAGAGTAATAGACAGTGCTGTCTTTTTAGAGTGTCTGGATTAAAATGTGAAGATTTGTTAGTGCTTCACCACATCTGTCGCACAGTGGTGGATAGCCACTAGACAAAATATATGAGTGTGTCGTGTATGTGTGTCCTGTCCTGAGCCTTGTTAGTGTTACCTCTGTACGACGTGATTTCGATCCTGACGGCGAATGACCAAGGTGTGGCTTAATAACGTGTAGTTTGTTTTGTGTGTGGCTATCCCACTTGCTCTGCGTATATAACATGAGTAGTAGCTTTCGTTTGAGAGACGGTTTAAGGTCAAAGGCCGGGATCGATATGGGTGTAGTGGCTGTGCGTTCGTGGACGGATGCAGCAAGCTGATCCGCCATCACATTGCCTTCAGTTTCACGGTGCCCTGGCACCCAGCACACAACGACATGTTGTTTGAGTGCGTAGAGTGTCCTTAAAATAGAGTAAGCTAAGACGAGGACAGAATTTTTTTTCAAGAGTTTGCAGGGCTTTTACCAAAATTACGGAGTCCGCATAAATTACTTCGTTTTATAATTGTAATTGTTTCATGTGTTCAGCGACCACGAGTATCGCGTAAGCTCCCGCTGTGAAGATACTTGTGTCTGGATGTAGAGGGCCAGGATCTGATAAGGATGGGCCCGACACCAGCGAAGGAAAGATAATAGTTAGATCTAGAGGCATCTGTAAAGAACTTGGGGCGTGTGTATTCGCGTTGAAATTTCAGGAAGTACGTTCGGATATGAGCGATGGGCGCGTGTTTTTTGATTTCTAGGAAAGGCACATCGCAGCCTATAGTACGCCCCTGCCATGGTGGCGTGTATGCTGCAAGATCCATTAAACTGTTGTTCAAGTGACACACCAGTTTCTTCAGCTAGACCTTTCAGGCGAACTGAGTAGGGCTGCTTCATCGAAGGCCTGTTTTTGAACACAGTGAAGCTCGATAAATCATTATTAATGGATGATGAGGGGTGCTTCTTGTCTGCTTTCACCTTAAGGAAATATACGAAGGACATGTAAGTACTCTGCCGATGAAGCGACCACTCATTTGACTCAATGCAAAGGCTTTCTACGGGGCTGGTATGAAGAGCACCTGTAGAAAGGCGGATGTCCAAATGCTGGACAGGGTCAAGCATTTGCACAGCACTTGGTGCTGCACACTGATATATCATCGCCCTGTAATCAAGACGAGTGCATATAAGGCTTTTATGAAGATTCATCAGGCATTTTTATCACTGTCCCATATTGTCTATGGTAAAACCTCGAGTACAATCATTGCTTACAGGCTCTAGTTATTTTAGATGCTTAATGAGAAGAAGAAATGTTAGTTTTTTGTCTAAAATACTGCCTAAAAATTTTTGCTAGGATTTCACTGGTAGTCTATGTGTGTGCAGATAAATCTCCGGATGACAGATAGAAAAAATTGCTTATGGAGGAAAGCATCTCGCATCTGTACTTCTCTACGTAGCAGGTGGTTAATGGTGGAACTGCCTTTGTGAAACCCACACTGGTACGGATCAAGTAGGCTGTTAGTTTCAAGGAAGTGTGCGAGTCAGCAATTAACATTTTTTTTCAGACAGTTTGCATAAGCAGCTCGTAAGTGCTATGGGCCTGTATCTCGTAACGGAGGATAGATCCTTGCCTTGTTTCAAAATTGGAATAACAATGGCCTTTTTCCAGATCGAGGTGATATCACCGGAAAACCAGGTGACATTGTTGAGGTAATTGTTTTGCGTTTCGAGAGGTACGTTCTCCAACATTCCATAGACTACAAGGTCAGAGCCCGGAGCGGAAGTGCTGCAGCAGTTAAGAGATGCCTGTAGTTCAGTTTGGAAGAATGGTTGGTTGTATGCCTCCTATTTTGTACGTTTTGTATCTAGTTTTTGATTTTCCACTCTTGTCTTATACCATTGGAACTCTTTAAAGTAGTGTAATGAGCTGGGAACTTGCTCAAAGTGTGCTCCAAGGTGGTTTCTCTGGTCTCCCAAGCTATAACTTGTGCGTCCACAAGAGGGAGCGCTTATGCTTGTGTTGGTTCCACCTTTCTGACCCTGTTCAAGACCTTACCCTAATGCGTATATGATGCAAAGCCAGATAAACCTTCTTCCAGACTTCTATTCTTGCCTGTCTGCGCATCCTCCTACCCTGGGATTTTATGTTTTTAAAACTTGTCAGATTCTCGGCCGTCGGTGATTCTCGCAGCGATCTCCACGCTTGTTTTTGTTCTTTACGCCCGTTTCGACACTCATTGTTCCACCAATGAACACGTCGTTTGCCGGATAGTCCATTTGTATGAGGAATACATTAGGTGGCAACGTCAATTATGAAACCTGAAAAGTAGTCTACGGCAGCCTCTATGCCTATTGCGCACAATCCTATACAGGTCAGGAGGGTAGCTGTTTGAAAGTGTCCCCAAGCAGCTTTTTCAGCGAGCCATTTGGAAGCCTGTGAAGGATATTCATATGATATTTGTGTACTCAGGACTGCCGGAAAATGGTCCCTTTCATAAGGAATATTTATGGTTTTACATATGAGTAAAGGTAGGAGTGATGGAGATGCAATGCTTATGTCTATTGAGGAGTAGGTATTGTTAGCGAGATTGTAACATGTACGCTCTTTCCGGTTCCGGAGACAGGCGCTGGAAGAGAAAAGGAACTGCTCGATTAGGCGACATCGCGCGTCGCAATAGGAGTGACCCCATAAAATACTATGAGCATTAAAGTCCCCTAGAACAAGACTTGTTTCGGGAACTTCATTTATCAAGGATTCGAATTCATGTTTGTGCGGTTGAAAATGCGAAGGTATGTAAATAGATCAAATAGTGACGAGTTCGCTTAGAAGCACCACTCGTACAGCCACTGCCTTAAGAGACGTTTGGAGTTTTCAGTGTTTACAATTTATTCCTTGCTTAACTATAACAGCCACACCAAGGTCTTTCCAGAAAATAATGTAACTGCGTAGAAACTTGGTGTGCTTATATTTTAAGTGTATTTCCTGCACATACAACCCTTTTGGTAATTTTTTGGAGAAGTTCTTGGACATGATCGAGGTTTGTAAAAAGATCTCTGCAGTTTCACTCTATAATCAGTGTTTGCATATTGGATAGAAAGTAGTGCTCTGTGTACGAAAATGAAGTGGCTGTTTAAGGGGAAAGTTGTAACTTATGTAGCAGGGCCATCGTCAGGGCCTGTTATATGGTTTTTACAGAGTGCTGCAGGAAGTCACGCCGCACTTCTCGCACCTGGGGTACCGTGTTTGTGTTCATTCCCTCATGTGCGGCATTGGACGCCCGCGTACGCTGGTGAGACGTGATCGATACACCCGACGACCCTAGAGTCATCTCAGCCTCTGGCTGGGTAGGTGGAGCAGGCTTGGCTGCCTCCATCACAGGGCGGCCGCCACACCCGATGGCTCACTTTGCGTGGGCCTAGGTAGTGATGGAGGTTGATGCGACGCTGCCCCCTGACGCGCCGCATCAGTGCATGTTGTGCCATGAAAAGCCGAATACCTTCGGCGTGCTTCCTTGAAGGAAATGTTCTCGCGGATCGTCAGTGTAATAATGTCTTTTTTTTTCTTTTTTCACTGTGGACAATAACGTGAATATGCCACGTGCTCTCTGTCACAGTTTATACTGTGAACAAAAACGAGAATATGCCACGTGGTCTTTGTCACAACACAGCCCAGCGAGGGGACGCTACAAAATTCGTGAAATGAGAAACATGCAGATGCCAGCCATACACCGCTACAATAACCTAATGCGCGTAGGCTAAGGTAGGCTCGTGGCACAAACTTAACCTAAGCCACCTATGAAAATGGGGAAGTAACAGAGAGATTAGAAGACAGGACAGATGAGAAAGAGGACAGGAAAGAAAAAGATCTGAGAGGGAATAGGAAAAGGCGACTGCCGTTTTCCCCTGTGTGGGTCAGCCCAGGGGGGCCGTTTCCGTGAAGCCAGGAACTAAGGGCTGTGTTGCCTCTGCCGGGGGGCCTTGAAGGTCCAATCACCTGGTGTCGGCTGAACCCCCAGGATCCTCTTTTCCGCGGAGACGGCAAAGCCACGCACGGCTAGGCGTGGGAGGGTGTCGAAACCCCATCGTTAGCGTGGGTACGTGGTATTGCTACACATCAAACGCCTGCTTATGCAGACGCCCCTGCGGGGTGTGAGCGTAGCATGTAAGCATGTGTCACATGACACGCAAATCAAGATTATTATGTTTGGACGTGTCATTTACCTTCGTTGTCTATTCACGCCACTTGATACCAAATATGGTATATGTAGAGCTAGTGAAAGGGCCGCGAGCGAATCATGAGCGTGGTATGTTGTGATGTTCTTACATGACACTTACGCCATAATTACCATGTTTGCACCAGTCATATATAAACGTCATCCATTGATGTCACGGAACACCAAATTTTGTATATGTGAAGGTAGTGAAATGGCCGCGACCACATGATGAGCGTGGCATGTCGTCATGTTCTTAGATAACACGCGCCTCATGATTATCACGTTTGCACAGGTCATGTACCTTCGTCATCCACTCACGTCCTGTAATGCGAAATTTGGTATATGTGAAGCTAGCGAAACGACCGCGAGCGCACTATTAGCATGGCGTGTAGTCATGTCTAGTCATAATCTCATAATCAAGACATGCATTTCATGATTTCCACGCTAGTGTCTGTCACCTATGTTCGCCATGTAGTCATGTCATAGCATACCAGTTTTGCAAAATTTCGTGCACACGAAACCACGGTAAGAGCAGCAAGGCCATAAGATGTAAATCATTACATTCATGACATACATGTCATAACTTTCATGATACGACTAGTCAGTTACGCACGCTATACAGCCATGTCAGGACATACTAAGTAAGGAAATGATACCATATCGAGACTGCCAGCAGAGCTAAAAGTCATAGGCGCTTAGATAGATAGATAGATAGATAGATAGATAGATAGATAAATAGATAGATAGATAGATAGATAGATAGATAGATAGATAGATAGATAGATAGATAGATAGATAGATAGATAGATAGATAGATAGATAGATAGATAGATAGATAGATAGATAGATAGATAGATAGATAGATAGATTTGATCAAGGTCGCTAAAGTTCGCTAACAAATGCGTCGCGTTTACAACGCCATTTGCGGACAACGTTACCACTCGTGTGGCATACGCTGAGGCTTCAATGAGCTTGTTTAATGAATCAGTCCACACGAAAAAAATTAAACTGGCGAAGTGATAACAAAATAAGAAGTGGAGCATAGTAGCGATTGGCACTGTATTGGATCAGCCACAACAAGGAACTCTGGGGAAAAGGATCAAGCGGTATGCGAATTACGTTCAGCGGGTAGGTATGGGTATTATTATGAAATATACATGAGCAACACAACATTATTGGTTATTGCGATTCTGTTAGATTTTCGAGGTTATTGGCCCATCCGTGAACGAAGAACTGCTCTCTTCTTGAAACACCTTTCCGGATAGTCAATGTCTTTTTGAAGTGCAGGTAGCTGAATTTTGCTTGTGGGCGAAAAACTCGATTTTAACGCTAGCTTCGTCACCGCTGCTGTGCGCTTTTTTTTTCATGCGGAGTGATTCAGCATAAGTCACGAAGTTCACCGTAAGCTAGACTGCTTTATTATGCGAAAGGTGCATCGGCGGTACTCTCACTTTCATTGGGTGTTTGATAGGCACTGAGGTAGCTTCCTTAGTTTTAAATATTAGTCGTGCCAAAAGCATAACCAACCAAACAAACAAAATACGTGTTATATAGCGCGATAGAGTAAACGACGGCTCGAGCAGCTTACACTTGCGTGGACGAGAAGTGGCTTTATCACAGCCTGTTAACTCCAGGAATAAACAATTGCAAGTGAGCGCCTGTCCTGTCTATGTGTTTCTTCTTCGTTGCTTTTAACACACTTGACAAGATACTTGACCAGACGGAAAAAGAGTTCAGTGCCGAATAGTGCTTCAAATTATTTCCCTGCTGCTTCGGAACAAAACGACGAAACGTTTCACACGCACGTACCTCAAGTCCAAAAGACGAGACCAAAAGGGCACTTTTTGGAATTTAAGAATAAGTACTGCTTTCTCAAGGCCCGTGAGAACGACATCAAGTCGACGATTGTGTTCTTCAAACGTGTGGCCGAAGATTACAACGTCATCAAGATAGCAAGGACATACTTCTCATTTTAAGCCACGGAGAACTGTGTTCATAATGCGCTCAAACGTGGCTGGAGCGTTACATAGGCATGACGTTAAATTCAAATAAATCATCTGGAGTTATAAAAGCCGTTTTTTTTTCGTTATCGGCAGAGTGCATAGAGATTTGTCAATATCCCGATTTTAAGTCTACGGAAGAAAAGTACGAAGCAGAGTGCAAACAATCGATAACGTCGTCGATGCGGGGCAGCAGATATACGTCTTTTTTGTAACTGAGTTGAGCCGCCGGTAATCTACACAAAATCTCCAAGACCAATCCTCCTTTTTTACAAGTATAACTGGTGCTGCCCAGGGGCTAGACAACTTTTGTATAACTTTCTTAGACAGCATTTCTTCCACCTGCTCAGATATTAACTTCACGCTTCGATGGAGATACTCTGTATGGTCTCTGCCAAATGGGATGGGCGGAACTAGTATCAATCGCATGACGAGTGCGTGAAGTTGGTGCTGAGAATCTACGGCTAATGACTGCGAAATCAAAAACGGATGCATGGTTGGATAGGATCCGAACTAACGCTTCTCTCTTTTCTGGCGATAGCGACTTATTCACCACATTCATTAGTATGTCATCACTAGGACAAGCCACATCAGACACATTTTTCTTTTTTCTGTCGTCGCTAATGACTGCAATGTTAACATTGCTCCTGACGTCGAACTCAAACACAGCCAGCCTCATTCCACAAGACAGTACAATCGGCTCGAAAAAGGAGTTGACCACCCATACCAAGGCTTTGCCACTACTTGCAGAAATCACGCTGTGCGGCACAACCACATCCTTCTTCGCGCAGTTTAGCTGGATTGGGTGAACTACAACGCCAAAGTTATCTGCTGCGATACCACAAACATCCACAGGCACTTGAACTATTGATTGGGCCGATAAAACTATGTCATCAACGACTGCGATGGTCTGTTGTCATCGCGTGGGCACTTCACAAAAACCACACTAAAGCTTCGCTAGCTGCGCAATCCACAGTGGCTCCACTTTCTTTCAAAAAGTATATCCCTAGGATAACGTCACGAGTAGAATTAAGAACTGAAAAATCTGCCTTAAACAATTTAGCGCCGAAAATAACAGTTGCAGTACAAGCTCCCACTGGGCGCTACGGTAATGCACTGACAGCACAAAACGTTGTCTGGCTTCCCCAAGAGAACATCACTTTCTTGCCAAGCTGAGTCTTCAAATTTCTGCTCATGACGGAAACAGTTGCTCCTGTGTCGAGTAACGTGGACGTAGGGACACCATCTATAAGAATATTGACCCTATTTGGTAGCATGGAAGCTGGCGGAGGCATATCTGTACGCAGTGAAAAATGTCCGGTGACATCACCTCCATCGGCCGCGGCGTCTTGTTTCCCGGCGTAGGAGGAGAAGTGAGACGCCGACAACCTGCCCTTACGAAAACGCCATACATGGCCCATATATAAGTTATATCTGGCCACATATAAGCATATATGGCAGCATATGTGGCCACATATAAGCATATATGGCAGCATATGTGGCCACATATAAGCATATATGGCAGCATATGTGGCCCCATATAAGCATATATGGATGTATATCTGGCGGAGTCGGTTCATGTATGGGGTTATATACAGCCATATATGACGCGGTTGGCCCATATAAGGAGTCAAATCCGGTCTTAATAAGGCACGGCCACACCATATATAACATATCGAGTGGATTCTTATAAGTGGAAGTGCTCTCTTATTTGGGATGAACCACGTATATATTTAGCACTGTGATCAGACTTTTATGCGAATTGTAATATATAACAATTTGTACACAAAGCTGACCTGCTTATTTTTTATAACAATAGAAGTAATAATTATATATGTTGTTTCTGCCAAGCAAAAAAACTGAAATTTCAGGTCAGCTTTGTGTACGTGATAGTTGCAAATCAGTTGATTGCATATATGCATGCAATCGTGTAATTTAACTCGTACATTTTTCATGGCATTTAGGTTTGAAACAATAAGTTGCAATTAATACGACGTAAATAATGTATACAAGAGCAGACATGTTTTACGAGGAAGGAATCGTGTCAAGTCACAAAACGTATTGAAGCTTCCGAATCTCGTAATTATTATAGAGCAATCGTATATAGTATTATGTAAAGACGAAATGCATGCAACTTATATTGTTCACAATAATGCATTGTTTAAAGTGGCACCAAGAAATTGTAATTTCAATGCACTTTTAGCTTCCACATCGGTGGACAAAATTTCTGATTATTTGAAAGTTTTGATTGCTGTATGCTCCCTTCGTATAACAAGATTTCAATTAATCCTTTAAGCCCTCATCTGCGATTGCTTTCAGCAGCCATTCACTATAATTCCATGTGCAGTGCCATGTTTAAGGGAGTATTTTCAAAAACAAAAAAGAACCTACGTGAATGCAACTTGCAGGCACTATTATGATTACATTCAAGATGGAAGTTGTACTAATTTATTGCAAAAATACATCTTGCGTTTCCTTTGGCTACGTATAAAGTTCCTGGCTGTGCACATAGTAAATTTATCGAAAAGTTTATAATTGCACTAGTGAACAATTAATTTATTGTAATGTTTGGAAGCGTCAAATTAATCTCACGTCATAGACATGTACGTTAAGAAAGGTGCAACTGACTCACACGTGATACATATTTTTTGGACCATGTAATGAAATGCTGAAGCTTTATAGCAACATTTAACGTAGGCTGCCGAATTCACAAAACTTCTATTTTGTGTGGGTGTGTCATTACTTGGTCGAGGTCACTAATGCGCACGTGCCATCATCTGGATTAGCCTAAACATTGCCTTGCGACTACAAGTAGTATGACACATTTTTTGCGGGCTGGCGTGATACCTAAGCCAAACTCTACATTATGTAAACAGCCCCTTGCTGTGCAGGCGCGTAACGATTCAAACTGCTTGCGAACATATCCTTTCAACACCAACACGGTAGTGCACTTACTTATAAGATATGTATGCCGGCCGGTACATACCCACCAAACTGCGCAATTGCACACTCGCGTATAGAGATTCATGGGCACCCGGACACTAGCATTTCATTCAATGTGGCCAGATATTTTCGGCCATGTCAGAATGATATGAGTGTATTATTATTATTGTGATTATTATTATTAATATTATATTATTATTATTATTATCATCACTATTATTGTTGTTGTTGTTGTTGTATCTCGCAAAACGTCCAATGTTTCAATTCCATATGCTGTCAATACTGTGTCGTTATGTGAGTTTTATGATATCAGTTATCTTGGTGTTCTTTTCGATAGCGTGCTGAATTTTTTCTACTTGCATTAAATGTGCTGCCATGCGAGGCTTTCATTCTCTTCCTGTTGGCTCAACATCTCTCGAGAATCTGGTTCTCCTACAGCCTTCTACAAATTGTACACCACGATATGTCGTGCTCAACTTGAGTACATATGCATATCTGATTTGGAATGGCCTTGCTAAATCCAGCAGTAGCGCCACTGAGTGAGTCCAGAAAAATTTCATAAGCATTTACCCCCATCGTTTCACTAGAATCCTTTCCACACTGCTGGAATATTATATTTGCCATCAGTTAACGGCCGGCAAAATCACGCTAAGCTGTTATTTCTTTACTAGCTATTCAGGGTGAGATATTCTGCCCTTCTCTGTTGTAATAATTTTCAAACTTTGCGTAAGTTATCGAGAGAGAATCGACCGTTGTATGTACCTGCCAGCTTCTTTCAACACTCTATCCTTTACAGAATACCGAGTTTCTCTAACGCCAACTTTCTTGATTCGTTATGTTGTTCATAGTCTACAGTCATTTTTTTTTTGTCAGTGAGGGCTGCCCTGTCCTAACGTAGATTTGCATATGCACAAATTCTTCCCTTTTCTCTCTTTCAGGAAGCCTTCGGAACGGTTTTGCATATTCCACATTATTTTGCAGTCCCATTCCATGAATATCTACTCTTTTATTTGTTGTTCCCATTGTGCGTTGATTTTTTTCGACTGCTCGTTTTTGCTCTTCTCATTGATTTGCTTTTCTGTGGACAGTCTGTAATGTATTGTTTATTTTTGTTTTATTTTCGCGTGCGCCAGCACGAAAAACTCTGTGGTTGTTCTTGGATACGTTAAAAATGACTGATTGATTATTGGTTGATTGAATATTACTATTATTATAAAAAATCTTTGCAAAATAAGATGAAAATTTGGCTGAAACGCGTCTTCGTAGCCAGCGTACACGAAGCAGCGATTTCAGCTCCACGGAATGCCTGTCTCAAAGGTCTTGCACGTGCAGCTTTCTGGGCCCGCGGGAAGAAGTTGAAGTCCATTGTCTGAAAAAACTCGTCTGACTGCTAGGTTGCAAGGGGTGCGCACAGTAAAAAAATACAAAAAAGGGCGCCCGTTGGATGGATGGAAATTTGAAGAAAGTTGTTCGAAAAAGCGCACGTAGGCACCCTGCAGCCCTGCCGTGGCCTACACCAGTCTGTCGACACAGCAGGAAAAAGAGTGCCACGGCCCATTTCAAGTAACGACGAAGAAAATAGTTTGCACAAACATTTAGTCGTATGGTAATAACATTGCGTCAATAATTGTTAAAAAATGAAACGTCGTTCGCCAATAAGCTCAGGAAAATTTAGTTCTAGTGAAAAGTGCGTAAACCAGTGATCTCAAGGAGTAATGTAATGTACATTGTGATGTTCATTGTCAAGCCTGCATGCACTGTATCCATCCGCGCCATTGTTGCTTTTTTGCCCGCCGGAGTCATGGGTGCCATGCTGATCGAGTTTGTTAATTTTCATTCCTTTTGCTCTTATTTCGTGTTCAACTACTGCTCCAATTTACACAAGATAATCGCGCAGCTCTCAGGAATCTACTTCGCTGTACGTGGCGAAATTGTGGACGGATGTGGAAGTGTTTTTGTGTGCGTGTGCGTCTGTACGCTGCTGGATTGGCGATCGTCAACTTTTCGTGCGAGAAAAAAATGGATACCCATGCTTGCGGGCAAGCGTTCCTTCAAAACTTCTTCCTAAAGCAGTACGAATGGACGTCGTGGTTTTGAAGTGTGAATAGGTTATCAGGACTAACAGGCTCCTTGAAATAAAAGTCTCGGTTAAATGCTAAGGTAAGTTCTTCATTTTTATTACCTTCGCACGTTGTTCACAAATATTATGATAACTCGAAAACATAGCGTATTGCATGCTTGCTGAGTAAATAACTTCATGCTAATCGTGGTCACGTCATTGGGCTATTTTGTGTAAGCGATATGACAACACTTTCTTTTTTTTTTCACTTGATCCAGACAGTTCTCTATTTATTCGAAAAATCTACGCCAGGAAAATGTTGGTTTCGTGCCATTGTACTTTTCATAAACATATTGATGTAAATATACTCGTGTTGTATTTTTCTCATTTTAACGCTTGAGGAAATCCAAGGATAAATTACAAATTGCGCAATTACAAATAAAAAGAGTTGCATATCTCCAACTCCAAGGGTGTCATGAGATTTATGAGCCCACGTTTGAATTTGTCTTGCGTTTGAATTTATCTTTTTTGTCTACGTTCCACTTGTTTTTATATTTACGTGTGTTTTGATAAGGACACGCAGTTAAAATTTTGTTGCTAGTTTTATTCTTCAAAACATGGTGCTATGTCACGGATCCAAATGGAAAAACTTAAGAATAGCCCGTAATTTCGTTTCCGCCATCTACCAACAGGGTGATATCAGTGTAAATTTGACTGGAATGCGTACATCACAGGCGACATTATCGTTACTGATGTCGCAACATCGCGTGGTTATCTTGAGGAACTGCGCATACCCGCATACATAGTTACACAAAATAATGTGACGTCACGTTTTAATCCGTGAGCACTGTAGGTAGTTTTACGCAAGCCGACAAATAAACTGGTATGATGCATTAGGGCTTGCTACTGTGTGAAAAAACTGGGGGACCGTTAAGCTCCGTTTTTCATAGTTGAACGTGATAGCAGTATCGATCCTGTTTCTTGTGCGTAATTCAATCACTTAGTGTGTACTCTTTATTGCATGATGCTACTTGAGCAGTTTTAATTGTGGAATAGTACTGTGTAATTTAGAAGGTTGAAAATGTCTCAATGAAGGTTTCGAACATGGCTGCATTTTGTGTAAAAAAGGGGTAACATAGTTTAAAGAACAAGAAATATTATGTAATTACTGAGTTGCGCGAAAAAATTGAAATACAAAAGGAAGACACCTAGATGCAGCACACACTGACAACTGAAACATTGTTGGAGAAAACAGACATACGTATATATGCGGTTACGAGAACACGTGCGGTGAAAGAAAAGGATTAGATGAGCAGACAGATTGTATAAATGATGCGCTTCCAGGAAAGCTACCTCAGTAGCAAGCAACATAAGTGAGAGTTACGTGACACATGAATCCCCAGCTTTGTTTATGAAATACGCCTCTCCGATTTCCCGCGCTATACCGTGTCACTGAATCTCGCTTTAACTACCGTATTCCAAACAAGGGCGCGCAGCCACACTCTCTACAATATGATGATTGGTTAGAGAATGGTTGTTAATTCCTTTAGAGAAGCTTTGTGATCTACAATCATATAAATAAATTCTAAATAATACTTCCCACATGACAGCGCAGTGCCGTCCATCACATGATGTCCACATTGTGAAAGAAAATGATCAGATGTCTGCTCATCTAATCAATTTTTTCCACCTCACGTGTTGTCGTAACCGCATACATATGTCTGTTTTCTCCAATGAAGTTTCAGTTGTTAGTGTGCGCTGTGTCCAGATATCTTCCTTTCGCACTTCAAATTTTTTCGCGCAACTAAGTTAAGATGAAGTACCAACTCGCCCAGCAGAACGTGCTTCTCAATATAATGTGTGTAAAATGTTTTAGAACTTTATGCACCCACTACGCAGTCGTGAGGGAATACGTGCAGTAACCAGTGTGCCTTTTGTAATGGTTGGCTGTCTTTAGACCACGAAGTCACGTTGGTAATAACGTGTTGTGATGCTTGATGACAATGCACGCTTGTATCATGCAATATAGCAGCGATAATAAATGTTGTGTTGTGAAACCTGTATGCAGGATACATGTATTTGTTAAGGACGAGAGTTATTTTCCTTGCATTACAACAAGAGGAAGTTATTCATGCTTTATTTCTAAACAGATGCATAGCTGTGTGGTAGAGCACTTGCATGCCATGCAAATTGCCTGCATGATTTCGATCATCACTAAAACCCGAAAATTTATAATATTTGTTTTATTTGCATTCTCTCAATTTTCGAACATTGACAAGACGATTTCTCACGGAGAGCCACCGATGCCTACGCCGGAATTTCTGCAGAATGAGCTCTTTACCACTGTTACGTTAATGATGCATTATTGGCAAAATGGAAAGCGGATTACGTTTACAAAGTACATTTTTAGTGTCCAGTTGGCAAGAAATATTGTTAAATGCCTCCGTTCCCACGCGCACAGAGACCTATAGACACCAGTTTTAGCAGTCGTTCTATAGGTCATTAGTCAAAATACTTGTACATAACAAGCTTGCATACCAATCACTTTCGACCGAACTCCTTCAAACTTGATTATCAACTCATTTAAAATATTCAATCCACACGCAGTTCATACGGTCAATAGCAAGTCAATATTTCGTTTTGACTGACTATGGACGCTCCATTGACACGCGAGAAAAGTTTTAAACAAACACACTGTGAAAAATATCTTTACGAAACTCAAATTGAGTTCTTTTATGCTATTTATTTTTGTCAAGTCGGAATCGATAAAGCGGAATATTTACTTGCACCGTACTATGTCTCAGACCGTGTTGATCATTGGTTCAAGATAAGAATAATCACTTGCAAGACTGACGTGTTTCAAAATGATATTTTACCAAAAAAAATTACAAGATGGAACCAGCTGCCTTCTAGCATTGCCTCTACACTCCAAATATTTGTTTTATTTCATGTTAGAAATGTTCCGATTTATATGTTAGAACATGTTCCGATTTATATATGAATTTCTCTTGCAGATTGTGATTCAGGTGACTTTGATTATTTGTTTGGCTGACTATGTATTTTTGTATTCTACTTTTCGTAAATGCTCCCCCAATGTAATGCCAATTGGTGCTGTGGGTAATGAAATAAATAGATAAATAAAAAGTGTCGATAAGTAAGCAAATAATTTAAGCACAAAAAATGTATTTCTTCAGGAAAAGTGGACTAACAGTGACATGTGCCCACCACAAACTTTAAATATGATGCCAAGTTACATTCTAGCAGTTAGTTGTTAGAATACCTTATGATATAATGAGGATAACTTAATTGAACAAGAATGTTCAGGGGGTATGTACTGCTTTTGTTTTGGAGATGATAGTGACTGCATGCAGACCTTTCAACAAACAAGTATATTTTTAGCTGAAGAATGATTTGAGCAGCTATATTTTTTGCCGGTGACACAGGCTGAACTAATATAGATGAATCATTTGAATGGCTTTATATAAAGGTATTCATATAAGGCCATATATGATAGCATCCATATAAGACCTTATATGGATGCTTCTATATATATAGCCATATATGGCCATATACAGCAACACCCATACATAGAGATATAAGGCCCATATATGGCTATATCAGTATTTGGACATATCAGGTAATATACGGCCCATATATTGGGATTCCATATATGGGACAGATATGCCCAATTCCTGATGTAGTTCTATATGGGGATTTTTATGTAAGTCCATATATAGGATTTTTGTAAGGGCGGTGATGGTGACCGATGCTGGCGGGAGGAGGCTGGTGGCGTCACACTCCGCACAGAAGCCAGCGAATCGCTGCGAAAGATCTGTTGGAAGTTGTTTGGTAGTAGCCGTTGGGTGGCCAGCGATAGTTTCTCCGAGTACTTCCGCACCGTGAGGATGCCGGGGGTCGTTGATACTGTGGCAGAGGTGACCGATGCCGCTCTGAGCAGAAGCGGGCTATATGTCCACGAACGCCGCAGTAAAAGCGCACAGGTGCTTCACGCCCCACTCGCTGCTAAGGATGATCAGCTTTGATCAGGAGCTTTAAGGGCCTCAAATGTTCGCCAATGTCCGATGGTGTCATTGGCCAACTGCAAGTCATCCTTTCCTATAAGGTAGTGATAGATATCCTCCGCAATGCCCTTAAGGAGATGCCCGACCTTATCCTCATCAGTCATTAGTGGGTCCACACTCTTGCAAAGCTTGACAACTTCTTCAATATACATAGTACATGTCTCTCCAGGGACTTGAGCACGTTGGCTCAGGGTCTGCTCAGCACGCTTCTTTATCGTGGTTGGATTTCCGAATCACTTCTTGACTTCGTCCACAAAATTCGCCCACGTAGTAAAATTCTCCTCATGATCCTCGTACCACATCAACGCGCTTTCCTCAAAATAAAGTGGTACGTAATTGCGCTGGCCGGTAGGGTCCCAGTGGTTATACAGACCCACCCGCCGATAGTGCTTGAGCCATTCATCGACGTCCTCTCCATGTTTCCCAGAGAACGGGCGTGGTTCCTCGTAATGGTGTCCTTAGGTGTTAAAGGCAGCTGGTTGGATTTCGCTGTCAGGGCTCATGATGACTGGTAGCGGCGGAAGTCCTGCGAGTTTGCGGCTCCGACGAAGCTCCAGGGGTGTGTCTTCCGCCGTACTTGTCTGGTGCTTCAATGCGTTACCCAGCACTCTCCACCAATTATGTTACGGGTGAGAAATGTTTATTGTACAGGCGGTATGATAGATGGTTGCAGCCGTCAGGCCTGGCACAGAACACATTAACTTCTTTCTCCTTTTCCCCACTTCTACGAAAGTCCCGTATCAGTATATATATATATATATATATATATATATATATATATATATATATATATATATATATATATATATATATATATATATAATTATTAGAGCGACCTCCCCACGAGTTCCACTTCGTCAACGCTCCCATAGTACATGCCAGTGCTTGTAGCAGTTTAAAGAAATGCTGAAAAAAGAAGAACCGATTACCGATTTCATCGCTGCATAGGGACTCAAAATACTTTGCTGTGTCTTACCTTTGGTTGGAATGCTCTACGACCCCTTCGAATTGTGAGCCATTTCAGTATTTCTAAGATTATGGCCATCAAACCATTGCACAGGGTCATTGAAGTAAATTGGCACCTCACATCACAGAAGTTTGTGATAAAACCTCTATTCACGTATTCAGACAGTATTTATTAGTTCCAATAACCTAAAATATTCCTTGAAACAACACAAAAAGAGAGAATATCAGCATGCATTTCCTCCCAAGAGACGAAAATGTCTTTTATTGAATATTTTCATTCTTTTTTATACTTTATGTCCTTTTCTATTTCGGAATCTCAACAGTTAGTCCCCAGTGCTCTACTCAACAAAAACTTCCAGGTAATTTTAGCATACGCCGCCAAAATCCTCTGATTTTCATTAAGGAATTCTCTGTCTCACATGTGATCTGTTGAATAAACTTGACTACTCGCATCCTGCGCGTGTTTTAGCTCAATAATCTCCAACAATCGCGAAGCTTCTAAAACAATTATGCGTGGTCTGTATAGACCATTTCTCACATATGTTGTGAGTAGGACCCTAATGCATCAAAATAAAGCAATAAATGCGCATGACAATACATTGCATATAGTATACCGCGCATAACCTCGACTTCGATCACAAAACTGCAGAGCGGATAACTTTGTGAATGGCACTTCTTTTTTCATTCTTTCTTCCTTGAAACAACTGCGCGAGGAGACCCTGTGCTGAATAAGACATGCCGATTTATGCGAGACATGTCCTGTTTTTGTGGTTGGGGTACTACAAATCTCCTTTCGGCACGGTGCTTCGTCCCGCACACTCGGTCAGCTGGCCTGTCCACCACAGGTTCAAAAGCCCCAGACTGCCGTACGAAGCTAGGAGAGCTGCGTGGTCCTTCTGTTGTCTGAGGACCTTGTGTTGCAGCTTAACGCGAGGACTTTACCTGCGATTGTCATCATGGCCAGACGCATGAATATATGTGTTGCGTGGCTCTGCGCGGTGGTGCATGGGTCGGGGAATGAGGCAAGCAGCTTTGCTGAGAAAATTTTTCTCTGTCTATTTTGTGCACATGGCGGGTCGCCCTCACTTTTTCTGGCTCAGATTCCTCTTGCACATACTAGCGCTCTGCGAACACAAAAATATGGCATATTCATTAAGGGACTGATGATGATTGGACGACGCCATAGGATTGATCAATGTTACCCTATATCAGGCATGCCATTGACCACCCACGCATGTAAATGAGTGACAAAGTGGTATCCAGTTATAAACTAAGCTTATTGGTCACAAATATTGTGATAAAGTGTGTGCTGAGTTTCGTTTTACCTTCTTTATTACTGCTGTGTGGTATCGGATTCAGCGTAAGTGTCCAAAGACAGGGCCTGGGCACGTTCCCCTGGTGATTGGTGGTTATTTCAAGTCTTACGAAATGCATGGTAGAGCTTATGTCTAGACGTCATACTTTCCACAAGGCAGTCGCTGTCTGTGATCATCATCGTCATCATCTCCGTCGTCATCGGCGTCATCGTCATCACGGCTTCGATGAACAACGCCAACGCCAACGGAGAAGCCTCGACCTTGAAGGAGCCTGGAAACACTTTTTGACCGGCAGAAAACGCTGTCAATCACTAGTAGAAGCTCCCAAAAACACGCGAGTCAAATTGTATAGCACAGCACGTGACCAGAAATTCACAACGAATGATCGAAGTCAGCTAAAATTGCTCTCTTCTCTGGACAAATGATAGAAGACACTCAAGAAGCCCTCATAGAAGGCCATCTATCATATTTGTTCAGCGAACTGGGAGCATGGAAGAACACACACGCAAAGCAAAGACGAGGCACGCAGCACGAGCCCTCACTCTCCACTGGCTTATTCTCACATTAGAAGGACATATAAGTACACAAGGGTGCGCATGTCAACGGGAATTAGGCGATAGCGTGAGCAGCGTGCGTAGAGTTCAGTCGAAGCACTTGTTTAAGAATGATTCATGCAATTGTCACGGATGAAAAGAAAAAAAGAAGAGAGATGCACAGCATGCAAATGGTCCGTGCGGCATCGTGGTGTCGGGGAATAACTAACACAATTTCAGGCCATCAGGCTTCATGTTGCGGCGTTACACAATTTCGTTGCGGAGGACATATTGACGGAGTGAAGGGTCGGAATGTCCTGAAGATACTCGCTCAATGACCGGCTTGAGGGTTGCGTCCCGGCGCTACTCTGTGCCGATGTCACTCAAATTAGATATGGCGAGCACACAAGAATCGCTCTCATGGACAGCGAAGCTAGCAGGGTCCCCCAAATAACGCGAGAGACAATCGGCATCCTAATTCAACCTTCCAGACTTATAAATTACGTTGAAGTTATACTCCTAGATCCGTAGAGCCCAGCGTCCTAGGCGACCAGTTGGGTCCTTGAGCGACGACAACCAACACAGTGCGTGGTTTTTCGCAATAACTGAAAACTCCCGGCCATACGAGTAGGGGCGAAGTTTCGCTACAGCACAGACCAACGCAAGACACCCGCACTCCGTTATCGAATAGTTTCGCTCAGATGGGGAGAGAAGGTGGCTGGCATACGCGATAACACGCGTTTGGACTCCCTGGTGTTGAGGGAGGACGGCGCGATGCCGTAAGCACTGGCGTCGGTGCGAACTTCAGTCGTCACGGATGGGTCGAAGTGAGCCAGTATTGGTGGATAAGTCAGCAGGTTGATCAGCGTGGAAAATGCAGCTGCTTGGTTTTGGCCTTACGAGAATGGCGCATTCTTTTTGAGAAGATCACTTAGTCATCATGCAATTGTAGCGAAATTGTGTATAAAATGTCGGAAGTACGAGCATAAGCCCACAAAACAACAAACATCTTTGATAAAAGACGGCAGAGGAAAGTTCTTGACAGAATATTGTCAGGGTGCGGTTGGACGCCAGCAGCACTTACACGATGACCAAGGACCGTGATTACTCGTCGGCCTAAAGTGCACTTTTTCGAGTTCAGCTGAAGTCCCACTCAACAAAAAACTGCTAGAATTGTCGAAAAACGAGTTAGGTGGCTTTCAAATGTTGGCGAAAATACAATCACAACATCGAGGTAGCAAAGGCAGATGGACCATCTATAACCACGGAGGAGAGAGTCCATTATGAGTTCGAGCGTTGCCGGTGCGTGGCATAGCCCAAAAGGCATAACCTTGAACTGTTAAAGGCCGTCTGGTGTGACAAAGACAGTTTTTCCTCGGTCTAAGTCGTTGACAGAAATTCGCCAATAGCCCGAATGCAGGTCTACAGATGAGAAGTATCGCGCACCATGAAGGCAGTGAAGGGCGTCGTCAATTCGTGGCAGCCGATATACGTCTTTGTGGGTTATCTTTTTCAAGGCATGGCAGTCAACGCAAAATGTCCAGCTGCCATCCTTTTTGACCAAAACAACAGGTGACGCCCATGGAGTTGAAGAGGCCTCTATGACTCCTTCGGAGAGCATATTCTCGACTTCTCGTTGTATCACCCGGCGTTCTGACTGGGAAACACAATACGTTCACTGTCTAACTGGACTAGCATCGGCGATATGTATTTGATGACGCACGACGAACGTTGGACCTAAAGGGCGGTCATCGATGTCGAAAATATATCAGTAGGTGGTCAGAACGTGGTGGAGCTGCGCAGCCTGACAGGGCAGAAGATCCGGGGCAATCATCATCGTGACTTCGTCGGTAGGTTCATTTGCGCGGCTGGCTGCAATAGGGGACCAGCAGTCTTCAGGGTCTAATGCCACGATGTTACATGCATCAAGTGGGGAAACATGAGGTAACGAAATGACTTGTGGGAGAACTCGGGTCGAACTGCTAAAGCTGATGAGCGGAAGCTGAACGGGGTTGTCCACAATAGTCATAATGGTATGCCGCACAGTAACACTTCAGTCCAAGACCACGTCCACTAATGAAAATACTATGTAGTCACCATCAGGAAGATCTGCTGATATCGTTAGGATTACAAACATGGTGGCTTGCGGTGACAGGCGAACATACCAGACCACTAGTTGTGTGACGGTGAGGACGGCACAGCCCCAAGTCGATGCAGTTCAAGTTGGAGAACGCCGGTCGCATAGTCTATGAAAGCGGCATGAGTGTACAAGAATTCCAATCAAAGAATCAGGTCATTGGGGCACAGCTCAATAACTGCAAAAAGAACAGATGAGCGGTGATCGGTGATTGTGATGCGGGCTGTGGACATTCCTGTGATGGCAAGACTTCTTGCGTCGGCGAAACAAATAATGCCAGGAGCAGCCGGTGTGCGCACTTTCTTCAGGCGGCGATGAAGTCTGGCACTGCTCACAGAATTATGTGCCCCTGTGTCAATACGTGCAGAAACAGTCAAGCCGTCAACGTCGATGTCGATCAAACTTTGTCGGGTCGGCAGTACAAGGAGAAGCCTTGAGGGTATCCGGTATGCAGCTTCACCTCTAAGAGCTGCACCGCTTAGTTTCCCTGATGAGAATTGAGCGGTAAGGTCGGGCGTCATCGTTGAGGAGAAGGGGACGACGGGCGACGTCCAGGCAGCGAACGAGACTGGTGTCGTCGAGGCGAAGATGAGCGGCTGTGCTGCGTATCAAGGGCATCGAAGGCATAGGAATTGAAAGGTGGAAGGTGGCGGTAGTTGTCGGGGATCGGCGCAGGAGGCTGGCAAAGGCGCTAGCTGTCGGCAGTGTTATACTGTGTTTGGGACGACAACCAATGATTGTGGCAATAGCGTGCGACGTGACCTATGCGGTGGCAGTTAAAGCAGATCTGCCGATCATCCGCAGTTCGTCATACGGCCGGACTGCGAGAGCGTGGATCAGACCGTTCCTGGGGCGGTGACCTGAGGCGGGGCGGTGACCTTCAACAGAAGCCAATCGGTTGGGACTGAGCAACAGCGCAAACATCGAAGCCCAAATTGCGGAGTTTTTCCCGCACAATCGACGGTTCCAAGCAAACCTGAGGTACTTACGAATCAACGTGGCTGGTGGTGGGAAGAGCAGGTGTAATTGCTTCGATTTCCCGCCGCAAAATTCACGTAATTTCAGATGCCGGTGAACCCTGCCGACGAGAGGTCAGTCCATCTTCGCAGGAGGACGTCGCAGTGGTGTTCGGCAGTCGAGTGAGTGATCTTGAAGTACGCCTGCTTTTTGCCACTTCGAATCGCCGGCATTCTTGAATAATTTCCTTGGCTGTTGTGCAGTTCTGGCACATTAGCATGTAGAACGCATCGTTCGCTATCCCCTTGAGGACATTGCCAACCTTATCAGACTCCAACATGTTGTCGACTTCACAACATAGGGCCAGCACGTCCAGTATATAAGAGATATACGGCTCTGTTAACGTCTGAGCACGTGTAGACACCTCCTTCTCTGCAGCCACATTTCGACCAACGGGATTCCCAAATGAGTCGCGAAGCTTCTCTTTGAAGGTGTCCGAACTGCCGATCTCCTCCTCATGGTTCTCGTACCATACTTTGGCCGTGCTTTTCAGGTAAAACAGCACGTTCGCCAGCATGAGAGTCGGGTCTCACCGGTTGAGCGCACTGGTACGTTCGTAGTCATCTATCCAGTCGTCGAAATCAACTTCGTCCGCAGCGCAGAACGATCCTGAATGCTTCGGGTGCGTCAGCACGTACGTGGGTGGGGGTGCGGCTCGTGGAGGCGTTGCCGTGGATGGTGCAGGCGTTGCCGAGGCCGATGGAGAGGTGACCGCGGGATCAGTCCTGTGTTCCATCACGGAAACTCCGATTTGACGACCTCTGCGGAGCTCAGTTGAATGGCGCTTCTTTACCCCACACCTCTACCAATTTGTTACGGTGATTACAAATACACGGAAGAAAGAATTGAGTGTATGTCCAATATATACAGGTAAGTGTGACACCCCAGGGCTGCCAGCAACTCGCGCGCAGAGTCCGCTTCACTTTCATCGATTCGTTTACGACGGCGGAGCCCTGCCCACTGCCTCGTAACAAAATACAGTGTGACAACAAGGTGTGCAAGCCCAACGCATATGTGCAATCCACAAACTGTCTTTGTGAGACGGAACTCCTACCACTTTCCAAACTTAAGCTTGAACCTTGTCGCTGCTTCACTTTGAAGCCGGATTCTCAAAGAGATAGGGACATAAGATGACAAGGGGAAGATTGCTCTTTATGCAGTAAAAGCCTGGTGCTTTTGCTGCGGCAGCGCAGGTTGTCGAGAAACCTTCGCTTAAAAGTATCATCATCATCATCATCATCAGCCTGACTACGTCCACTGAAGGACAAAGGCCTCTCCCATGTTTCACCAGTTAACCCGCTCCTGTGCTTGCTGCTGCCAATTTATAACCGCAAACTTCTTAATCTCATCTGCCCACCTAACCTACTGTCTTCCCAAAACCCACTTCCCTTCACTGGGAATCCACTTTGTTGCCCTTAATGACCAGCGGTTATCCTGTCTACGTGCTACATGCCCGGCCCATGTTCATTTCCTCTTCTTTATTTTGACTATGATATCGTTAACCCCCGTTTGTCCCCTAATCCACTGTGCTCTCTTCTTGTCTCTTAAGATTACACCTACCATTTTTCTTTGCATTGCTCACTGCGTCGTCCTCAATTTAAGCTTAACCCTCTTTGTAAGTTTCAAGGTTTCTGCTCCTTAGCTAAGTACCGGCAATATACAGCTGTTATATACCTTCCTCTTGAGGGATAATGGCAATCTACCTGTCATAATGTGAGAGTGCTTGCCGAATGTGCTCATCCCCATTCTTATACTTCTAGCTACTTCAATCTCATGGTTCGACTCTGCGGTTATTACCTGCCCTAAGTAGATATAGACTTTTACAACTTGAAGTGCAATATTGCCTATCTCGAAGAACTGCTCTTTTCTGAGGTTGTTGTACATTACTTTTGTTTTCTGCAGATTAATTTTAAAACTCACCTTTCTGCTCTCCTTGTCTAAATCCGTAATCATGAGTTGATATTCGTCCCCTGAGTTACTCAGCAATGCAATGTCATCAGCAAAGCGCAGGTTAATAAGGTACTCTCCATTAACTCTTATCCCTAACTGTTCCCATTCTAGGCTTCTGAAAACCTTTTGTAAGCACGCGGTAAATAGCATTGGGGAGATTATGTCCCCCTGCCTTACACCCTTTTTGATTGGTATTCTGTTGCTTTCTTTATGAAGCACTATTGTAGCAGTTGATCTCCTGTAAATTTCTTTCAGAATGTTTATATATACTTCTTCTAGACCATAATTCCGCAGTGTCTGCATGACGGCTGATATTTCTACTGAATCAAACGCCTTCTCATAATCTATGAAGGCCATGTATAGTGGTTGGTTATACTCTGATCATTTCTCTATTACCTGATTGATAGTATGAATGTGGTAAATTGTTGAGTAGCCTGTTCGAAATCCTGCTTGTTTCTTTGGTTTATTGAATTCTGATATTTTCTTTACTCTGTTAGCAACTACCTTTGTAAATTGCTTGTATACTACAGAGAGCAAGCTGATCGGCCTGTAATTCTTCAAGTCCTTGTCATCTCCTTTCTTATGTATAAAGATGATGTTAGCATTCTTCCAAGACTCTGGTACTCTTCCCGTCAGGAGACACCTCGTAAACAGGGTGGCTAGTTTTTTCTAACACAATCTGTCCTCCATCTTTCAGCAGATCTGATGTTACCTGATCCTCACCAGCAGCTTTGCCTCTTCGAATGCTCTCCAAAGCTTTTCTGACTTCTTCTATCATTACTGGAGGGGCGTCATCTGGATTACTGCTAGTTCTTATAGTATTAGGGTCATGTTTGTCTCGGCTACTGTACAGGTCTCTGTAAAACTCCTCCGCTATTTTAACTATCCTATCCATATTGGCGTATGCATGTGGGAGGTAGTGGAGATATACTGCACCAGGGTGGCCAATCCTTCTCTGGTGAGGGAGTGCGTTCCCGGCCGGTGAGGCCGCACCCCAGGCCTCGTAATGCAGTTCCATCACCACGCGGATTTTTTTTTATCCGGTTGGGAACTGCGCGGCACCGGGATTGAACCACGGACCTTTTGCATGCGAGGCGGATGCTCTATCCACTACGCCAACGCTGCTCAACTGCTACCATAGTGCTTCATAAAGAAAGCAACAGAATACCAATCAAGAAGGGTGTAAGGCAGGGGGACACGATCTCCCCAATGCTATTTACCGCATGCTTACAGGAGGTTTTCAGAAGCCTAGAATGGGAACAGTTAGGGATAAGAGTTAATGGAGCATACCTTAGTAACCTGCGCTTCGCCGATGACATTGCATTGCTGAGTAACTCAGAGGACGAATTGCAACTCATGAGTACGGAGTTAGACAAGGAGAGCAGAAAGGTGGGTCTTAAAATTAATCTGCAGAAAATGAAAGTAATGTACAACAACCTCGGAAAGGAGCAGCGCTTCGAGATAGGTAATAGTGCACTTGAAGTTGTAAAAGACTATGTCTACTTAGGGCAGGTAATAACCGCTGAGCCTAACCACGAGATTGAAGTAACTAGAACAATAAGAATGGGGTGGAGCACATTCGGCAAGCACTCTCAAATTATGACAGGTAGATTGCCACTATCCCTCAAGAGTAAGGTATACAACAGCTGTATCTTGCCGGTACTTAGCTACGGAGCAGAAACCTGGAGACTTACAAAGAGGGTTCAGCTTAAATTGAGGACGACGCAGCGAGCAATGGAAATAAAAATGGTAGGTGTAACCTTAGGAGACAAGAAGAGAGCAGAGTGGATTAGGGGACAAACGGGGGTTAAGGATATCATAGTTGAAATAAAGAAGAGGAAATGGACATGGGCCGGGCATGTAGCGCGTAGACAGGATAACCGCTGGTCATTAAGGGTAACTAACTGGATTCTCAGAGAAGGGAAGCGGGTTAGGGGGAGACAGAAGGTTAGGTGGGCAGATGAGATTAAGAAGTTTGCGTGTATAAATTGGCAGCAGCAAGCACAGGACCGGGTTAACTGGCGGAAGATGGGAGAGGCCTTTGTCCTGCAGTGGACGTAGTCAGGCTGATGATGATGATGATAATGATCCATATTGGTATTTATTTTGCCTTGTTTGTCCCTTAGTGCAAACATCCGATTTTTTTTTGCCTATCCCAAGTTTCCTTTTCACTACTTTGAAGCTTCTTACATTTTTCAGAGCGTGTTCAATTCCCTTCATGTTATACCTCCTTACATCGCATACCTTACGCCTATTATTCAACTTCGAAAGTTCTGCCATTTCTATTTTGTCTGTTGTACTCTAGACGTTCATGATTTGACGCTTCCTAATTAGATTCTTCGTTTCCTGGGAAAGCTTGCCAGTGTCCTCTCTAACTACCCTGCCTCCAACTTCCACTGCACACTCCGTAATGCTACTCGTCAGATTATCATTCATTGTATGTACGCTAAGGTTGGTTTCCTCACTAAGAGCCGAGTACCTGTTCTGAAGCGACACTCTGAATTCCTTGACTTTCCCTCTCAGTACTAGCTCATTGATTGGCTTCTAACGTATCAGTTTCTGTCGTACCTTCTTCAAGTCTAGGCGAATTCAAGACCATACCATTCTATGGTTACTGCATCGTACCTTGCCAACAACTTCTACATCTTGCACAATTCCTGGGTGTGCACTCTTTATAAAGTCTATTTCGTTCTTATTTTCGCCATAAGGGCTCCTTCATGTCCACTTGCAGTTTTTTCGTTTTCGGTAGAAGGTGTTCAAAATCCGTAAATTATTGCGTTCTGCGAATTCTACTAGTAGTTCTCCTCTGGTGTTTCTAGCACCGATGCCATAATCTCTTACTGCCTGGTCTCCAGCCTGCTTCTTCCCCACCTTTGCATTAATGTCGCCCGTCACTATAGTATACTGTGTTTTTACCTTACTCATTGCCGATTCCACGTCTTCATTCTTAGAAGTGTTCAACTGAAGCGTCATCATGGTTGGATGTAGGCGCGTAAGCCTGTACTACCTTCATCTTGTATCCTTTATTCAGTTTAATTGCTATACCTATCTCCCTTTCATTAATGCTACAGTATTCTTCTATGTTTCCAGCTATGTTTCTGTGAATTAGGAACCCCACTCCCAGTTCTCTTCTGTCTGCCAAGCCCCGATAGCAAAGGACGTGCCCATTCTGTAGCACCGTATAGGCCTCATCTGTCTTTCTAACCTCACTGAGCCCTATTATGTCCCATTTAACACCCTCTAGCTCCTCGAATAGTACAGGTAGACTTCCCTCACTAGATAAGTGATATATCGTAGATTATCAGGTGCACGCGCCGAAGAACATACCGATAACACGTGCCTCCGCCCCTCGCCACGGCGCATGCTCCGGCCTCGGGCCAGGGTATTAAAACCAAGACAGCAGCCTCGTGAATAAACATTGTTCCTTCTTGTTCTGGCCTTGCATCGTCTTATTCTTCGCCCTTACGATACTACAGTGGCGACGAGGATGGGATCCGGTTAATTGCACTCCGACGCTGAGACCAGAAGAATGGGATCCCGCCCCCCTGTTTTCGACGACGCCGTGAGTAGCTGGAGCACGTATCGTGTCCGGTTGGAAGCCTACTTTGAGGGCAACGATATTACCGACGTAGCGAAACGCCGGGCCCTACTGGTTTCATCGTTGAGCGACAGTGTCGTCCGGATATTGCAAGGGCACCAGCCGGGGGTCGCCATCAACTCCTTGACGTACGATGACGTTGTGAAATGCTTGGAAGAACATTTCAACCCTCAGGCAAACGAAATAGCAGCAAGCTATTCTTTCTTTATGCGAAAACAAGATGAGCAAGAAAGCGTCCGGGACTACATTGCTGAACTGAGAAGACTGGCCGTAAATTGTAATTTCGGGGCGACACTGGACCGTATGTTGCGGGACCGAATCGTTTGTGAAATTCGGGATGAGGAAACGCGTCGGTGCCTGCTGGGCCGCAAGAACTTGACTCGTGAAGAAGCCGAAGAATTCGCCTTAGCTTCTGAGAAAGCGAACGAAGACGCTCGGGGCATGCGTACTTCATACGCCCGGACCGAAGGTGGCGGCGTCAACGTGATACAGCAACAAGGCAGACAGTGGAGGAAGAATTGCAGCCTTTCATGCGACAGATGCAAAGGGGCGCATGCAACGGCGTCCTGTCGACATCGCAGATCCATATGCCATCAATGTGGTAAAAGAGGGCATCTTGCTAGGGCTTGCAAAAGACCCCACACCCCCAGGTCAGGAACGTTCGCTGTCGATGGAACCGAATGTGAAAGCGAAGAAGAGAGGTTGTATGCTCTCGTTGCACACAGTTCCGCCAATAAGCACTTGGTGCAGCCAATTGAGCGCACCTTAACGTGGGAAGGCCGTAGGCTGCGAATGATTGTCGATACTGGATCACCAGTAAGCGTGATTCCCAAAATCTTGTACAAGAAGCATCGCAAGTGGTGGCCGGCTCTGCAAAAAACTCCACTACACCTTTCATGTTTCCTGGGACCGTTGCCGGTCGTTGGCAAGGTAGACATGCAGGTGCAGCTTGGACCAGTAACGGTGAGCAGTTCGCTGATAGTAGAGGACCATCGAGGGCCCCTTTTGTGCGGAAGGGACACGATAGAGGAATTTCGCAAAGCGGGCATGTTGCTAGTAGAAGGCACGTCGTCTTCGGTGAATGTTGTTCCCGCCGACAGCCAGCTAACCGCACTTCTTGACGAGTTTCCGGACCTCTTTGAGAACCTCGGATGCTGTAAGGGACCACCGGTGAAGCTGTACCTCAAGGAAAGTGCGCAACCTCGATTTCTGAAGGCTCGGACAGTCCCGTATGCCATGAGAGCGCAAGTCTCCGCCGAAATTGACTGACTGGTGGAAGTGGGCGTGCTGTCCCCAATGAGCGTGGCTGAATGGGCAACACCGGTCGTGCCCGTAGTAAAGAAGAACGGAGACATCCGGCTGTGTAGGGACTTTAAGCTAACAGTTAATCCAGCGACAAGAACAGAGCAGTACCCGCTTCCGAAAATTGACGACATCTTTGCGGCGCTATCAGGAGGCGAAGTGTTCAGCACACTCGACTTACGAAACTCATACAACCAGCTTCCCCTGGATGATGATGCTAAGAAGATAACTGTGTTGAATACACACAAAGGCCTCTTCTGCTACAACCGCTTGGCTTTTGGCATTGCCTCAGCGCCTGCGCTGTTTCAGCGGCGCATAGAAGCCGTGCTGCAGGGTATACCAGGGGTGAAAGTTTACCTGGACGACATTATTGTAGCAGAAAAAGAGTATGACACAACGATACTGCGGCAAGCGTTCGAACGACTTCGGGCGAACGGCCTAACACTGAACAAGGAGAAGTGCCACTTCCGGGAGAAAGAAGTGGTATTTCTAGGGCACCGAATCGATGCAAAAGGCCTCCACCCACTGCAGGACAATTTGGAAGCAGTGCTAGCGGCACCGCCACCGACTTCGGTAAGCCAGCTTAAATCATTCTTAGGACTGGTCATATACTATTCCAAATTTCTACCGAACTTGTCGTCCGCTTTGGCCCCGTTACACTGACTCTTGTCTAAAGGAGCACTGTGGTGTTGGGGGCCCGCACAGAGAACAGCATTCCAAGAAACCAAGCGCGCCATGAGAATGGCGAACTTTCTTGTGCATTACGACCCCCAAAGACCCTTGCGGCTTGAGTGTGATGCGTCGGCCGAGGGTATAGGCGCAGTTTTGTCGCACCGCATACAAGGAGTGGATCATCCCATAGCGTTCCGCTCGAGAACTCTAACGTCGGCGGAACGTAATTATTCACAATTGGAAAAGGAGGCACTAGCGCTGGTCTTCGGCGTTGTAAAATTTCGAGATTATTTGTTTGGCAACAAGTTCACTCTGGTGACCGATCACAAGCCTCTGACTGGTTTGCTAGGTCCAGATAAACCCATTCCGCAAATGGCAGCGGCCCGCATTCAACGTTGGGCGCTGCTCTTAGCAGCTTATCAATACGACTTGGAATACAGAAAAGGAGAGCTAAATGCAAATGCCGACGCTCTAAGCCGGTTGCCATTACCGGTTCGCGATAATGGCTGGGAAAATGAACTAGCCGAATATGTCCTGCATGCGCAGGCTATGGATGATTTTGTTTTGTCTGCGCAGAGTATTTCAGACCACACCAGCAAAGATGACGTACTTCAGCAAGTGAAGACTTGGATCTTGCAAGGCTGGCCAAGGCGTCTCGGTTCAGAGGAACAGCAGTACCAACCGTATTTTGCATGGAGGCATGAATTGGCCGTGAGTAACGGGATACTCTACTGGGGCCACCGTGTGGTTCTGCCTAAAGCTGCCCGGCAATTTGTTTTGAAAGAGTTGCACGATACGCACCCAGACGTGACGGCAATGAAGAACCTCGCGCGCTCAATTTTCTGGTACCCAGGGCTAGACGGTGAAATTGAAATGCTTGCAAAACGGTGTCCCCAATGCGTGCAGTGTTTGCCCATGCCCCCAGCGCAGGTCCCGGCAAACTGGCCAAAGAACAACAGACGGTGGTACCGCCTACACGTGGATTTTGCTGGTCCCGTGGAAGGGCATATGATCTTCGTCCTCGTCGACGCCGAGACTAAGTGGATCGAAGCAGTGCCCTTGAAGACGGCGACAGCAGCGACTACGGTAGACACACTTAGGTGCATTTTCGCGCGATTTGGCATACCACGGACTGTCGTGTCGGATAATGGTCCGCAATTCACCAGTGCAGAGACAGCGCGGTTCTTCCGGGAAAATGGGGTCCGCCACGTAACGACGGCCCCATACTACCCGCAATCCAACGGTTTGGCGGAACGGGTAGTACGCACCATCAAGGAGGGCCTGAAGAAAAATCGGGTGGGAACGCTGCAAAGTCGGCTTGCCAAATTTTTGTTGCGTTACAGGACAACACCGACCCGAGAGGAGCAGTCGCCCGCGGAAAGGCTTTTTGGATTCTAACCACGGACCCGCCTGAGCACCTACCTGGCAGAGGAAGACGGGGCGAAGAGGGAGGCTACCGTCAACGGAGTTCCGAACTCTGGAAAGAAAGAGTTTGCACCAGGAAGGGAGGTGTGGAGTCGACAGTACAGTCAGCTAGGTCAAAGGTGGCTACCCACAACTGTGACAACAGTCGAAGGCAAGCGATTGTTAACCGTTAACACGCCAAGGGGGGTGCAACGTAGACACGTCGATCAAGTACGACCACGCGACTCGTCGACAGTACAGTCAGCTAGGTCAAAGGTGGCTACCCGGAACTGTGACAACAGTCGAAGGCAAGCGATTGTTAACCGTTAACACGCCAAGGGGGGTGCAACGTAGACACGTCGATCAAGTACGACCACGCGACTCGTCGACACCGGTTAAGAAAGAACCGTGCGAAACGCCAATGGCCATGGAGCAATTGCCACTCTCATCCAGCGGCATCCAGTCAACTAGCAGCGAAGCCCTTCAGGCCGGTCTGTCCGAGCCTGGTGAGGAAGCGTCTGGCGGTGGCATCGAGCCAGCAAGTCCAAGGTCCACCGCAGAACCACTCCCACTCCGACGCTCCACCCGTGCCCGCAAGCCGCCGGATAGGTTTTAGCTCAGAGGGGAGGAAGTGATATATCGTAGATTATCAGGTGCACGCGCCGAAGAACATACCGATAACACGTGCCTCCACCCCTCGCCACGGCGCATGCTCCGGCCTCGGGCCAGGGTATTAAAACCAAGACAGCAGCCTCGTGAATAAACATTGTTCCTTCTTGTTCTGGCCTTGCATTGTCTTATTCTTCGCCCTTACGATACTACAATAAGGTTCTAGCCTTAAACGTTTCCAAGTTCAGGTTTCAATCGCGGCTTGTCCAGATCCAGAGATTCTTAGCATCCTCTGCTGCGTTGCAGATCTGACCACCGCCGTGGTCAGTTGCTTCGCAGCTGCTGGGGACTGAGAGCCGTGAGTTATTTGACATATGCATGTGGGAGGTAATGGCCAGATACTGCACCAGGGTGGCCAATTCTTTTCTGGTGAGGGAGTGCGTTCCCCGCGGTGGTTAACGGTAAGGCCACGCCACAGGCCTCTTAATGCAGTTCCATCACTACGCGGATTTTTTTTGTCCGGTTGGGAACTGCGCGGCACCGGGATCGAACCACGGACCTTTTGCATGCGAGGCGGATGCTCTAACCACTACGCCATCGTCGCACTCGCTTAAAAGTATGGGTCTGTTTAAATGTGGTAAGACAAGGGACGGCATTATCGGACATAAAGGTGTGGTTCGGATGCTCATGTCTTAGAGCTCAGGGAGGCAACGCCTCATGTTTGGTGGGAACCATTGCGCCACAGTGTCTAAGAATTGCGTTTACCGTCCTGATGCTCTCATGCGGGGTTTTAGACATTCGTATAACCGAAAACGCTTCAATGCACCTTCTTTGCATGTGCCTTATCAGTGAGGCACAACTTTCTTTCGGAGGATATGGAGTGCGAGAACTAGAGCGTTGAGTTCATGACAAGTCGCTGTCTTAGGAATCTTGACATTGGACGATGAAATTGATCAGTTTGTAGAGATTGATGTGATAGTGAACATGCATTTCAGGTGCTTTGTGATCTGATGTACATAGCTATCGAACAGTTCTTTATTGTACCCTTGAAACTATGTTTTTTTATATAATAATAGGTTATTGAGTGTATTTGATTTGAACTGGGTAATCACATGTCTACCAGAGCAAAAGATTAGTATTCTTTTCCAACATTCAAGTTTTTGTTTATGGCAAAGTGGAAAGTAAGGTTAATGAAACACAGTGAAGTGCTTGGGATGTCCACTGAAGTGTTGATGACCTGAATTGGAGTGCGGTGTAGTGGGAAAAGTGTTGTGTAAAGCAAGGAAGTGCGGTGATGCAGTGAAGTGTTGGTGCCGTGAAACACAGTGAAAGAATGTATCGTGTGCTGGCATTCGAGAACTAAGTATTTGGATACCAAAAACTTCAAAAGTGGGGGGCCACTGCCACGTATGACAAGAAAAAAAGACGAAAAACATGAATAAGCAAACAAATAGCAATGAGTTGCAAATTTCAATCAATTGCAAAGAAGCAAACAAAAACACAAACGAATTGGACAAAAAAAAGAAGGGTGCTCCCGTGCACAAGAGATTGAACGACCGCGCGTGCGGGAGAAGCTAGGTGTGGACGACGGAGAAGACGACAGATGTTCGAGGCAGCCTGGGATGCGTCAGAAGCCATCCGAGTTTGTGTTTCGGTGAGCTACCGTTTTAGTGACTCCGGTCGTGCAGCTGGCGGGTGGTGCAGCGAACGGCCGGGACCGGTCAGCTTCATGCCGCCAACCTTCACCGAACCAGGCCTTGTGAACACCCGTCTGCCACGTCAACGGCGCACGGACCAGAGGGGCCTGAGACGTAGCCGGTGTGCTTGCTGGTACTAGTTAAACGACTGAATGAGAAAGAAGTTTTCACACTTCGGAGCCTTTGCGGCGGGCTTTTCCAGTTCAGCAGGAACAACCAGCCCAGACGCACACGGTGAGCAACCCTCGGGTTTCGGCAAAACTGATATTCGTCGTAAGCTCCCGACACTCTTCATCCCGTTCGTCCGAAAGACGTTAACCACCGAATGAGAAAATATGGACACGCCTAGGACGTCGCCTTAAATGGACGTGTTAAGTCTTGTGCTCTGGGTGACTGAAATGGTTCTAGAGATGGCTAGTCTTCTGTGTGTACTCTACGTGTTTTAATGTGTAATGAAAGGTGTTTTTGTGCCCCACCCCGTGTCCCCTTCATGCGTTCATCCCGCTTGACTCAAACAAACCGAGCCGGGTGACATTATAACGTGACAATGTTAAACTCACAGTGATACGACGGATGGCTGATATAATGATCCTTATTTCTGGAAATGTGAGGTGCTTTAGAAATTTCACGCGTGGCTTAAAGCAGATGCCGTAAAAGAACACTTTTTTTTCAAACAATTGTTTGCATTTGCAGAAACTGTAATGTGAAGCTACAGTGGAAAAACGAGTACTTTTCAAGGAACTAAAATGCTCCCTAAGGCGTAAATTCAAACATCGGCTGGTTTGGCCAATCTACATGCGACCGCAAGATAGCGGTATGCTATACACCACTGCTAAAATACACTTCACAAACTGTTTTGCATGTTTCTACAAGCATTCTCGGACTTTATGTGCGCCCTGCTCTCTCCTATGCACCATGGAACATATACAACGCAATTTATTGGTTGCAAAGCAAACAACGCGCAAACCAAACCAGTTCCCTACATTTTTAGCCCATGCACCATTATACAATTGTAAGGTATGACGGCCACGAGTTTGTTTCTTTTATTGCATCGTGCGAAAACACGTGCACGTTTATCACTGTTGCTCCCCATCCGCAAAACCCTCTCACACACTCCTACAAATAAACACGGTGGGGACCCAGCACCCAATAACCTTCCTAGCTGCGATAAGAAACCGTAGTGCACCATATAGATGAAGTGTTCATTAAGCACTAAATTAAGGCATGACAGTACGATTCCTCGTTTTTCAAGCTTCGAATGGCCGGACGAATAATCTAAAACAGGTGTTGTGGATCCAAAATTATATTACTAAGAAAGATGATTTTCTCCAAAGAATAGAGAAAAGTCTAGAAATTTAAATTTACGAATACTCGGAACCTCGGAGGTAGACCAGAGGACCATGTTTTCTATCTCAAAGCATGCCAAGATAGCGTCAGAGTTCACTGCAGAACATTTTTTTTACAAAAATTAGAAAATGATCAACGTATCTGAACATTTTGGTGCCTGACTTTAATGCTTAAGGCTGTACCAATCTTCTCTAGTAAAATGTTTCTTAAAGCAGGAGCTACACTGCAACCTATACACAAACTTGATTTCTGCACGTACAGGTTTCCAGGCCATACGATGAAGGTCGACTTTAGGTAAAACATCAAAATTTCTTTAAAAGACTCATTTGAAACTCGTGTACGATTCCTGAATGATAGTTCGTCATTGTCTTCCACAATGCACTGCTCAACGCAGTTTAACAACTGATCATGCGGCAAAGAATATTATTGGTCGTCTACATCAACACTAAACGCTGTTACCTCTGAAAATTCACAGGAGTTCAAGTATTCAGCCACAGCATCCGAGTTCTTTACGTGGAAAGGGGCGTTCATGTGCAACACAGATAAATGCTTCTGCAGATACTCTGACACAGCCAGCTGCCATGAGTTCCTCACCGAGAAGATTGCGCGTAACGGCCTTTCTGGTTTGTGCGCCTTTATGTGAAATAAAAGTTTGAAGTCTGCGGATTTAACCTTTGTCTGTCTGTCTGTCTGTCTGTCTGTCTGTCTGTCTGTCTGTCTGTCTCTGTCTCTTTGATGCACGGATGAATGAAAGCATGAACGGACGCACAGACGGAGGCATGGACGAACGAGGAGACACGCGCAGACAGACGGATGGACGCACGGATGGACGGAAGCAACAATGAACGTACTGGTGCAAGTGCGGATGAACTGACTGGTGATTAGACCCAATTATTTAATTTTTGAATGTGAATTTGAATAACTTTATTTCTGTTTATAATAGAAAGGAAGCAGAAGCTAAATGCCATGTCACCTAAGAAAGGCATCTGCTCCTACGACAGTTCGGCACGCATGGCGTACATAGCACAAGTCAATACAATGTATACTGTACAGACTAATCACACTGAATAGTCACAAAATTAAAAGAACATGTCTACAAAATGTGGAAAAGCGATAATAAACACGTTATGTCTCCAAAGAGGCAACAAAAACAAAATGTTACATATGACACCATTTAGTCAACAACAAATTTAGTCAACAACTGAAATTTGCAATTAAGACACAGAAATTGAAAATACATACTGCAGCTTTGTCAGACAAACTCAATATTTTTTTAAATGAGCAATGTTTTGAATGATTCACCCGACGCTTCCATAACTTCGTCGTGAAATTCATCTATTTTATTTAGTATTGAAGGTGCTCGGTAACTTTGTAACTGTTTGGCATAATTTGTTCTTATTTTTTGTTTTCGGGAGTGTTGCCGAAAGCTGTAACGTGGGTTGGTGGGTACATCTGTGATATATTTTGTCCTGTTTTGTTTGATATGCGGCATTATTTTGTAGTAGTACACGTGATTTGCCTTTAACATAGAGTATTTGATAAAAAAACAGGCTGTGTTATTAAACTCTGTGAAGGTCCACGATAACCCTCAAATGCCCGTAACAGTCTTTTTTTGTAGGACAATCAAATTATAATTTTTGTTTTGTTGTGCCCCAGATTACTATGCAGTAAGTAAGTCGGGAGTAAAATTGCGCGTAATAAAACAAAATTTTCTGCCAAGAAGGAACAAGAGTACTCAATCTGTATAAGCAGCCAACGGTTTGACTTAATTATGTTACAATTTTGTCTACATGTGTGTTCCAGGCCAGAACTTGCTGAAACCACACTCTTTGAAATTTTTGACATTTAACCTTCTCGATTATTCTGTCATCCAAAACAATAGTTGCATTGCATTTTTGTGGTTTATTAGTCGGTGGAAATATCATATATTTTGTTTTGGAATTGTTCATTTGTAATTTGTTCTGTCATAACCATGAAGAGAATTGCTTCTTATAGTAATTCACCTTTGTCTCGAGATCTGGTATAGTGGCAAATTTAAAGAAAATGGTAGTATCTTCTGCGTAAACAACTAATTGTGGCGACTGGGAGATATCACACAATTCATTGATATAAATAATAAACATCAGATGTCCAAGTATTGAACCTCGTGTGACACCCGTAGTGATTTCCGCGTAAGACGAAACATGATTATTTACGCTGACGTATACATATCGCTTTGTTGTGTAATTACGCAATAGTTTGAGTGCGTTACCCCGTATACCATACTTTTAGAGTTTATCGATTAGTAAGTGGTGGCACCGAGTCAAATGCTTTTCTGAGATCAACAAATACACCTAATGTATACATTCGACTTTCAATATTTTATATAACTTCATGTTTAATATTAAGAAGAGCTCCTTCACCAGCTTTCTTTTTCAGAAAAGCGTACTGCATGTCACTAAATACATTGTGTTTATAAAAGACTTTCTGTAGTCAAACGTTCAAGGCACTCTCAAAGACTTTTCATAAGACAGGTAAAACAGAAATGGGCCGGTAATTGGTCCTAAAATGTTTATCCCCTCCTTTGTAGATTGGGCACACTCATGCTTTTTTTAGTAGATCGGAAAACATACCACTTTCAAACGCCCTGTTTATGGTATGAACTAAAACAGGTGCGATAATATTTACAATATATTTATTTGGTGCTTGTTTAACGTCATTATGACCAGCACATACATTGTTATTCACTTTAAGGAGTGTTTCAGTAACTTAAGCAATTGAAACAGGCATAAGTATATTTGAGTTAGACTGGCACTGTTCGCGATAGGCGTTGTCATATGTTCTTCCTTATATGGACACTGCGCACTAAAAACAAAATATTCATTTAAAGCAGCTTCTGCCTCCGTACCTGTAAACACTCCAGAGGGTGTTGCTATGTTGATGTCAGTGCTGTTTGTGTTCATAACATTGAGCCCTCTGGCTTCATTCCAAACTTTGCTTGGGTCATTCTTTATCTTAACAAAAGTTGTGTGTAATACCTAATTTTCGCCTGTTTAAGTTAAGCATTCGCCTTATTTATGAATTTCATAAAGTCACTGAACAGATCAGCACTTCTGCATTTTACAAACTTGTGATACAATTTGTGTTTTGTCGTTATCCTTTTTAACAAGTGGGTATTTATCCAAGGTTTGCGTATCTTCCTGTTCTTTTGGTTGCGTGGTTTTAGCGGAAATGCTTGATTATAACAGTGGATCATTTTGTCAAAAAATCAAATCTTACGCAGCATTTGGGTCTTGCTTTTCAAACACACATGACCAATCTGTTGAGAGTATCGAAAAACGGAAAGTTTCCAATATTGTGGCATGAAAACTACGTGACAGTATTTCTTCTCTCTCTTCCCTTCGCTTACGAACTTAAGGAATGAAGCAGAATCTAGGCAGGTGATCGCTGATCTCCACAGATAGCCATCCCTCAACACAGTCAGTTGGAAGTGTGGCAGCTTGGGCTAGTTAGTATGGCATGACGATAGTTATAGCGCGAGAAAAAAACGACGACACAGACACAAGAAGGACACGAAAGACACGAGCGCTCGTGTCTTTCGTGTCCTTCTTGTCTCTATGTCGTCTTTTTGTTCTTGCGCTATAACTATCGTCATCGTAACGACAGTCAGTTGGGTGAATGTTAGTTATACATAGATCAAACAGGGTACACGTTTGTACAGGGAGACGGGTAGGTACCGTAATTACACTTGCGCACATGAACGAATTAATTAAACCGGAAAGCTGTTTAGATTATATGTCTTCAGCCAACATTTTTATGTTTGCGTCACCCACTAAGACAAAGGGGCAAAATGAGTCGCTGAGAAAATGCAAAAGTTGTTTTAAGAAATTGAAGAACGTAAGTTTGTTTACCAATGGAGGCCGATATATAAGCACAATTGTGACATATTCTAAGGGTGTCATATGCTCTCTACATTGCTCGTTACATGACAAAAATCTTGAACTAGCTCATGTGCACGGCATTGCTTAACATAGACTGCTATGCCCCCACCTCTGCTGTTTGTCCTTGCTAGATCATGGTATTCATAAGTTTCAAAATATGGGGGGTCATCCTTCATAGCGAGCTATGTTTCACAGTACAATAAGGTATCAAACTTGTGCGTTATTGACTTGAACAGGCAATCCAGTTTGTCCCCTTTGTTTTTAATACTCCAAACACTAAGGCAGAAAAGTTTAAGTAGTTTGCTATAAGGAACTAATTTAATGAACGATGAAATATCGTAATAAGCACTCCTCATTCGATCAAGCAAAATTGAATAAAGAAAAAACATACTGCTCACGCCTTCGTTTTTTCAACGTCTTCCAAGCTGGCGATTCTAACTGAGTTTTCGTCCTTGCGTGCGAAACCTTTGCCGCCGGCCGTCCGCATGAACCGCCATTTCACTTCCTTTTTCTTTTCTACGGTAGCGCCAAGAAGTCCTTCACTATACAGAGTAAGGTATTCGTAGACAAACACCTTTGGTGCTATTTTAAATCTCAGTAGTGTCGTGTCTAATTTTCTTTTATTGCTTTGCTGAGAAAGGCATTTCTCGTGGTTCTGCGAACAAACTGAACAATATTGTTTGACTGGCCCTGTCTAGCAGTAGGCACCCGGTGGCAGATGTCATTATCAACCTCCAAGATGTCTTCTTTAATGAACTCCCCCCTTTGCGATACTATGAATAGCGGTTCGCGATCAAGTGGGCGCCCTTTATTTCAATGTTGTTGGCACGTTGGTATTGTTCTAGTTCCTCAATTCTACATGAAAGCTCAGCATTCTCGGCGCGAAGATCTTGGTTTATTTTTAAGACCTTTTGTATTTCGCTTTCAGCTCAGCCACTTCTTGGAACTTTTGTTTTAAACTTCTCAAGTATACCCTGAGTTCCCGTCTCAGACCCTCAATGGCCTTAGCCTCCTAGGACATTACAAAAACTCAAGAAATGCTAACAAACCATCAAACAAGTTCACAAAAAGCGGAAGGTTCAGCAGCAATACACAATGTTTACATTATAGGTTTAATAAAAAATTTGCTGCTCACCAGCTAAAAGCAGATGCAAAGTTAAGGCATTGCTCCTTAGTGCACCGCTGCCGAACTGAGTCAGATGCTTGTTCCGTTCGCAGATTCTTGCCGTCGTCTGTGGCACGTCTAGCCTCTATGCAGTCGCAGAAGGACGAGACCAGCTGGGTGATGACGTCCTGTTTGTTGTATCGCCCGGCCCTTGCACGGTCGTGGAAGAATAGCTCCAGCCACGTGTTGTTTTCACTCACAAACGGCAGTACAAATGATCACCGGAGTGGTAGGTTGCGTAGCGTCTGGGCGCGAGCTGCGAAAAGCAGAGGCGGAGTTTGAGCGTTGCTCCTTAGTGCACCACTGCCGAACTCATTATCATTCACTCCATGGATATGCTGTGATTTCTATTTTTTATTGTACTACAAGTAACGTCGTCTAGTATCGTACAATTTGATTTTTTCAGCGTATATGCACTTCGTTTTATGTACAAGTACCACCCTCCACGGCTGGTTGAAGAACTAATGAGCGCTGGCTGCATACAATTATGACTGGACACTTAGCCTACGCTTTAAGAAGCTTCGCCCCTTTAAAAATGCCCCCACCTTTCCAAAGGGAATCTTGAGGAAATGCGAATGCACTGCGTAGCGTCCATAACAGCGTTTTACACGGGAGAACCCAGCGTCAAAAGAATATTGTTCTTTTTTTTTACACCATACAGCCAATAACGCCGTTCACTTCACGTGGCGTTTTTTCTGTCGCGAGAAACGCACTATGCGTTTCCAGCTCTAGTAGCTAGCATGCGTGGTTACAAATTGGCAGATCCCACGTACAGTGGCAACCGATTATATGCAAAGCACGAATGAGGAAGGTTCATATGTCACTTTGAATCAGAACATCGTCACGAGGTGGATGTTATATATGTCGTATTTGACTTCCAGCTCATGATTATTATGTTTGGACGCCTCAGTTACCTTCGCCATTCACATCACCTGATACGAAATTTGGTGTATGTGGAGCAAGCGAAACGGCCGCGAACATGCTATGAGCGTAGCACGTAGTCAACTTTACACGGCACATATGCCATCATTATCATGTTTGGAGGTGCTATTAACCTTCGTCGTCTATTCACATCACGTGATACCAAATTTGGTATATGTGGAGCTAGCGAAATCGTTGACGCGTGGACACGCTGGGTGCAGCGACGCTACGCTAGCTAAACACAAGCCCTCCAGGCGCGACTGGTGCAACTAGCGTCCGTCAGCGCGGTCTGGCGGCTACCGGCGCGAAATGTGACATGCTGCATTTCGAGCTGACGACGTTACCCAGGCAGCCCTGCGTCTGCCGCACTTCGTGATGGATGGACGCCGGGCGAGCTCAAAGGCGCATGCGTCAAAGCAATGTTGAGCGGCACGCCTTTGCCAGTATATGGCAAGAAGATCGGTGCCTGGCGTGGCATTACTAGTTTGATAAGCCGAAACGAACGCCGGCACGCACGCGCGCCCAGTCGCGTTCAATAGAGTGGCATGTAGTCATGTTACATGACACGCATCTCAGTATTGTCGTGTTTGCAGTGGCCACATACCTTCGTCATTCATTCACTTGACGCATTACCAAATTTGGCATATGTGAAGCTAGCGAAACGGTCGCGAGCGCATCATGAGTGTGGCATGTAGTCTTGTTACATGGCACGCATGCCATTATTTTAATGTTTGGACGTGTCATTTACCTATGTCGTCCGTTCGTGTCACGTAATACTAAATTTGGTATATTTGAAGCGAGTGAAAGTACCTCGAGCGCATCATGAGTGTGGCATCAAGCCATGTTGTTACGTGACACGCATGTCATGATCAACATGTTTGGACGTGTCATTTACCTATATCGTTCGTTCGCGCCACGTATTACCGATTCGGCACATGTGCAGCTAGCGAAATGGCCGTGAGCACATCATTAGCGTGGCTATTAGTCATGTTTTTACATCACAGGCATCTCATGATTATCCTGTTTGCATCAGTCAAATATTTGGTAAACAGTCTCATGGCACTAGTGTGAGTGACGCACCGACAGACAGACAGACAGACGTATGAACGGACGGACGGACGGACGGACGGACGGACGGACGGACAGACAGACAGACAGACAGACAGACAGACAGACAGACAGACAGACAGACAGACAGACAGACAGACAGGCAGGCAGATGGGCGTACATATGGGCGGACAGACAGCATGGGTGGTCGAACAGATGGACTGACTCACAGATGCATGCACGGACGGAGGGACGCTTCACCCCACTCATCATCATTCACTCCATGGATATGCTGGGATTTTTTTGGCGAGGGTGCGGACGCCTACTCATCAAAGCGGAGCGAACGACACTTCGTGTAAAAGAGTAGTTGCGTGAGAATCTCTGCTTGTACGGGTGCTTTTTCATGTGATTTCTTGTGCTTTTTTGTATTGTCTCCTTCTTTCCTATTCGTTCTGTGCGCTGTTCACTTATTTAAAATAAATACCCAACCCTTTCAAGCGTAAAACTTAGTTAGGAATTTTTACAACTTTAGCGTGCGCCACTAAAGTGGTGACTCAGCTATTAAGCTGTTCGGATTCTGAACCGAAGGTCGCATGTTTGACGCCTGCCGCAGCGGTCAAATTTGGTTGAGGTGAAATGGTGGAGGCCCGTGTACTCTGCGATGTATATGGTCTTTAGCGAACACCAGATGGTCGAAACAGCCGAAACTCTTCACTACAGCGTCTCACGTAATGATATCTTGGTTTTAGGACGTAATTTCCCAAGCGAGCGGACGAGTGCCAATGGGGTGGAAGGGGAAGCAATCACGCTCTTTCCGACATGGTACGGTTCATTTTTACACGTTTTCGTAGCATCTTCGTATATTTTAACGTAAAAATTGCATGTACATTTTGGTTACTTTAGTTGATTGTATTATTTTATATCTTCTCTATTTATTTGAACATGCCTTCGCGCAACGCTAGGCTTCTTTTAAGACTGTTTCCAATGGAGGTGGAAATGTTGTGGGCCCGTGCGCTCAGATTTAGGTGCACGTAAAGAGCCCCAGGTGGTCGAAATTTCCGGAGCCCTCCACCACGGCGTCTCTCTTATACATATGGTGGTTTTGAGATGTTTAACCGCACATATCAATCAATAAACCCATCAATGTTTAGGCCTGTATAGACAGCTTAATTGTGAGCATTATCACACACAAGAAACAAGCCAGTCTGCTAAGACGCTACCTGATTCCAACGCCAACAGAACCGTCACTCCAGCTTAGCGCTTCCCTCTTTACCTGTTATTGCTTGCTTTTGCAACTACGCAAAAGCAAGCAGAAGTGCCACCCGCCATGATGGCATTGGAGCTGTGGTGCTCGAATTTTGATCCGAAAAAAGCGGTCAGGTTCGCTGGAGGCAAAATTCTCGAGACCTGTACGTCTATTTCTCTCTAGTTGTCGTTATCTGTCTCTCTCCCTTCCTCTTTTGCGTTTCTTTCTGTCTCTCTGTCTCATTATTTGTGCCAAACTTAACTCTCTCCCCCCTTTTTTTCTTGTCTCCTTTCATTATCACATATTTTCTTTTCAGACTCACTTCCTTTTCCCTCCGCGTTACTACGCTATATTGTAGGGCGTGACACAGTGCTTTGACAGCGTGCGTGAAGAATCGAGTGGTAAGGCCTATTGCCTTCAGATCGACGGTACGCACGTTTCGTCTTCTCTTTTTAGTTTTTGTCCAGAATATTTCTCTTTAAGGAGATCTTTTTGTGTGTCTGTTGTTGCTCTCTTCCTTTCAACTCTCTGCCTTCCTGTTCTCGTTTCCTCCTCTATCAGGGTCGTTACAGATCACACCGTAGCTTGAGTAGCATGCACATACTCAAATAGGATGATGATTGTGGTAGTTGTTAACAAGACACCTAGAATGCTTGTATGTGCGTCAAAGTCTCTAGAGCTCTATTTCAACCCAGCCCCGCCACTGTTTGCCTAGAGGTAACGGCACTGGAGTACTAACCCGAAGGTAGCGAGATGAAGTAGCCGCTGAATGTTCGATGGGGGCAAACATATATGAGGCCAAATTGCTTGGTTTTTGGTGCACGTCAAAGATCACAGGTGTTCAAGATTACCGGAGTCTTTCACTACGGCGTCTCTCATAATCATAGTAAGGTTTCGACACGCCAAACCACCGAATTCATAATATTTATTCACATCAACTCAAGAAACTACAACAATATACATTGAAAACCTATCGCGGTATAGTTCAGGGGCCACTGCCACACAAAACCGTTTCCAGCGTCGGTAGCATTGTCTATAAGTGCTGATTCAGCAACGAAATCAGTGTTTAGCATGGCAGAAACGCAGTAAAGTAGCACCACAGAGCCATCTCTGTGCTTTGAAATTTGTTGGAAGACAGACCCTACACAGTATTTTGCCAGGGCAGCGTCAATTGCACTATCAGTGTTGTTCACACGCTTCCACAACACCATTTCTTTAACGATTTGAGTTAGAGTGTTACATGGTGTAATTTCTGGTGCATGGATATAAACGTGCAGAAATCTGTACATTTCACCTGAAAAGAGTGCTACTATGATTGTGGTTACGGTAATAACGTAACAAATTAGCAAAGTTACCGTACACTCATCGAGTACAAACTAAAAGCGTTCGTACGCATGTTGCAGTTCACTTTGCGGAATAATTATCCTAGTGTTGTCATATCAATTACGTCATGTGGAAGGCTTCAAGCGTCTTATGTTTTCTTAGAAGAAACGCAAGAAACTTGCTGCTTGCCTTGAAGGAGTTGTACAAAACTATTGTGCGACTGATACATGGATATGCTTGTTGCGTTTGGTATCCTCGACAGAAGCTCAACAATGAAGTAGTTGAAGGTGTGTCCTTTATGTGAGATTTGTTGGCGCTAAATTTTACCGGCTACATTAGCGTCGAGTGAAAAGAAAAGCCCTTGATGGTAATCACTGCAGCAGCGCAGGCAATACTTGGGGTAAACAGTTTCTCAAGAAGTTTTTCATCAATCAAGTAGTAATAATGATAAATGTTGGCACAATATCGACGAGGTCTTACTACGCTTTGATGATACGAAAGATATAAAAGATATGAGATGTCGGAAAAACTTTATAACGATGGCTTTTTTTTTCAAAAACCTTTCGCGAGTGCCGCAAACTCTGTATGCCATTGCGACGACTATTTTCCCTGGTGTACTTTTTCTCTCATGGCATAATTCGTATTGTATATAGACTGTTTTTCTTGGTGGTTTGTGTTTCATTCTATTTTTTTTTTCTATATTTATTCATTTATTTTTTACATGTCTTACTTGACTACTTGTTTTTATTTAACTGCTTTTAGAGGCATGTTAGGTTTGTCTCTGGTCGCGCTGCACTGCCGTAAGGCGTGTGGGTATCGTATTATAGAAATATAATTGAAGTATATACACTAATATTAGCTATTTTAGCAACTCAATCATTCCTCGTCCTCGGAGATATACACCAGTCAGTGCTGCTCACCGTATGTATATAATCAGCGATAGGAAGCGCAGCAGCAATCTTCCTTTTTCACAAAACTGACATCAGTTCTCCTCTAAAAATACAGGCCCTGCAAACACGGACACAAAAGGTAACAACACCAGAAACGCTGACTAACATAAAATATGCACAGCTGCTGAAAAGAAACAAGGCACGAAAACTTATCTGCCTATACCCATGAAATTGGCGGACCTATCACTGCGACAAGTGTAGGGTCTACGTGGAACAAACTTTTAAGGCATTTGATTTCATATTTATATTTCACATGTTTTAGGTCTTTCATGAAATGCCTTAGCACTTATCTTACTCATAAACGCCTATGGTTGCAGGATTGATAAGTTAGTTTATTCCATGCACATCTTCAGTGGGCTTTCGTGACTTATTTTACATCGTCGTACGTCCCTAGCAGTAATTCGCGTTTTTGGTGTCGTGACTTGTAGAGTCAGTGTACATACCAACTTTCTCAGCTCCGTTTCACTATAAGTCTGCTCCATATTGTGAATAGCGTAGGTAACAACAGGGGCGGGCTCGCACGTTTGCCTATGCGTAGTCAACAAAACGAACAATAAGGAATGGCACAGGAGTATATTTCAAACAAAATTTATCACAGCAAAGGACTGAACAGAACCCACGAAAATAAGCAAATGACACACTCAAACTAAACTGAAAGTCCTGAAACCACGAAGTGTCCAGTCAGTGCGAAACAACGAAAGCTCGTGGCTGGTAGAACCAACATCTCGAGGAGGCGACTGTCCCCGCACAGTGACGACCCTTTTTGGCAGCCAGCTGAGACACTAAGGTGGCAAACGCCCGCGTGTGGTCCCGGCAAGAAACGAGGCCTCCGTCAGGCCTCCGTCAGCTAGAACACAGCCTCCTGCCGACTTAGGTGGCGGCGGCAATCAGGAACTGGTCGTCCCCGCCCCGCATGTCAACACAGCATGGCCTGTGCCTAGTATTGGTAGCCCCAGTCAAGTACTTCTGTGCTTCAAGGTGTAAATCACCAGAAAACAGCCAGGAGAATCTTGACGGACAGCACCCTGTTCCGGCGAGTTCCAGCAGGACCATCAGGCAAGCACCAGACCCTCTGCAAGGGTGGCCATTAAACTTCCAAAAACCGCGCATTCGTTGGACTGTCTACGTCTTGCTCGGCTCTCTGCCACTCTGCATCCATATATGTCAATTCACTTGCGTGTTCCTCCTGCGCCGCTACCTTCACTTCTCTTCAGTCTTTAGCTCAATGATATCTCATGTCTGTCCAGCGCTAATCTCTGCTGGCAATGCCTCTTCACTGAGTCTAATCTTTTTTATGTCAACGAGCGTTGTCTTTTCGTCTATTGTCATCTACCACAAACAAGCAACGTGAGGCTCTGAAATCTACGGAAGGGCTTGGTCCTGTCTCGCAGACGCCAGAATATTGTAACCGCTAGGGTGGTTTGCCACATATGCCCATGCGTCATAAACGAAACCAACAATAAAAGATGACGCAGGAGTAGATTTCAAACAAAAATTACCACTACAAGAGATTTGGTTGACTACCACGAAAACAAGCACAGAAAGAAGACACCTAAAATAAACTGAAAGTCCAAGTAACATGGTGTCCTGTTTATGTAAAACAACGGAAGCTCACGGCTTGTAGAAGCAGCATCTCGAGGAGTCGATAAAGCCACAGTCTACGTGCAGTAACGACCCTTGTTGGTAGCGAGCTCAGACACTCAGGTGGCACACGTACCGCGTGTGCTCACGGCAACAGACGATACCTCCACCGGGCGCCACGTTCGAATACTGCCTTCAGCCGTCCCAGGTGGCGGCGTTCATCAAGAACCCGTTGTCTCTGTCACGCACGCCAGCATATCAAGAGCCACGCCCGGTATCGGTAGCCCCAGACAGGTATCCCTGCTCCCGGGCCTCGATCACCAGAGAACAGACAGAAGAGCTCCATGGACAGCACCCCGGTCTAGCGTGTCCCAGCTGAGGCCACCGTCAGGACTACCAGGCAAGCACCAGGCCCTGTGCAAGAACAGCTATGGAACCTCCAAGGACAGCGCCCTGGTCCGGCGTGTCCATTGGCTACGTCTTTCTTGGCTCTCTGCGCGTGCCACACGCTCCTCTCTTCTTCCTCTTCTTTTTTTCTCTTGTGCCGCCACCTCATATGCAACCTGCCGCTGGCTCGTCTTCTGTCGTCGTCCTTCCGCAAGAACATTTCAAAATTGCCTAATTATTTCAACCACACATTAATTTACTCTACAAAGTTCGTCCATTCATTACACCAGAGTGACATAGGCTTAAAAGCTACCCCTCATATTCGAGTATACTCGAGCTCCCTTGCAGACATCGATGGGCCCAAATGTACTCCGATCACACAAAACTTCTGATGCACCACAAAGCGCTTCGATCTAACCAAAAAAGGGGGGTTCGCATGTAACGGGTGCAGCACTATCGATTATTGCTTCGGATTAACGAGATTCGCACAATTCGTTGAAGTTGCTGCTCTCTGCAATTGATCTTTGTGTCCATTTTCGAGATGCTCCAAGAAGTTCGTGCGTGCATAGCACTTCTGAAGAAGTATATCAGCCCTCCCGCGTTATTCGAATCTCTGCCTTGAACAAAGAGCCTGTGTAGTTGAAGAACGCCATGATCAACGTGTAATATGAAGTGCAGTTCACACAGTGTTACTTTAGGCAATTTTCGTTCAATAGCAAACGAATTCGCTTGAGCATATCAACTTATGCGGCTTGTACTTGCGTAACTAAACACAATAATACACCCCATTTACCACTATGCCCAAGGCAAGAGAGAAATATTGTACCTCGTCTGTAGTCACTTATGCATCTCAGCCATATTATTACTGTTTCTCCATTTTCGGCGTTGTAATCGACAAAATGTTTTCATATTCAAGGTTAGTTTGCTTACTAAGCTGTATAGTTCAATAAAATATATTAGGTAGGTATTCAAGTTACAGCTCGGTGTGCACGTTTGAGCTATCTGAGTGCTAACCTTTCTGCGACGCATAATAGATTCAATAATACGACACTGGCTTGTCGATTGCACATGACCAAGTGCGCAACATTGTGCAGTGCGCTGTTAAAGCTAGAGGTAAAAAAGATGACCACAAAGACTCCCTCCGTGCCGTTACCATATCAAAAAGCACAAGAAGTAGCCCCACCAAGCCAATATATAGGTTTTAACTCTTATACCTAGAGGCACGCTTAGTCGATTTCAAAAACTTTGAAGGCATGGATCGGTCGAGAAAGGTGCGCACATTTGATGAGGCCACGCACCTCGAAGCACAGCTTGACGTGGACAAAGAATAGCGATAAAGCAGGCCCAGCGGTGTTTGCCTGGCGTGGGCCTACCCGAGAACACGAGACGAAAGGCCCTGGCATCTACAGCATTAGCTAAGCGAAAACTAAAAAAGACCGGGCATCAGCGGAGCAAAAGGCATTGCATCAGGCAAGAACGCCACGTTAAAATCTTAGAATAACGCAGCTGCTGAAATGAAGCTGTACAGGGCTATCGTACACTTCATTTTTGTAATTGTTGTACAATTTGATCAAGTTTCAATACTCGTCTTTCTGAGGTACGATTATACATGATGGCGTGTATTTATTTCAGAAGTTGAAGCACACAGCAGTGAAAATTCATCCCCTCCAGGTTAGTAGACTTCAATGCGGTCCGAGATCTTGGCTGTTTTTCACACACTTGCTGAATATTTTACTTCTTTTTTATTAGATTCGACAACGCAGTCTCCTCTACATGCCATTGAGGTATATGTCATCAGTGATTACAGTCACACTATGAGCTTTGGGAAGCTCTCGCTGCGCCCTATAGAGTACATTGAGACATATATGTACAAGGTAAATTGTTATATTTTGCCTCCATTCTTTTACATACACGGGAAAGCTTTTACTCAGAAATTGATTAACTATCTTTTTATATCTATTCTTGGGTTTTGAGTAGTCCTGAAGAATGCGTTGATATTAGGATCATTTCTGTTATTCTGTATAAGTTCTTGCTGGGTTTTTTGGTTCATTGAACTTTAATGTCGCCTTCATTCTATTAGATCCTCTTTTTGGCCCGCTGTCGCGTCGTTACGAAACGCTTGTAAAAGTTCTAGACGAAGTGAGTGAGAAATGACGGGAACCCATTGGTTACCGAGAGGAGGATAAATTTTCCGACATAATGTTCCATCTTTAAGCTTGAAACGGCAAATGTGTCGTTTTAGGCGTCTTGGTGCTGCCGACCCGACCTATGTGCGGTGCTCTAGTTATACTCTTGCAATTGTTGCACCTAATGGGCAAGGCGTCTCGACAAATTTTTGAAGGAGATGATAACCAACACAGTCTATGATGGTCAGTCACGATTATGAAATGCCGCCTATGTAAATAATGGAGAAACTTTTGTACGGACCACACAATGGCGAGACGTTCTTGTTTAGTGATGCTGTTGTTTCGCTCAGCAAGTGAAAGAGTACAACTCCCGTAGGCCTCGACTTGTTTATCGAAAGCGTGGTGCCGCTGAAGAAAGACAGCACCGATTCCAAGTCCACTTGCGTCAGTGTGTAGCACAATAGGTGCTGCAGGGTCAAAATGGCGAAGCACTGGCAGTGATGTGAGGCATCGCTTGAGAGGGTAAAAAACGGCTTCGCAATCATCTGATCAGACAAAGGGTGAGCGCGCTGTCAGAAGTTTGTGCGCGAAGCCGCAATAGTAGCGAAATCACGCACAAAGCGGCGGAAATACGACGCCATGCCAAGGAAGCTGCGGAGGTGCTCTGGTGTGGTTGGTGTAGGAAAGTGCAGTACCAGGCAACGTTGTCGGGATCGGGCTCAACGCCATGTTTACTGACGACGTGACCTAATATCTTGATGCAGTGACTGGCAATGCGACACTTCCAAGTGTTGAGCTGGAGACCATCTTTAGGTAAACACGTGAGGACTTCGTCTAGCCGTTCAAGGTGCTGTAATAAACTGGGCGAAAAGATGACAATGTCGTTCAGGTAGCAAAGGCAGGTCTTCAATTTTAATCCAAGCAGTACTGTGTCTATCATTTTTTTCAATTGTGGCTGTTGCATAGGCCAAAAGGCGTGACATTGAATTCAAAGAGCCCATCTGGCGTAGCAGACGCAGTCTTCTCTTTATGGGACTCGTGCATCAGAATCTGCCAATAACCAGAGCGCAAGTCTAGACTTGAAAAGTAACTCGGAACCTTGTAAAGTATCAAGAGCGTCGTTATTGTGAGGCATAGGGTATACGCCCTTACGAGTAATTTTGTAGAGTGCTCTGTAAACAATGCAAAACTGTACCGAGCCATCGTTTTTTCACTGGTACGACAGGAGAAGACCATGCGCTTGTCGAAGGCCTGATGACGTTGCGCGCGAGCATGCCGTTGACTTGTTCTTCTTTAAGCTTGCGTTCCGAAGCTGACGATCGGCAAGGGCGGCGGCGAATGACACAAAATCTGTCGGTGTCGATACGATGAGTGGCCGCTGATGTTTGACCCAAACCTTCGAAACAAACGTCAAAGCGAGTTTCGCACTTCAATAATAACGCTAGCAAGGCGCCGCTCTGTTTTTGGTTGACATGTTTACACAAAGTGGCCTTGAGAGCAGAAGATGACTCTACGAGTGGCATACCCTTTGAGAATGACGAAGCAGATGAACCAGTGATGACACAAACCAGTGCTTCTTTGGTAATGCTGGCGACAGTGGTCCCCATTGGCAGCCGTAGTGGTTCTGGCGTCGTGTTGCAGGCGCTGATGCTTGCATAACCACGTGAGAACCGCACTGAAGAAGATGCAATGGCGATCCCTCAAAAATGCAGGGCTGGCAAGAAACAACCACTGCGTCGCCGTCTAGATTGTGTCGTGACTTGATCGTAAGAACATGGTCTTCTCCGGGAGGCAGGAGGAAATCCGCAGCTGTGACAAGTTTGGGCGACGAAAGGTCGGCAGCAGAAGAAAGCTCAGTGCACGTGACACGTATGAAGGGCTGACTACATGAAATTACAGCAGACGCAGATGACCAGAATATCCAGCCTAAGATTATCTGATCAGCGTACGAAGGTAGCACAGCACACTGTGTGTGATGACGGATGACATCAATGATGACACGCGCCTGTACGGTGACGGAGAACTGCGGTGAGATGAACGAGGATGACGAGGCCCGGCTTGAGACTGCGAAATGGAGGGTGACCGACGGGAGATGGACGGATGCGATACGGGATCGTAGGCATCGGGTCTCGGAGCAAAGGGGCAAAGTCTCTTTTGTAAGCTGAATAACCACGTCGTTAATTCTGCTGATGGCAGTGGCAGAAATGGGATATATGACCCCTTATGCCACAGTAGAAGCAGACGGGGCATGGAGGATGCCATGTATAATAGTGGGGTACCCTTGGCGCTTGCGTTGCCATGGAAGCAAAATGGTCGCAACTAACGTCTGCAGGAATGGTTGGAACTGGTGCAGGGGCCCATGATGCAACTTCTCCGTACGAAGGCGCACGAAAGGCGCACAGGAGACGGGGAATTTGCGGCGCTTGTCATTGATGTCAGTTTGTCCTTGATTATCTCACGCTGGTTGGGAGGAGGAGTATGGATGGAAGCAATGGTTGAGTTGCCCGCAATAAGGCCGTGTAGTTCCTTTCTGACAATTGCGCGTATAAGGGCTCGCGATTAATGCTCTCCAGTAAAACGAGCGTCGCAGGAGGCGTGTGGAAGGCGCATAGAATGAAGCACGTCCAGGCGTTGGCATGTGCTGATGGCGTCCTGAACGGTATATCGATTCTGGATAACGAAAGCATTGAAGGCCACAAAGTTGATGCCTTTCGATAGGTGTCGGATGCGATCGGCCTCTATCATGTTTTTTTGGGGCTCTACGACAGAGAGCCAGAACATATTCATTGTAGGACGTATATGACTCGTCGTCCTCCTGGATGCGGGTTTCGAGCCTCTGTTTCGCTGCCGCAGAGCATCGTGCAGACGTGCCAAATATCAGACGGAGATGTTCCGGGAAGGCCAACCGATTGGACAAGTCGCTTTCGTCGTTTTAGTACCAGGTTTTAGCAACGTCATTGAGGTAAAAAGGAACGTAACACAGTTTGTGCGCCTTGTTTCAATAATTAGAAACGCTGGTTCGATCATAACTGTCCGGCCATTCTTCGATGTCTTCGCTGCGAAGTCCTGAAAATACCGGAGGGTCTTCGTGAGAGGTACTTATGGTGTAGTGAGGCCTAAGTGGCTGAGAAGGAGCAGTTGGAGCAGTGGACGCGTTTGCAACCACCATAACTGTTGTTTGAGGGCACAACCGTTGACCAGACCGGAGCTCCAGGGGTGACGGGTAGAACAGGAGAACATGGAAACCAAAGCGCGCTCCACCACTTATGAGAGCACGTCCGGTACAGCAGTTACCAGGTTAAATTTTCAATCCAGATGTACGAGCGAAAGCGGTGAAGCCCGCGTGACAGACGATAATGATCACTGCAATTGTTCGGTCATACATATGAAGGTGAAGTACAAAGGGCTGAGTGTATATATATATATATATATATATATATATATATATATATATATATATATATATATATATATATTATGAGAAACTGGTTCATTCAGCCAGGCTCGAGCTAAATCACACTGGTGATGATATTTACAGATGATGAAAATGTACAGGTGATGATGATATCTACACAGCATGAAGAGTCATTCGCTTGTCGCGTTCACACTAATTCCCCCATGCGGTGAAAGCGAGTGCCTGGTCGCTTGACAGTATCATGAAATGCGTCGCGCATAAGGCTTTAAACGAGATACGTGCACCATCTCTGTTCCTCGGCAACGATGATCATAATTAGCGCTAAGAGTAGAAACGCGGTAATTCACAGGGGATGTCTGTTCGACCACTGTGTAAAGCCCAATGAACCAACTGATGAATTTGTCGCATAAGTCGGGGATGCGTAGTGGAGTCCATTGAAGAAGGTCGTCACCAGGGAAAAAACTCACAACACGCCGAGACGAGTCGTAGCGAGATTTTCGAGTGTCTTGAGAGAGGCCGGTGTTAACACGGGCCTGGCGACGGCACTGTGCGAGACGAGATAAAAATTATTCAGAGAAAGGAGCCGTCGAGGGTGCAGGGGCCGAAAGGAAATAGTCATCCAGAGCGAAACTCTACGAGCGACCATGGACGAGAAAAAATGGAGAGAAGCCGGTAGTGCGTTTAGCAGCCGTATTGGAGGCGAATGTCACGAAGGGTAGAATTGCATCTCAGTTCGTGTGGTTAGGGTGAATGTACATAGCGATCATGTCCGATAGGGTCCGATAAAACCGTTCAGTCAATTCGTTGGTCTCGGGTAGTAGCTAGAAGTGGTCTTGTGAATAGTGTTGAGGCACGCAAAACTTGCTCGACAGTGGAAGAGAGAAATACTTTGCCACGATCACCCAGGAGAATGCGTGGAGCTCCATGACACAAAAAGATGTGGCGAAGAAAGAAGTGGGCGACCTCAGTGGCAGTCCCAGATGGTATAGAAGCTCTTTCTGCGTAGCGGGTAAGGTGGTTGATGGCCATGACAATCCAGCGATTCCCATTGGATGATATAGGAAAAGCGCCATACAAGTCGATTCCAACGACTTCCGAAGACAAGGCAAGACAAGGAAGAGGTTGCATTAGGCCAGCCGGAGCAGTTGTCGGTCGTTTTCGCCGTTTGCAATGGATACATAAGGCAACCTACTTAGCGATGGCTGAAGAGAGCCCAGGCCAAAAACAAAGGCTTCGTTTTTTGTCGTAAGTCTTGTGATAGCCTAGAAGAGTGGCAGTTGGATCATCTTGAAAGGCTTCCAAAACTTCACGTTGCAGAGAACGTGGGATGATGGGTACCCACTTTTTGCCATCGATGTGGTAAATGTAGCGGTATAAAGCACCACCGACAAGCCTAAATTGTTTAGGTTGTCGACGGAGTATGGCGGTTGGAGGAATAGTAGAGCTGGTCAAGCGGTCAACAATGGTGCGGCAGTATGGGACGACACGTTGTTGGGAAACCAGGACGGGTAGGGTGGCAGGTGATCAACTTAGCGCTGCGACTCGAGAGGTGCTGTCATTTTGGAGTATCGATAGTGAGTGGCTTCCGCTGGGCAAAAGACAGCGCGATAGAGCATCAGCATCTTGATGCTCTCACCAGATCTGTAGGCGACATCGAAATCATACTCCTGCAAGCGAAGTGCCCAGCGACCGAGGCGACCCGATAAGTTTTTCAGCGATGAAAGCCAGCATAGGGCGTTAATGTCGGTAACGACGGTAAAATGACGGCCGTGAAGATATGGTCGGAATCTTTGCACTGCCCAAACAGCAAAGCACTCCTGCTCAGTGATAGTATAGTTCTTTTCTGGAGCGGTAAAAGCACGACTTGCGTAAGCAATGACGCGTTCGCGTGAGTTTTTGTCATGCTGCAAGGGTATCCCACCTAGACCATTAGTACTTGCGTCTGTGTGAAGGATGGTGGGTGCGGTGAAATCAAAGTGGCACAGTACTAGATTCGACATGAGCGCTTGCTTCAATGCCGTGAAAGCGCTGTCGCAGTCTTCGGATCAAATGAAGGGGACGTTCCTTGCGAGGAGTTGATGGAGCGGAGACGCAAGTTCCGCGAAGTCACGTATGAGGCGCCGAAAGTAAGAAGATAACCCAAGAAAGCTGCGCAGGTGCTTTTGACGTAGTGGACGAGGAAAATCGAGGACGGCGGCAAGCTTCTCGGGGTCCGGCCTGATTCATTCTTTGCTGACGAGGTGGCCGAAAACCTTGATTGTCTTGCTAGCAAAGGTACATTTCTTGGTGTTAAGCTGTATACCAGCTTTGCAAGGCATGTGAGGACTTCGTCGAGACATTGTAGATGCTGCGAGAACGTGGATGAAAACACTACTCTGTCATCGAGATAGCACAGACATGTTTTACATTTTAAACCACGCAATACGCCGTCTATCATGCGTTCGAAGGTTGCGGGCGCATTACAGAGTCGAAAAGGCATCACATTGAACTCGTACAACCCATCTGGCATTGAGAAGGCGGTATCAGACTCCGACATTGGTATTTGCCGGTAGCCTGACCTAAGGTCGAGGCTAGAAATATGCGCCCTGTAATGAATCCAGTGCATCGTCGGTTCGAGGGAGAGGATAAACTACCTTGCGCGTTATTTTGTTTAGCGCACAGTAATCGACGCAGAAACGCACTGTCCCATCTTTCTTTTTAACGAGAACAACTGGGGATGACCAGGGACTCGAGGAAGGACGTATGATGTTACGTCGTAGCATGTCTGAGACGTTTTCCTTGATGATCTTGCGCCTGCCTGAGACACGCAATATGGACGCCGATGTACAATATGAGAGCCGTCAGTCTGGATGCTGTGAGTAGCGGTGGTAGTAATGCTGAGGGCGGGTGAGTTCACGTCCAATCGAGAACGGTGTCTATTCAACAGGGTGAGCAAATCTTCAGTTTGATCAGGAGTTAAGTCAGTGCTTATGGTTGCCGACACAGGCGTGGAATAGGCATTGAATGACAGTGATTGTGACTTTGGGGCATCGTTGTGGTTGTTGTTCGGAAGAGTAACAATCGCAACAGGCTCATTGTCGACCACGTAAGATACCGTTGAGCCACAGGGGAGCATTACTCCCTCGGGTGTTCGATTTATGGCGGCTAGGTAGGAAGACCCATCGAAGAAGCGAATAAGCCCTGGTGTGATCACAACGCCCCAACGTAGGGTATGGCTGTAAGGAAGAATTAGTACGTCACCATCCAAAATGTCGGTGCAATTAAGACTTATAATTTCTTCTCTGTATGACCAAAGTACATAATCTGACGTGGTGACAAGGCGGATGCGTCCCTCTTGTGTTCAAGCGGAGAAGAGTCAGTGGCATTTAGATGCAGGGGGCGCTGATGACAAGATATGAAAGCCGGCGCAGAAGACTAGAAATCCCACTCCAGAATGACAGCGTGGGTGCACTCACGAAACACCACGAAAACGATGTGATGACGAATGCCTTCGATGCAGACACGAATGGTACACTGTGCAAGTGGACGAATGAGAGCGTTGGTCGCCGCACGGAGAAGTGGGCCACCATAAGGCGTGGTGACTTTTCGAAGGCAGGAACAAAAATCAGCACGAATAATCGAAACGGCTGCGCCAGTGTCCACAAGAGCCTCAACGCGTACACCTTCTACAAGCACTACTATCAAATTCGATGGCCACTCTGGAGGAATTGTTAGCTGTCAAGTGGATGCAGTTTCTGCTCCTAAAACTGCATTGGGGAGTTTTCCGCGTGGACGTTCTTCAAAGGAGAGGCGGGCCGCAGGAGCAACACTGAACGGCGACCTCGCGAAGGCGACCTGCGGCAAGACGTACGGGAATTACCAGGCATGTCAGTATGGTAGGTAGGAAACGGTGAACGGTAAATGGACGATCGGGAGGCTAGTCGTAGATAGTTCATGGTCAGACGGAAGCGTCGATATTCTTCAGGAGCGTAGCCGCGTTGCTCGTCTTGTTGGCGCCTTCAACAAAACCGAGCGATATGTCCTCGATAGCCGCAGTGGTAACAGATTGGTCGAGGTGGGCGCTGAGGTGCATAGTAAGGCGGTGCACGCACTGGCGGTAACAACGAAGCCACAGGCGTATGGTCTGCTGGTGTAGGCACAGAACTGGTGGGTGCTGCAGAGAGCGCGGCAACTTCGGCGTACGTGCGCGTCTGGCGCACGCAGGGACCGTTGGAACACGTCGGACGCGATGAGGACGTGATCTCTTGTTTAATCAGGTCTCGCAAGCTATCTTTGTCAGAAGGGAGAGCAACTTCGGAGCGCAGGAAGAGCAGCGCCCGTGAAGCTCTTCATGAACGATGTCGCGAATATGCGCTTGCAAGTCGAGGGGTGCAGGCAAATGAGTGTCGGCGGCATCGTAGCAGAGGCGAAGAGACAGAAGCTCGTCAAGTCGCTGACAGATGGTTAGCACGTCTTGGACACATCGAAAAGAAACGTTAGCACACACGACAATAGGATTGTCTTGTGTACGTTAGGACACAAGACAATCGAAAACAAACAAAAGTGACGAAAAATGGTAATTGCTTGGTAATTCAGTCTACGTTCGATTGATGACGCGAGAAATATGGCTTGAGCCTTGACACATGCACCACATCACTTTGTGGAAACCGACGGGAACGTTTGAGATGCCCTCAGGGAGAACTTCGTATGTAACGTCACTAAGACGGCATAGAACTTTTTTCGGGCCAAAGTACCGCCACAGCAACTTTTCAGAGTCACCATGCTGTCGGATGAGAGTCCACAGACCAATTTCATTGCCTGGTTATAAGGTAAACTCTCAGTGGGTAAGGTTGTATCGGTATGCGTCGGCAGTTTGGCGAGCCTGAATACGGCGTCGGGCAAGTTGACGGGCCTCCTCGGCGCGTTGAGCGAACGAGGGAGCGTCCGCATTAAACATGCCCAGGTTGTTGGGAAGGAGCGTTGCGTCGAGCATTGTAGTGACCTCCCGACCATGAACTAAGCGAAATGGGGTGAAACCTGTACTCACTTGGACTGCTGCATTGTAAGCGAAAGTTACGTAAGGGAGTATATCATCCCAGTTCTTGTGACCAACGGCCACACATATTGAATGCATATCTGCAATGGTCTTTTTCGACCGTTCAGTGAGTCCGTTTGTTTAGGGGTGATAGCTCGTCGTTTTTCGATGTTCAGTACCACTTAGTCTCAGCACTTTTTGAAGCATCTCTGCGGTGAAAGCTGCACCACGATCAGTAATTATTACAGCTGGCGCTCCGTTACGAAGTACGATGCTGGTGACGAAAAACTGGGCGATTTTGGCTGCGGTAGCTCTGGGCAGGCTCTTTTTATCCCTGCAACGCGTTAAATAATCGGTGGCAACCACAATCAACTGGTTTACAGACGGAGATGTGGGAAACGATCCGAGCAATTCAATGTCAATTTGATGGAATCCTGTTTTCGGCGTGGCGATAGGCTGTAGTAGTCCTGCTCGTCGAACACGTGGATTCTTACGGCGTTGGAAGTCGCGGCATGTGCGGACGTATGCTTGACTGTCTTCGCGAGGCGTGGCCAGTAGTATGAGCGGCGAACTCTTTTCGATGTGCGCGTAGAGCCAAGGTGTCCGGATGATGGTTTGTCGTGACAAGCATGTAAAATGTCGTCCCGAAGCGAGGTCGGCGCAACCAGTACGTAAGTACCCTGGGTATGGTCGAAATGATGCAGAGTGAGGCCAGTGCCCTGATGCAGAACGAGGCCAGTGAACGTGCGAAGTTTCGAGGAACAGTGCGTTTTCGGCCTTCGAGGTAGTCAATCAGCGGGCTTAGCTCCATGTCGTCGCGTTGTTGTTGAGCCAAGTCGGTTGCTGATACAGAGGAATAGATTGTATCGTCCTCTTCATCGTCCCCGTTCGTACTCCCAGTTGGCGCACGTGAGAGACAGTCAGCATCAGTGTTTGCGTTCTGACTTGTGAATGAGTGTAACGTCAAATTCTTGCAGCCGAAGGCTCCACCGTGCTAGACGACCAGAAGGATCTTTGAGGTTGGCAAGCCAGCATAAAGAATGGTGGTCGCTAACTTCCCTGATTGTTCGACCGCACAAATAAGGGGTAAACTTTGTCATAGCCCAAACAACGGCTAAGCATTCTTTTTTGTTGCAGAGTATTTTTCTTTGCGGATGAAAGTGTTCGTCTTGCATAGGCAATCACACGCTCTACGCCATTTTGCCATTGAACCAATACAGCTCCAAGTCCGACGTTGCTGGTATCCATGTGTAGCTCTGTGGAAGCATTGTCGTCAAAGTGACCGAGTACAGGTGGGGCTTGGAGATGGGTTCGTAGCGTGTCAAAGGCGTGATGCTGATCATGACGCCAAACAAACGGTACGCCGTCTTTTGTAAGTTCATTTAGCAGTTCAGGAATTTTATAAAAGCCTTTGATGAAGCGTCTGTAATATGCGCACAGTCCCAGAAATCGGCGGAGATTGTGCTTGTTCGTTGGCACATGAAATGCGGCTACAACTTTCGTTTTCTCAGGGTCTGGGTGCACACCGGCGTGGCTGACAACGTGACCAGGAAACTACAGTTCCTCGAAAGCAAAGTGGCATTTCTCAGGTTTGAGAGAAAGTCCAGCTGTTCGAATCGCCTGAAGAACTGCCTGTAAGCGCTGGACATGCTGCTAAAACGTGCCCGAGAATACGACCACATCGTCAAGGTAGACAAGACACAATTGCTAGTTTAGCTCAAAAAGAACCACGTCCATCATTCTTTGAAAAGTAGCTAGCGCCGAGCATAAGCCGAAGGGAAGAACCTTGAACTCGTAGTGTCCGTCAGTAGAAATGAAGGCGGTCTTTTCGTGGTCGCGCTCGTCAGCGGAAATTCACCAATAGCTGCTGCGTAGATCCATCGAAGAAAAGTAACGAGCGTTGCGAATGCGGTCGAGTGAGTCATCTATTCGTGGTAAGGGATAAACGTCTTTCTTCGTGATCTTATTCAACTTTTGGTAGTCGACGCAAAATCGAAAGGTAGCATCTTTTTTTCTTTACAAACACTAGGGGACGCCCAGAGACTGGTCAATGGCTCGATGACATCGTTTTTAAGCATCTGCTGGATCTGTTCGCGTATAACGTGTTGTTCTTTTTGCGAGACTCTGTAGGCGTGCTCTTGAATGGGTCTCTTGGTAGGCTCGGTGATGATACGATGTTTGGCAAGCGGTGTTTGGTTCACTTTCGAAGTCGTAGCGAAGCAGTCCCGAAATGAGTCAAGTAGCTTCAAAAGACGTTCCCGTTGTGCGGACGGTAGACCCTGGTTTGCGTCGAAAGTGCTTGCGAATGTCAAGACGAAAGAGCAACTAATGTTGAGGGATTAGGGGCGTCGGCAATAGCTTCAAGGTATGCGATCGTAGTGTGTTTGGTAAGATGGCGATACTCCTCACGGAAATTCATTACTAATAGGCAAGCCTGCTTCCTCCTGGGCTGCACAATAACTCGGGCAACGCAGATTTGTTCTGCGAAAAGTAGGGACGAATTTCCCTTGTCCAATTACAGCATCGGGAACGTGTTGGTCACATTCAACGTTGATAAAGAGGCTGCTGCGGGGAGGCATAGTAACAGATTCGGAGGGTACACGTAGGACAGCCTTCGATAAGGGGGTGTTTTAGGTTCTGGATGAGACGAGTTTCCGAACGACACCTGCAAGTCTCGTAGGTGAATAATTGCGCCGTGTTCGCGAAGAAAGTTCAATCCCAGAATGAGTGGACGGGACCACACAGGTAATATGAAAAACGACCCTGTGAACGTTGAAGCACGGACTAGAACACGGGCTGTGCTCATTTTAGTCGGCATGACGAGGTGGCCCCCTGCCGTGCGCAACAAATATCCTTGCCAAGGGGTAGTTACCTTTTTCAGTTGGGGTGACAGGGCGCTGCTCATAACCGAACAATCGGCGCCGGTGTTGACGAGGGCCGTGATGACATAATTACCAACGTGTACGACGATGTCGGCGGAAACAGTCTCATGACTTTTGGAAACGACTGGAAAGTCGGTATGGTCTTCGTCGGGTCTTTAGGTCGAGGGAGGCTCTTTGACAGTTCGTTGTGAGTGGCTTCACCCCCAGGAGCCACGGTTTCTAGTTTCCCTTTTGTAGACTAGGTGACCGGCCTCTGAAAGGAGCATAAGATGACGAGGGAATTCTAGGTGACGTGGGGCGGCGAGGTGATGGTGATCGTGATTGGGGGCGTTCACCAAAAAGAGGAGCTTGGTGGCCGGTAAGGTATGCTTCGATGTCGCGGGGACGCTCACCGTAACGCGGGCACCGAGCATCAAGGTGAAAGCCATGGAGATCAAGTTGGCGGTACTGGCGATTGCGGTAGACGTAACCCACTTCGTCACAGTGGTAGCAGAGTGGACGGTTATCTAACGTACGCCACACGCTAGCCTTTGTAGCGTTCTGTCATGATCGAGACGGCCGATATGTGGGTGCGCTCGGAAACCTTGAGGCAGGTGGCGGAGTCGAAGAGGTGCCCTGTAATCGATGGCTAGCCTGATCAATCGTCTGCATAGTGGGATCAGGAGCATGTGGTGCAGGAGATCGCAGGGTTGCCGCATAAGTCAACAGAGGAACCTGAGGCCTTCTTGGCGTGAGTAAAGTGATCACCTGTCGGATCTCATTTCGGATTAAGTCTGCGAAAGCATTTACGGGTGGTTGGGGTCCCGCTGCTTAGGGTTGGCGCAGCTCGTCCCGCACTACGCTTCTTATGAACTCAGCGAGGGCAGGCCTCTTACTGTCAGCCCCGATAGAGCATGCAGCAGTGGTCACGTCGTGGCGTTCGCACTGTGACGACCGATTTTGGAGAGTACGCTCTATTGTGGTGGCCTCATTTATGAACTCAGCCACAGTCGTCGATGAATTGCGCACGAGTACGGCGAAGAGCTGCTCTTTTACCCCACGCATTAAAGCCGCACCTTCTTTTCCTCGGACAAGCAGGGCCGGCACGCTTGATGAGTCGAAGCATGTCCTCGACAAACATTGAATCTCTCTCGTTAGGTCCTTGGTTCCGAGGCGAGATGGCCTGCTCCGCTCTTTCTATCCTTTCGGTGCTGCGATACGCACCGTGAAACTGTCGGCTTAACTCTTGCCACGTCGCAAAGGAACCCTCATGATTCTCATAGAACGTTTTGGCAGAGTCTTCCAACACAAAGTAAACTCTCCCCAGCTTGCGAGCTTCATCCCATTCGTTGATGTGAGCAACTCGATCACAGTGGTCAAGCCAGTCATCAACATCCTCATAAAAGCCTTCATGAAATGAGCGTGGTGTTTGCGGTGCATGAAAAACATGCGGGAGAAAAGAATAGGCATCGTTGGTTTGACTCGCCTGGTTGGCAGTCGAGGTTGCCATCTCACCTTGAGAGAGAGGACCGTATTCGGGAGATAGTCCTCGCAGGCGGCGACTGCTTCTTGCCATGGGAGCTGTAGCTGTCTCCAAGTAGCTCGGTGTGTCGGATGAAAATATGGAGCCGAGGTGCATTTACCCAACACTTTAACCAGTGCTGCGAACGAAATAACAGACAGCAACGAATTGACGTCTTTGTAAGTCCGTGTAAGATTTGGGTGCACGTTAAAGAATCCCAGGTGGTCTAAATTTCCGGAGCCCTCCACTACGGCGTCTCTCATAATCATATGGTGGCCCATATATAAATCAATCAATTAACGTCTTGCTCGCCCCCGGACCAGGAAGCAAAGTTCTCTTCTTTCTTCACTTCCAAGCAATTTCACGCTACAGTTGATGGCTCATAATCATTACCTGTGACATTATATATATATATATATATATATATATATATATATATATATATATATATATATATATATATATATATCATGAAGTCTTGGTAGTCGTGGTTGCGACAACATTTATTTTAGGAAAGACCTTGCAAAACAAACGGGCAGAGTTAGTCCACAGACGATGATGATGATGATGGCACAGAGTGGCCATGAGGAAGAGGCAAGCAGATGATGGTGATTATGACCACGTAGGAATGAAAACGAAGTAACGAACACCCACACTAATTTCCCCCACTTGGAAGCGGACAGCCCCGCCGTGGTGGTCTAGTGGCTAAGGTACTCGGCTGCTGACCCGCGGGTCGCGGGTTCAAATCCCGGCTGCGGCGGCTGCATTTCCGATGGAGGCGGAAATGTCGAGGCCCGTGTGCTCAGATTTGGGTGCACGTTAAAGAACCCCAGGTGGTCAAAATTTCCGGAGCCCTCCACTACGGCGTCTCTCATAATCATATGGTGGTTTTGGGACGTTAAACCCCACAAATCAATCAATTGGAAGCGGACACCTTGGCCGCCGTAAGTCAAAGTGACGAGGAACGTTACGTGAAAGGTTTCATGCGAGAAACGTGGACAATATTGGAGCTGCGGTAACGGCGGTCTGTTGGGGCGACAAGTGGTGTCACACGATAATTGACCGGTGAAGGCTGTTCTAAAACTATGTATGGCCCGATGGAACGCGGTTTGAATTTGTCATAGAGACCAGGAGTGCAAATAGGTGTCAAAAGCAGCACCTCATCACCAGGTTGGAAAGACACAACGCGATGGGATGCGTCGTAGATTATCTTCTGCTCGTGCTGCCTCGCTGCAGTATTGATGCAAGCCTGATGGCGAAACTCGGCCAGGCAGCAAATGTATTCTTCGCTTGAAGACTGACATGATTTGCCATGGCTGTTAAAGAAGGAGACGTCGAGAAAGGTAGTCAGGGTGCGTCCGTACACGAGGTAAACCGGTGAGTAGCAAGTTGTTCGCTGAACGGCTCTGTTGTAAGCAAATGTCAGGAATGGTAAAAGAGCATTCCAGTTTTTGTGGTCGGGTTGGACGTAAGCGGCTATCATGTCTGCAAGGGTTCGGTGAAATCTTTCTGTGAGACCATTTATCTGAGGGTGGTAGCTTGAAGAAGTCTTGTGAGTAGTTGCAGAAGCGCGCAGTACTTCATTTACCATTTGTGACAGCAACACTTTGCCTTCACTAAGCAGTACACGAGGAGCCCCATGACGCAAGATTATGACGTGAAGAATAAAGTCGGCAACTTTTACAGCTGGCCTGTAATAACAGAGGACGTCTCCGCGTATCGTGTCAGGTGGTCCACGGCATTCACTATCCATCGTTTGCCAGCAGGTGGTACGGGTTTTACGGGGAGAGGCCCGTAAAGGTCGACACCTACAACCTCGAATGTCATTTAAGGGCAAAGAAGTGGCTGCAGAGGTCCAGCAGGTGCAGACGCCGGGAGTTTACGACGCTGGCATGGGTAGCAGGAACCGACATACCACGCTACGCTAGAAGAAAGGCCAGGCCAGCAATACCGACATTGAATGCGGTCAAGAGTTTTTTTAAACCAAAATGATCAGCAATCAAGTCATCGTGGAAGGCTTCGAGCACTTGAAGTCGAAGAGAGCGTGGCAGTGGAGGAACCCAGCGCTGACCGTCATGGTGCTAAATCCGGCGGTAGAGAACCCCATTGTCCAGCTTAAAGTGCAGGAGTTGACGACGAAGTCGCGCATTTGGTGGATGAGAAACTCCCGAAAGGTGGTCCATCATGCGTCTGCAGCATGAATGGGATAGCTGGCGGGAGGTAAATGTTGGCTCGTCGTCTGAAAAGGCTTGCACTATCGATGCGAGCGTAAGAACTTTGGTAGATGTTGCAGTTGAGTTCTCACCAACGCTGAGATGGGTAGTTGGAAGCGGGCAACGAGATAAAGCGTCAGAGTCTTGATGTTTTCTACCTAACTTGTAAGTTATGTCAAAGTCGTACTCCTGCAAGCGTAGTATCCACCGACCCAAGCGTCCGGACCGGTTTTTCAGTGTAAAAAGCCCGTATAGGCATGGTGGTTTGTAACAATTGTAAAGTAACGGCCATGGAGGTAGGGACGGAACTTCTGCACCGACCAAACCACAGCCAAACACTCTTGCTCGGTTATCAAGTAGTTCTTTTCAGCAGGGGTGAGTACGCGACTGGCATATGCAACAACTTTCTCTAGGGAAGACTTGTCGCGTTGTAGAAGAACTGCTCCAATACCAAAGCCGCTAGCGTCGGAACAGAGGATAGAGTGGCAGAGCAGAGCTTCAGATGTGAGGGCCCGCTTCAACAGGTCGAATGCCATTTAACATTCTTAAGACCACAGAAAGGGGACGTTGGAAGCAAGTACCTGGTGTAATGGAGCAGCAATAGAGTTCAAGTTATGGATAAACCAGCGAAAATGGGAGGCGAGGCCAAGAATATTGTGAAGCTCCTCTGGTCTTTCGGGACGCGGAAAGTGAAGGAGTGCAGAAATCTTGTCAGGGTTGGACCAAATGCCATCTTTGCTAACGACCTGTCCTAAGACCTTGATAGATTTTCTAGCGAAAGAGCATTTCTTAGTGTTTATTCAGAGCTCGGCGCTGGCAAGGCACGTCAGAACTTGATCCAATCGTTCTAGGTGCTCAGGAAACGTTGACAAAAAATAGTAATGTCGTCTAGGTAGCAAAGGAAACATTTCCGTTTCAGGCCGCGCAGCATGGTGTCTATCATGCGCTCTAAAGCGGCGGGTGCGTTGCAGAGCCCGAAAGGCATCACGTTGAATTCCTATAGCCCATCAGGGGTTGCGAACGCCGTTTTCTCCTTATCGTCTTCATGCATGGAAATCTGCCAGTACCCAGAACGCAAGTCGGTATTTGAAAAAAATTCAGTGCCTTGTAGGGAATCAAACGCGTCGTCAATGCATGGCATAGGGTACACGTCCTTGCGTGTGATCTTATTGAGCGCCCGATAGTTTGCACAAAAACGCACAGAGCCATCCTTTTTACGGACCAAAACAATAGGAGACGACCAAGGGCTAGATGAGGGGCGGATGACTTCCCGTTTAAGCATGTGTGCAGCGTGTTGTTCTATAATTTTTATTTCACCTGGAGACACCCGGTAGGGTCGGCGGTGTACAATCAATGTCCCAACTGTTTGAATTTGATGTGCTGTAGTAGTAGAGTGGCCCAGCTTAGACGAGCAAATATCGAAATAATTTGCGTGCTTATGCAACAATGCGAGCATCTGCTGCGTCTGCGAGTTTGTCAAGTCACTGCTGATAGCGGTGGTAAAGGTGGAGGAAGAAACATGCTCACCGAGGGAAAAGTCTTTGGATGCGACGACCTGAAGTAGCATGACAAATACAGGCTCGAAGTTGGCCACACGGGCTACAGTAGTGCCCTATGGCAGTAAGATCTTCTCCGGTGTAGAGTTTAATGCGGTGACAAGTGCAGAGCCATTGCAAAAATGAACGACACCAGATGGAAGAACTATGCCTTTACGAACGCAAAATAGTGACGGGGAGACCAATACATCGCCATGATAGATGTGATGAGTGAAGAAAACGACAACGCGGAAGTGCGGGGCAAGGCGCGTGTAATGTGCGCGTGAGTGTCAGCGAATCAGCTGATGACCTGTGATAGCCCATAGAGGTGGCGTGCCATGATTGGGTCACGTGTGATCATTACGTGGCGGTAAGCTGTGTGGCTGGGGACGAGCCGGAGCAGCGGCAGACGGGAGACAGCGGGCCGAAGCGTCGGATGCAGGCGATCCAGGTTCCGGCCAGGGAACGCGGCTGTCCACGCTACTGCCGTCCAACTACCAGCTGGAGTGACGTTGCCGGCACGAGTACTGCATCTCGGGGCGCGGCTTGGCCTGCTCTTCTCTTCCTTGCCGAGGGCATCGCGGATCTCGGCGAGGCGTCTCCATGGTCAGCAGTTCAGCACAGTGATGAACGTGGCCTGGCTAATGGTCACGGTTGCGCCGAGCATCGCGTCTCGACGCAAGCTGTTCGCTGGACGGGCTGGCCATTCCCCGCATGGAGCGTCGCGTCTCCGATGCGGGTTGACTGCTCCGTAGCCGCACCCATGCCATCAAGCGCTGGTGTCACCAGAGCGTCACACATCGGCAAGGCACGAGCGAGACGTTCTGCCGGCGAGATGCGAGCGTGTGTTCGGAGGACCACGGAGCCGGGCGAGGTTCAGGGTGGCCGAGGATCCAGGTGCCAGGGGAGTTCTGGCTGAATCGAGGATCACCGAGCGGTGCCGAGCGGTGCCGAGCGACGCGCCAGACTCGGACGTGGCCCGCGAGCTCATGAGCTGCAGTGTGCACCCGAGGGTACCTGGCGGTGCCCTGGCCAAGAAGAAGGAACGTGGGAAAGAGAGCTCGAGGGTTGAGGCCACGAAGGGCGACGAAGTGGTGCGCCGCTCGAGAGGACGAGTTCCTGGCAGCGTTCCTGAGCCGGATGTGGGACCCGTACGTGTCGGCCAGGTCGAGCTCCGGTGTGTCCGTTCGAGGTCGAGTCCGTCGGCCTGTACAAGGTCCAAGAACGGGGCTTGCAGAACGGCTCCTGCCTGGGTGCAGTGGCCGGGAGCAGGTTCGTGGGCGAGACCTACCAGGTGTGGTCCTCGTGAGCCGTGGCCTGACCCTGTACCTCAGGAGTTGCGACCCTGACTGCTGGGTTGGCCGTGACGTCCGACTAAACGGCACTGCACACGGTAGTGCATCCGTGTGCCGTCAGCCGTTCCAGCCGTGCCACCTTTGCCCTCGCGCACGTCGACAACCGCATCATGTCGGGACGATGGGGACCCAAACTGTGAGGCAGCGGTTTCTCCTTGTGAACCGAGAACTATACGCGCTGGACACTGAGTAAGCGTAGCCACGAGCTCTCCGCATAATAGAGGTCTGACTCTTGTGCAGGTGGCGTCATGCTTGGCGTGTAGGGTTGGATATATAGTTTTATTTTCACCTGCCATTTCCTCTCTAGTGTGCAATGTAAAGCTTCTTTTGTTCGCATCAATTGTTGATGTTAATCCTTTCTCGTCCCCTATCGACAAGCATAGCGACGAACGTCCTTAACCATCACAGATGTCGTTGGACGTAATTCCGACAACTTGTTTTTCTAGTGGTAGCAGTTCAATGTCTTTCGCATCGACCAAACAAAGAGGCTTTTGATTTTCGTCATCAAGCATGTAGTCGGTGTCTGTAAAATGAACGACGCGTTGTCCACAACAAATAGCCGCGGAAGTAGCTGATAGGAAATCCCAGCCTAACATTAGTCGGTGGGAACAGCGGGACAGGACAGCAAACTGGACATGATGGCGAAGGCCGTCGAAGAAAACACGCACAGTACAAAACGCGGAAGGGCGAATGACGTTCCCCTGGGCAGCGAGTAACGTGGGACCATCGTAAGGCGTCATTACTTTCTTTAAATGCTCACACAAAACAGCACGTATCGCAGACAATGTCACACCTGTGTGCACCAAAGCATCGACTTGCACTCCTTTTACTTCCACAGAAACCATGTTGCACGGGCCTGATGGAGAAATTTCAGTTGTAAGTTGGAATGCAGTTTATCCTCCACGAACTGCATCATTTAGTTTTCTGAATGAATATCACAGGAGAACGACGCGGGCTGAAGTGGAGAAGTGGAGCGGCGGAAGGGCGAAGGCGAGCGGCGCCTCGTGTTTCGGTTGTTCCGCGGTGCAGTCGATGCTGGAGGAGATGGAGACTAGTGCGGCGGAGATAAATAACGCCGACCTTGATAAGAGGCCCCAGTGTACAAATTTTCTTCACGCATGTCGTTTCGACGCTCATCTTGCTGGCGCTTTCGGCAGAAACGAGATATGTGGCCGCGATATCCACCATAGTTGCAGACAGGGCGTGACGAGTGCGAGGGTGGGTAGTATAAGGCGTTCGGGGTCCCTGGAGATAGCGCGGTCAAGTGGGCCGAAGAAGGGTCAGTAGGCATCGAATGGTAGTTCACCGAGGGAGCGGCATCAACCGACGCGTAGGTTGGCAGCGGCAATGTCGCGTGTTCGTCGCTGGGAGGCACGGCAGCAGCTTGAGGGTAGGTGGATACGGGGCGTGAAGCAGGTGGCTGTACGGACGCCGAGCCGGTCAGGGATGTAAGTTCCTCCGTGACGATGTCATGCAAGGGCACTCCCGAAGACTGTGTAGGACGCGGTGTAGGAGGTGTAGAGCTCAGACCGCAATTCTTTGCGTATAATGTCCCGGATGAGGTCACGCAAGTGGACATGAGACATAGAGTGGTGGTCGTCAATGTCCAGTTGGAAACGAACGGAGTCCAGCGCATTAAGCCGCTGGCATGTCGTCACGACGTCAGCGATGATAGCTGGGTTTTGCACAGCGAGGGCATTAAAGGTAACAGGCCCAATGCCTTTCATTATGTGGCGCACTTTGTCCGATTCCGGCATGGATTGATTGACGCGCCGGCACAGTTCGAGGATATCCTCGATGTATGAAGTGTACGATTCACCGGAACATTGTCGGCGAGTGTCGAGTGTCCTCTTCACTATGGCGGATCGAATGTCCGGTGTCCCAAAAACGTGCCGCAGCTTCTGCTGGAAAGTAGCCCAGTCGGGAAAGTCAATGACGTGGTTAAAATATCAGGTCTTTGCAACTCTGGTCAGATAAAAAGGAACGTAACGCAGTTTGGTGGCCTCGTCCCACCGATTAGCAACACTTACGTGGTCGTAGTCATCGAGCCAGTCTTCTACGTCATCTCCACGAATACCAGCGAAGAGCGAGGGTTCCCGCTGATGTCCGTGTATGCAAATAGGAGGGGAAGCTTGCGGCGGTGCCTGGTTGATGACAACAGTGCCAGCAGGCTTGGTATGGGACATGCTGCCTGACAGTGGGCGCAATCGGTAGCCTGAACGAAGCTCCAGGAGGTAGAACGGGCTGCGAGAGGTCAGGACCGAAAATCCACTTCCACCAGGTATGGTCTTAGTTGTCTTTGTTCCGACAGTGTTTCTTTGAGGAAAGACCTCGCAAAATGAACGGGCAGAGGCAGTCTACAGAAGATGACGATGATGATGGCACAGAGTGGCCATGACGACGTAAGAAACGCCCACAATATATATATATATATATATATATATATATATATATATATATATATATATATTAAAACAAAAGAAATCGCTCCTAATCACAGTGATAAGCAGGTAAAGAAACTGGTCGCTATGACCAACACCATTCTCTGCCACAACACTTTATCGAACGAAGAAATCACCCGATTAACAGAATTTGAACAGAATAAATGCCAAGCCATCATGACCACGAAAATTCATGAACTCAAAAGAGACCATGTGTCCAAACCCGCGTTTCCTGATATAGTTCCTTATCACTACAACACCACCACCCAGGAAACCACTAACGGTACAAACGAGCACCCATCTAGGAACACGCCCTGTGACACTGTGGTTGTATATCTATCGGACACGAGCTTGTCCCCTGACGAAGAAAAACTGCTATCTAAGTGACTAAGCTTCTGCCCAACCACAAAATTTTTCGATGAATTCCACTTGCTCCGAGACCTCGACAACTTCGCTCGAAGCTTAAGGTTGCGCGAATATTTTTTTGACAGGCCTTCTAACCACAAAGCAATTCATCGTCGTAAATCAAATGATTGGACACCGAACAGTAATCGATACAAGTGCTTGGACCTTTATATCACCGCAGTACAGAAAGATATAGTACACGAATACCACAGACAGAAAGGAAACCGAGAAAACTTGACAAAACCTGAAAAAATAAGTGTGAGAAATTTGGCATCTAGGACAGACATAACAATAAAACCCGCTGACAAAGGAGGAGCAATTGTAGTCGTTAATACAATCAACGACTTACAAGAAGCATACCGCCAACTAGACGACTCAACATTTTACGAACGCCTCCCAGGTGATCCGACAGACGAATACAAACGTATCGTATCAACAAAACTAAAGAAACTGTTGGATGCAGAAAAGATAACCAACGCTGACCACAAACTGAAGCGAGCAGAATACCATCGTCCAGGTCACTTCTACATCCTCCCGAAAATTCATAAACCCGGTAACCCAGGTCGACCAATCATGTCAGGCATCGGTACAATAACTGAACCCATATCAGGGTACGTGGACAAACTAATAAGCCACATTCCATGCACCCTCGCGTCGTACATAAAAGACACCACACATTTTCTTCGAAACATTGCAGGTCTTTGTGTGCCGAAAAACTCGTTTTTAGTTACTCTTGATGTTTCTTCATTGTATACAAATATTCCTCACGATGACGGCATAGCTGCATTACAAAACATGTACACAAACCATAGACCGTCTAACACTCCAGATTTCTCTGCCATCGCAACTTTGACGAGGATGGTCCTTGAATTAAATTCTTTGAATTTAACCAAAAGTATTTTCGACAAATCAGCGGGACCGCTAAGGGCACCAAAATGGCACCTAATTATGCCAACATATTTATGGGAAAGATAGAATCTGAATTTCATGCACAAAGTTCCTTGAAACCAATGTTATACAGAAGATACATAGACAACATCTTTCTTATTTGGACCCACAGCGAGGACGAACATCTCAGCTTTATCGACACAATGCTGTACATTCGAACATACACTTCACACACACATACTCGCAAGTAACCGTAAGTTTTCTTGATGTTACCATAACGATTGAAGAAGAGAAGCTCTCTACAACCCTATATCACAAACCAACGGATCGACAACAATACCTCCATTACCAAAGCGATCACCCACGCCACTCTAAAAACAGTATTCCATACAGCCAGGCTCGCCGGTTTAAGCGAATCTGCTCTAGAGACGCTGAATTTGACACAAGCTCACAGAGGCTAAAACTTATGCTCGAGAAACAAAAATACCCCCCACATGTATTTATTGACGCTGTTCAAAAAGCAAGAAAACTAAAGCGTGAAGACTTACTTATGAAGCGACCACCACGAGAAGACCAACAACGAACAAACCTCTGCTTGACTTACAGCACAAACTTTCCCACTGTAAAAAAAAATCCTTAAACGACATTACAACATTCTGGAACAAAGTGAACGTCTGAAACGCGAATTCCCATCCGCTCCAGGCGTCGTTTACCGACGACCACGTAACCTCAAAGACACCCTTGTCCACTCCTAAATTAACACATCACCCCCCCCCCAATAATTCATACCGCCCTTGTTTAAAGCCACGATGTCTTGTATGTAAGGCGATGCGAGAAACAGACAAAGCAACCAGCACGCAATCCAAGTTTTCGATTAACATACGAGGAAACCTAACATTCGATTCCTCTAATGTGGTATACCTACTCGAATGTGTATGTATGTGTGTGGTGTGCAGTACATCGGACAAACAGAAACACCAATTAGGATTCGCTTCAAGAATCACACAGCCCATGCGAAATCAGCCCCAAGTCTACCTCAATCAAAACATCTCAATCTTCCCGACCATGCATTCGACAAACTATCAGTAACGCTCTTAGAGACGGGATTTAAATCAAATCGAGAACGTGAACAACGAGAGTCATACCTTATCCACCAATTTAACACCCTCGATAGAGGAATAAATGAGAATTCTGGTACACTTGCAGCAATTAAAGCAATAGAAGACAAGAAGGGCAATAATGAAAATAGTAACTGAGTTCACAGCACTACAGCTGCGAAGGGCACTGGACAACTCAAACCAATTCCAAGTGGAACTACTCTTCCTAAGTGCAGCTGTCGTCTGTTTTCTGTTTTATTTTACTACCCAATCAATTGTGCCATGCATGACATGCCCAACAGCAACCCTGTGCACAGCCGGGAGGCCCTCACTGCATGCGTAATCTAGAAGCGGGCAAGGAACTCGCATTGCGCCCGCTTACCAGCCTCTGCCGCATTACGCGGCACCCCTCTTTTTACGACGAAATGTTGACGGGGCGCCGAGTAGTTAAAGGCTTAAAACTTCCTAAAATGCCCGCTTACCAGCCTCTGCCGCAATACGTGGCACCCCTCTTTTTACGACGAAATGTTGACGGGGCTCCGAGTAGTTAAAGGCTTAGAACTTCCTAAAAAAGCTCTTTCTTGCCCCACACCGAACCGCCAGTGCCAGGAGGCGCCGTCTGGTCGGAAAGAATGCGTTAGTGAAAGGAAGCATACACAGACCACTGACATCAGAAAGGTGAAGGGGAGAAAGGGGAGAGAGATGAAGGGGTAAGTGGAGGGAAGAGCGGAAGGGAAGGCGCCCGAGGGGAGTCCACCTTATATTCTTTTTTTTTTCTTTTTACATTCTTTTCTTTTTTCTTTTTTTCTGTGTTTTTCCTCTTTCCTTTCTCTCTGATTTGAGATTGTATAAAGCCGAGCACCAACAAACTGTACCTTTAATCATGATGAAGGCCAGGTTCTAGGCCGAAATAAACCACATTGTGACCGCTTACGGAGGATGTACTGGACTATACATATATATATATATATATATATATATATATATATATATATATATATATTTATTTATTTATTTATTTAGGGGAGAATGAAGGCGAAAAACGTACTTTCACATATATTTTTCTCGGGAGCACTTGCGAAAAGATGGATTTTAAAAATTTGTAAAAGAGACAATGGGAGAGACGCGAGTGTGAGGATAGAAACACGTTATCACACGAAACAAAACGGCAAACAGTAATTTGACACTCAGAATTCACTCCCCCCCCCCCCCCCATCAGAAAAACATGTACGTACACAAAAAGCGCTATACAGCGATACCGTAAAATTGATTCAAGTCGAGTTCCTTTTTATGCCTTAAACTATCTCTAGCCAAAACGGCCTCTCGGTGGCCACTCATATTCTCTCGCGATAATAGACCATTTTTTGTATTCTTAGGCCACTCTCAGAGGTACGACTAAGTGGCACCGCCTCACCGTCATCGTTGCCGGCGCGCATCCGCTTGACGATCGACTCGTCTGCGTTGCCGGGCCATGGTTTTATCTGTCATCTTCGGCATCGCAAGGCCCCGCTCGTCTGGAACTCTCCCGCTGACGCGTCGACTCAGCTGACTGGCGTGGGCTGCTTTTTTCGTAATGCTATATGGGGACGCTACAACTACACCAGGAACTGCTGCGTAGGAAGCGGCAAGTCTGGGCAGCCTCACTCGGGACCATCTACGAGGTCAACGGCCACTTCCCGGCTCTTTTCACGCCGCCATCCTCAGAACCAGACAGTCATGCTGCTCTTGACGCCGTAACGATGCTCGTTTCCCTCGTCTTTGCATCTCGGCGTCCCAACACACAGTGCCAACTCATCCCCTGGAATTTTTCTTCTCGGCATGGGTCGCGTGCCACAAGCCTTTTTTCAACCAATCTCTTGCGTTTACAAGGCTGGTACGCATGCTCTCGGGTGACTTTTTCTCCTCGCGCACCGTCACCGCATTTCCACGTTCAGCACGCGCCTCGTGTCTCTCCTTTACTCATGCACGTGTGAAACGCAGTTGTCTGTAACGTTTCAGCTGGAGGGCCTGCCTTCGTCAGAGTATTATTTGCGTAACAAGGGGAGTTTCGAAGTTCATTGAACCGATAGTCAGTCGAATAAAGTGGCAGGATGAGCTGCCTTACGGGCGATCTCGAAGTCAGTGGTCTATCGAGTAAACGGAGCACGCCCCACCTTCGTTGAAACATCCATGGCTTTTGAGCAATGGAAGCGCGAACAGCGCAAACACGCACCCTCGTTCTCAGTGTGCTCGAATCCCCAATGTGAAAAAGAAGGAAAAGTGGCACCACTATCTTTTGAAAGAAGTGGGCGTGGGCGGTGTGAATTATTCACTGTAGTATTGCTGTCGTTTGGAAGGTAGGAACAGCTCATACTCCAGACTAGCAACAAGTTGGCTGCCAGTGCCCGTTATCGCCAGTCTGTTCCCGCCACCATGTTTCGCGCAGCGTTGCCAAGCTCTGCCCTGCTTTTTAGGTGTGTCTGTGTAGAACAGTGAGTTCTGGCAAGCGTTTCTCTTTTTGTGACTACTTTTGCGCGTTTTGTGCGAAATTGAAGACGCTTCACCACCACCAAAGAAAAATAGCTGTGCCAGCCACTCACTAACGCATTAGACAGCGTCTCCAACCGCTTTTTACTGGAGTCCATTGCCAGCCTCGGTCTCGGTAAAAGGTTCCAGGCATACATTCGTTCCTTCCTACAAGACCTAAAAGCCAAGATTTGAATATCGCAACTTACATCGGACACCTATACATTACGTTTCAACGGGACACCACAAGGGGCAGTCATTTCTCTATTCTTTTTTAACATCACAATGAAGTCTGACAAACTCCGCAACATTCCTTGCATAAGCCACGCTATATACGCAGATGACATCACCATCTGGTGCCCGGGAGGCTCCTTGGCGGAGTTATAGCAGGCCCTTCAAACCGCTTTCGATACCACACAAGCCTACCTCAAAAAAAATGGCAGCATATCCACGGAGTGAATGATGGAGAGTGGGGCGAAGCATCCGTCTGTCCATTCGTTCTTGCTTCCGTCCGTCCATGCGTCCGTCTGGGTGACCATTCCTGCGTCCATCCGCCCATACGTGCGTGCGTCTCTTCGTGCATCTGCACGTACATCCGTGCGTCCATCCCGGCGTTCGTTCATGCATCCGCCGCTGCGTCTGTCCATGCGTCGATCCGTCCGCGCAGCCACCCGTGCATCCGTTCATGCATCTGTCTCTGTGTCCATTTTTCCATCTAGTCAACACTCTAAGTAACCCCAAGTCTCATCTTTTCATCATATATTACGCATATAAAAGAGCCGTAATCCAGCGGAAATTTCCACGACTAAACAAGAGGTGGCACACGCACACTTTCTTACAGCTCGCGCTTCGTGTCTACTTCCTACCTTTAACCACTTCGACTTCATGGTATATACTAGTTCACTGTATTCATGGCACTGTGGCCCAATGCTCACTAAACCTTTCTAAAACGAAGGAGGTTACGCCCAGCGAGCATAACGTAGCAACCCTTTTTTGTCAGATAGTGCTCAATGTACAGGCCAACGGCTGCTAAAAGGGAATGAGACACGGGAGAATCTGGCTTTAAGTTAACGCACACGCTGCGAATTTTTATTGTTCAACAACGCACAGGAGAAATCTCCCACCGGCAGCACCTTGCAGCTCTACGAGGGACGAACGGCTGCCACTTTAAGGAGCTTCGCCCCTAAAACACTGGACTGCGACTGTCGCCCACGAAATCAGAGTTGATACCAGCCATCTCGCCAAGGCGTTCCTAACTTAACGCTCTTATATCAACTACCCATAGCGCTACACGCCAAAGACTGGCAACGAGTACCCCGCGTGGACCCCATACGCTTTCTCGGCCTCCTAATCGAGGCCACTGGCTGCCATGCACGAACACTAACACACGTCAAAGCAAAAACAGAAAACATGTTCCGACCGAGTCAGCGAGTCTTGGGTCGCAGACGAGGCCTTCGAGAGGCCAACCTTCTCCGCTTATACCAAGCGTTCCTGATAAGCCACATCAATTACGCCGTCTCTGCCTACAACTGGACGAAAGTGGAAAAGATAAACGTAAACACGCTTATGTGAAAAACATTAAACAAGTCTTTGGCTTACCTCAAAACTGTAGTACTTCCCGCCACGACCAACTAGGTATGCGCAACAACATCGATGAAGTGATCGAGGCGCAGATCACGACCCAAGTGATCCACCTCTCCTCCTCCAAGGCAGGCCACCAACTTCTAAGCAAGGCTGGCATGTCCCCACATCCCTAACTTGAACGCGCAGTAACCCTCCCAAAAGCTGTCCACCCCACCTAAATGGTAAACCTATTTCTGCGAAATGTTCACCCATAACACAACGAAGAAAGACGCCTGGCGCGTGATCGCGCGATTCTCAACCGTACCACTGCGAATCGGAACTCTACCGTCTTTGTTGATGCAGCGTAGTACAGTAACTCCTCTGTCTTCGCACTAGTGGTAGTAGATGGCGATGGAGCCCTATGCTCAGCCGCCTCGGTTACGCTAGCAACGAGCGCCATAGCCGAGCAGGTTGCTATAGCTTTAGCAATGGTCGGCCCCTCACGCACCCATGTTTTCACAGACTCTCGCGCCGCCATTCGGCTTTCGAAAGCAGCAACATCGCTCGTAAAGCAGCCCACATTTACAAACAGGCAAATTCATATGTTTGCGCTATCTCTCTTCGTTTCCCGGCCACATGAACAAGGATGTCCACCCACAGCAACTCAACCTCACGGAAATGGCTTATGATTAAGAGTGAGAACTGACCTGCCGCGACGATCAATCAGCCACCGAAGACCCGGGCCCAGACGTACAGTTTAATGATCCTTTACTCATCTTTCACGAAATTACTTCTTACTACCGAAACAATAGAAGCCAATACCCTTTGCTAAATCCAAAGCTCAAACGCGTGCAAGACGTAGCTTTTCGCATGCTTCAAATGAGATGGTACCCATCTCAGCCGTTACAACTCAGACAGATTCACAATGCTCAGACTGCTCAGAAGCGGACTGTTCACTCGAACAGATACTCTGGCAATGTCCTGCGTTACCTCGAGGACCTCTCATCAGTGAGTCCGACTGAGAGGAGGGACTCAGGAGCCCCACACAGTTTCAGAAATCAACAAGAGGCAGCCCAGAGGGCCCAAGAACTGGCGGGACTCCACAACGTTCCCGCCCCGACTCGGGCGTCACCTACAATAGCGGCTGCTAGAACGTCCCTCGTGGACAACATGGTGGCTTAAACTCCTCAAGACCATTTAATATAGTTCTTCATTGGCTGGCTTGCTGGCTGGCCGGCTGGCTGGCTGGCCCGCTGGCCGGCTGGCCGGGCGACCGACCGACCGACTGACCGACTGACTCCCAGCCAGCTATATTGTAAGCAAACAACAGCGTCCCTCCTCGACTTGTGGGAGGACTGTCTTGTAACACGAAACGCCTGTATGAAAAACTGCTCGCCATACAGTGGAGTCCGCCAGGGGGGCGGAAGGGGTTTACGCGTGTTTGTGTTGGCTGAATTCTCCTGTCTCTCATTCCCCAGTAGCAGCCAATGGCATGTACATGGAGCAATATCTGACAAGAAAGGAATGAAAACATGCGAGATGGTGGTATTTGGAGTGTTGAATAGATAGACGAACGGGCACAGAGACAAATTCATGGATGGATGCATGAACGGACGCAGGGGTGGATGCCTGGACGAACGCAGGGACGGACGCATGAACAGACACTCGCACGGACGGGCGGTTGGACGCACGGATGGTCACACAGACGGACGCATGGACAGACGGAAGCAAGAACGAATGGACAGACGAATACTTCGCCGCACTCTCCATCATTCACTCCGTGGATATGTTGCCATTTTTTTAACGGTAGCAATTCAGAAATATTTATAGGACCAGAGTCGTCTGTGCCGCTAAAGCGGGACGTTTTGCCTGCCACAGAAAGTAATTGTTTCGATTATTGGCTTCAACTTCTTGCGGTTTTCTTCCGCCTGCTTTTAACGCCGTAGTCAAGGTTTGTCGAGATGTCATGCTGTGAGCGGGACCAGACTGCTAAAAAGTTCTCCGACAGCGTTGTTGACATGGCGTAGTAAACGCTGGATGCATGGCTCGTAAAGTCGTCCATGGCTTTGTTGTATTTGGTGAACTCCTTAGTCACAAAAGAGCCCAAGCGCTGCCGATCTCTCTTTCCCGCACACTCGCCCACAAAGACTACGGAGTATTTGCATAGGGCTCCCTGAAGCTTCTCTGAATAAACGAGCCAGGGGTAACGATCTACCCTGTAAGGTTGGAATTTCAGATTTCTTTTTCCAGTGATCGAATAGTTATAGTTAGCAGGAAGGGTTCACGGATTGAGCAGCAGCCTCTCATCGTTGCTGGATCATTTACATTCTTAATCTTTGAGGCAAACAGTCCGAAGTCGAAAATGTTTGCACTTGTCGCAAAGACTGAATGTTAACCATAGCGTATAAGTGCCATGCCACTCACCTTGCTGGCACTTTGCGCAGCGTTTGTTGATGAAAATGGGTCACATGGAGCTGCACTGCACTTGACATCATCAGCCGGCGACGTGTAGTTGTTGTGCTTGTGTTGTTTCTCGGATGATTCGAATAGGCCGGCGCATTCTCCTGAGTTGCTACAGAAGTTCCGACGTGCTTGGCTTTCCACCTGTGCTGAGGAAAGGGAAGCTTTGTCCTCCGAAAGAGACAGCTTTTCTGCATCAGCTTCATCCGTTCGCATATTTTGAAGTAAGACGAAAATCTCGTTTGTTTTGCTGTTGAAGAGATTCTTTTCATTTTGCTGCCGCAGTCATGTGCACGCAGACAGAAGTGACCTGTGGCTCCGAGGAGATGTTTGCTTCTTCTTTTACTGCCAGACGAGAACGGCGGATGATGTTTCTCTTGCCCGCTTTACAGCGGCTAGAATCCTCTTATTACACGTGGCACCCCAAAAATGTAATGTAGAAGCTATGGTGCCCGCGGGAGGGCCCGCGGTACCCTCCTGACATGAAACGTTTCCTCTTTGCCGTGAAAGGCCAGTACAGTACATCTCTGGTGCCGGGCTGTGTGGTGGGGGCTTCGCTTTGTGCGTGGGTTAGAGACACGTATACTTTGCGTGTACAGACAAGATAGAATTTCGCATTAGTGGTTAAGGTTGTTCGAAGAAGCTTGGATATGCCAGGCGTTTAGTAGAAGTTGTCTATGGTGATTCGTTTAGGTGGCGCGGACATTAGTTTGTGAAAAGTTCATACAGTGATCTGCGTCTTCGGAATGACACCCCTGAGGTGTCACCCACTACGGTGATCTAGTGCCTAAGGCACTCGCCCGTTGACTCGAAGGTAGCGGGGTCGAACCCCGGTCATATCGCTACAATGGCTCCGTCCTTCGAAGAGCGAAGCATACTTGGATTCATAGAACCTCCTCCCTGCCGGTCCGACCAACACCTTTTGCCCCCACTCATGTCACGGTCTCCTTCCTCACGGCCTTCTCATTGAACATTCCGGAATGAAGGGTGAGGCAATAGCGCTACGCAAGCTTGTGCTGCCACCTCTCCGACGTGGTGCAGGTGCTCTTCCCAGTCTGACCTTATCCCTTCGTGCTGCGGCAAAGTGAACTCAGCGCCCCACAAGTTCCTCATAAAGAGTCATCAGTTATGTCAATATTCAACCTCCAAGCCCTAGGATGTCGAGTGGACATGGACTTGTGTGGTACAGGTGGATTCATTATGCGCCGGCTAATGTTGCAGAGTTGGTGGAAGAGAGAGGGCGTGGAATCCGGCGGACCGCCGAGCGCCGAGGTTGTTCCCTGAAGGCAAAAATGCTAATCAGCGTATAAAGTAATTCCTTCCTTAAGCTTGGGCTGGTCACTGCTTCAGGCACAATGTTTTAGCAGTGTTCTACCGGCCTCAACAACCCGAAGCCGACACTTGCGGTCCGTACAGAAAGCGTCCTAACCGCTGCGCGGTGAAAGACAAAAAGTGAGGGAGAGAGACAGAGCGGCTCAACAAACGAGGAGGGGGAGGGGTAAAGTGCAAAGCTGCAAAAAATGGCGTGTGGACGCAAGGTTGTGTGAGGGGGTTCAGGTGTTCTTGTAAAGGGGAAAGTTTGAGCAAAGGCAGAAAAGGAAAGCAAAGTCAGGAAACTTCTATTCACATTCGTATCGCAAAAAATAAGCAGACAAAAACACAGAAGGACAGGCGCTGGCTCCTGTCCTGTATATGTGTTCCGTCTGTGTCTCCGTCTGGTTCTTTTTTGCGCTACAAATACGGATACAAGTGACTCGAACCAACTAGCCTGCATCAGCACTTTGAATGTCAAGAAAGTTGCGGTGTGAAAAAAATTCGCAGATTCCACGTACAGTGGGAATCAATGATATGCGAAGCACGAATGAGACAGGTTGATATGTCACTTTAAAATCCGCACAACGTTTCAAGGTGGAGCTAAATGATGCCGTACATGACTTCCATGTCATGATTACCATGTTTGGATGTGTCGTTTACCTGTGTCATCTATTCACGTCACGTGATACGAAATTAGGTATATGTGGAGCTAGCAAAACACCCCTGAGCACGCTATGAACGTGGTATGTCGTCATGTTCTAACATGACACGCGTGTCAGGATTATCATGTTTGCACCAGTCACATATTTCATCATTCATTGACGTCACGTAACACCACATTCAGTTTATGTAGAGCTAGCAAAACGGCTGAGAGCTCCTCATGAAGGACCCAATATACTCCAGTGTAGCGTTGACGCGCGCGTACGCTGGGCACAGAGACGCAACGATAGGAAAGCGCCAGCACTCTATATACAGTCTGACGCCAGGCGCGAACGGCACGACCAGCGTCCGTCGGCGCGGCCCGACAGCAACTGGTGCGAAATGCGACATGGTGCATTTCGCGCTGATGCGTTACCCAGTCAACACTGTCTTCCTCTTTTAGTGATGCAGGGACGCCGGACGCGCTGAATAGCGCATGCGCCAAAGCAACACAGCGCGCCGCGCGCCTGTGAGTATAAGGCAGGACCAGCGCCTGGCGCGTTAACGCCGGCGTAACGACCCAAAATGAATGCCGGCGAGCATGCGCACCGCGTCAGGTCAAAATGTATTGGCGCCTTGACTGTGGCATGTGGTCACGTTCTCGCATGACAGACAACATATGATTATCATGTTTGCATCAGTCACATACATTAGTCATCCATTGACGTCATGTAATACCAAATTTGGCACATGTGAAGCTAGCGAAACGGCCGCGAGTGCATGATCAGCATAGCATGTAGTCATGTTGTTACACGACATGCATCTCATGTTTCTCATGTTTGCACCAATATGATACCTTCGCCATCCGTTCTCGTCCTATAATACCAAATTTGGTATAAATGAAGCTAGCGAAACCACCGCCAGCGAATTGTGAGCCAGGCATGTAGTCATGTTGTTACATGACACGGCATCTGATGATTATTATGTTTGCACCGGTCACATACCTCCGTCATTCATTCACGTACTGCTATACCAAAGTTCGTATATGTGACGCTAACGAAACAATCACGAGCGCATCTTGAGCGTGGCATGTATTCATGTTGGTACATGACACGCATGTCATGATTTTCATGTTGGGGTCTGTCGTTTGTGTTTGCCATGCAATCATGTAGATAGATAGATAGATAGATAGATAGATAGATAGATAGATAGATAGATAGATAGATAGATAGATAACGCGTTCGATGCTCTAACCACTGAGCTACCACAGCAGCCTATATAGATAGATAGATAGATAGATAGATAGATAGATAGATAGATAGATAGATAGATAGATAGATAGATAGATAGATAGATAGATAGATAGATAGATAGATAGATAGATAGATAGATAGATAGATAACGCGTTCGATGCTCTAACCACTGAGCTACAACAGTGGCCTAGATAGATAGATAGATAGATAGATAGATAGATAGATAGATAGATAGATAGATAGATAGATAGATAGATAGATAGATAGATAGATAGATAGATAGATAGATAGATAGATAGATAGATAGATAGATACGCTCAAAGTCGCCGAACTTCGCTAAGAAATGCTTCGCATTTAAAACTCTGGCAGCTGGTGGTCGTTCTGCAGGCGTCTAAGTATTTTAGTATCAGCCGAAAAGGTAAAGCTTGAGAAAAAATGGCAGTATATCCACGCGGTGATTGGTGGAGAGTGGGACGAAGCATCCGTCCGACCATTTGTTCTTGCTTCCGTCTATCCTTGCGTCCGTCTGTGTGACCATCCGGGCGTCCATCCGCCCATCCTTGCGTGCATCTGTTCGTGCGTCAACACTTCCATTCGTGCGTCCATCCCTGCGTTCGTCCATTCATCCACCCCTGCGTCCTTCCATGCGTCCATCTGTTTGTGCAGCTATCCATGCGTCCGTCCATGCATCTCTCGGTGTGTACATTCGTCCATCTAGTCAACACTCCAAGTACCACCATCTCGCATCTTTTCATCATATATTCCGTATATAGAAGCACCTCCATCCAGCGTACATTCCAAGGAATAAACGAGAGGTGGCACACGCACACTTTCTTACGGCTTGCGCTTCGTGTGTAGTTCCAACCTTTAACCACCACGAGTTCTTGGTATATACTAGTTCACTGTATTCATGGCGCTGCGGCCTAACGCTCGTAAACCTTTCTCCGTCCATTCGTTCTTGCTTCCGTCTTTTCATACGTCCGTCTGTGTGAGCGTCCGTGCGTCTGTTCATGCATCCCCACGTCCATCCGTGCGTCCATCCCTGCGTTCGTCCATGCATCCACCCCTGCGTCCGTCCATGCGTCAATCCGTCCAAGCAGCCATCCGTGCGTCCGTCCATGCATCCGCCTGTGTGTCCGTTTGTACATCTTGTCAACACTCCAAGTACGACCATCTCGCATCTTTTCATCATATATTCGGCATATAGAAGCACCACCATCCAGCGGACATTCCAAGGACAAAACGAGAGGTGGCACACGCACACTTTCTTAAGGTTTGCGCTTCGTGTCTGCTCCCACCTTTAGCCACCTCGAGTTCATGGTATATACTAGTTCACTGTATTCATGACACTGCCGCCCAACGCTCTCTAAACCTTTCTAAAACCAAGGAGGTTACGCCCAGCGAGTATAACGTAGCAACCCTTTCTTGTCAGATAGTGCTCAATGTACACGCCAATGGCCGCTAATGGGGAATGAGAGACAGGCAAATTCGGCTTTTAGTTATAGCGCACGCTGCAAATTTTTTACTGTTGAACAACGCACGGGAGAAATCTCCCACCAGCACCACCTTGCAGATGAAAGCGAAAGACATGTTACGCACTACTACGAGGGACGACCGGTGCCACTTTAAGGAGCTTGGCCCTAAATTTCGGGGGGGGGGGGGTTTGAACCCCCTCAATCCCCCATCTAACTACGGCCATGAGAAAGTCCACCTTTGTTTGTCTACGCTGCGTTTGGTCACTGCATCTATGGTCGTCATCAAATCGCTTACGAACAGGGGTTGCGATGCAGCATGGCTCGAGCTTCTCGGCAGACAAATTTGCTCCGAGCTTGCTCTGCGGTGGCAGTGGCATAAATACAGTGCGGAGCGCGTCACAGCAGCTTTGATAAAAGTGGCTACAAGAACGCGCGTGGCGTTGGTAACGCATGTGGGATATTTGCGGCGTTAAGTAAAGGAACACCGCGTGAAAACTCGTGAGTGCCGCCACTCAGTCAACATTTCAACAGTGCAGTGACGTCATTGTGATTGTCGTGCTGCATTTTTGCCAACTCAACATGTGCCTCTCGCAGGCATTCGTGGGCGTATGTCCTCTTTTGCATAGGTTCTTTCGTTACACCTGCAGCGTGGATATTTCTACTCTCGAAGGCAGCAAAGCTGCACACACAGCACTCTCGTGCTGCTCGTTTCGCTTCTATCAAGTATTGCAGATGAATACAAGGACAGGTGGTCACCAGGGGCGCTCGCATCTTGTCGGCAATAGAGTTACTGCATATGCTCCCTACGGAAGCAAAGTTGCGCATAGGTGCGCCAGTATGTTCCACGGTTGTGCTGTGAAGCCACTCGTCGTGCACGCAGAAGAAAAATGCGGCACGATTGTCTGGCGCGGACGGCATGCTGCAGACGTTTTTCAAACGCGCTGAACAAGATTCCACAGTTGCAGTGAGGCGGTATGTTGCTTTAGGTAGCGAAAATGCTTGAGGCCATCCGTCCGCTGGATGGCGGTGCTTCTATATGGAGAATTTTTGAAGGAACATTTGCAGATTGCATATTTGCAGGAAGACTTTTTTATCAATGAAGATTTGCAGAGATTGGTGGACATCTGTGGTAATGAGGGAGATAGGTTAAATTTCAGATTCAGTAAGGAAAAATCAGCAGTCCTAATTTTTAATGACAATGAAGGCAGTGAGCTTAGAATACAGGAGATCACGCTAGAGATAACAGATAAATACAAATATCTGGGCGTATGAATAAGCAATGGGGCCGAGTACCTAAGGCCACACGAAATATACGTGTCGACTAAAGGTAACAGGAATGCACCGGAAATAAAAAACAGGGCACTGTGGAATTACAATAGGTATGAAGTTGTGAGAGGAATGTGGAAAGGGGTCATGGTTCCTGGTCTGACGTTCGGCAATGCGGTCTTGTGCATGAGATCCAAAATTCAAGCAAGATTAGAAATTAAGCAATGTGGAATAGGTAGGCTTGTCTTAGGAGCTCACGGGAATACACCAAATCGGGGAGTACAAGGTGATATGGGATGGACATCATTTGAGGGCAGGGAAGCTAGCAGCAAGAAAATTTGAGAAGCGACTGATAGAAATGGGGGAGGAGCGTTGGGCTAGGAAGGTATTCAGCTACTTGTACATGAAGAATGTTGATACAAAATGGAAGAAGCGAACCAGAAAATTGACTGGTAAATACTTGGAAAACAGCAGGGGGCCAAACCAAAAAGAATTATCGGTTAAGAAGAAGGTGAAGGAAGCTGAGACAGATATGTGGAGAATTGGCATGATTAAAAAGTCCGCACTAGAGATCTATCGAACTTTTAAGCAGGAAATTGCCAAGGAAAGGATCGATGATAATACTCGAGGTAGTTCTATAATCTTTGAGCCCAGGACGGGAGTGATTGCGAACCAAGACATATCGGGCCAAATACGAAGAAGTAGACACATTATGCAGCGCAAGTGAAGAGGAAGAAGAAACTGTCGAATACTTGCTAATGTTCTGAAAGGACTTCACCCTATAGTTCAGGATGATGGCACAGAGTTTTTCAAAGCACTGGGGTTTAGGGACAGGGAGGGCAAAATGGACTTCAAACGGGTAGACTTAACCAGAAGGAGGTTATCTGATTGGTGGCTAAAGTCAAGGCACGAGTGAAAATCAAACCCTTCGCTGCAATGTACGAATCCTCAACCGCACTATTTAAGGGGAAAAAATCTAGTTTTTGGTTCAATAGTTATTACGGCTTGGCGGCGCTAGCCACCATTTGATATATATGGTACAGCCATATCAATCAAAGCATACATCCATCGAATATATGATGAAAAGATGCGAGATGGTGGTACTTGGAGAGTTGAATAGATGGACGAATGGACACACAGATAGATGCATGGATGTACGCATGAACGGACGCAGGGGCGGATGCATGGACGAACGCAGGGATGGACGCACAAACAGACGGACGCATGAACGGGCGAAAGCAAGGACGAATGGACGAACGAATTCTTCGCCCCACTCTCCATCATTCACTCCGTTGATATGCTGCCAATTTTTTTAAATGCGAAGCATTTCTTACCGAACTTCGGTGACTTTGAGCGTATATATCTATCGATTTCTCTGTCTATATATCTAGTCGTCTACGACTTTTAGCTTTCTTGGCCGTTTTAATAATGGTATCGATACTAAACTTGGTCTAGCATAACATGACTGTATGACGGACATACTTGTCTAGTCATAACATGAAAATCAAGCATTTTATGTCATGAATGTCATGATTTACATTTCATGGTCCTGCAGCTCTCCCGGTGGTTTCGTTCACATGCCATGTTGCGAAACTGCTATGGTAAGGCATCATTGCATGGCGAACACAAGCGACAGGCCCTAACATGAAAATCATCACATGCGTGTCATGTACCAACATGACTACATGCCACGCTCACGATAGAGTCGCGTCCGTTTTGCTAGCGTCACATATACCAAATTTGGTATTACAGTACGTAAATTGATGACGAAGTTGTGTGACTCGTGCAAACATGATATTCATGAGATGTCTGTCATGTAACAACAAGACTACATACTACGCTCATGATGCGCTGGTGGTCGTTTCGCTACCTTCACTTATAGCAAATTTGGTAATACGGGACGTGAATGGATGACGAAGGTATAATACTGGTTCAAACACAATAAACATTAGATGCGTGTCATGTAACAACATGATTACATGCTACGCTCATGATGCGCTTGCGGCCGCTTCGCTAGCTTCACATGTCCCAAACTCGGTATTACGTGACGCCAATGGATGATGAAGGTTTGTGACTGGTGCAAACATGGTAATCCTGAGATGCGAGTCATATGAGAACAGGACTATATGCGACAGTCAAGGCGCCAGTACATTTTAACGTGACGCGGTCCGCGCGCTCGCTGGCGTTCATATCGTCGCGTCCTGCCGGCGTTACCACGCCAGGCACCGCTCCTGCCAAATGCTCGCAGGCATGCGCCACGCTGCATTGCTTTGACGCATGCGCATTTCAGCATGTCCGGCGTCCCTCCGTGATGAAAAGAGGTAGACGTAATGTTGTCAGGATAGCACGTCAGCACGAAATGCAGCATGTCGCATTTTGCGCTGGTTGCCGTCGGGCCGCGCTGACGAATGCTGGTCGCGCCTGGCGTCAGACTATTCACCTTTTCATAAACGCCTCCCTGGGTGCCGCCATAGCCCACCTTGGGCTGAGCAAATTTGCGCGTGACCTTTTCAAAATGCAGTGGCAACGCTGCGCCCTTAGTCTTTGTACTCTCGCGCACAGCCCATCATGGCGGTGTTTTTTCCTTCCTGTGAAAAGGTGTATACAGTGCTCGCGTTTTGCTAACATAGCGTCGCTGTGCCCAGCGTGCGCCGGCGTCAACGTTACATTTGAGGTAATTACGCCCTTCATGTGGGGCCCATGGCTATTTTCCTAGCTCTATATACCCAATTTGTGGATACATGACGTCAAATGAAGACGCAATATATGACTTGTGAACACATAATAATAATGACACGCGTGTCATGTAAGAACATGACAACCTACCACGCTCATAGCGTGTTTGTGGCCATTTCACTAGATGCACATTTGCGAAATTTGGTATCTCGCGACGTGAATAGATGATGAAGGTAAACGATACATTCAAACATGATAATCACGGCACGGAAGTCATATACGGCATCATTTACCTCCACTTCGTAACGTTCTGTTGATTTTAAAGTGACATAAGAAAATTTCTCATTCGTGCTTCGCATATCATCGATTCCCACTGCACGTAAGATTCACCAATTTCTTTTATATTCCTCTTTTCGTACACGCACTTCTCCTGAAACGTCGAATGCTTGTCACAGCGTTCCTGTGTGACACGGACCGCGTGTCACTGGCCAATGCCTCCTAGAAAAAAAAAAATGGTTGCATATCTACGAAGTGAACGATGAAGAGTGGGGCGAAGCATCCATCCGTTTGTTCGTTCTTGCTTCCGTCCGTCCATGCGTCCGTCTGTGTGACCGTTCACGCGTCCGTCCGCCCGTTCGTGCGTACGTCTGTTCGTGCGTCCGCACGACCATATGCGTGCCCTCGCCCATCCCTACGTTCGTCCATGCATCCACCCCTAAGTCCATCCATGCGTCCATTCGTCCGTGCAGCCATCCATGCGTCTGTCCATGCGTCTGTGTGAGTGTCCCTTCATCCATCTAGTAAACTCTCCAAGTACAATCATCTCGCATCTTTTCATCGTATATTCCGCATATAGAAGAACCGCCATCTAGCGGACATTCCAATGACTAAACGAGAGGTGGCACACGGACACTTTCTTACGGCTTGCGCTTTTCGTCTACTTCCCACCTTTAACCACCTCGAGTTCATGGTGTATACTAGTTCACTGTATTCATGGCATTGCGGCCCAACGCTCGCTTAATCTTTTTGCAACCAAGAAGTTACGCCCAGCGAGCATAACGTAGCAACCCTTTCTTATCAGATAGTGCTCAATGTACATGCTAATGGGGAATGAGAGAGGGGAGAATCTGGCTTTTAGTTAACGCGCACGCTGCGAATTTTTTATCGTTCAACAACGCACAGGAGGAATCACCCACCGGCACTACCTTACAGGTCAAAAGGTAAGACTGGTTACACCCTACGACTACGACTACGACTACAATGGACGAACGGGTGCCACTTTAAGGAGCTTCGCCCCTAGAGCTATGCTTGGAACGTGGCTCTTTCTTCAATTGAGAGCTTGCTGCCAGTACAAAATCTTGGAGGCCATGCCTCCTACCACGTCTTGCGACCGTCCGCCGCGTGGGACCCCTCGCTTCAGTACCACTCTCACGTTACATTACCCTACTCTATCACGTGACGTCACAGCTGCTCGGAGGCAACTGTCAGGCCATTGCTGTGTTCGCAGGGGGCGACCGCCACAGGCGTTCTCCTCCGTACCGGAGGGGCGAGTAAAATCCGAAGGTAGGGTGGTGCGTTTTTGGCTCACGTTCCAGCTATAATTTTTCTAGAAGGCGTTGCACTGGCACGCCGGTGCGCGTTCCTTGCGCTGAGCTTGTGCGTGTTCCCGTGCTTACGTGACACGCACACAGCGTTTTCGTCGACGAGCACCGCTGAGAGCTCAGATGATGGGCGTCTCTTGCACTGCCAGTCCCCAGTCATGGCAGGGTGCACTTCTGCACTTAGCGCAACGACAAACAAGTGAAAGAAGATGCCTCCGGTTTGATAACACTACCCAACAAGACGCTATGACTGGTTACATCGTAACCAGTGAAATGTAGCGCACCGAGGGGTGGATTTTACTCTTTCGTACTGTTGGTTCACTTATAAGGGGGTGTTGCCAGATTTCCCGAAGAGCCCGAGATGTGGCCCGCACCGGAACGTCTGCCTCCTTCTCCCTGTGTATATATAAATAATAAGGTTTCTCTCTTTCTCTTTCTCGCCAAACTCGGCCGATCCTGTAAAGTGCCCCGCATCTTTTTATCTATGGCGTCGGCTTGCTCCTTTGCCGTTTCAATGCAAGCATCAAGTTGTATGATCGCACCCATGTTAAAAACTTTTGAACCCTTCTCATATTGAAATTCTCTTCTGTGGCCGCTCACGACAGCATAGTCTTGCAAAGAAAGTTGCAGCGACCTTCGAAACATGTAAACACAAACCACAATGCACAAACATATTCACAAAACGGCAGCCACACGTGCTCAGGCGTTGACAGTTTTGCCAGTTTCGCTGCTTAGTTACGTAAAAGCCAAATATGTATTATTATGTATGTATAAACACTTTATTGAACTGTTTATACAAAAATAACAGACGCAAGGGGGCAATTGAGCGCATATATATATTCCACACGCACGATAACACAAAAAAATCACGATTTGCAGCGCCAACCAATTTTAGCAAGAAATACCCTACCCGCTCAATACCCATCTCTGTCAAGTCGAAGTAGCTGTGACATTTCGACGTCGACTCGATGCCCTTTCAAAAGGGTCTCTGTGACACCGGTATAAATGATCAAGGCTGCCCAGGGCTTATTCGCAATTTTCACTGATGGTGACGCCACCATGAGGCATCCGTCGTAACTGTCGTTTGAGGGATTCCCACGCAGCCAGCCCATGCAATCGTTCAGCCGGCCTCAGTTTGGCAGTTTGCTGGTACTGTGTATTGTGTCGGTGGCGATTTTCACTGCGGTTATTCTGAATTTGGTAGTGAACTACCGAAGATTGACAGGTGCTGCGAGTCGTAGTAGCAATTAATTACTCTTTACTGTTTGCTTGCTGAGCTACAAGAATTACGAAACGTGTTGGATGCTGCTGTGCAGACGCCGTGCAGTCAAAAGCGAGGTTTCCTGCTTTGCACGAGCACGGCCGCTTGATCTTCTCCAGCCATGGCATGAGCAGCGTTCACGAAGCTGTGCGTGCATTCCTTCACACTGCAGCGGACGATGTGCCCAGCGTTCAAAACTTCTTTTCCTTCATTAATACGCCGCACATGCGCTTCTCAACACATAGTGTGGGATATAATACATGCTAGAGTAAACGACTTTCTCAGCAAAGCCTTTACAATACGGTGGCTGCAGCCAAAAATACAACGCAGTTCGAAGTTACGGGCACACCGGTGGCGGCTGCCGGCGCACCGGCTGCACCATCCCCCACACGACAGCCATGTGGGGCTTGCATTAGCACCCCCTCTCTAGGCGGTGAAAGTTGCGAATATATGAGCGACTGGCTTAGGCATCACCCGAATGCGTCATTTTTCACTTTTTGACATTAGACTACAGAGCACTCCTGCAAATCAGTTGGTAGACGCAGCAAGTATTGTCACGAGCAAAACGACACCTACAGCCAGGAGTTCACCGGAACCAGAGCAGCGAAAATGTTCTTTTTTCTTCTCAGCCCAAAACGAGTATGAGCCACAGCGGCTCGTTCATCAGTGGTGGCTTGCGTCATTACGCTCTCTCCCAAGAAGCATCATCTCGATGCTGTACATAAAGGCAAGAAAGTAAAATGAGACGAAAATCACTATGCAAGCAAAATGAATGGCGTAAGGCGGAATAACGTAGCCAGTTGAGGAGTCAAGAGCCAAAGAAGAAATAAGAAAAACAGGAAAGAATGTGAGGAAAAAAAGAAACAAAAAGAAATACGTCAAGTTAACAATTTAAGTCAGTCACTCTACTGGTCTTCCACAGCGCGAAAAGCATTGTTAGAGCGGTTAAACGCGAATGACTTCAGTTTGCGAGAGGCGACGGGAACGTCTCGAAGTCCCTTCTGGAAGAAGCTCGCAAGTAACGTCGCTGAGATGCTGTACGAGCTTGTAAGTGCCGAAATAGCGGCGAAGAAGCTTTTCTGATCGGCCGCGCTGTCAGATAGGGGTCCAGACCCAGACTTCATCACCAGTCTTCAAAATAACTTCACGGTGACGAAGATTGTAGCGGCGCGCGTCTGTGGTTTGGTGATATTGAATATGGTGATGACCGAGTTGACGGGCCTCTTCTGCGCAGAACGCAAATTGGGCGGCATCCGCGTGGTATATTCCTACGTTGTCGGGCAGGAGCTTGGCATCGAGCACCGTCACGACCTCCAACCGTGGAGTAAGCGACGAGATGTGAAACTGGTACTTTCTTGAACTGCCATGTTATACGCAAAAGTTATGTAAGAAAGGAGGGCGTCCAATTTCTTGTGATCGATGTCCACATACATTGACAGCGTGTCTGCAATTGTCTTAATGAGTCGTTCAGTCAGCCCGTTTGCTTGCGGGTGATAACCCGTTGTTAACTATGTTCCATGCCACTTAATTGGAAGACTTCCTGCTGCATCTCTGCGGTGAAAGCTGTCCCTAGATAAGTTATGACGAAAGCTAGCGCACCGTGACGTAAGACGATCCTGTTAACGAAAAATTGGGTGACGTCTGCTGCGGTGGCTTTTAGAAGTGCCTTTGTTTCGCTGTAGCGTGCTAAGTAGTCAGTAGCGACCACAATCAACCTGTTTCCAGACGAAGACGTGAGGAATGACCCCAGCAAGTTCATACCAATCTGAAGAAAAGGCGCCTTCAGTTGGCCTATTGGTTGCTGTAGTCCCGCTGGTACTAAAGGTGGATTCTTACGTCGCTGACAGTCACGACATGTGCGAGCGTAATGCTTCACAGCCTTTGAGAGACGTTGCCAGCACTGGGAGCGTGAAATGCATTGCAGCCTGTGTGTATAGCCGAGGTGTCCGGACGATGGTTCATCAGTACACGCACGTAAAATGTCACCTCGAAGCGTAGTTGGTGCAACAAGCAGATACATAGTTTGTGTAGGATGAAAGTTCTTTTTATAAAGCACTCTGTTGGGGAAACAAAAGAAGGATAGCGAGCGTGCAAAGCTTCGAGGAGGGTGGGAATTGCGCCCTTAAAGGTAGTCAATGAGCGGGATGAGCTCCGACTAATGACGCTGTTGCTCAGCCAAGCTGGTTGCTGATACGACAGAAAGAAAAGTTTTGTCGTTTTCACGGTCCGTGTTGGCATTTTCGACATGTGCACGTGACAGACAGTCGGCTTCAGTGTGTTTCTGCCCAGATTTGTTGACGATGGTGACATCGAAATCTTGTAGCCGAAGGCTTCATCGTGCTAGACGACATGAGGGATCTTTGAGATTCGCGAGCCAACAAAGAGAGTGGTGGTCGCTAACTACCCTGAATGGGTGGTCATACAAGTATGTTCGGAACTTTGTTATGACCCAGACAACAGCGAGGCATTGCTTTTCGGTTGCAGAAACGTTTTCTCCGTTGGGGATAACGTGCTGCTCGCATAAGCGATCATGCGCTCTACGCCATTATGCCACTGAGCTAATACGGCTCCTAGTCTAATGTTTCTGGCGTCCGTGTCAAATTTAGTGTCAGCGCTTTCGTCAAATTACCCAGTACAAGCAGATCCTGGAGAAGGTTCCCGAGGGTGTCAAACGCATGGCAGTGATAGGGACCCTAAACAAACGAAATACCGTTTTTTGTAAGCTTGTTGAGGTGTTCAGCAATCTTTGAAACGTTTTTGGCAAAGCGCCTATAATACCCACAAAGCCCCAAGAAAATCGGCGTAGGTCACGGTTATTTGTGGGCACGGGAATAGCGGCAACGGCGCGGGTTTTCTCCGGATCTGGGCGGAAGCCGGCATGGCTTACAACATGACAGAGGAAGTTCAATTATTCCTATTCATAATGGCATTTCTCGGGTTTGAGAGAAAGCCCCGCTGTTCTAATGGCCTGAAGAACTGCCTGAAGGCGTTGGACATGTTGTTCAAACGTGTCTGCAAAGATCATGACGTCATCACGGTACACTAGATTTGGTTGTCATTTGAGCTCCGTGAGAACCATATCCATCATTCTTTGGAAAGTAGCTGGCGCTGAGCATAGACCGATAGGCAATCCTTTAAACTTGTACAGGTCATCGAAAGTAATAAAAGCCATCTATTCGCGGCTGCACTCATCCATTGCGATTTGCCATTAGACGCTACGCAAATCTGTGGAGGAAAAATATTCAGCGTTGCGTATACATTCCAATGAGTCATTTATCTAGGTTAGAGGATAAACGACCATTTTGGCGACCTTGTTCAGTCCACGTTAACCAACGCAAAAGCGCAACGTACCATCCTTCTTCTTTACCACCACAACTGGTGAAGCCCCGGGACTGGTCGATGGCTGGATGACGTCGTCCTGAAGCATCTTCTGCACTTGGTCACGTATAGCGTGTTGTTCTTTTTGCGACAAACCATAGGCATGTTGTCAAATGGGTCTCTCGGTGCGTTCCCTGATGATACGATGATGAGCAAGTGGTGTCTGTTTAACCTTCGGCTTAGTGTCAAAGCAGTCTTGAAATGAGCCGAATATACGCAAAAGGCTTTCTCGTTGAGCCAATCGTAGACTCTCGCTTATGTCGAGAGTGCTCGCAAAGATCTCGTCAGGGTGGCCATTCGATGAATATGAAACTAACGCGGATGAACCTTCAGCATCGGCAAGTTCTTCAAAATATGCAAACGCAGTGTGTCTTGTGATGTGGCGATATTCGTCACTTAAGTTTGTGACCAGCAGGTGAACACGCCTGTTGCTAAGCAGAATGAAGCCTCGGGCAACACAGATTTGTCGTGAAGTAAGGAGAGACAAAATGGCCTCTGCAAATACAACGTCAGACACGTCCTCTCCCAATTCTACCTTAGGAAAGAGGCTGCTTCAAGGTGGGAGAGTCAGAGAATCGTCGGTAACTTGGAGCGTTTTTTTCAAAATTGCGTACTATCATTTGCAAGCCAAAAAGGATCCTCGAACGACACAAGTAGTTCACGGAGATCGTTGACAGCAACATATTCACGAAGAAGTCCCTTCCCAGATTGAGTGGTCGAGAGCACACGCGCAACACGAGGAAAGAGCCTGCAAATGTCGATGTACGTATTTGAATGCGTGCTGTGCACATACCAGTAGGCATCACCAGATGGCCATCTGCCGTACGCAACTGGGGTCCTTGCCACGGTGTGGTAACCTTCCTCAGTTCAGAATGCCCGTGTGGCGTTCAATTCGGAATAGTCAGCGCCGGTGTCGACGTGGGCGTTGACAGCATGACTGTCGACGAAGACAGCGAGAAACGATCTTTCTGATGCCGGAGAACACTGCAAAATTGGAATGGTCCTCGTCGGGTCATTGCGTCGGAGGAGGGTCTTTTACAGTGTACCGGATCACGACTTCACCCCCAGAAGTCGCCGTTTCTAGTTACCCCTTCAGGGACTTGGTGACCGGCTCCTGAATGGAGCGGAAGACGACGAGGGCAAACTGGGTGACGTAGACCGGTGAGGCGATAGTGATCTTAAATGGCGCTGCTGAATAGTCGGAGTTCGCTGGCCCATGAGCTAGGCTTTGATTTCACGGGAGCGCTCACCGTAGCCTGGGCATCGAGCATCAGGCTGGAAGCCGCAGAGACTTAGCCGAAAGGTTGGCTTGAAGCAGTGCCCTGGAATGGTTACATAGCCTGGTACCTTGGCTACGTAGCAGGATCTGTAGCTGGTGGTGCAGGGGATCGCAATGCCGCTGCGTATGTCAGAACTGGGGCCTCAGGAATTGGTGGTGCAATTGGGCCAGGGGTGTGACAGCTTGCCAGACTTCTTGTCTGACCACATCCGCGAGGGCTGGCACAGGTGGATGGGATCCCACTGCTTGAAGCTGTCGCATTTCGTCCCAAACAATAATTCGAATGAAGTCTGCGAGGGCCTGTCTCTCGCTGTCAGAGCTGATCGAGCATACGGTTGCCGGAATCTGGCATTCGTATTATGACGAGCGCTGCTGCTGAGTATGTTTCATCAGCGAATTCCTTCAATGGATTGCGCACGAGTACAGCGAAAAGCTGTTCTTTTACTACGTGCATCCAATGCCGCACCTTCTTTTTCTCCGACATAGCAGGGTCCGCGCGCCTGAAGAGCCGAAGCATGTTTTCGACAAACATGAATACTAATTTGTTCGGCCTCTGGTTTCTGCGGGATATGGTTTGATCCGCCCTCTTCTTTCTGTCGATGTTGCGATAGGTGTCACGGATCTGTCGGCTAAACTCTTTCCTGGTAGCAAAGGAGCCCTCGCGGTTCTCGTACTACGTCTTCACAGAATATTACAAGTAGAAGTAAACTCGGCGCATCTCGCGAACATCGTCCCATTCGTTGATACTGGCAACCCGATCAAAGTGGTCGAGCCAGTTGTCAACATCCTCGAAGATGCCTCCATGGAACGGCTTTCGTGCCTGTGGCGCATGAAAAACATGCGCGAGAAGAGAAAGATGGGCACCGATGGTTTAGACCACCTGGCTTGTCATCAGAGTTGTCATCTTTCTGGGAGTCCATGCCAAGGGACCAAATTTAGGGGATAAACAACGCAGGCGGCGGCTGCTTCTTGCTCTGGGAGATGTAGCTGTCTCCCAGATGGCCGACGCGGCCGAAGTACACGTACCCAGTGTCTCCACCACCAATGTCACGAGAAAAACAAGACCTACAGCCAGGAATTCACCTGAACCAGAGCTACGAAAATTTTCTCTTCTTTTTCTCAGCCCGAAACGAGTACGAGCCACAGCGGCTTGTTCATCAATGGTGCATGCGTCAATAAAATACACGTGACGTTTCGCAATAGTCATGTGGCACACTTTAGATATGCGGTAACTTGTGTGCATCAAACCAGGTTTACAAGACAGCACGAAAAAAATTAAAATAGGTGAAACCAAACACTGTACGAACTCAAAGAAAGCAGCAAAGTACGCACAGTCAGTCTTGAGAACACATAGATATTAGAATAATTCGCTAGATGAGCAAAACAAAATGAGTCAAAGTGAATAAATGAAAACAGAATATTTATATCTATATTTATATATAAGAGAAAAACTGTATACTTGAGTTCTCATTTTTTCCGTGTTTTGACACAATATTATTGAGATCTAACAGACAACAATACCAAGGAGAGTATAGGGGAAGTTACTAGACCGCATTGTAATGTGATTGTGAATAAACAAAAGTGGGTGAAAAGATAACTTGCCGTGGGCAGGAACCAAACTTACGACCTTCGAATAACGCGTTAGGTGTACCACTGAGCTACCATGGCGGCTATCCTCCCAGCCACTTTACGTGGTATACATGTGAATATAAACGAGGGAGTGTCAGTCAGCACTACTAGCAGCCATGGAGGCGAGCGTGGTACACTCTTTATGAGCCTGTGTGGCATCACGTAGCACGTGACCTTTTACCACCTGGCAGCGGACCAATAGTCCCTCGTATACAACCAAAAGGCACCAAGTCTGCCAATACGAGACCCTTGTAATGAATAAGGCAAAGAAGTGTATACTTAAAGGCTCGTTTTTTTGTGTTTTGAGACAATAATATGAAATCTGACAGATAATAATGCCAAGGAAAGTATAGAGGAAGTAATTACATCAAATTGTAGTGTTATTGTGAAGGAATAAAAGTGGGTGTAAAGATAACTTGCCCTGGGCAGGAACCTGTTCGGTTCCTGCCCACGTGGTATAGGAAGTGTATGTGGCCATACACGTGCTATGGGAAGTTGATGAGGTGTGAGCCTGAGGACTGAATTTTCACAATGTATCACTGGAATGTGGCTAATTTGGTCACCTGGACCATTTAGCCACCTGGACCCAAAAGCTTAGCTTGATTCTATGTTGTGTTGCCACTCGGCTGTCTGTGCACTTTTATTGTTTTATTTTTTATAAGTATATATATTTATATTTTGCACAAAATGCACGTGCTATGCGTAGGTGGAAGTCCGCACATGCGGTCGTTGGACGACATATTAGTGTTGACCAATGATAAGAATATGATGGGTTGTTTGGCGACTCGTTTAAATTAGCAGCTGTTTTATTTTGTCTTTTTTTTATTTTTTTTATTTTTGCATGAATTGCACGTATTATGCGTAGGTGTAAATAGGCACACGCACACGTGGTCTTTTGACTACTTATCAGTATGGATCAATTATTAGTATATTATGGGTTGTTTGACCACTGGTTTATGTGTGCAGTTTTTTCTCTCCCTTTATTTCTCGTTGTTTGAGGAGGTTCACAATTATCGCAGATCGTTTTATTGAAATTATTCTAACTTTGTGAGCATCACTGTTGCATTCACTCTTACAAAGCTCGGCTATTCCTCTTGCGAGGCGAATCTCGTGGTTGATCAACAGCTGCTAGTCGCTTTCAACGACGCCTTGCAGGTATGTTTATTTCCAAGAGCCGATGGATATGTTGATGCTGGAGTGAGTGGGAATGGCGATTTGATCTTGCAGTACATTCAAGGCCTGATTTCTGGGCGGTGGGTGTGGTGGTAGTGCTTGGTCTGTTGATAGCGTTATTGACTTGGATCTCAGATTGAAGACTGCACCATGAAATTTTAACCAGTTCACACTAAGAATCACATCAATCGAGCACCGCTGTAGTGCTGTAGTACGGATTCTCTCCGCCGTTACTAGATGGCCTCCAGCTGTTTTCTTTTACGGGGCCTTCTTTACCGTGCTTGACTTTTTTTACTTCGTGGCGAACGTCCTTATGATGATAGAATAGTCGGCTTCGGCGTCTACGAAAGCTGTCACAATGTGGCCGTCGATAAGAACGTCGAAATCATTAGTTCGTCACCTCGCGTTCTGTGGCCATCTTGCAGAAACCCGTGGGTACCGGGCGGCAGCGGGATTCGAACCCGCGACCTACCTCAGCCTTGGCGTCAAGGTCATGTGACCGCTTTGGCTGCGGAAGATCATGGGTTCGACTCTCGATGCCGCTTAGTACCCACCGGTTTTATCAAAATGAACACATGTGCTCTTCCGGCCTGGCACTTTGACTATTCATGGGTGGCGTCACATGGCAAAAGAGACTGCGCTTTGAAAGCCCGTCAAAAGACTCGTGAGCACAAATAGTGTGACTTCTCTGGTGGAGGTGCTTTCTGTCCATGTACCTAACTCCCCTTTCCAATCTAAAGCCAAGCCCCCACCATGAAGCAAACATTCCCGCCAACCTCGACCTGCAGTATATTGCCTCAGCCTTGTTGCGAAGCGCGCCTCCGACGACGTTACAAAGGGCTCCACCAAACCTCACCGCTGACTTCACTGTTACAACGACGCGACGCCAACGCGGTCCCGAAAGCGCCACTGCTTCGAACTCCACCGGGAATGTCACCAGCCGTTTGGTAGCGTAGGTTTCTCAGCTCGCAACTGCTTGTGCGCAGAGCTGATAGACGAGCGGATTTGACGACGGTGAGTTAAACAAGGTTTATGTACAGCATATATACAGAGGCGTTACAATTTCGGCACTGGGACCGACAGCTTAGAGACCCGAAGAGCCAAGCTCTCCTCTCTAACACATAGGTCTACTGCTCGCTACGCGCCGCAAAGCTTCTTTTATGTGCACCGGGTGGATTCTTTGAGTAACCAAATGTCCAACCAGAAGCGCCGCTGGTCGTTAGGTCAGAATCCTCCAATGGGGTCGCCGCTGGGCCGCGTCAATCTCATCGAATCTAGAGCCGCTGCATTGCTCATGGCTGCACCCAAGGACGAGTGACGTCGCCACGCATTGCGTCAGACTCGCCAGACAGGAAGGCGCCTGCTCGCTGGCTGAGGTGACTCACTGTGCGTGCGCGGCAGAGAGGCACCGTCGCGTGATGACGCCGTTGACTTGTTCATCGCTTCAGGTGGGCTCGCTTACTAGCCTTGACCCAGATTGCCTTTTTCAGAGGCATGGACGTTCGCTGTGGACTCGCAGGCATAACAGCACCCCCGCCGCCAGACAATGCGCCGGAAAGACGAGCTGCTTCCACGTGGCTCGGATGTCAGGTGCGCTCGTTTGCCAGGTCTCTTCAGGTTCGCCTCCAAGGCCATGGGGAGAATGCAGCTCGAGACTCAGTTCCGTGAACACAACCCATTCTTGAGGGCGGATCCCAGCTCCACTAGCTTGTCACCAAAACTTGTCAACTAGCTTCGCTCACCTCTTCTGACGATCTTTGGTTTCAGCACTTGTCGATGGTTCTGCAACTTGTCAAGAACGGTTCGACAACAGACAACACACGACATAAGCAAGTGCCCTCGGTCACCCGACAGAACACCAGACAAAATATATTACAACATATATCTAGCTACGTGTCTATCGAAATTTCGTTCCCTCTACATCAAGAGGCACACGTGGGACACAAGACTCTTATATTGACAATCCAAATTTACACGTACAACAACGTAACCAATTAGAATAGAACATAAAGTTGGCTCCTTGAGCTCAGTCTGGACGAGAGCGTTCGGCTAAGGCCGTGATGAGGACGAAATTTGCCCCGAATCGCCAGCGAGAAACCGAAAGGTGGAGAAGGTACTAACTAAACGCACGGCTCAATGCGTCTCCATTAGCGTTTAGCTTTCATTTTTTTTTGTAGCGATCGTCATAGTTGCGCTGTTGGAGTATCATGCTCCATCTCAGTAATCGGCCACTTTTAGGCGACGATACCTATGCGGTACCAAGAGCGGTTCATACTCGCGACGTTGCACATCTGTGTAACTACAATATGGGAGTCCAGATTTCTCGTATAAGGAAACATTCCTTCTCAGGTCCTCCGTCTGTCTGGACTTCACTTAACCTAGGCCCTAGCTTCAATTGCTCCAATATTACCTCCGATCCCCTTTCGATTACATCACTAGTGGTCAAAATTTCTGCTCCCTCTTCCTCTGAAGCATTCAACGGCATATTTACGACCACTTGACGTTGAACGTATGGTTTCATCAATTTACTGTGGTGATTTTTTTCGGCCGCCTTTCTAATTTCACTTCATAATCGATATACGCAAGCTTCATGGGTGCCTTCCACTTGTCCGCGGATTTCCCCGCTCTCTGACAAGTGTCGCATGAGCGTACAAAGTCTTCGATAGCCGTCCAGCATTTCGGCCAATAAAACCCAAGGGAAATTCTAGCCTTAGTCTTTTTTTGTGGTGAAATGCCCAGCCCACGCGTTTTCATGCGCCAGTTCCTATAGTTGGCGACAATACTTTTGTGGCACCAAGAGCTGCTCATATCTGCGACCTTGCGCATTTGTGTAGCTCCGATACAGGAGCCCTGCTTTCTCAAAAAAAAAGAAACATTCTTTTTCTTTTTTTCCAAGTTCACGCTTTCCATTAGCGCTTTTACCGAGAGGTCCTTGCGCTGCTCTCTAATGAGCGTTTCTCGATCAACCCTCAACAGCTCACTCCAACTTTCCGCTACAGGCGAGAGCGTTGCACCCCTCTCGCTCTGACTCAATGGCGCCATGTCGTCTCTCCCTGCTACGGAAACCGCGCCGGTCGCTTCAGCGACGGGCCGCTCGAGTGGCTGCTCACATGACTCACACGGACAATTTGCTCTCTGAGGTTCCGTCGACCCGCCGCCAAGGTCGCTTGATCATTCACCACAATGAACAAGATCAAGCTCCTGCGAAAGTTTCCGCGCTTGCGATCGTGTAAGGGCTATGTACGCTAAGTTGTGGAAAAACGATCTACCCTGCTCTTTGAGAAGCTGCTCCGAGTTGTTAGAGAAAAAAAAAAGAAAACTATCGGGAAGCGCGACAGACACAGCCGCTTCGGTGCGAAGCTTACCGAACGGGCCTTCAATGACAACCGTAGCGATTGGTAAGCAAGCACTCTGCTCCTCGGCGACTTGCCTGATCCACGCGCATTCACCTGTAAAGTCATCCGGAGACACCAATGAAGGATGGACAACGTCCATGGTTGCCGCTGAGTCACGAAGTGCACGACACGTTTTCCCATTCACACTAATTTCTTGGATATACGGCTCGAACTACCGCATGTTCTTTTCCCGATTCTCGGATTGTTGCAAAAGGAAACTTTTGCTTACAGTTTAACACGATGTGCCCTTCCTTTTTGCAGTTGTAGCAGATTAGCGGCTTCCATGATTCAAACGCTCGTGTGGTATCAGTACGTTGTTTGGGCACTTCACTCGATTTGTCCGCTTCTGTTTGCCCTTCCCCTACAGTGTCCTTCGTAAGAGACGGGTCCTTCTTGAAATTATGGTGCGGAGCGGGTTTTCGTTGATCAGGTTTCTTCGAAAAGCCCTCTTTCCTTTCATCATTTTCAACGCGCACTGCCCTGCTATGCAACTTTCGGCGAGTGTAATACTCCTCAGCTAACTCTGCTGCCTTGTTTAGCTGTACTTCACCAAGTTTGTCCTGCAGCCAAAGTTTGACATCCTCCTCGATGCAGCGGTAGAATTGCTCCAATGCAATGTATTCTACCACTTTATCGCAGTCGTCATAAACACCTTCGCCCTTGAGCTATTCAATTAAATCGGCTTTAAGACGAAACGCGAAGTCAACGTGTGACTCATTCCCATTTTTAGCATACCGGAACCTTTGCCTGGAAGCCTCGGGTGACAACTTATAACGTCTCAAGAGCACTTCCTTAACCTCGTCACAGCTTTCAAACGCTTCCCTCGACAAGCACGTTATCACGTCGGACACTTCGCCGGGAAGAAGAGCTAACAGGTTCTGCGCCCAAAGAGACCGCTCCAAAGCATTTCGCTCACAGACAAGTTCAAACTTGAGGAGATACTTCGCCTTGTCCTCGCCTACTACGAACAGAGGCAGTTGGTCCCGAATTCTATAACCGCTGACCTGAATTGTCGGAGAAGCTACGCTAGGAACCCGCGAACACTGTAGGATTGCCAATTCTATTCGTTTCAACTCGAGGCGTACTTGTCTCTCGGCCTCCTCGCGCTCGCGACGTTCGCGCCTTTCAGCTTCTTCATGTTCGCGAAATTCTCGCCTTTCAGCTTCTTCACGTTCGCGAGCTTCTACTTGTTGCCTTTCAGCCTCCTCGCGGCGTGCTTTGATATCCTCCCAGGCCTCATCGACTTCCTCAGCCGACACTCCTTCATTTTTTATGATCTCAAGGATCGCTTGCTTTCTTTTCGCACGGCCCAAAGTAATGCCGAGTTCCTCACAAATTTCGATGAGTTTCTTCACTTTAAGGTCCTCCATCGTTCACACTAGCCTCTTGCTTTTTGCCTCTGTTAAGAATTTACTTGCCATACCCACTATAAGTCTACTAGCAAAACGCGCAAGCAATTTTTACCACTCCCGTGTTTACCCCCTCCACATTATATTTGGTTTCAAAGCACTCTGACTTTGCTTGAAACAATCAAAACTCACTCTAATGCTTCACACAGCCCTTCTCTAAACTACTACAACCTGAGCTAGAGTAGCCTAGTGAACTGAGGGGAAAACATCAGGCACTCAGCGCATCGATGTCGCTGACGCCGGCTGATTCTGCAGCTGCCAACCACTGTTGCGAAGCGCGCCTCCCACGACGTTACGAAGGGCGCCACGAAATCTCACCGCTGACTTCACTGTTACGAAAGACGGCGACGCCAACACGGTCCCGAAGGCGCCACTGCTCCGAACTCCACCGGGAATGTCACCAGCCGTTTGGTAGCGTAGGTTTCTCAGCTCGCGACTGCTTCTGCGCAGAGCTGATAGATGAGCGGACGAGACGACGGTGAGTTAAACAAGGTTTATGTACAGCATATATACAGAGGCGTTACAAGTTCGGCACTGAGGCAGACAGCTTAGAGACCCGAAGAGCCGAGCTCTCCTCTCCAACACATAGGTCTACTGCTCGCGACGCGCCGCAGGGCTTCTTTTATATGCACCGTGTGGATTCTTTGAGTAACCAAATGTCCAACCAGAAGCGCCGCTGATCGTGAGGTCACAATCCTCCAATGAGGTCGCCGCTGGGCTGCGTCATTCTCATCGAATCTGGAGCCGCTGCGTTGTACGTGGCTGTACCCAAGGGTGAATGACGTCGCCACGGATTGCGTCTGACTCACCAGACAGGAAAGCGCCGGATCGCTGCCTGAGGTGACTCACTGTGCGTGCGCGGCAGAGAGGCACCTTCGCGTGATGACGCTGTTGAATTGTTCATCGCGTCAGGCGGGCTCGCGTGCTGGCCTTGACACAGATTGCCTTTTTCAGAGGCATGGATGTTCGCTGTGGACTCGCAGGCCTAACAGCCTACGTCCCGACCTCGTGACAATATATTATCCTCTATGTCTGCAGCATAACTTACGGGTGTACATTTGATATATGAAACATTGCGTCGCAGCGAAACGAAAGCCCTCTAGGCTACTCAGGCATTGCTAGAATGAGTTTGATCGGTGACACGCACGCCTTGAATAGTGCACAGCAACACATTTTGTTCCCAAACAGGCCACACATTAAACTCTCCGGCAGAGGCTCCAGTGCTGTGGCCGGCATTTGTGGTGCTAACGCTTCCATGGCGGTACACTTTCTGAATGTCTAGCATGGTATGCGGCTTGAGAACAAGTATGTCTTCGGAGTGCACGCGGGGTGTCCGAGCCTGTCGCCACCACGCGAGCGTGTTAGGTTGAGACGAAGGTAGAGCACTGGTGCCCTTTGCTGTGGCGGCGTCGGTCAAACGCGCCTGTTGCAGAGAGGGGCATGCATTAATTTTGCAGACACTTTCTGATTTTCCTTTTTTTGCTGACGGAGGCAAATAAAAAAATGGAAGCATTCATTTTCTGTGGGGATGTGGTCTTCGGCGGCCAAAACTTTAATTTGGGTCCACTGAACTGAGTGGGCATGCCGCGAAACACAGCTCCGCTCCCCCATCCTGTGCGAGAGGACTGGGAGGCGACGCTGCTTAGCTGCTCCGACCTTGGGGTCCAACAGGCGCTCTTTGTCTACGCAAAAGCAGCGGTAATACCATTGACGCCCTAGACTGAAAATATCACCGAGTTTATAAGGCGCTTTCGGGGAATTATTCGGTCTCTGCTATAATAAAATTTTTGAACACCACCACCAGTGCGAGGATGAATTTTTTTCAATGTTTTCATCAATAAACTTCGTACTTTCTGAAGTACACAATGCCAGTTGAATTCAAACTACTTTATCATATCGCTCGAACGTGCCTCAGCGACGCGATAACAAGCTTCTGTGGTATTGCAGGAGTCTTCGCGACTTCACCTTCCTGTCCATCTGCTCTTCTCCGCCTTCGCTACTTTCCTGCGTGCCGCGTCACGGATCTCTTGCAGGTATCGTTTCTTGGCCTTCTTTGGGTCAGCCTAAAGAATTTTTTTGTCAGCGCATGTTTGTTCGTCCCTAGCCCCATAGTAAGGATGCACTGAGGCGGTGGCGCCGTGGTGTGCGATTGAACGAAACAAATTGGCGTGCTCCGTGGAGCAGCCGACCCATGAGCGGAGCCGTATCAGGTTGTTCGCGGTGCTTCTCATTGTCGCGTATGAATTTCTGGGTCGTAAACTGTGACAATATTTATTACAACTATACAGGAGTAACAAAGTTTTTCACTTTTACGTCGTTATTACGTATCATAAACCGGTGCAAGTGCTTGATTAGTGTACGCCCCGTGAAGCAAGTGATCCCGCGGGCACGTTTCTGAGGTGCAGGCTGTAAGTAGTTCACTCTGAACTTACTGTCCACGCAAGTCAAGCGGTATTTTTTCACCACTGAAGGAACTCAGGGGCAGGTTGCAAAGTGATCTCGTCGCCAGTTTACACTTCGTTGGCGGAAAGCCAGTGACATATGCAGCAATTGTGCCTCTTTCTTTGCTGCTATAGTTATTTCCTCCGCCATATCGCCGTTCGTTTAGCGACAGTTTCTAAGTCGCGCATGTCGGGCAAAATACACCATGCACTGCGTAATTTTATATTTATTCCCCATGTACCATTGTTGCTCTTGAGTGCACAAAGCGTGTAAGCGAAGCCGTGCCACGCCGTTTTATTGCACTACGTGACAGCTTGATATCAAGGGTTAAGCTGGAACATGATAAAGTCACTCTAAATTTTACATAACCGAGCAACGTCTACATACGGAGAGAGGGAGAGAGAGTGAACAATAATTAGAAGGCAGAGAGGTCGGCCTGAGCTAGTTCGCCCTCATCTAGCTACTACTCTACACAAGGAATAAGGGAAGGAGGATGAAGTAAGATCATGGCGACAGGAAGACGTGGTCAGCATGAATATTAACCACTTACCATAGAACCCTACGGCCTAGTATCTAGTCTGGTGCCTTTGATGAATTCTAAAACAGCCCTTGTAGCACTTTTTAACACTGTTTGGTCACTAATTGCTGACAAAATGTAGCTTTCACTAAGTAGCTTTCACAAAGCTGCTAATTGTAGCTTTCACGACGCTGCAAAGTGTAGCTTCAGGAAGTTGCACAGAAAGCCTTGTGGAAATTCCACGCATCACTAAATGTAACATGTTCCGTTACGACACAGTACGTTTTGCTTAATTGCGCGCATCGTCAGAGATAAATGCCATCGTTCACTCAACAATATGCTGGCAAAATGAGAAGGGCTATTGTTTACAAACATCAATGGCGATGGCCTATGCTTCGAGTTTCACGCTGGCTGCCCGCACAAATCGCCCTTCCGAAAGAAACTGTCACGCGTCTGTGCTACGTCACATATGAAACATGACCGATTCCGTTCACCCCGCCGTGGTGGTCTAGTGACTAGGGCACTCAGCTGCTTACCCGCAAGTCTTGAGATTGAATCCCGGCTGTGGCGGCTGCATTTCCGATGGAGGCGAAAATTCTGCAGGCTCGTATTCTCAGATTTCAACGTCCGGTAAGGAACCCGAGGTGGTCGGAATTTCCGGAGTCTTTCACTACGGCATCTCTCATATTCATATGGTGGTTCTTGGATGTTAAACCTCACTTGTGAGTCATATCAGTCAACGGACTACGTACATTCATATAGTTTCTCTTCTTTGAGGCTTCAAATAATCGGAATCGTGCATAGGTAACTTTTTAAAACCTATGTGTTCTATCAAACCTGTCGTGTTCGCGCACACGCGTTTGCATACAAAGCGGGCGCTGCCGGGTGTAGATGACGGAAAGACAATAAGTCGTAGTACGCCAGTTAAAGCTGGAATGGACGCAAGTTGCCACTCGTGGCACTGGCGGAGCAGTGCCGCAGTGAACTGCTGCTCCACTTGTGGGTGCTGCATATTTCTTATAGCTGTAAAAACTTTTTAGGTCTTATGTTCCATTTATAAACAGGTTTGTCAATGGTTTCGCACATGCGATTAGTGCATAGTTAGGCAGCGGAAAGCAGCGTTAAGAAACTTGAAGGTGACTATTAGAAATATATTGCTCATCAGCTGGTTTCTCGAATGAGAGGGAGGACTCAGGGTATTGATAGGAGGCTGCCACAACCTCATTAGTATACTAATGAGGTTGAACTACAACCTCATTAGTATTACTGAAATAAAGTGAAGGTAGAATATTAAATGACTGACTGACCGGCCGACCGACTGACTGACTGAGGTCATTTTTAGGATAATTAACTAAATTTGTTACGCAGACCATTTAGACAAGTCCAGCTACGTATAACCCCTATACACCCTCTTAATGATGGCTCACTGTTATTGATAATGCAGAAAATTCTTTGACAAGAACATTAACAGGTTTCTCGTGAAAATCACAGTAGCGTTCAATTTTCTCATTACAGGTCAGCCTGGAGCTGGGGCAGTTAAATCCCCCTATCCGAGTCGTCCTAGTAGCATACCAGAGCACAAGCGAGGTGAGTACGAAGTCAAAGAAGGCATAAGTCAATTTGATTGATTTGTAGTATTTAACGTCCCAAAACCACGATATGATTATGAGAGACGCGCCATGTGCCATTTTAACAACAGAAGTACGAATGGTTTCAGGAAAAGCCCGACTACATAAGCTTTACGCCTTCTGGAGATGTGGATGCGGATGGTACAGTAGAAAAATTGCGAGAGTACGCGGCAAAAAGCAGCTCAATCAGGCAATCTGACTTCGTCCTCTTATTCACACAGTAAGTGAACAATTTTTGTGTACGATTTCTCGTAACCACTCAAAGAAACACTAAAATAGAAAAAATAGAACGAGTCTTGCGAAGAAAGTAGGAAGAATGGGCGGCAAGCACGAGCAAGAATCATGGGCGCTGGCTCGCTCAGTTCTTTCGTGGATCTTGGGTGCAGACGAATGCTCGGGTGCGGGTCTCCTTCTGTGTTTCTCACACTTCGTTCTAGGACCAAAACCTACCTGATAGTCTGAGCTTTGACTCTCGCCCATAGGTCAATTAAACACCAAGCGACGCTTCGTCCGAGAAGTCATCACGCAACACAATTTATCGCGCGATTACCTGCTGGAAAACTCGTCAACCCCTGCTGAGGAGCTTCAAGATGTATTCGCCCTCGTCGTCTCGAAGAACGCCAAGCTCATTGACTTGAACGAGGGCATACATGCTGCTCTTTATTGTGAGGAGTTAGTAGCAGACCTGACCACAGCCAGAGAGTACGAAGACACAGTCATCTGCGCTTAAGCAAGAGTTCACTGCATTATTATCTAGGCACATTTTAGATGATAAACTCTTAAGTTCTCCCCTCGATAAGTGTTTTTCGCCAGGAGGAGCAATCTTTCACAATTTTGTCACGGCGTCGGGACACGAACAAAGGAAGCATGCTTGGTGTTCTGATTATATTGCTTATATTTTACAGAGCAATAAAGCTTACAGCAATACACTGGCACTGATAGCGGCGAACGTACCACCGGCTGTTGATCGACTGACAGCCGGTGAAGCGCGCTCGCGTTTATTCACGTGTCGTGCAATATTCTAGCGTTATCACTAGCGCCTATACGTATGTTCTAAATGAATCTGTGATGTTCATGAACTGGGTGTAACTTTAACGAAATGAGCTACTGCAGTCTCGAAGCTTCTGGAACATTGCCGGCACAGTTTTTGCTGACAGTTACGTACGGTGCAGCGGGGCGATAAGAAAACTTAAGGGCAGAACGTGGCATTCCGCTGATGAAGGCATCGTCCCGATGCTTGAACAAAAGATAAAAGTGCCGTGATAACTTTTATTTTTATTTCATTTTATTTTCAACACACTGTTAATCTTTTTGGAGGGTGTTTACAGTACTGGGAGCAAAAACAAAAGCGCAAAAAGCAGCCACATCAAAAGTAACAATACAATACAATTTGGTCAGAGCCGCGTTAGTTGAACAAGTACCAGTTAAGAAGAAGGAAACTACATGCGTATATAAGGTGACAGCGGATGCATTATTGGTTTTATACAATCCTAAAAACGGGTAGAGAAAAGTTCACACGCTTCTAAAAGTTGGTGTAAATACACATATAGCCAACCAACCCAATACAAGGGGGCAATCGTAAAACGAAAACACAGTGCATACTATGTTATCAAGCTTATTGTCAAAGGCTTTGTGTATTTTGCAACATTTCTATAAAGTCATCAACTGTATGCTGTTCGGCTACAAGTTGATCATGGGCATTAATTTCTCGAGTGTATCTAGGAAAAAGAGTAATAGATTGTATTGTTGTTGCACGAGTATTCTTGGAGTGTGTGATCATGTGTTTGTCATGTTTTTCTTGTCGCCTTGGTTTTCACGTATTTTGTGAGGTCTATCCTAAAACTATTGTACAATAACTGATATATAAACTTCAGACGATCAATTTTTGCTCGAGTTCCGAGGGTTGGCAAACCAGCATGGCGTAGTAATTTAGTTGTAGAATAGAGGCGGCAACACCGGTTGAAAATAAATCTAATCGCTTTACGCTGTACGCTTTCAAGCGTGCTGATACCGCTGCCCGTGCAGGGGAACCAGATTATGCTGGCATACTCCAAGATCAGTCTGACAAGTGTGGCGTAAACTGTTAGTCAAATACTGGCTGGGCTACACGCCTGCAGGCAGGAATTCACGTCAAATTATCGCCGCTTCTACGTGGCTCCGTAGCCATGTCCCAGAGAACCAGCCTGATTCGAAATGGCCTTCAGAATAACCGGGACAAGGATTAGCCGCGATTTTAGGTCAAATTGTTTCTGGCAACATACGGCCTGCGGTTAGGCGTGACATTTACGTAGGCGGCCCGGCCCTGAAGTGGTGACGAAAAAAAAGCATTATTATTGGGCTTTTGAGAGCAGTTTCTCAACGATAATGCGGTGGATATTATGAGTACAGGGAATTAGAAGACCATCAGTATAACAGTCATCTACACCTGCGACATTATTCTTCAAAGCACACAGAGCCCTGGAATTGAACTCGGGACCGCATGAACGTGAATCAGAAGTCTTACGCCACCGCTTGAAGGCGAGTCTTTTGCGGAGGTATATATCTCCCAAGTGGCATTTTGCAAACCGTCGGCGGAACCTTCAACTGTTTCTGTGCCATATGCATGCATTTGATCAGCGAATAGTTTGTAGGGCTTCATGAACTCGAGACAACCACGGTGAGCGCTTTCGGCCCCGGTTTTGATTCGTGGTGCGCCATTTCGCAAGAACGATTAACGCGGGTTTGTGCGTCGTTTTAGTGCTTCCCCGTGAACCGCGGGTGTTACGCTCACCGAAATTTGCGAAAGAGGCTGTGTTCGGCTGTCGAAACCTGCGCATGTTTCTCGCATGTGCGTGTGCTGTGAGCGATTTCGCTGATTAGTGTCGGGAGGTACACGCGTGTCAGTGACAGCTGCCTATTCTCAGCTGTTTCAACACAATGCGCTTTCGTACGTAAACTTTGCATTGGTATTTTTGCGTGCCTAAGCACGTGTAACAGTTGTATTTCGTACACTTGAACAGCCGCGAGGTGCACGCTTGGCAGCAGCGCCTTTTTAGTGTTTGGACGATTACTTATTTCTGCAATTAAAATTTATGCGCATTATTTCAAAATATAGAGATGTTTTACTCATTCAGTCTCTAACTGATCTTATTCATGGGGAGTGGCTACTCTTATATTTATTCAGCATCACACCGTTGTTCAAGTGAATGCTGAAACGCGCGCCAAGGTTAAGTATGACGTACACAAATTAGCGACGAACAGGTCGGTCTCCCAGCAAATAAATAATTCTTCTGCACATCTCTTTCGCGAACGTCCGCGTGCTGTTGGGGTCAAGGAATGGTGCAGAACGAACCTCAAAGTCTTTATAGTTACTGCATGCAGTTGCTCTTTAGAAAATGGGGATTTTTATAGCTGGTACAATATCGCCACAGCAGTGCACTAGTTGTCTTAGTCGTGGCTCACTGTTGCAAATCCATGCTGGAATATGAGAACTGCACCTAATATTTAAAAGAGCTAGCAAATGTCGGTTACATACGTTCTTCTGTTGACTTCTGCACCTGACTTCTGCACTTGATGTTCATCATCAAATTACGCAACCACTAATCAAACATTAACCAATCGATTTTCAATTTTTATCTTTCTCCGTCTCGCTGCCTTCGGTTTGTTTCTTTTTTGCCATGCTTTACTAAAATCATCAGTTCAACTTGTTTCGTAGAACACGAGCATTAACATACATAGGCCAGGCTTCAGTAAGCTGTCGCACATGCGCTAGTAATCTTTTATTTAGTGTATGACACAGAGCCATACATCGACAACTGATAAACAGAAAGTTGTTTGTACTCTTTTATCAAAATCAAGAAGTAACACTGGCACTGCACATTCCAGTGTTTGCCCAAATGCAGGAAGATGATTGATTGATTGATATGTGGGGTTTAACGTCCCAAAACCACTATATAATTATGAGAGACGCCGTAGTGGAGGGCTCCGGAAATTTAGACCACCTGGGGTTTCTTAACGTGCACCCAAATCTGAGCACACGGGCCTACAACATTTCCGCCTCCATCGGAAATGCAGCCGCCGCAGCCGGGATTCGAACCCGCTGCAGGAAGATGCATGATATCTTGAATAAAGTGTTCCGCGAGGCACTGGAGAGTGTTTCCGTCCCACACCATTTTGTAGAAAATCGAGCATCACAAGACAGCGAGACGAAACGGCGACTCACAAATGCCACGGCATGCAGGCGACGGTGAACTTGATGCCGGCGCCGGGCGCAGAGCTGGTGAAGCGGCGGCAAGGGGGGAAAGGCGTTTCTTTTTCTCTCTTTTTTTTCCCCGCGCTCGGGCTTGTTGTCGCTAATCGGTTCTGCGTAAGTTTATGCCAGCTCCTGGCGCCAGGCTTGTGCGACAAAGACGGCGGCTCCCCCTCCTTTTTTTCCCCTTCTTGCGCCTGCTCTTACGTGCTGTAGCCATTACTTCGCGCCGAGCGGCTGTCACAGGTATTTTTTTTATTGCTGGACTCCCTATAGACCGGATTTTAGTCAGTACGCAGGAGCGCGCCGCCTATATGGCGTTTGTTATCCGGCACCTGAGTGAGAGTGTATGCTAGATGCTTAGTTTCACGGTCGGCATGTCGCAGCGTCCGCTTAAGGAAAAACAATCTCTTTAAGGCCATATTTGCTACGGTTTTTTATGTGAACTGTCCAACTAAGATCGCAAGTTATAATCACACCAAGATATTTGTACTGGCTTACATTTTGTAGCATGGTGTTGTTTTGACCATATAGAAGAATAAGCGCAATTTCTTTTTAGTGACTTGCATCGCGACTGTTTTGTCAGAATAAATCACCATTCACCAGAATAAATCACGTCATCTAGGGCATCGTTCAATAAAATTTGGTCACTGCAGCTTTTCATCTTTTTATACAATATGCAGTCATCTGCAAAAAGTCTAGTGTTTACGTAAATGTTGGGTCTTAGGTCATTTATAGATAGAAGAAATATCGGTACCAAGACAGATCCCTGAGGCACGCCGGACGTAATTTTCAGTCTTTAATAGACGTGATTGTTTCATCGCACAAATTGTTGGCGACCAGACTAGTAGTTTGATATCCAACGGGTCACTGGCCATCCAAAAGTTCTCAAACCAGCTGGAAAACTAGCTTTTCATGCGAAACCCGGTCAAAGGCTTTTGAGAAATCCATAAAATTGATGTCAATTTGGGAGTTTTGATTGATGGCTTCGGCCCTATCATGGATTGTTTCGGCAAGTTGCTTTACGGTTCACAGGCCTCTCCGAAAACCGTGCTGGTTATGGTGAAGTAGGCCAGTGTCTTCGACAAACGTTTAAATATTGTGCGAATAATATGCTCGAGTAGTTTGCAGCTAGCGCACATTAAGGAAATGGGCCTGTAGTTCGATGGAGTTGAATTTTTGTTACCAGATTTATGCACTGCGAATATTTTCAAAACTTTCCATTCGGAAGGACTCTGCGAATCCTGGATAGATTTAGTAAATATAAGGCACCGGTCCTTGCTGAGTGGTTCGGCATGCCGTTTGAGAAACGCGTTCGGTGTCCCATCTGGACCACAGCTCTTTTTATCATCGAGGTTTAGTAGCAGAAACAGTATACCGCTTTCAGCTATTTCTGGAGTTTCTGATGATTTGCTATCGGTGGGTGGCAAATTCTTTGATGTTGTACTAGCCCGTTATCGATTTTGAAGATAGACTGGAAGTAACGATTGAATTGGTCTGCCTTATCTTTTGTGTCTGTCGAAGAGGAAGCCTTTTGGCCGCTATGTTTACCGCTTGCATATCGCCAAAGCTTTACTGTAGAGGTTTAGATGAAGTTTGCTATAGTGGCGCCAAAAAAGCGAACTTTTGAAAACCGTACTTTGTTTTTCAGTGTTTTTGATAAAGCGACAATCTGAGCGGATTAGAAGCATCGTGAGCTAGACCTCCTAGCCTTACTCAGGCTACTGATTTTACGTTTCACAAGAAATATCTCACATGTAACACAGATTATGCTTTCTTGATATTTTGCACCTTGCGGGGACAACATTATTGATGCAATGAATGACTCTTGCCTTGAATTGTAACCATATGTGATCCATTGATAACCTTTTGTCCGTACATAGGTCGTAGAAGGCAAGACAATCGTGGTTAAAATATGTTGTTATTGCTGCGTCGTCTGCTCTGTTGAACACAAGAACATATTTTTTTTAGGGCCCCGTTGCCGAGAAAGACCAGATAGGGGCAGTACGCATAGGACTGAGTTGTGATCGGATATACCGTCTACAATTTCTATGCGTGTCTGGTGTTCGGACAAATGATCGTTACCAGACACAACATGTAGTATAGAGCTCGATCCACCCTGCACACGTGTGGGGACCCTTACCAGTTGTTTGAGGTTAAAATTAAACAACATATCTAATATGACGTCATTTGTCACACTTCGTACTTTTGGACGACCATTCTATTTGAGGCTGATTGAGATCGCCAGCCATGATGATCATATCACCAGCCACGTGATAGTGCATATAATCAAGAAGTTCCAGACAACTTGTTTCAGCATTGGGTGGTCTGTAGACAGCACCAACGAATACATAGCCTTTCCGCAGCTGCAATTTGCACCACACCGCTTCGATGCCATCACTCTAAAAAATATTGAGTAAAAAGGGTGTCTTTTTGTCCCACAACAATAATCGTCATCAGGCTTGCGTGTGCTTCCTTTCTTGAAAAATAGGCGCTGGCCACTTTCCTATTGATAATGCAATGTAACCCTGATATTGGGCATGTCGATCGTGACCGGAATGTACAGGGCGCGGGGCGATATCGCAAGGATTGAACGCAATATAGATGACGATTATTGTTGTGGGACAAAAAGACACCCTTCTTACTCGCTCTTTCTTTATATTGATGGTTATGCGGTAAGACAGAGTAGCGCAGTTCTTTTTTGAAGAAGAGTGCCACGCCCCCTCTTCTAGTTTTCTTATCTTTGCGCACGATCACATAACCTGAGGGTGTAACCTCATGGTCTAATATGTCCGAATTCAGCCATGTTTTCGTGACAGCAACTATGTCACGTCTCAATTCTAGAAGGAGGGCTTCAAATAGATCTACTTTATTTACAAGACTTTGTGCATTCTCCTTCATCAGGGTTTAATCAGCAGGGAAAAAATTTAATGTTTTGTCTCCACAACAATATGGATTCCGTCAAGGATATTCAACTGAGCCGGCAGTAATTACCTTAATGGAGGAAACTAAACAAGCTATTGATAGAGGGTTACTTGTGGGATCTGTGTTTATTGATTTGACGAAGGCTTTTGACACTATAAATCATCACGTTCTACTTGCTAAACTCGAATCATTTGGTATGTCTGGTCCCCCACTAAGTTTTATTAAGAGCTACCTCAGTAACCGGTCTCAAATGGTTAATGTTAATTGCCATCTTTGAACGCCCAAGTTAATTAACGTTAGTGTTCCACAGGAATCAATTTTAGGCCCACTTTTATTTTTGATGTTAATAATGATCTACCTTCCATTCTTACAAGGACCGAGTGCATACTTTACGCCGACGACACAACCATCTTTCAGTCATCTAAATCGGTTTCTTCACTCCAGTTAGACCTCAACTTAGATTTACATAACATAACTTTATGGTGCCATGCCAATTTTCTTCAGATCAATGCTACTAAAACCGTGTTTATGTTGTTCCACTCCCCGCGCATTTCACTTGACATACAACCTTCCCTTCACATTGGTTATACCGTCATAAACATTTCCAGTGAAGCGCGGTTTCTTGGCGTCTTCTTAGATAGCGAACTACAATTTCATAAACATGCCACATCACTCGTTAAAAATATTGCATTTGGTATTTACGTTATCATCAAGACACAAACTTAATTTCCGCCTCACATCATACGTACCTTGTATTTGCTTATATTCATAGCCATATTTCGTATTGCGTATCATCTTAGGCCAACACATATTTCACGCACATCGAACGTTTGCAGCAACTTCAGAATCAAGCAGTTAGATTAATGACTTTGAGCCCATTTTACTTCTCCTGCAGCTCGTTGTTTCTTCAGCTTAACATACTCCCATTGAGACAATTATTTTGTCATAGAATGTTCATTGTCGCCTTTAGACTCATCACGCATGACATTTTTATTGCATGCATTGATCATCGTCATTTAACTAATGGTAACATCACCCAGTTTTCCCAGTGCAATAATCTTCTTTTGCCGGCCGTGTGAACAAACTACGGCAAGTTCTCAACCTTATTTACTAGCATAGCCATTTGGAAGTCATTGCCTTTTGAATTGAAATCATCGCATAATATCCATATTTTCATTTCGCGCAGTAAGAAATATTACGTTCAGGAATTAATCAACTCAACCAATTTGTGTAATTAACTGTTATTAGCTCTCCACAGTTCTGTGCTATTTTACTACTTCAATTTGCCTTTGTATAATTCATAACACTGATAATGAAACGTGTTGCAATTGTCACGTAGAGTTCATAAATATTGTTTTTTGTCTTCACTTGCTTTTGACTATTTCCTTGTTATTTTTCAATAGTGAGTATTAGCATTATGTTGTGTATTGATTGTATTTTTATTGTTAATCAAGATTATTCATTATTACTCACAAGTCCGTATACTATTGCTGTAATTTTTGTAATTACCCCATCCATGTAGCCATAGGAGGTCCCCCTGTCAGTTTCTCTGAAACTTTGGGACCTCCTGCTGTAATAACGCTAACCATGTAACTCAACTGAACTATTTATTTACTTGACTTGACTTGACTTGGTTACTTCTGCCGACTTCGAGTGACTCTTTTCTCTACGCCATCTTCGTTTTTTGCACTGCTAATATATCTTCATGATCACTATCCTAAGCAAACAGTTCACCGTCGATTCGCACTTTATTGCGCACCAGTGACACCTTTTCCTGCCAGTCCCGGTGTTTGTTCGAACGTTCCCACAGTATCTTCTTAATGTCGCGAGTACTAAGAGAAAAGTCTTCACTGAAAAAGAAACCTGAATCATTTAGCTTGGAAAAATGCTTGAGTATTGAAAATTTATCTCGATGATTCGAGTAGTTTGAGAATAATGGGTCTGGGTCTAACGATACCAGTTGTATTTTTTACCTAGACGGTGGATTACTTCGATTCCCTTAGTTTTTATCTGCACTACACCTTCTAAAACCTTGTCTTCGACGAAATCGACAAGTATGTCTGGCGATTCGTTTTGATGTTTTTCAACACCTTAAATGACAAGGTTGGATCAACGGCTCTGGTTTTCTAGACCATCAACTTTCCATTGTACAGACATTAGCTTTTTTCTAATTTAGATTTGCTTGCTGTACTCCGTAAGCTGTTTTTCTACGCCAGTTATCTTTTCAGGTTTTTTTGCCAATCGCGGTAAGTCTGTTGGTTGTTACGGATTTTTCTTTCTTAATATCTTGAATATTCCCCACAATTTGCTTCAGTTGTTCTGCTATAGCGTCTAGTGTAGTGCCTGGGTTCAACTAAACTCAAATAATGCAAAAACCCAAGCAATAAATAACGCTACACCAGTAATAACAACAACAATATACACTCCTTCATTTCGTTAGGGCGCATGAAATGGCTTGAGGCATGTTATATATATAACATTAGTTCGTGATGCCGTCGTGGACAACCTTCACATCGAGTAGGCCGAGGCGTTGAGCTACCCTGTTTGGTCTGAAGTATTATCACAGAAGTTTTTCGCTGCGTCCACTTCGGCGTATCGGCATCCATAATTAAACAGGTTCTCCCGGCTGGTATCTGTCAAGCGTCGTCGAAGATTCTAACGGCGACAGTTGGTCGCTTGTTGGTTCTTGATGCGGAAGCAGGCGAGTTGTCAGGCTTCTTCAGTGCGCTGAAGGTACTCACTCCCAATGAGGTTTTCATCGTTGGTGACGTTGGAGAAGATGGCGTTGAGCGTCGTTGCGGGGGTTCTTCCGTAGACCAATTTGTACGGCGTCGTCAACGTCGTTTCTTGAACGGCGTTGCTGTATGTGAAGGTCACGTACCGGAGGATGGCGTCGCACGTCTTGAGTTCCATGTCGACGTAAATGGCCACCAGTCAGGTCAGCAGTAAACGCCGTGCCTTTCTCAGTGATTAAAACATCTGGGGCCCCGTGTCGAAGGTTGATGGTATCAACGAAAGACTTGGCTACCTCGGCAGCACTGCTTTAGGCAGGGCTCTTGTCTCACGTAGCGGGTGAGATAGTGAGTAGCTATGATGATCCACTAATTTCCGCAAGTCGACTTTGCGAATGGCCACGGGAGGTGCATCCTAATCTGCTGTAACGGTCTCCAGGTAAGTTACACTGGCGGGAGTAAGCCTGCTAGTCTTGTGGGCGGTGTCTTTTGTCGTTGTCAGTCTCGGCACGTCCTCACGCAACTGCGGACGTCGATTGGAAGGCGTGGCCAGTAGTTCTTTTCTTGTATCCCAACGACCATGCGGGAAACAGCAAGGTGTCCAGCCGTCGGATAATCGTGGAGAACCTGGAGGAGTTCTGGTTGCAGAGCTGAAGGCACCACAGGAAGGTGCTTGGGTCGAAGCTTGGAGCAGTTCTTTTTTGGGGAAGGCCATTTCACAGTGAAAATGATGTAAGTTCGCGCTTGAATACCTTTGGAACAGCGGAGGTCCTGCCCTCGAGGTATTTCATTAGGCTACTAAGTTCTGGTTTGGCTCGCTGTCGTTTAGCGAAGTCGTCGGCAGTTATTGTTCCCAAGAAGCAGACGTCGACCAGGAGTCTCGCGCCAGTAGGTCGAAGGGGGCACGAGATAAGCAGGCGGCGTCGGAGTGCTTTATGTTGAACCGCAATTTCACATTCTCGAAGTATCAGGCTCTACCATGCGAAGCGACCCGAAGGGTCCTGCAACGTACCTAGCTAACACTCACAACTATAGTCGCTCACAATTGTGAAGGGCTTGCCGTAGAAGTAGTGGCGAAACTTTGACGTAGCTCACATGATGGCAAGGCACTCTTTTTTATGTGTAATAATTGGCTTCTGCATTCTATAGCGACCAGCTGGCATTACTATAAAAATCCTTTCTAGTCCGTCAGTCCTCTGCACAAGAATGGCGCTGAGACCTACACTGCTTGTGTCAGTGTATATTTTGTCTAGGTGAATTGGTCGAAGTTCACAAGTAACGGAGGCTTCTGCAGGCACCTTTTTAGTTCCCAAAATACCTCATGCTGTGATGTTTCCCACTTGAATTGAACTCCACGTCGGTCCTAGTAAGGTTAGTGAGTGGCTCGCAAAGTTTTTGACGAACCACCTGTAATGTTCTCACAAGCCAGAAAATTGGTGTAGTGCACTCGCCGAAGGCGGCTGTTTTCCGCGGGTCAGGAGAGAATCCAGACGTACTAATCACGTGTCTAAGGAACAAAAGCTCCTCGTACGCAAATCGAACCTTTTTAGGGCGAAGCTCCTTAAACGGAAACTGAAGGGATTTCAGAATTCACTGAAACTTCATTTTAGACAGGACCGGCATTATTATTGACGATATCATAATTGTTTTAGCGGTTGTAGCAGCAGGCGCTTTAGAACAGGTGAAATAAAAGCTTGTCCAGCTCTACCCTCGCGTGCACGCTGAGAGTGTGGGCGTTGAAACATGCGTAATCTTCGCTTCATATGACCCGGAGCAAGTGTTCTTTCATATCTTCAACCACGGCCTCCGTGACTAGCCTCTGACGTGCCGTTGCCGGAACTAATCGAAGAGGCCACACTTCAGAAGTGCTGCTGTTGCAAATGACGCGGCATACCGAGAATGACGTAACCGTGTTAGCTCGGCGGCTCAAAAGCCCGGCGGCCACAGCCACTGTTTTTTCACCAAAAAGTGCTATTGGCGTTCACTTCTGAAAACTCTCACTCGCTTTTACAATTCGCCATGGATCAAACTGTCCTTACACGCTCCTAAACTATTTCTTTAAAAAGTGCTTCAGCTTCTCTTTAAGCTGTGGGTCGTGCTCCCCGATGTATGTATTAGCAGGCAGCCACATCTCGTTTCTTTGAATGTCCGCAGTATAGCAATACTAGTATAAGATGAATATATTGTAAAAATATGCGATATGACAATACTTGAAGTATTCGCTAGATTGACAGGCAGACAGACTGACGGACCGACACATGGACGCGTGGGCAGACACACATACAGACAGACAAAAAGAAATACGGAGAGATCGACAGAGAGGCATACGGACGGATGGATGGACAGACAGATGTACGCACGGATGAACGTAGCCAGCTGAAGGACGATTCATGGTTTACGGATAAAACCCTCCGAAGCTTCGCCCCACTCTTCATCATTCAGTTGGTGGATATGCTGTGAATTTTTTTTTTACTTCAGGTCTTCACAGCTTGAACTACTGCTTCAAGGCACGGGCGATGCTCCTCGAAGCTCTGGGAAAGCCCGACGACGTCGTAAAAATATATAAGGTAAGTTTGCCTCTTAAATCTTCCCAGTACTTTACTCATGACCAGCTGGAATGTTACAGGCACCGAGCAAAGACCGAAAGGCATGACCTTTATCTTGAAGAGGCCATCTGGTGCTGTAAACGCCGTCTTCTCTCGGTCTTTCTTGTCAACTTTGATTTGCCAATAACCAGTTTCGGAGTCCATCGACGAATATACTTCGCGTTGTGCAGCCGATATAGCGCGTTTTTTATATGTGAAAGAGGATTCGCCTTTTTTATTTTGTTAAGGCGAGGATAATCGACACAGAAACGTAGAGTTCCATCTTTCTTCTTGACTAACACCATGGGGGAAACCCACGGACTTTTAAATGGCTCATTGATGTTGTCACGGGCTGAGAGTAGGCAGAGGGTAGAACTATATTTACAGATTGTAGACGGAGTACACAGTGTCCTTATCCAAGATGGCGGAGTGGCAACCACGCACTAGCTTTTGTTCAATTGTCGCCTTTATGGTGCATTCGTCGATGTTAATGATGACTTGTACCATACAGCCGTCGCTGGTGAAAACGCCGTTTCGGCGCTTAAGAAATCGTGCGATCCTGCACAGAGAAGTACGGCTTAAGGTGGGAGACGTGTACAATATCAGCGGACAGCAGAGACGATGAGGATGCGTTGTCCAAGGGGGCGATCTTATAGGTGACCTCGGTCAGTTGGCGCAAGATTTTGTAAGGCCCGTTGTAGCGAGCGAGGAACTTCCAACACAGGTCAACGTGAGGGGAGGGAGTCCAGAGCAAGACCAACGATCCTGGGGAGAAAGAAATAGCTCTCTGACGGCTGTCGTGGCAATCCCTTTGAGATAGCTGCGAGGCAGAAAGGCGATCTCGGGCAATCCGGCGGGCCGTTCGAGCCCGAGTAGTTGCATGGCGAGCGTACTTGGTAGGAGTGTCAGTATGCGAGGGCAGAAGAGTGTCAAAAGGCAAAGTGGGGTGACGGCCGTACAGGAGATATAAGGGAGAAAAGCTAGCGGTGTCATGTCGTGACGAGTTGTAGACAAACGTCATGTAGGGCTAAGTGGCATCTTAATCACGATGATCTGCGGAGACACACATGGATATCATTGTCGTCAGTGTGCGGTTAAGGCGGTCAGTGAGTCCATTCGTTTGCGGGTGGTCGCTAGTGGTGAGTATATGACGTGTGGAACACTAGCCACTAGCCAAGAATGTCGTCCACGACCTTGGAGAGAAACGAACGACCACGGTCGGTCCGCAGTTGACGCGGTGATCCATGGTGGAGAATAGCGTCATCAAGGAGAAAGTCCGCGACATCAGTAACACAGACCGATTCGGTAGAACGGGTTTGTTGGAATGTCGATAGGCTGAAGTGTGCCTGGTGGTGCCAATGAAGGATGCTTGCGGCGCTGGCAAGACTCACAAGATGCAACGTATCAGCGCACATAGCGGTAAAGCCTGGGCCAGAGGAATCGACGCCGTACGCGGAGATACGTGCAGGCTGCTCCAGATGTCCAGCAGTTTGCGCAACGTGAAATTGTTCGAGCACAGTGGAACGGAGTGTTGCAGGAACTACCAGAAGAAGTTCTGGGCCTTCGGTGCTTGTGTTGCGCCGTTAGAGAAGTTCGTCATGAAGCGTGAACAGGCGAAGGGAAGAATCCGAGGTGTCAGAAGCTAGACGGCGTATGATAGACCACAAATTGGCATCACTGAGTTGTTCTCTACGTATGTCCGTGGAATCAGAAATGGTGAAGACACAGGCATCAGAATCGTGCGCCGACAGTTCAGGGGGATCGACGAGATGGTGAGATAGACAGTCGGCATCCTGGTGCATTCGGCCCGACCTGTAGGTTTTCAAAGCTATATTTCTGCAGCTTTAAAGCCCAACGACCCAGGCGTCCAGAAGGATCTTTGTGGGAGGACAACCAGCATAGAGCGTGGTTATCCGTCATGACCAAAAAGTGGCGGACGAACAAGTATGGTCAGAGTTTCCGAACTGCCCATACAAGAGCGAGACACCCGCTCTCAGTGATGGAAAACTTGCCCTCGGATGGGGAGAGAAGGCGACTTGCATAGGCGATTACACGATGTTGACCCTCTTGCCGCTGGACAAGAACAGCGCCAATACTTTGTCCGCTGGTGTCAGTGCGAACTTCAGTGGGCCAAAATGACCTAATATGGGCGGGGAAATTTTTGGACCAAAATGACCTAATATGGGCGGGGAAGTGAATAACGCAGTAATTCGGCGAAACGAATTGGCTTGTTGGGTACCCAAAGAAAACGGCGTGTCCGTCTTCAGTAGCTGTGTCAAAGGATGGGCAATGTCGGTGAAGTTGTGGACGAAACGCCGGAGGCGAAAGGAATTGGCTTGTTAGGGACGCCGAAAAAACGGCATGTCCTTTTTCAGTAGCTGTGCCAAAGGATGGGCAATGTCAGCGAAGTTGTGGACGAAACGCCGGAAATAGGAACAGAGGCCGACAAAGCTCTATCCATCTTTTTCAGAACGTGGTGTGGGGAAATCTTTGACGCGAATTTCGTCGGGATTGGGTTGCACTCTTTTAGCACTGACAAGACGGCCTAGCACAGTGATTGTTTAGCGGTCGAAACGGCATTTGGAAAAGTTGAGCTGTAGGCCTGCCCTTCTGAAAACTTCCAGAACAGCTGACAGATAGCTAAGGTGACTTTCGAATGACGGTGAGAATACAATGATGTCATCGAGATAACAGAGGCACGTTAACCATTTGTAACCCCGTAGAAGGGAGTCCATCATTCTCCCAAATGTAGCGGGAGCATTGCATAAGCCAAAGGGCATTACTTTTAACTGGAAATGTTTATCCCGTGTAACGAATGCAGTCTTTTCACGGTCTAATTCATCGACACAAATCTGCCAGTATCTTGAACGCCGGTCGTTGGAGGAGAAGTAGGCAGACCTGTGCAGGCAGTCGAGGATATCGTCAATTCGTGGAAGTGGGTAGACGTCCTTGCGCGTGACTTTGTTTAAGTGATGGCAGTCGATGCAGAAGCGCCAGCTGCCATTCTTCTTTTTTACTAGAACGACTGGTGAGGCCCATGGACTGAAAGATGGTTTAATGACGTCTTTTGTGAGCATTTTATTACCTTAACGTTGGGTGACTTGTCGCTCTGCATGTGACACGCGATAAGCACGTCATCGGATTGGGATGGCGTCTCTAGTGTTGATCCTGTAAGCAACAACTGATGTCTGACCTAAAGGGCTGTCACCAAAGTCGATGATGTCCCTGAAGGATGCCAAGATATGCCGGAGATCGGCTGCTTGTGCTGAAACGAGGTCTGGCGCGATCATTCTGGGGAGCTCTGTGAATAGTGGAGCTTTGTGAATAGGACGCAGTAGCGGGAAAGAAGCGTCTGCAATGAATGCAGAAACAGAATGTTCACTGGTGGAAGAGACGTTGGCTAGAGTCATGCCATCCAGAACAACTTGTGTGCTTTAGCGCGGGCGTTTTTTTTTCTTTGTTTCCTTTTGCATTCGCTTCGTCAGACGCGTTTTTTTCGCCAGCTGAAGTTCAGTATCGCTAGCGACGCCACATTATTCGTAATCGTCAACAGAGTATGAGGAAGGGCAACATTTCTGTCTAATAACATGTCCAAAATCGGTGCCAGCACATAATCGCCATCGGGTACCGGAGGAAAAGACCTCATGGTTTCATAGACAACGGCTTGGGGCGCTAGGCGAACGTACTCGACAGAAAACAAACGTGGTTGACGTGTAGTTGGAGTGTCATGACAATAAGGTAGGTCAAGCTGAAGCAAGCCTATTCCACAGTCAATTAAGGCAGAGCGCGCGGCTAGAAATTCCATGCCCAAGATGAGTTTTTGAGAACGCTTCTCGAGCAGGGCAAAAAGCACAGTTGTGGAGCGGTCAGCAACACTAACACGTTTGGAGCACATCCCAAGCACAGGAAAAGATCCACCGTCAGCGACTTGAATGAGCGGCACTATGGCGGTGTTAAAACCTTTTAAGGTGGCGGCGAAGCTCCGAGTTCATCTCCGAAATGTGCGACCCTGTGTCTACAAAGGCAACAACAAGAGCATCGTTTACTGTAACGTCTATGAGGTTGCGTTATGTCTGCATATTCAGAGGATTTGGCTGGCAAATCGTCGTTGCAGCATCACCTCTGGGAGCTGCATCGTCTAGTTTTCCGGAGGCAGATGTGCAGTCAGCGTAGGAGGACGGCGAATTTGGGGTGAGCACGACGATGGGCGACGAGACAGCACTGAGCGGGACTGGTGGCCGGGAGGGGATGGTGACAAACAATGCACCGTCGACGAACCTTCACCACCGTCTGGCTGAGGCGACTCGTGGCGAGTTCCGAAGTGGCCATCATCTGCCTCTGCACGACGGTTGTAGCCAGAGGAAGGCTGACGCAATACCACCTGCTATTGCAATAGCGGGCCACGTGACCAACACGATGGCAGTTAAAGCAAATGGACCGGTTATCAGCAGTCCTCTACTCAGCGGGATTGCGAGAGCGCGCTGGGAGCCTCTGGCCTTGGGCGTAGGAAACTGGCGGACGATGGTCAATCGGTCGTGAGGGGCCGGCGGTGCACACAGAAGACAGGCCAAGGTTCGAAAGCTCTCGGCGAACGATGGCATGCACTAAAGGCACCATTTGGGAGCTGGACTTCCAGACACGAGAAAACGTTGAAGCAGAAGACATAGCTTCAAGTTCTCGATGGATGATCGTGACGTGCTCTGCAGTCAGCGGTGCCTGTGGTACAGGCACGTCCTCACACGACCATGTTGCTGCGGTGTTGGGAAGTCGAGCGAACTGATGGGAAATACGTCGGCTTTTGGCGGCCTCAAAACACTGGCACTCTCGGATAATGGCATCTACTTTATCACAGTATTTGCAAACTAGCAAATTGAACGCGTCGTCGACAATGTCATTTAATATGTACGCTACCTTCTCGGACTTCTCCATGCCGTCATCTGCTTTGCAGCAAAGGACAAGCAGGTCCTGTATGTAAGACAGGTATGACTCCGATGACGTTGAAGTGCGAGATGCAAACTCCTTCTTGGCCGCTGTCTTCCTGCCAGTCGATTTGCCGAAAAGTACCCGCATGTTTTCTTTGCACGCATCACAGCGTCCAATTCCCGCTTTGTGGTTCTCAAACCACACTTTGACTGCCCCCTTCAGGTAAAATAGGAAGTTCGCTAGCATGAGCGTTTCGTCCCATCGATAGTCTTGCTTGTGCACTCGTACAGTGACAACCATTCTTCAATGTCGACATGGTCGGTCCCGCAGAACGTGCCAGGGTCTTTCAGCTGGGGCAGAACAACTGTCATCGTTGCGGTGGCCGCTGCGAGAGCTGGAAATGGACCCTCTTGTGCTATAGAGAAGAAAGCAAGCGTCGGCTGCTACGTAGCTCCGTCTTGTTACCCAGCATCTCAACCGAAGTCTCTCGGAGTGAGAGTAGGCAGGAAGGTAGAAATATATTTACAGATTGTAGACGGAGTAGACAGCGTCCTTGGACCAAGATGGCGGAGTGGCAAGCACACACGAGCTTTTATTCAATCGTCCTCTTCGTTGTCTTTACGGTGCATTCGTTGATGTTAATGATGACTTGTATAAATATAATCACGTAGCATTTGGTCGACTTGTCTATTCACGGTCTCACATTATCGCGTCGAAACCCTGCACGGAATCTGACGAAGTGGTCTGTCATTTGTCTCTGTTATGATGCAATCTTTCGTGACTGAGTCTGCCAAATTTTCGGAGACGACATAAAGCAATCCTTGTATTTCAGACGCAGGCTTTTCAGCAATTCTTGCTTATGATTCGGAAGGCTCTTCACGTCGGAAGTTAAGTAAGAGGCCTGGTTCCTCGGAGCAAGTTCCGCAGATCGGAGAGGGCGAACGCACTGGTGGCTTCCACAATGTCCTCAATGCATGTTCACGTGTTTGTACTCGTTGCGGAAATTCTTGAGCATAACTGTTGTTTCCCCTTCACAAATCTCGGCGATTCTTCTTGTATGCGACGCAAATAACGCGGTTGACTAACAGGTGCTGATTGCCTTCAAGAGCATCTTCGAAGTGTTCTGGTTTCAGGGTACCGACGGAAACGATAACGCTTGAGCAAGAGGAAATAATCATTTGTTTTTTTTATGGTAGTGTTATCGACCTTGCTTTCAGGTCGACGACTGCGTCATGGAGGCTCAAGAAGTCAACACGAAGAATGATACCTCTCGAGCAGCACTGTAGTATCACGTAGCCTGCAGAAGAAATTTGGCTATTGATGGTGGCTCTGCCTATTTAGGTTCCTGCCGTTGTGACTAGGTGACCTCCGGCTGCACGGATTTTAAGGCCTTTCCAAGCGGTCCTAGTTTTCTTCGACTTCGCGGCGAATGTCCCACCGATGTATTTACTTAATATCTATGTGAAAGCTGGTATAGATTTCTTATACTTCACAGACTCAATTGCGTGATATGAACATGTTTAGTTTTTAATATTTCTTTGCAGTTGCTGTATTATCATGGTTGCTATTTTTAATTTTAGAATCTGGACTTGATTTTTATATTTCTAGTTGTTTTCATTTATTCATTTATTTGTTTATTTACAGATTTATTTATTTATTGTTGTTGTTGTTGTTGACTTCACAATGCTGACTGTTTGCCGCTGCTGTCGTGCTGAAAGGTGACTCTGAACCTTTGTGAAGCTGCCTATTTTGGAGAACAGCTTTTACCTTCAGCTGTCCTTCATCGAACAATTGATGAAAAATATTTAATATTATGAAAAATATTTAATAATATTTATATTTAGTATTATTATGTAGAAATGGTCGGCTCCGGTATCAACGAGAGCTGCGACACGGTGGCCATCGATGAGAACGTCGAGGTCGCTAGTTCGTAGCATCGCATTGCAGTTAGGCCATGGCGTCGGATCAGGGCTATGACGGTTTGTACTTGCGTCAGTACATCGTCTTCGGGCCGCGAATTTAGACATCGAGACTACGTTGAGGTTGTGACGGATTGTTTGGGTTTCGTCTTTTGGGTTTCGTCGCATCGTCGTCCATGGCGGAGGATCATCGGCAGTTCGGGGTACAACAATTGAACCTCCATTGAATAGTTCCCTTAGTTTTCCTACTACAAGCTAGACGACCAGCCCCTGGTAGGGCCAGTGTACGACCGGCACTGAGGTGACATCTCGCGGGCGTGTAATGGTGAAAGGAAAGATCCTCTGGGCGTCCATCGCACTGCTTCGAGATAGTCAGCGATGTCGCGTAGTCTTTCAGGCCGCTGTGTACGGGGCACATCGATGGCGAAACCATGCAGCCCCATTGAGCGGTACTGGCAACGGCGGTAAATGTGGCCACCTTCTTTGCAGTGGCAACAAAGTCGTCGGTGGTCGGGGGCACGTCACACACTGGTTTTCCTGGAAACGTGGCGCTGGCTCGAGGGTGAATGGTATGGCGCACAAGTCCCGCAAACAACTTTTCCTTGATATTTCGTATCAGGAATTCCAGCTTCTTCTCCTAAGCTATGACATGGTATGCATGACAGAACAGCCTTGTCTCCACTCCAATGAATGTGGCCACATTTTTTGTTCGAGAGTTTCACATGCATCTCCAAGTTAGTAGTCGCACGTTTCTTGTGGGTGACGCTCGTGAACGGGCTCAGGAACGCCATCCAAAAGATATCCCAGCTTCGTAGCGTGGATTTTCTCTTCTCAAACAACATCTTCACGGCATCTTATAGGAAACAGTACCTTCGGCGCTGTGTTAAATGCGAATGCGTTTCTTAATCGGGCTATGTCAAGCGACAGTTGGGATTCGTTCACCACCCTCTCTCAAAGCAACAGCTGTGGGCGTGCGCAACCCTAGTAACCAGAACCACCATCATGTCACGCTTCGGCGTTGGCAGCTGTGAGCGACAGCTGCGGTGATGATGATGAACAAACTTTATTTATCAGAAAGATCCACCTTCCCTTTCAGGCGCGGGGTAGGAGGACCAAACCTAAACGACTGCCATGATCTCGTGGGCCTTGGAGGCGTCTTCGGTCTGCCGTATTACTCGGGCTTGTAAACGAGAGTGTGAGCTGAGGAGCGTGGTATTCCATCTTCTCCATTCGGTGGCCTGCGCATTTATTTTAATCGTACACGCTAGCTAGTATGCTCGGTGACAACTTTCGTTAGCACCACAGCCAAAGGAACGTAGGTGGAGCTCCTGCACATGTGTTACTATGCCAACAGTTCATTTTTGTGTGATTTCGGTTTCGGTTTCACAAGCGCATCCAACATGCACTTTTTCGCAGTATCATGCAATATACTTTACATTTTGGGGGAAGAAAATAAATCTAATGTTCCCTTTTAAGAAAAAGAACACGAATATTTTTGAAGCGTTGTAATTTATTTCAGAAAAAAAAGCGTATGGCCGAACGTGTACTGGGCGATTGGAACTACCCAAACCAAGAAACCACCCCCTTAACTTCAGCGCATACTTGGTCGGCATCATTGTTTTCTTTCTTTTAGAGATGCAAGAACTTTCTCGAGACGCTCACGTTATTTTCAGGGGACACAAAGGCAACAATGGCAAGCAGAAATCTTGGCACGAATCAGTCATGACCTGCCGCCTGACCTTCGTAAATCCATTTGAGTGAAACGCAATCTTTACTCTGCTAAGAACGCCGCTTTTGCGCTTAAACAGGGTAATGCACATGAGCTTGTCTGTTACCCAGGTGAAGCATAAGGAACGACTCCCTCCGCAGATGCTGACGTTAGTGCCGTTATGGTACACGATCTTCAGCGTTATCGTATCAACAATATTCGGCGGCCGAAACACCTATCACGTATGCAACGCAATTTAGGAAAGGGTCATTTGTTCAACGTATACAGTTTCCAATCGCCATTTTTTACTGCTGAAGGCTGGCAGGCCACCGGTGTCAGGCTTCGATGTGAACTTGCTGCAATCGAACGACGCTATCGTTGTTTAGTGGGACAGTGAAAAGGTGAAATGGCAGAAGAAAACTAGAAAACTAGAAACAGCAAAGAACGAAAAATCTACACGAGTGATACTTCCAAATATTACTCTAGAACACTAGAAACAGCAAAGAACGAAAAATCTACACGAGTGATACTTTCAAATAATGCTACAAACAATCTTGGTCGTAATATTTACGTCCTTTCTTTTTATACTTTTCGTTAGGCTAAGCAGTTACAAAAGTTAGCGTTCGTGGACTGCATCCAGAAACGTAGTAAGAAAGGGCGTGCTGTGGCTTCGTAGTCTTGGCTGTGCTACCACAGAAAGTTGTCACGGAGTAAAAAGTAGGCAACGCATACGCCTCGCCACGGTGGTCTAGTGGCTAAGGTACTCGGCTGCTGACCCGCAGGTTGGGGGATCGAATCCCGGCTGCAATTCCGATGGAGGCGGAAAGGCTGTAGGCCCGTGTGCTCAGATTTGGGCGCAGGTTAAAGAATCCTAGGTGGCCGAATCTCCGGAACCCTCCACTATGGCGTCTGTCATAATCATATGGTGGTTTGGGGACGTTAAGTCCTACATATCAATCAAATAAGGAAACGCATACCGCGTTTCTCGCGACAGAAAAACGCCATGTGTGGCACACGGCGCTATTGGCTACATGGTGTAAAAAAAAATTGGCAGCATATCCACGGAGTGAATGATGGAGAGCTGGGCGAAGCATTCGTCCGTTCATTCGTTCTTGCTTCCGTCCCTCCATGCGTCCGTCTGTGTGACCGTCCATGCGTCCATCCACCTGTCCGTGTGTGTGTCTGTTCGTGCGTCCGTCCCTGCGTTCGTCCATGCATCCGCACCTGCGTCCGTTCATGCGTCCATCCATGCATCTGTCTGTGTGTCCGTTCGTACATCCATTTAACACCCCAAGTACCACCATCTCGCATCTTGTCATCATATATCCACTATATAGAAGCACCGTCATCCAGCGGACATTCCAAGGACTAAGCGAGTAATGGCACGCGCACACTTTTGTACGGCTTGCGCTTCGGGTCTACTTCCCACCTTTAACCACCTCGAGTTCATGATATATACTAGTTCACTGTATTCATGGCACTGTGGCCCTACGCTCGCTAAACCTTTTTAACACCAAGGAGATTACGCCCAGCAAGTAGAACGTAGCAACCTTTTCCTGTGAGATAGTGCTCAAGTACATGCCAATGGCTGCTAATGGGAAATGAGAGACAGGAGAATTCGGCTTTTGATTTCCTACGGCTTGCGCTTCGTGTCTACTTCCCACCTTCAACCACCTCGAGTTCATGGATATACTAGTTCATTGTATTTATGACACTGCGGCTTACGCTCGCTAGACCTTTTTAAACCTAAGAAGGTTACACCCAGCGAGTATAACGTAGCAATCCTTTCTTGTCAGATAGTGCTCAATGTACATGCCAATGGCTGCTGATGGGGAATGAAAAACAGGAGCATTCGGCTTTTAGTTAACACGCACGCCGCGAACTTTTTATTGTTCAACAAAGCACAGGAGAAATCTTCCACCGGCACCACCTTGCAGGTCAAAATGTAACACTTGTTACACACTACGTCTACGACTACGAGGTACGAACGGGTGCCGCTTTAAGGAGCTTCGCCCCTAAAAAGAAAACATTATTCTTCTAACGCTGAGGGTCCCTAGGGGGCCACAGAGTGTGGACGCACGTCGCATCGGCTTCGCAGATTTTCTACGGCTTTCGACATTTACTTGCTTACTATTTTGAAATATCCCGAAGTGACTTCAAAATTCTTGCGGACTCTCCCGATGCCAGCTTTAGGCAGGTCCGCCTGTAAAAACATTACTCCAACAAGTTTTTTTGTACCGCCACGCTAGCCCGACAAGCCAGTAGACCAGCATGGTAGGCCTGATGTGTCGGCATCGCAAACCATCGCTACCCATCTTCTGTGGTGGCGTCTGAAATGGACGTCGTGCAAGTTGATGGAGTGGAGCTATAATGGACGGAGTTCGGGAAAGAGCAAGGATGGTGCTAAATCAAGCGTAAAACCAAGAAAGTGGCGGGAGATGCCGACGCAGCAACGGACCAAGAAGCAACGCCAGCAAGTTCCAAGAAGGCCGCGTTCCCGCAGAGAGCGACGCAGCATGTGTGAAAACTCAGCGAGGCGAGTCAAATGTCCAGCTTCCCTACAAATGACTAGAAGATCATCGTACGATCCCGGAGCCATTTCAGCGTGTCGCAATTCCAGAACTGCCACGTCCACTGCTGCATATACAATGTGGCAAGGGTGGGACGTGAAGAAGCCGAGGAGGACAGCGTTTGTCTGAATGAGCGCCAAAAGTTGATTGTGGTAAGCACGCCGGCAGAAGACCATGTAAGGCGGTACTTCGGCATTCGCAAGCTGCGTATAAGTAAGCACGAGCTTGAAGCGAATGTCTGCAGAGCGGCGCCGGAGAACACATTCAAAGACCTCATCAATGGCATATTACTTGACGAAGAGCCAGCGGACGTGGTGAGAAGTCTTGTGAACCGCCGTAACCCGAACATCCTGCATGCCAAGCGCATGGGAAACACGACAACCGCTATCATCCTATTCGACGGATACTACGTGCCCCGTTGCGCGAACTACGGAGGAATGGTGCTACGGTGCACTCTGTACAAAAAACATTTCGACATGTGCTACAAGTGTGGTCGTCTAGGACATATAGGGCCGACGTGTGCCCCAACCGCAACGCTAAGAAGTGCCATTGGTGTTGGTGCGGCAACCCGCCCAACGATAATCGGCGCGAGCCCGTGTGCCTGCTGTGCGGAAAGGATCACCTCACCGGAGACCGCAAGTGCAACGCCAAGTGCAAAACACCCTACCTTGTCAAGCGACGACAATGGCAACACAGTATACGCGAGAAAGCTGAGGCTACCTATAGCAGCACCATCAACGACGGAAGAGAAAGCTCCCACCGATGCCACACATCAAGACGACGCAGCAGCATCAGGCCATCGGCCTCAAGAGAGAGCCGCGTGCGGAGCCGCACTCGCTCTGGTACTCGTTCTCTAGCACACTCCCGTAGCATCTCTCAACCCCATTCAGCGAGGACTGGCAGCAAGTCGATGACCCATGCCACCTACGCCGATGCGTAACAGGCGTAACAGCATTCAGTAAAACAGTAAAAGGCGTACCAGCATTCGACCCCCATATCGTCAGGTGGGGGACGTCACACCCGGTTGCGAGCCTCACGCACTGCAAAAGCCAATCGAGGCTGCGTTTACTAGAAACCCCGACGTAGACTGACGCAAAAGTTATGCTAACAGTACCAACAGCGAACGAGAAAGCTCAATAGAGAGACGGCTTGATGAATTTGAGTCCTTAGTAAAAAAAACTACGCCAAGAAAATGATGAGTTAAGAAACGAAATTTACACGTTAAAGAGGGAGGCAGGTACAGTTTCTTTACCTTCCCCTCTTCCTAAACCCGTCACCGACCACGCAGCCACTAATATTGTCCAGAGCGCGCAAGAAGCTATGGACGTGTAAGATGCGCACCCCGCTCCCTCTAAACGTAATGCGCTAGACGCAGGCTGAGCTCGTGAAATCGCAGAAACGCGAGGAGACACTCTGCGAGCTAGTCGACCCGGAGGAGCCTACTCGTTTGGAGAACAGTGTGAACAAAGATACATCCGCCGATCTTACCCTCACTCACAATGCCCCCACAATGATTTAGAATAACACCCAAACTACTCTTGTCAGTGATCATTACAATATTAGCATTACTTTACAACTAAAACACAGACCCATTGCACCCAAACCAGTGATGCTCACAGAATGGGACAAATTTAGAGAGACCCGGAACAGCACCGCATTCTCACGTATTGCAGACCTTACCGAGTGGACTCAACAGCTTCAAAAAGATGTTGAAATTTACTCGAAAACTCTACCTCCGGACTCCCCGATAATACTCTAGACTCCAAGCTTCTCCATATGTGGGAAGCAAAGCAGTCACTTCTGCGACGGTGGAAACACCAGTGCCAAAACAGGAAATTCAGCTTTAGGATAGCGAAGCTAGACCAACAGATCAAGCAATACGCGACTCATTTGGCGGCACAACAATGGGGTCAGCTTTGTGAAGGAATGCATGTCCACCTCAGTGATAAACGAACGTGGTAACTTCTTAGAAATCTGCTAGACCCTAGCACTTCTCGCACTTGACACTGTCACGCTACCGCTAAATTGTTACACGAGCAGAGTGACCATTTAGGACAGCTCTTCGATAACCTCCGCACGTTGCATTTACCTCAATTACGTAAGTATTCCATACCATCTTACACAGGGAAACCTAATGAGTCAAAAGATGGGCTGATAACGGAAGCAGAAGTTAGGCACGCCCTCGCCACACTCCGTACCACGTCCGCTTCAGGCCCCGACCGCGTTAACAAACAATTACTTAGAAATCTTGGCCCTATTTCTAATAAAGTTTTGACGGAGTACTTTAACGACTGTTTTGACACGAGCACCCTTCCTCTTTCGTGAAAAGATGCCAGAGTCATAATTATACCTGAACCGCACAAAGCTCTCTTAGTAGAAAATCTGAGGCCCATTTCCTCAGCATCATGTCTCGGAAAGACTATGAAGCATGTTGTGCTTGCACGCTTCCAGGGACGCGTGGAGTATAATGGACTACTTCCTCCAGAAATGATTTGCTTTAGGGCCTCACTTTCAGCGCAAGATGCGATGCTTCGCCTTCAACACGACATCATAACTTCTAACCAGAGCGAGGATACTTGGGTAATCCTTGGTCTGGACATACATGGAGCATTCAATAACGTAGCCCACTCAGCGATATATGCTGGCCTCAACAGCATTTCTTGTAGCGCTAAAATGTACTCTGACATCAAAAGCTTCCTCACAGACCACACAGCTACATTACCATTAGGATCAGAACATTCCTCACCTTATACCTTAGGCAGCTTCGGAACACCTCCAAGGTCAGTGTTCTTTACAATCTTTTTTAACCTGGCTATGCTACCTATACCCAACGCTCTTCAACGTATCCCTGACTTGAACTGCTACATCTATGCCGATGATATCACCCTATGGGTGAAAGGAGGCTCAGATGGACACATTCAAGACAGCCTACAAACAGCTCTAGATATAATAGCAGCACTAACATCCAGATGAATCTCTATTGTATCCCGGGTAAATCAGAAATACTCCTTCTACCAACTCATCGTCGGAACAAACACGTTCCAATGATCGAAATTCACATAAATGGGTGCCTCATTCCTGGAGTATCACGCATTAGTGTGCTAGGTTTATTTATCCAAAACAACCAACTTAATACGCACACACTCGAACCTTTATGCAATACCGTTCAAAACACCCTAAGAATGATAGGAATAATCTTAGGCAAAATTGTAGGGCTCCGAGAGTCAGAGCTACTTCATATAATGAAAACTTTTGTGATTAGTAAAATCACAAATAACCTTCCTTACCTTCATTTTAAATTAGCAGAGGAGGAATTGGTCAGCACCCTTTTCCGCAGAGTTTACAAATAAGCGCTAGACATTGCGATCAATACCTCTAACGCACGACTCCACCAGACAGTAGTCATAAATATCCCATGTGAAATCCATAAAGCCCATTTGACAGCTCATTACGCAAGGCTCGCTACAACTAGCACAGGTCGCCACATTTTATCGTCTGCCCGAATTAACTTCACCTCACTCACCATAGCTAAATACAACATTCCCCAAAACATACACAAACAATTACTCATACCACACCTTCCTAAAACATGCATCTAACATATCACACTAAGCGTCGAATGCAAAGAACAAAAGCTCTTCAGAAACAATTGCATGGAGCCAATGACGTGCTCTATGTAGATGCGGCAGAATGCCCATCCTCCTCATTCTATGCCCTATCTGCTGTCGATTATAACAGCAAGGCGCTCACAACGGCATCCATCACTGTCAACTCTTTGGAGGAGGCACAGGAGGCTGCCATCGCTTTAGGTCTATCCATCCCCAATATCATTATCATTGCAAGTGACTCCAAAACTGCAATACGCAACTTCAGCACAAGTCGCATCTCATCAACTGCCCTTTCAATTCTTAAGAAACATCTTCCCACGCAAGACGTTGCTCTCATATTGCTACATGCATGTATATTGATATTCTAGGGGGCGACGCGCGTGTGTGCCTGACGAGGAAGACGAAGAGTTGTCTCCGCTCGATCGCTGGTGAACCGGGCACGCCATTACCGCTGGTTTTGAATATATCTAATCCCCAGCCTCGTCGTTACGGAGTTTCTTCTTTTCCGTAACATATTTGGTGGAGTTGTAACGTTTCCCGTCTTCACCACGAAGCTTCGCAGTGGCCGCACCATTCAGTCTCCGGCCATGGCTACCAATGACAACAGCCTGTCAGCGTCTCCATATGTAGCTCCAGCCACTACATAACTTACGATACCCACCCCCCGTGATCCAGGTACATTCTCCGCACAACCTGGGCTCGACGTCGACTACTGGCTCCGTATGTACGAGCATGTTAGCCCCACACACCGATGGGACCCTACCATGATGCTCGCCAACGTAATATTTTACTTGGACGGCACCCCACGGGTCTGGTTCGACGCCCATGAGACCGAGCTCACCAGCTGGGATACCTTCAAGGAGCGACTACGTGACATCTTTGGGGACCCGTCCGGTCGCCAAATGGAAGCGCGAAAAGAACTCGCCGCTCGTGTGCAGTCGTCAAAAGAGTCGTATGTCTCGTACATACAGGATGTGCTCGCGTTGTGCTCAAAAGTCGACGAGCAAATTACAGAGAGTGACAGTGGGCCTCATACTTAAGGGCATCGCGGACGACGCCTTCAATTCGCTCGTCTACAATAACGTCACGACCGTAGATAAGACTATCAAGGAATGCCGTCGCTTCGAAATAGCCAAAAGCCGCCGTGTTCTGCCTCAATTTACGCGGCTACCAAACACGGCTGTTACATCCACTTGCACCGATCTCGGTGCCGCACCACCCGTGCAGGACAGCGTGACACGAATAGTTCGACGGGAGCTTGAGGCGTCAAGTCCGGCACCATTTCCGTAACAATATGGACGCCCGGGCATGCGGGGTTGATTGGCAATGAGGCGGCTCCTACCTGTGCTCAAGGAATGACCAGCCGAGTGCAGGCCTCTGCTGGCGCCTTAGACTTCGTGGCCTTTTTCAGCGCGAAAGATCGTCTTTCGACCTTCCACGATATAAGAAATCACTACCGCTTACAGTGCACTATATATCCCCCTTACATCTTGGAGCTTTGAGCTACCATGAAATATTATGGCGCCAGTTACAGACGCGTACGTTTCCTACCCCATCTTTTCGCCATTTTATACACCCTGCGATATACCCCTCCCCTTTGTGCATTTTCTGTCAACAAAAGAGCTAAACTAGACCATATCATGTGGAGTTGTACTGGAAACTTACCACCTGATTCTCTACAGATTAATAGTAAGGAGCAGTGGGAGGCTGCTATAGTATGTGCTGCTCGGCGCCCAAGATCCAAAACCAGATCTTGTATTAGGCCAAGAGGATAGCGGAGACCTACGCTGGGTAGGCTTCTCTGACACTCCGCCACCGCACATTTCCCTCTTTGGATGAATAAAGTTTTTTTTTCCTCCTTTTCCTCTGCGAGCTGGTCGACAGACTCTACAACAAGGTAGACATGATAATAGCCTAACAAGTGCAGCAAAACGCGCAACTAAACAGCGCAATAGCTCAACAAACCACGCAAACTGAACAGTACATCGTTGCGATATCGTGGCTCACACAGATGTTCACGACGCTGCAAGCACGCATGGACGATATCGAAATGCGTCTTCCAGGGGGAGTGGCTCGCCCCGTGCGGAATACTGGGGAACCTTACTTTAGGCCATTACCTCACGATGAGTTTCACGATCACTTGAACGGCAAGTAAAAATTGGCCCCGTATCTGCATGGTAATCTGCAAATGTTTTCGAAAGACAATAGCCTTGCGTGTGTAGAGAGTGAACAAAACACTTATTGGATATTCTGTGCAAAAAAATCGGAGAATGTTATTATGGAGGCACTGCGTTAGAGTACCTCGAGCGTGCAGCGGAGGCAATCATCAAGTCACGTCACACGTGAGACATGAGCATCATCTGGCAGTTTTGTTGGAAAATGTAGCGCACCTCTGAGACGGGAGTGCGCGTCCGTCTCAGAGGTGATAAGGTGTAGCACGCAAGGTGGTGGGTAGGTGCCACCACCATGTTGTCTTAGCAAAGTGTTAAAAACATTCGCCTTTTCGTGCAAGCGTTATAAACGCTACCGCCCTCAAAATTATTTATTTATACCTTTTCTTGTAAAAGACGCACGTGCAGAATATATACGTGTTGTTCGGGTCCTCAGTTATGCGAAATAATTGCTTTTGAATTGACAATCGCACAAGCATAAACGCTGAACCTTGAGCAATATTGGTGGGCACTGCGGATGGGGTCGGCCGTTTGGCGTATCAACTGGTGCCGTTTCGAGTACCTGATACCCTTCAGGGTGAACAAACACAAAAATATATAGACAGACAGACAGACCAAAATTTTTGCATCGAAGGTCCCCAAGAAAGACTACCGTTTTTAAAGCACGTACAGTCGCCATGGATCCACACAAACCACACACACACAGCGCTCACGAAAGCATAACACACGGAACACGCTCACAATCTGGCAGTGGAACTGCAGAATATATACGTGTTGTTCGGGTCCTCAGTTATGCGAAATAATTGCTTTTGAATTGACAATCGCACAAGCATAAACGCTGAACCTTGAGCAATATTGGTGGGCACTGCGGATGGGGTCGGCCGTTTGGCGTATCAACTGGTGCCGTTTCGAGTACCTGATACCCTTCAGGGTGAACAAACACAGAAATGTATAGACAGACAGACAGACAGACAGACAGACCAAAATTTTAGCATCGAAGGTCCCCAAGAAAGACTACCGTTTTTAAAGCACGTACAGTCACCATGGATCCACACAAACCACACACACACAGCGCTCACGAAAGCATAACACACGGAACACGCTCACAATCTGGCAGTGGAACTGCAGGTGGTTCAGGAGGAAACGAGCACATCTCGAACACTTTCAACGAGTCCGGTAACAACCAGATGTGATACTTTTGCAAGAAACGAACGACCAGGTCAAGCTGGCGGGGTACAAAGCTATAGATGAGGCTGTGAACGCGGAAGCCCCGCTGGCGGCGGCAACGCTACCTCAGCCTGGCGCAACGCGAACTTACAAACGTCAGCATACCACACGTACTCATAGAGCTTATTCTATTTAGAAGACGTGGCTCTGGCATGTTTATGCTGAACGTATATAGCATACCCAAAGCCAAACATCGTTCTAGCACGTTACTGCGAAAGGCGCACGAAGCAGCTGGCAACGGGCCCTTGCTCATCGCGGGTAACTTCAACGCGCCCCACGTGGCTTGGGGGTATGGATACGAAACGCCAAAGGCCAAGCGCTTTTGGGAGGATGTGTAGAATGAGGGGCTCGAGCTTATAACAGACCCTTCAGCACCTACGCCCAGGGGCAACAGCGTATGTGCATACTTCACCCGACCTCACGTTTATTAGGAAGGTCGCTAGTGCGCAATGGCAAAATAGGCAGGAAGACCTGAGTAATGATAACGCAGTGATCGAGATCCAGGTTAATGCTGGACCTTACCACCACCTTCATCGGTACGCCGCCGAGGACAAGCATCACCGTCTAGTGGATTGGGATGTGTTTCACGAAGCCCGGAAAGAGCAGAAACGTGGCAGCGCGGCTATCGAGGATATCGAGATCTGGACTGTGACGCTCAGGGGCGATGTAAAAACGGCACCGCGGGAATTTCCGCCACAAGCAGAGCTCAAAGTATTAGACGGCAAACTCTTACACATTCGGGAAGCCAAACGCAGCCTGCAAGACAGGTGGAAGCGTCAAAGCAACTACAGAACGCTACGCAGACGCATTGCACGGATAAGCAGGGATATTGAACAGCATGCCTTACAAGTATGCAGAGCCATGGGAGGAGACGTGTAATGGTATGAAGAACCAGCTGGGCTTGGCCATGACTTGGCATCTTCTCCGGCAATTCTTGTATCCGGAGGAGGCCAAAACAGCGCACACCATAAGCTAAACAAGTTACTGCACGAGTATGCAGGCAAAGCCGCGGAATTTTTGGATGACGTGCGTAGCCGTTACTTCACGTCCTCAAGCCCCATCACGCACCCGACATACGGACAGAATAGTGAGAGTAACGCGGAGCTAGACGAGCGCTTCAGTGTGGCAGAGGTGAGGGTGTTTCGGCACAAGCTCAACACGAAATAGGCCCCAGGCCCGGACGGGATAACAAGCAAGACACTGCGCAACTTGGACGATGACTCGACACATAAATTGACAGCTTACATGAATTAGTGCTGGAGCGCGGGCGCTCTACCAAGCTCATGGAAAACTGCGCGCATAATTATGATCCCCAAACCAGGCAAACGGGTAAAGACTGACGAAATTCGACCGATATCTTTGATTTCCTTCGTTCGTAAGGTCATGGAACACGTGGTTTTCGTTCGCCTTACCAACTACCTCGAGGACCGTCACTTGCTCCTGCACACAATACTGGGGTTCCGTCTCAACCTTTCCACGCAGAACGTTACGCCTAAACTCAAACGCGATATCGTAGACAATACCACGCGATCTACGAAAACGATACTCGGGCTTGACCTCAAAAAGGCGTTCGACAACGCTAAGCACGCTGCGATACTTGATACGAGCATTGTGACTGGGTGAGAAAACGTACCACTTCGTAGAGGATTCCCCTAATGGTCGCCGGGCCCGCTTAGCGATCGGTAAATATAGAATCGCTATATATAGACATGGGTTGCATGGGCACGCCACAGGTCTCCGTAATTTCGCCCATGCTTTTTAACCTCGTGCTTGTCGGGCTACCACGAAAACTAGCTTTGATAGAAGGCCTACACGACAGCGTGTACGCCGATAATGTCACCCTCTGGGTTACCGAGTCGAATGACGGAGAGATCGAGCAAACGCTGCAGGAAGCGGTCGACACGGTTCGAACTGCCTTCGCGACACGGGCCTCGAATGTTCCGCGGCTAAATCAGAGCTCCTTCTCTACAGACCGACATGCAGGGGCCATAAACACAAGAACGCCTATTCTTCCAGCGACCGTACAGACGGAGATATTAAACTAGTAACATCGGACGGCGCTGTCATCCCACAAGTTCGAGTGCTGGGCTTGCACCTGTCGGCCAATGGCCACATTGGTGAAACCATACGCAGAGTAGATGGTGCTGACAATGGGACGCTCCGGCTACTGCAACAAATAGCAAATCGCCATAGCAGAATGAAAGAAAGCAATACCATCAGTCTGGTACATGCTTTCATAATGAGCCACATAACGTACGTCGCCTCCTACCTTAAGAGGCAGGCGACTGAACGAACCAAGCTAGACCATCTCATCAGCAAGGTGTACAAACGCGCAATAGGCTTAGCAATAAGTACTAGCACGAAAAAATTTCCCGAGCTGGGTTTTGCGCAATATCCTAGATAAACTAAGTGATGCACACAATATTCCCCAGTATGAAGGTCTGCCGAGAACCAGAACTGGTCAACACATTCTTGAGAGACTGGGCATAAACTACCATACGCAGCGTGGCGAAAAGCTCGAAATACCAAGGCATATTTGTGAGCACATCGTCGTTCTGCTGCTTCGCAGCAAATTCATCCCACTCATCACATCAGTCGGCGCAACAGACCCGCGCAAAATCTGGAAACTGAATTCGGCTACACTACAGACGCCGTTTAGGCAGACGTGATCCGTTACGAGCGGCAACGCGAGTTTGCCGAAGTAATCACGAATTACGCAGGAACATGAATTGCGAGCGCCACAATACGCACAGAAGAAACAGAGGTGGCCGAAGAACGGTGATAGCCCTCGCGATAGCTACCACGGACACCGAAATGTATAATAGGCGACTCTCAGGCGGCCCTACGCCTGTACGCCAGCGGCTGGATCTCCCGCGAAGCAGCTCACATTCTCGAAATTTGCGAAGGCAATATTTGCCACAAAAGTGACAGTTTATTCGTACTGAGCCCCGCCCACACGGATCCTCCACTCGTGGGCCACTGTCACACATTTTTTTGTTTTTTTACAATGGCGTGATTGTATGATGACTGTTATAATGTGTATTGTGGCTGTACTTCGTATTTTATTACTTCCACGCAATACTTACTATGTCGTGCGCAAATAATTTTTTCCTCGTTTGCACGCATAGTTATCTGTTAATCTCTTTTCTACTTGTTATTTTATTCTACTGCCCTGTATTTGTACTCTGTGGAAATCTTTCTTTACAAGGTACTGAATTGTACTGTATACCCCTCACCCTATGCCTCTTACGTGGTCTGTGAGGTATTCTCAAATAAATAAATAAATAAATAAATAAAATACAGCTGGCGAGAATCAAAGATGACTGTGATTCTGGCATCGCAACACCTCAGCCTCCTGATTTATCGGTGGGTGTTGCTTGAAAGACCTGTGCAAAAAACCATGCAGCTCAAACACGCAGCGTAAATCTGCTGACATTGAGCAGCGAAGAGAAGTCTACACCCATCAGCTGAATAAAACACTTGCAGGGCTCACGGTACGGTACTTTAACAGTGGTGTATAAACTTGCAAGCACAGCCACTATTGCATTAAAAATGGTTCTCTCGAAAAGACGGTGCCCGATCTTCAAATGCACAGCAGTTGTGTACTTGCTGTAGCTTCAGTTTACAAATCCACTTCCTTTTCATATGTGTCCTACTATCCAGTATCTCCCCGTCAATAGCTGTCAAAACTGTGCCCGACAAAAAATTCTTCAAAGTGACAATACCGTGAAGTATCGATGAACTGCCATAATTCACTCATGACGCCATTGCACCTCGCACTACTTACAAACGAAACGGTAGAACTTTATGGGCAGTTAAGCTTTTGCAGCGGCTGACAGTGCGGCAGTAGTGCATGCCTGCTTTCTAGGATGACAAAGGAGTGCTGGCCATGGCGTGTCCAATGCTGGATAAGCGCTCCAAGAAATATGTTTCTCGAGTGCGCAGTGGGATAACCAAGCAAGCGAGGCCCATCCTAGTGACCGGAGCTTTGCCCTCTCCTAGTTAGTGCGATGCACGGCGCTTCGCAAACTTGAGCCTGTTTTCCCTATACACTGGCCTTGATAGCGGCCAACAGAGCATCGGCCCTCGATCAACTGACAAGCGGTGAAGCGCATTGGCATTCATACACGTGTCGTCGAATATCCTAGCGTTATCGCTAAGAGGCCATGTAGGTTCCAGAATACTTTTTAATGTTCGCGATATGGGCATCATCTGAACGAAATGCCCCACCGCGGTAGTCTAGTAGCTAAGGTACTTGGCAGCTGACCCGCAGGTCGCGGGATCGAATCCCGGCTGCGGCGGCTGCATGTCCGATGGAGGCGGAAATGTTATAGGCCCGTGTGCTCAGATTTGGGTGCACGTTAAATACGCCAGGTGGTCGAAATTTCTGGAGCCATTACTACGGCGTCTCTCGTAATCATATGGTGGTTTTGGGACGTTTAACCTCACATGTCAATCAATCTATCTGAATGAAATGATCCACTACAGTCCTGACGCTTCCTGAACACTGCAAGCACGGTTTTCCCTGAGAATTACGTACAGTGTAACGGGGCGATAACGAAACTTGAGAAAGAAACATGCATGCTAATGAGCCTATGTTTACGTTGAAGTCAACTGTAGAACCTATTGTGTCGGGCGTAAAGATATTGCAGCAGCGCTATCCACGACTACAATGGAAGACAGTGCTAGGTCCTAAGGTGCTTCATCCTTGACATATTTTGTGAATCACGTCTTTATTAAAGAATTCAAACTACTTACACGTCAAAATGCAAGGTACGAAATCACCAATCTACAAGATTTACGTGTAGAAGGTCATTGACACTATGGTGTAAAAGGCTTAATGTAAGTAAAAACACTCATCAATCGCATTACTCCGACTTATTGAAGGCTCAGATGGAGCATGTGTATTAGCAACACAAATGAGTAATGATTTGATTTGACGCTGTTTAAAGAAGTCCGGTTCAGAAACATCTTCGTGAGTCGGAGCCCTTATGAGTCTGGTTGGGAACGTCAGGAAAACGTTTAGTCTGTCTGGTCCGACTGTGTTCTGAGGGTTCAATTATATCTTATGAGATTGATTGATTGATATGTGGGGTTTAACGTCCCAAAACCAGCATATGATTATGAGAGACGCCGTAGTGGAGGGCTCCGGAAATTTCGACCACCTGGGGTTTTTTAACGTGCGTCGCCCAAATCTGAATACTCGGGCCTACACCATTTCCGCCTCCATCAAAAATGCAGCCTCCGCAGCCGGGATTCGATCCCGCGACGTACGGGTTAGCGGCAGAGTGCCTTAGCCACTAAACCACCGCGGTAGGGCATATCTTATGAGATAGTTTAAATCATCTGCACATATTTTTTCCTGCCCTATGCTTATTTCAGAACGGTAATGTCGTATATGGAACGTTGTTTTTTTGGGTGCAAGGACAGGAAACGTGTAGTCACGCATTTATCTGGTGATGCCATGGTTGTTGTTTTTACGTTTATTTGCATTGCACTTAACGTTCTCTGTATGTGTGGCATCCGCCCGCCTGTCTGTTCTACTAAACATTTTGTTAATGTGTGTCATTCGTCGGTCCACCCGTTCGACCTACGGAAGCTCATGTTTGTGTGGCGTCTGTACCTCTATCCACCCGTCCTACTAAACCATCTGTTTATACGTGGCGTCCGTCTGTCCACCCGTCCACCCTACTAAAGTTTCTGTTAATTTGTGCCATCAATTTGTCCTCAGGTTCGTTCTCCTAAACCGTAATTACCTGTGGTGCCCGTCCGTTCACTGCTCTGTCTTACGAAACCCACTGCTTTCGCGTGACGTGCGTCCACTTGTCTGTCTAACTAATCAGCGTTGTCGTGTGGCGTCTGTACGTCTATCCTAATAAACCAACTACTTATGCATGGCGTTCGTTCGTCCTCCCGCGCACTTGTTTAACCCTCTGTATATATGTGGCATCCGTCCGTCTGCGCGTCTACCCTATCAAACCTGTTTATGTGTGGCGGCCATCCGTCCACAGGTCCGTCCTAGTTAACTTCTTTTTATGTGTGACGCCAAACATCCACCCGCCGGTCCTACTAAACCTTCTCTATGTGTGACTTGCACTCGTTTCTTCTTCTGAACCTTATGTTTGTATGGTGTCTGTGCCTCGTACTACACTATCTGTTTATATGTGGCATCTGTTCATCCATCCTTTCACTCTACTAAACTTTCTTTTTATGGAGGGTTACCGTCCATCCGCAGGCCCGTCCTAGTAGACCTTCTTTTTATAATTGGTGAGCGTCCGTCCACCCGTCTGTCTTATTGAACTTCAGCTTATCTGAGTCATCCGTTCATCCCCACGCTGCAGGTCCATCCTCCTAAACAATCTGTTGATGTTTGACCGTCCGTCCACCTGTCCGTCCTACTAAATCTTCTGTTAATGTGTGGTGTCAGTCGATCCACCCATCTGTCCATCTAAACGTTCCTTTTATGTATGTCATCTGTCCACTTATCTGTCATACTAAAGTTTCTTTTAATGTGGCGTCTGTCGGCCCACCCGGCCATCCTACTAAACCTCATGTTATACGGGGCCCATCCATTTACTAGTCCATCCTACTAATCCATCAGTTTAATGTGACGCTTGCCCCTCAATCCACCCGTCCTACTAAACTTTACGTTCTTATGGAGTCCGTCTGTCTTACTAAGTTACCTGTTTATACGTGGCTTCAGTTCCCCCTCCCGTACATCCTACTAAGCCATCTGTTTATATGTGACATCCGCCCGTCCACCCGTCCGCTCTACTTAACCTTGTTTCTGTGTGGCGTCCATGCGTCCGCACGTACATCCTACGAAAGCTGTTTACGTGTGACGTCCGTCCGTCTCCCCGTCTCTCCTAGAAAACCTTCCTAGTATGTGGCGTCCGTTGGTCCACCCATCCCTCCTACTAAACCCTATGTTTGTGTTGCGTCCGTCTGTTCACCACTCCATCCTACTAAAAGATCTCTTGATGTGTGAGTCCGCTCGTCCCCACATGTGCCCTACTAAACCTTCGCTTTGGTGCGGCTTCCGTTCATTCTTAGGTCCAACCTTCTAAGCCTTCTGTTTATGTGCGGCGTCCATTTGTTAACCCGTTCGTTTTACTGAATATTTTGTTAATGTGTTGTATCCGTCCTATTACCCACTCTTTTGGATGTGGCGTCTTGTCCGTCTACCCTTCTAAACCTTCTGTTAATGTGTCGCATTTATCCATGCACTTGCCCGTCTTACTGAACTATCTCTCTACATTGTTACTACATACGTGATTTAGGTATGAGCCTCTGGGTAGCCCTGCCACGGTGGTTTAGTGCTAAGGTACTCGGCTGATGACCCACTGGACGCGGGATTGAATCCCAGCTGTGGCAGCTGCATTTCCGATGAAAGCGTAAAAGTTGTATACCCGTGTGCTCAGATTTGGGTGCAGGTTAAAGAACCCCAGGTGGTCGAAATTTCCGGAGCCCTCTACTACGGCGTCTCTCATACTCCTACGGTGGTTTTAGGACGTTAAACCTCACATATCAATGAATTAAGCCTCTGGGTTGCGGGGAACAGGGAGATTAGTGAAGAGGACGTTCGGCTAGCGAGAAAGGCCTCAAGTACCTTTGGAAAAATTGATGGTGCTCCTCTAGAATGGCGGAGATATCAATTATGAGAATAAGTTCCAAGTCCCCCCCCCCCTGAACTTTTATCTACACAGGTCTGGTCTAGCACAGTCTCCTGTATTCCTCCACTGCAACGAGAGTGGATCCCTTCACCATTTCCGCTTAACATGCAGGTTATATTGCCAGGTTCTTCTTCTCAAGTTTTGTTATCGCCCCAATACACCACGTAATTCTCAGCGCAAACCGCGCCTGTAGTCTTCGAGAAGCTTCAGGACTGTAGCAGATCATTTTGATAAGATCACGCCCACTCCACCAACTATACAGATTCTTCTAGACCCTATGGCCCGTATTCTAGAATGTCCCTTCACTCAACGCTCAACCTTCACTTGAGAAAGCCGATGAAAGTGTCATCTCTAAACAAAAAAGCCACTGCATATCAGTATGAATTGCTGCCATTTTTTAGTAGCGCAGCGTCATTTTTGTCCGAGCAGCGGCACAGTGCACTGTTCTTTCAAGTGAAGGGTGAAAGTCGAGTCGAGGAGCGTTTGTGAATACGGGGGTACGCCACCGCTAGCGATAACGCTAGAAAATTCGACGGCAAGTGTATAAATTCCGACACGCTTCGCCGCTTATCAGTTTATCGACGGCCGACGCTTCGTTGGCCGCCAGCAGTGCAAGCCTGCTACTGTGACCCGACTTTCCGTTTACCGGGCACAAGTTTGCCCAAATAAACAGTTTAATCTTCAACGTACTCTCTTTTTCTTCGTCTACATCACGACCCCGTGATATCTCTCGAGCAACGCTGTAGGACTACGAAGTCTGCAGGATAAATACGGCCGTTAATGGTAACTCTCACTATGCTGATTTCTGCTGGCATTATGACATGACCTCCAGCTGTGCGGATTTCGGGGCCTTCCCAAGCTGTCTTAACTTTCTTCAACTTCGTGGCGAACGACCCACTAATGATGGAATAGTTGGCTCCAGTATCGACGAGAGCGGTCACACTGTGGCCGTAGATAAGAACGTCGAAGTCGCTAGTTCGCTGCCTCGTGTTATAGTTAGGGCATGGCGTCGTGTCACGGCTTCGTCAGCTTGTTCCGCTGCTTCCATGTTGCGTCGTCAAGTCACCTTCAGCTAATGAGGTTTCGCCGTCAGGACTTTGCCTGGTTGGTGTCGTGTTCGGAAAGCTACATCGCGGCGTCGTCGTCGGAGGAGGATCTTCGGTAGTTTGTCGCACATCAACCGCACCTCCATCGGTTTCTGCCCTTAGTTTCCCGGATACGGGCTCGGAGACTGACCCCGCGTTAGGTTAGAGTACTGCTGGTGGTGCGGTGACATACGGCGGCTGGGCAACGGTGAACGGGAAGGGCTTTGTGGTGTCCACCGAGCTGCTGTCAGGTAGTCGGCGATGTCAAGTGGCCGTTCCCCTGTCGGTGAGGAGGCCCTTCGGGGCGCTGTCACGTAGGGCGATATTTTCGATGAAGAACTTAGCTACCTCTGATGCACTACCTTAAGGCAGGGCTTTTGTCTCGGTGTAGCAGGTGACGTAGTCGGTGCTTACCACGATCTACTTGTTTCCGAAAGCCGACGTCGGGAACGACCCCAGTACGGGGACTGCTACCCCTCGCCTCCACCAGATGTCACGGGGTCGTGACGCTGACGAAGAAGCAGAGAGTACGTTGAAGATTAAACTGCTTATTTGGGTGAACCTGTGCCTGGAAAACAAAAGTCGGATCACAGTAGCAGGCTTGCACTGATAGCGGCGAACGGAGCGTCGGCCGTAGATAAACTCACAAGCGGCGAAGCATGTCGGCATTTATACACTTGCCGTCGAATGTTCTAGCGTTATCGCTAGCGGTGACGTAGGCTCTAGAATAATTTGTATAGTTCACGGAGTGGGCGTGATCTTATCGAAATGATCTACTATAGTCCTGAAGCTTCTCGAAGACTGCAGGCGCATTTTGCGCTGAGAATTACGTGTGTATTGGGGTGATAACAAAACTTGAGAACAAGAACGTGGCAATATACAAACCAAAGAAAAAGACTGTTAGAAAAGCCTCTTTGTAGGTTAGCTATAAATTTATCCCTTCCAGTGGTCCTTTCCTTTGGAGCAACTGAAAAGAGGTTTAGTCACGGGAACGTTTGCGAGGGCGTGTGGGATTTTCTAAAGGCAGCAAAACAATTAGAATGTTAAGCTGAGGCATACATTCACCTTATTTCAAACCATATTAGCTTCTTCGTTTTTGTATTACCTTTATTTATTTTATTTCTACACTACCGCTTACCAATTGGTTCTTTGTTTAAACATCCTTATCTAAATAATCCGGCTGATAAAACAATTCCATTTCACAAATTATCATCGTTCCTTCAATGGCCGATCCCCCGTGGTGGGTTGCGCCAGAACTCTGAGGAACAACCAATCAACCAACCAGTGCGCGTATGGTGATTTCAGCGAAATGAACCCAGCAAGAGGCTACATTTACACAGCAATGAGCCGGGACCCAAACCAAGATGACGGAGAACTCGACTTTACCCTCATCACAGATCTGATGGATCCGACGAGAATCGGCAATGACGTGTCTCACGACATCAATTCGGACCTGACGTTCGTCAAGAACGATGTCGAGGACCGATCACGTGGAGAAACACGGGGGCCGAATTCGGTAGCGACAACACCATCCTGGAAATTGCCATACCAGAACACAACGACAACAGCAACAGAACACAAGAATAGATAGATCAGGATACTTTTAGAGACACCAGAAACAAGGAAAGAGACGATGACAACGAGATTGAAGACATCGACTCCTGGACGGCGGAATCGCCAAGAGCGTACGTGATGCAATCAAAGAAGTTGAAACGGACGCGGAGGTCGACAAAGTATTCAGCCCGCTAGCGCATGTCATCAAATCCAAGCAGTCAGTACTCAATTGATGGCAAAAACAACGGCTAAACCGCTGACTGAGAAAGAAGGTAGCAGAGCTCAACCGTGCTATTGAAGATCACTGACGAGCGCTATGCGCGTGACAGTGGGACGAGATCTGCAACACAGCAAATGGGCAGATGCACAGCGGGAAGACGTGGAACCTGCTGCGGCACCTGCCAGGGAAAAGCAACTCCAGGTCGCACCAAAAAGACAGACTCGCCAAGCTCATACTTCGTGTGATCTCAGTAAACGGTGTTGATCAAGTCACCATACGCATCAACGACAAATACCGGCCAAATAAACACCCCGAGCAACACGTGCGCGTCGTATGGCGGCCTACCCAACGCGAAGCTTGATCGTGATATCGACGTCGAGGAGGTTCGCATGGCCCTGCATGACCTCAACCGCTGGTCGGCGGCTGGCCCACACCTCGTCACGAACAAGGCGCTCAAGAACGTTAACGGCAGCATGATTGAGAACCCAGCAATATTTCAACAAGTGCTAGAAAGAGGGTGCGCTCCTGAAGCAGCGGAAGACAGCCAAGACAATTCTGATATCCAAGCCGGGGAAGCCACCACGCAAGGACAAGCTCTGGCCCATCTGGCTTATGTAGTGCGTGCGCAAGATGTTGTAGAACGGGCTTCTCAGCAGGTGGCAACACTACCTACAAAGGGAAGGCATGAACAGTGGCGTACCAACTCTTTCGCGAGTGGGGGGGGGGCTAACAACCTACCTCACTGATTACGCGGGATATATATATATATATATATATATATATATATATATATATATATATATTGCTACGAACGAAATAAGAGACAGCGACGAATCAACGTCTTGCTCGCTTCCAGACCAGGAAGCAAAGTTCTCTTCTTTCTCTTCTTCCACGCAATTTCACGCTACTGTTATGACTCATACCCATTACCTCTGACATTATTTCCTCTCTTCGAAAAGCATCGGCTCGATGCTGGTGATGAGCGGTGAAAAAAATTTGAAAGTAAAGGCGCTACCACGGAATCTAACAACTGCGTCGTAAGGCAAAAAAAATGGGCTGGTGCTTAGAAGTACTGAAAGAAGAAAGGAGTTAGGGCACAAGACAATCAAAAAGAAACAAAAAAGACAAAAATAGTGATTGCATGGTAAGTCAGTCCACGTTCGATTGCTGACGCGAGAAATCTGGCTTGAGCCTTGACACACGCACCACATCACCTTGTGGAAACCGACGGGAACGTCTTGAGGTGCCCTCAAAGAATTTTCGTATGTAACGTCACTCAGTCGGCGTAGAACTTCGTACGGGCCGAAGTAGCGCCGCAGCAACTTTTCAGAGTGACTACGCTGCCAGATGGGGGTGCACATTCAAACTTCATCGCCTGGTTGGAAGGTAACCTCTCGATGTGTGAGGTTGTAGCGGCGTGCGTGGGCAGTTTGGCGAGCCTGAATACGGTGTCGGGCGAGTTTACGGGCCTCCTCGGCGCGTTGAGCGAACAAGGCAGCGTTCACGTTTAACATGCCCAGGTTGTTGGGAAGGAGCATTGCGTCGAGCATGGTAGTGACCTCTCGACCATGAACTAAGCGAAATGGGGTGAAACCTGCAACGCGTTAAATAGTCGGTGGCAAACACAATCCACCGGTTTCCAGACGAAGATGTGGGAAACGATCCGAGCAATTCAATGTGAATTTGATGGAATGGTGTTTTCGGCGTGGCGATAGGCTGTAGTAGTCCTGCTCGTCAAACACATGCATTCTTATGGCATTGGAAGTCGCGGCATGTGCTGACGTACTGCTTGACTGTCGAGGCGTGGCCAGTAGTATGACGGCAAATTCTTTCCAATGTGCTCGTAGAGCCAAGGTATCTGGATGATGGTTCTTCGTGACAAGCATGTAAAATGTCGTCCCGAAGTGAGGTTGGCACAACCAGTAGGTAATTACCCTGGGTATGGTCGAAATTTTTCTTATAGAGGACTCCATCCCTGATGCAGAACGAGGCCAGCGAACGTGCGGAGTTTCGAATGAGACTGCGTTTTCAGCCTTCGAGGTCGTCAATCAGCGGGTTAGCTCCATGTCCTCGCGTTGTTGTTGTGCCAAGCCGGTCGCTGATACAGAGGAATAGATTGTATCGTCCTCTTCAACATTCGCGTTCGTACTTCCAGTTGGCGCACGTGAGAGAAAGTCAGCATGAGTGTGTTTGCGTTCCGACCTGTGAATGAGTGTAACGTCAAATTCTTGCAGCCGAAGGCTCCACCGTGCAAGACGACCGGAAGGATCTTTGAGGTTGGTGAGCAAGCATAAAGAATGGTGGTCGCTAACAACCCTGAATGGTTGACAGTAAAAATAAGGGCGAAACATTGTTATAGCACAACATTATAGCATTCTTTTTCTGTTGCAGAGTAGTTTTTCTCTGCGGATGATAGTGTTCGACTCACATAGGCAATCACGCGCTCTATGCCATTTTGCGATTGAACCAATACAGCTCCATGTCCGACGTTGCTGGCATCCGTGTGTAGCTCTGTGACAGCATTGTCGTCAAAGTGACCGAGTACAGAAGGGGCTTGGAGATGGTTTCGTAGCGTGTCAAAGGCGTGGTGCTGATCATGACCCTAAACAAACGGTACGCCGTCTTTTGTAATTTCATTTAGCGGTTCAGCGATTTTAGAAAAACCTTTGACGAAGCGTCTGTAATATGCGCACAGTCCCAGAAATTGGCGGAGATTGCGCTTGTTCGTTGGGACAGGAAATGCGGCTACACTTTTCGTTTTCTCGGGGTCTGGGTATATACCGGCGTGGCTGACACGTGACCAAGAAACTTCAGTTCCTCGAAAGCAAAGTGGCATTTCTCAGGTTTGAGAGAAAGTCCAGCTGTTCGAATCGCCTGAATAACTGCCTGTAAGCGCTGGACATGCTGCTAAAACGTGTCCGAGAATACGACCACATCGTCAAGGTAGACAAGACACAATTGCTAGTTTTAGCTAAAAAAAACCGCGTCCATCATTCTTTGAAAAGTAGCTAGCCCATCATTCTTTGAAAAGTAGCTAGCGCCGAGCATAAGCCGAAGGGAAGGACCTTGAACTCGTAGAGTCCGTCAGGAGTAATGAAGGTCGTTTTTTGCGGTTGCGCTCATCAGCAAAAAATTGCTAATAGCTGCAGCGTAGATCTATGAAAGAGAAGTTACGAGAATTGCGAATGCGGTTCAGCGAGTCATCTATTCGTGGTAAAGGATACAGGTATTTCTTTGTGATCTTATTCAACTTTTTGTAGTCGACGCAAAATCGTAGGGTACCATCTTTTTACTTTACTAACACACCAGGGGACGCCCAGGGACTGGTCAATGGCTGGATGATATAGTCCTTGAGCATCTGGTGGACCTGTTGGCGTATAACGTCTTGTTCTTTTTGCGAGACTCTGTAGGTGTGCTGTCGAATGGGTCTCGCGGTAAGCTCGGTGATGATACGATGCTTGGCAAGCGGTGTTTGGTTCACTTTCGAAGTCGTAGCGAAGCAGTCCCGAAATGAGTCAAGTAGCTTCAAAAGACGTTCCCGTTGTGCGGACGGTAGACCCTGGTTTGCGTCGAGAGTGCTTGCGAATGTCAAGACGAAAGAGCAACTAATGTTGAGGGATTAGGGACGTCGGCAATAGCTTCAAGGTATGCGATCGTAGTGTGTTTGGTAAGATGGCGATACTCCTCACGGAAATTCATTACTAATAGGCAAGCCTGCTTCCTCCTGGGCTGCACAATAACTCGGGCTACGCAGATTTGTTCTGCGAAAAGTAGGGACGAATTTCCCTTGTCCAATTACAGCATCGGGAACGCGTTGGTCACATTCAACGTTGATAAACAGGCTGCTGCGGGGAGGCATAGTAACAGATTCGGAGGGTACACGTAGGACAGCCTTCGATAAGGGGGTGTTTTTAGGTTCGCGATGAAACGGATCCTCGAACGACACCTGCAAGTCTCGTAGGCCAATAATTGCACCGTGTTCGCGAAGAAAGTCCTGTCCCAGAGTGAGTGGACGGGAGCACAAAAGTAATTCGAGGAAAGACCCTGTGAACGTCAAAGCATGGACTCGAACACGGGCTGTGCACATTCCAGTCGGTGTGACGAGGTGGCCCCCTGCCGTGCGCAATAGGGGTCCTTGCCAAGGGTTAGTTACCGTTCTCACTTGGGTTGCCAGGGTGCTGCTCATAACCGAATAATCGGCGCCAGTGTCGACGAGGGCAGTGATGACGTGATTATCGACGTGTATCGTGATGTCGGCGGAAACAGTCTTATGACTTTCGGAAAATCCTGGAAAGTCAGAACTGTCTTCATTGGGTCTTTGCGTTGAGGGACGCTCTTTGACAGTTCGTTGGGACGCGGCTTCAACCCCAGGAGCCGCGGTTTCTAGTTTCCGCTGTGGGGACTCGGTGACCGGTTTCTGAAAGGAGCATAAGATGACGATGGAGTGCTAGGTGACGTGGGGTGGCGAGGTGATGGTGATGGTGATTGCGGCCGTTGACCAAGGCGAGGAGCTTGCTGGACTGTAAGGTATGCTTCGATGTCCCGGGGACGCTCACCGTAACGCGGGCACCAGGCATCAGGGTGAAAGCCACGGAGACCAAGTTGGCGGTACTGGCAATTGCGGTAGACGTGAATCGCTTCGCCACAGTGGTAGCACAGTGGACGGTTATCTGACGTACGCCACACGCTGGCCTTTGTGGCGTTCTGTCGCGATCCAGACGGATGATAAGTTGGTGCACTCGGAAACCTTGAGGCGGGTGACGGAGTCGAAGAGGTGCTCTGGAATCGATGGCTAGCCTGATCCATTGTCCGCATGGTGGGATCAGGTGAATGTGGTGTGGGAGATCGCAGAGTCATGGCATAAGTCAGCACAGGGGCCTCAGGCCTTGTTGGCGCGAGTGGGGTGACCACCTGTCGCATCTCATTTCGGATTAAGTCTGCGAGAGCATTTATGGGTGGTTGGGGTTCCTCTGCTTGGAGTTGGCACAGCTCGTCCCGCACGACGCTTCTTATGAGCTCTGCGAGGGCATGCCTCTCGCTGTCAGCCCCGATAGAGCACGCAGCAGTAGTCACGTCGTGGCGTTCATACTGTGGTGACCGATGCTGTAGAGTACGCTTCATTGTGGTTGCCTCAATTATGAACTCTGCCACAGTCATCGGTGCATTGCGCACGAGTCCGGCGAAGAGCTGCTCTTTTACCCCACACATTAAATGACAACCTTCTTTTCCTCGGACATTGCAGGGTCGGTACGCTTGAAGAGTCGAAGCATGTCCTCGGCAAACATTCACGCTCTCTCGTTAGGTCGTTGGTTCCGAGACGAGATGGCCTGCTCCGCTCTCTCTCTCCTTTCAGTCCTGTGGTACGCATTACGAAACTGTAGGCTGAACTCTTTCCACGTCGCAAAGAAACCTTCGTGATTCTCGTACCACATTTTGGCAGAGTCTTCTAACGCAAAATAAACTCTCCGCAGCTTGCGAGCTTTATCCTATTCGTTGATGTTGGCAACTGGATCGAAGTGGTCCAGCCAGTCATCAGCGTCCTCACAAATGTCACCATGAAATGAGCGTGGTGTTTGCGGCGCATGAAAAATATGTGGGAGAAAAAAATAGGCGCCGTTGGTTTGACTCGCCTGGTTGGTAGTCGAAGTAGCCATCTCCTCTTGAGAGAGAAGACCGTATTCGGAGAGATAGCCCTCGCAGGCGGCGACTGCTTCTTGCCGTAGGAGCTGCAGCTGTCTCCAAATAGCTCGGTGTGTTGGCTGAACATCTGCAACCTAGGCGCATTTACCAAGCGACTCCACCAGTTCCATGAACGAAATAACAAGCAGCTACGAATCGACGTCTTGCTCGTTCCCAGACCAGGAAGCAAAGTTCTCTTCTTTCTCTACTTCCACGCGATGTCACGCTACTGTTGTGGCTCATACCCATTACCTGTGACTATATATATATATTGTCATGACCAAGAAATATATATATACATAATGTGTGTGTGTGTGTGTGAGAGAGAGAGAGAGAGAGAGGTATGAAGCTATGGTCGGTAGAGGCCGGGAAGCAAGAAGTGAGATGGAATAAAGATCATGGCGTATGAGCCAGGCCACGTCTTCCAATCATCATAGCGTCACAAGAGTCGACAGGATGAAGACGTGCCAGCCCCTTTATCAGTCGCTCATCATTGACGCAGTTCCCAACCTATGGCGTCACGCAAGCCTGGACCTGGACCACACAAGTACATTGCAACCATACAACATGACCAGAATTACGACAGCACTACCTACTGAGCTTCCCATTCCCAAGTACACCGGAGCAGCGGACGATGGACCCGTACAAGACTGGTTCGACCTCTTCGAGCTCCACGCTACCGCTTCATCTTGGTCCGAATGGGAGATGGTTATGAACTTCAGCGATTATATCACCGGTGAGGCATTTAAAGTTTACTTTACCCACATATTCGAGAACTACGAGTCTAGGAAGAAGATCAAAGAAAGAATGATCACCTGGTTTCCAGACTATAATGAAGACTTGATTAGAACACGCACTCTCAGTGCATTTGAACTCAGTTATCGCAGTCGTAAGCAGCCTTCACGCATTCGAGCACAAAGCAAGAATTTACAATTCCCGTCAGGTAAAGTTAGCCACATGCTCACAGAAAGACCACACAGACATTTCGATCTCTTGGTTGCTCACTTCGTCCACCTCATGCCTGACATGCTCACTACAGCCGGAATAGAGCACAGGAATTCAGTGGGTGCTCGACCGAGCCCAGATTCTTCAATACACATTCACGCATTAGATGAGCGCCACTCTTTAGTTGTGCAGACAGACCAACATTTACAAGAAATATCGAATGAATTCACGCCTGTTACAGCGTTGATGTCCAGTGTCCAGCCAACTGAGAGTGAAAACAACACATGAGGCTCAGAATCATCACCTCTCAGGCATTGCCGTGAACCAAAAGCGTCCATTAGGAACGGCGTTGCAAAAGCCTCCAAAGATATTTCTGTTAATTCTAACCCGCAACATTCTTTGCCTGACAAGGGTCATGAGGCCTCAATGAGTACCCACTATTTACTGGTCACATCAAGTTGGAAAGAAAAGCAGGCTCATGTTACTAAAGAAAATCTGCCTCGTCAGATTTCGCAACTACAGCAGTCACATGAACTAGCACGACGACGAACTAAAATGACATCACAAGCACAGTTACGGCTTATGGAAGGTCGTCAGAAAGGACACCAAAAAAAGGAAGGACAAAGTCAACATCCGAGCTATCTTCGCAGAAAGAAACGTCAAAGAAGTCTTCTACAGCAAACATCCAAACATCGTCCACAATGTGATCAACGGAGCCTACGCCATAGAAAGCTACAAAAGAGCCTAAACGTTATCATTTGTACAATGAACGAACATAGGGATAATTCGTTGAACTCAGACTATGCCTCAGCCGCGACACATAATCCAGCGCGTACGACAGAGAATTCGGCGCCTACGACATTCGACTTTCAAATGCTACAAGATTTTCCAACCTTGTTCGTTCCTCGCAGCTGCTCAAGTCGTGTCATGACCAGTGCAGCTCTGCAAGATGTGGTTACCTTTGCCAGAACGCCACAGCCAGCCTCGCCCACCAGAACTTTCCCATTTACCGGACTGCTGCACTCTTTTCTGAAGTTTTGCGAATTAACGGACCACTGGGCCATGAAACTGATTGTGCATTTTGACAGTTTTGACTTCTCAACGTCTCCTTGTTTACATTTTCTTGTTTGTAATCCATGCCTTCTTTCGGGGAAGGGGAAATCATGTGACGTATGAAGCGATCGTTGGTAGAGGTCGAGAAGGAAGAAGCCAGATGGAATAAGAATAAACATGGCATATGATCCAAGCCACGTCTCCCAGTCATATATATATATATATATATATATATATATATATATATATATATATATATATATATATATATATATATATATATATATAGTGGGAGCAATAATTCAATGGGCCAGTTAGTCTTCGTGAAGGTATGAGATATGGCACAACGGGAGCGTTGTCAACAAGGATAAATATATTTATTTCCCAACAGTTTCAGGAGGGGTCCTCCCTTCATCAGGGGATGAGTTATACTGACATGAGCTTCCAAACTTCGTTGCTGCCGCGTCCCTCTCGCCTTGAAAAATGTTTGCGAGAGTGAGAGGGAACTAGAAAAAAGAAAAAAAAGGAGAAAAAAGACGAAAAAGAAAAAGAAAGAAAGTAAAAAAGAGGAAGAACCACTGTCAACACTGAGAACGAAGCCAACTGTCCGCCTACATCCACATACGGTTCATATCACGTGCTGTTCAGTTCTTGACGTGTGTCGGGCTACCCAAGATTGTCGCCGCGGTGCCGGGAGGGTCCGTGACGGCGTGCATAAAGAAAGGGGTTTCCCCGTAATGGGTCAGTCGGCGGGCGGCGTGCGTAAAGGAAGGAATTCCCGTTAATGGGTCGGTCGGCTATTTACCTTTAATCTTCGTCCGTTTCCCTTCAATAGTCATCAAGTGGTAGGCGAACGTAAACACTTTGTATGTGCATGTGAAAAAAAAAACAAGAAAGGACAGTGTACACGTACGAGTCAGTCAGCAAAAGGCATGGTCTCCAGCTATCAATCTTTGTCACCAATTTTCTCCTGGATTACTTCTCGGAGGCAGTTGAGTTTTCCGGGGTCCTAGTTGATGCCGGCTACTACTGTACGAAATTTGAAAATAAAATATGCCTCACGCTGTTCGCGCTCGCGTCTGTTTGAGAAACCGGACTGCAAAAGAGTTACGCTGATAATTTCAAAACTGTGGTTTGGCAGGCGCAGATGTCTAGATAAAAGTAGCTTCGGCAGTGAAGTGGCGTGGTACCGGTGATTATTGAACCGCAGCCGAAATGGCGTGTCTGTTTGGCCGATAGATTCTTGTCCACAGTTGTTGCAATGTAGCATGTATATTACGTTACTGGAGTCACAATTAAGGCTTTCAGTTATGCAGAATTTGAAATCCGAGAAGTTCGCTTTGCATTCACGTGTTGTGACCATCTGTGGGCATACCTTGAATTGAGATTTTCCGCAGGGATGGCACCCTGATTGAAATTTGGGGGTGTTTGTTTTTGCTCTGACAAGAATGTCCTTCAGATTTTTATCCCGGCGGTACACCACGTGAGGTGGCTTCGCGAAAATAGAAGTTAGTCGTTTGCTTTGCCTGATTATGTTGAAATGGCGGGAAAGTATGTTGTTGATTCGTGGCGCTGATGAGGAGTAAGTTAGTACAAGGTTCGTTTGGGAAGTAGTTTTAGATACTCTGTTTGGTCCCTTAATTATATCATTCCTGTTCTCGTTGCGAGCACGTAGTATGGCATCGTCAATAATGTCTTCCGAATAATTTTGTTTCAATAAGGAATGCTTTAGGTGTTTTAGGTGTTCCGCGTGTCTGTCAAATTCCCGCATATCGGTGCATATTCTTCGGTACCGGTAGGCCAGAGAATACGGAATACCCGTTTTGCAATGCTTTGGGTGGCTGCTGTTGAAATGTAGGTACATTTGACGGTCTGTAGGCTTTTTGTAAAGGTTTGTTGACAAGCGGTCATTTTCGACCATGACAGTGACGTCCAAAAAGTTAATGCTAGTTTTGGAAATTCTGTGCGTGAATTTTATTGACGGGTGGCATTTGTTAAAATCCTCTATGAAGCGGAAAAGACTATGAAGCGGAAAAGACTATGAAGCGGAAAAAACGGCGGCTTCCAAATGACACGGGGAAACAAAAGGTACGGGCAGTCTTAAACACGCATGGTCCCACTCATTTCTATCGATTAGGAAAATCATGGAAAAGCGGGTGCAATACGAAAAACACGCGGAACAACTAACCAAATATCTATCTCACGAAATTGCACCTAAGGGCCTTCGCCTAGCCTGCAACCCCTCAATGTCTACACTAAGTGACGCAGAAAGGGGGAAGTGGGGAAAAGTATTACTAGAAGCGTCCTTGCAATTGACTCGGGTCATTGCGGACCATATTGAGCGTAACGCCGCCGAACACAGTGTCACGGAGGCCACGCAGAAATTGGTATCTAATCTCAGAGAGCATGAGGCAAGAGAACTGGAACGATATGAACTAAAGAAGAGAGGCGAAATTTCAGTAGTAAAAGATAGAAAATTCAAGCGGGACTGCAGTAGCTCCTCTGCTCTGCAACAGGAAAATAGGAATGAGGCCGTACAAGAACGCCAGGGACCACCCGTACCACAACCTAACTTTGAGGAGAAAAATGGGAGCTCAAAACTACAGTGCAATCCTCATCAAAACATCCTTACTCTCGAATATGACGCTGACACTCCCGTGCCACGTGATAGCCAAGAGCAGCCGAAAACTTATGAGACAAATGTCCTCAATCTGTCAAACACAACACTCAAACCCGCTCAGCTTCAACTTTTGTCGAGAGGCTTGACCTTTTGTCCATCATCCGGTAGATTCAATGAATTCGAACTGTACCAAGACCTCGATAACTTTGCGCGTAATCTCCGCCTCCGTGAATACTTTCATGATCGCGGGGACTGTGTGGACGGGAATAGAGTGATTGGTGGTGACAAATCATGGTGTCCGAGTGAGCAGAGGGACAAACACCTCGATATGTATATATCAGCAGTTCAAAAAGATATCACCAGAGCGTATGAAAAAAATCGGCCATTTCGAAACAACATATCAAAGTCAGAACGAAGGGCACTTGATGAACTACGAAAAAACACTGGAATTACTATCAAACCGGCTGATAAAGGGGGCTGCATAGTAATTCTAAACACGTCGGACTACTTAAAAGAAGGGGAACGACAGCTATCAGACACAAAATTCTACAAAGAACTTCCAACGGACCCGACTCCCGAATTTGAAAGGGAGATAAAAGTAACTCTAAACAATCTCCGCCGGGACGAGAAAATTACCGGCAAAATGTTAAAAGCAATGTTACCGGCCCATTCTGTTCCCGGTCGATTCTATTTGCTCCCCAAAATACACAAGGCAGGTAATCTGGGACGTCCGATAGTATCCAGTAACAGCACATCAACAGAAAATATATCAGAATTCATCAATTCCTTAATAAAAAACATCCCCCCAAGTTTTCCCTATTACCTAAAGGACACAAACCACTTCATCTGCGAAACTTCAAGTCTCGACATCCCAGGCGCCTGTTTTCTGGTGACCATGGACGTCTGCTCACTGTACACCAACATACCCCACCATGACGGAATAGCGGCTATGGTTTCTGAATATGTAAAATCTGACTCATCAACTAGTGTAAGTGGCGAGGTACTGTTTACACTTCTCGAACTTGTACCAAATTATAACCATTTTGAGTTCAACGGGAAGCATTTCCTTCAGGTCAGTGGCACTGCAATGGGCACGAAAATGGCCCCAAACTTCGCGAGCACCTTTATGGCTTCACTTGAAATCCCATTCATTGAGGGACGCACCTTGAAACCTTTCTACTACTGAAGATACTTAGACGATATTTTTATGATATGGAACCATGATGAGGGAAGTCTTTTCCGCTTCATAGAGGATTTTAACAAATGCCACCCGTCAATAAAATTCACGCACAAAATTTCCAAAACTAGCATTAACTTTTTCGACGTCACTGTCACGGTCGAAAATGACCGCTTGTCAACAAACCTTTACAAAAAGCCTACAGACCGTCAAATGTACCTACATTTCAACAGCAGCCACCCAAAGCATTGCAAAACGGGTATTCCATATTCTCAGGCCTACCGGTACCGAAGAATATGCACCGATATGCGGGAATTTGACAGAGCGCCCCGCCGTGGTGGTCTAGTGGCTAAGGTACTCGGCTGCTGACCCGCAGGTCACGGGTTCGTATCCCGGCTGCTGCGGCTGCATTTCCGATGGAGGCGGAAATGTTGTAGGCCCGTGTGCTCAGATTTGGGTGCACGTTAAAGAACCCCAGGTGGTCAAAATTTCCGGAGCCCTCCACTACGGCGTCTCTCATAATCATATGGTGGTTTTGGGACGTTAAACCCCACATATCAATCAATCAATTTGACAGACACGCGGAACACCTAAAGCATTCCTTATTGAAACAAAATTATCCGGAAGACATTATTGACGATGCCATACTACGTGCTCGCAACGTGAACAGAAATGATATAATTAAGGGACCAAACAGAGTATCTAAAACGACTTCCCAAACAAACCTTGTACTAACTTACTCCTCATCAGCGCCACGAATCAACAACATACTTTCCCGCCATTTCAACATAATCAGGCAAAGCAAATGACTAACTTCTATTTTCGCGAAGCCACCTCACGTGGTTTACCACAGGGATAAAAATCTGAAGGACATTCTTGTCAGAGCAAAAACAAACACCCCCAAATTTCAATCAGGGTGCCATCCCTGCGGAAAAGCTCGATGCAAGGTATGCCCACAGATGGTCACAACACGTGAATCCAAAGCGAACTTCTCGGATTTGAAATTCTGCATAACTGAAAGCCTTAATTGTGACTCCAGTAACGTAATATACATGCTACATTGCAACATCTGTGGACAAGAATATATCGGCCAAACAGACACGCCATTTCAGCTACGGTTCAATAATCACCGGTACCACGCCACTTCACTGCCGAAGCTACCTTTATCTAGACATCTGCGCCTGCCAAATCACAGTTTTGAAAATATCAGCGTAACTCTTTTGCAGTCCGGTTTCTCAAACAGACGCGAGCGCGAACAGCGTGAGGCATATTTTATTTTCAAATTTCGTACAGTAGTAGCCGGCATCAACGAGCACCCCGGAAAACTCAACTGCCTCCGAGAAGTAAGCCAGGAGAAAATTGGTGACAAAGATTGATAGCTGGAGACCATGCCTTTTTCTGACTGACTCGTGCGTGTACACTGTCCTTTCTTGTTTTTTTTCACATGCACATACAAAGTGTTTACGTTCGCCTACCACTTGATGACCATTGAAGGGAAACGGACGAAGATTAAAGGTAAATAGCCGACCGACCCTTTAACGGGAATTCCTTCTTTTAGGCACGCCACCCGCCGACCGACCCACTACGGGAAAACCCCTTTCTTTATGCACGCCGTCACGGACCCTCCCGGCACCGTGGCCACAATCTTGGGTGGCCCGACACACGTCAAGAACTGAACAGCACGTGATATGAACTGTATGTGGATGTAGACGGACAGTTGGCTTCGTTCTCAGTGTTGACAGTGGTTCTTCCTCTTTTTTACTTTCTTTCTTTTCTTTCTTTTTCTTTTCCGTCTTTTTGCTCCCTTTTTTTCCTTTTTCTAGTTCCCTCTCACTCTCGCAAACATTTTTCAAGGCGAGAGGGACGCGGCAGCAACGAAGTTTGGAAGCTCATGTCAGTATAACTCATCCCCTGATGAAGGGAGGACCCCTCCCGAAACTGTTGGGAAATAAATATATTTATCCGTGTTGACAACGCTCCCGTTGTGCCATATCTCATATATATATATATATATCAGATATGTGATGGATGCAATCAGATGGAGCCGAAAATGCTGTAAGCCCGTGTGCTCAGATTAGGGTGCACAGTACAGAACCCCAGGTGGCCGACGAAATTTCCGGAGCCTTCCACTACGGCGTCTCTCATTAGAGAATGGTGGTTTCGTGACGTTAAACCCCACATATAAATCAATCAACTAACAATAATTCAGTCAGCTTGCATGTACAGTAACCACTACACCACACCACGCTACAGAACCGTCTGAAATGAAACAGGCTTGTGTAGACACCGTCTAGTCGTTTGCACACGGCGCGAGCATTCCTGCACTTATCCCAAAGAATGGGTGCTTTACTCCACAAGGAGGAAAGTGTCCCTCCTTGCGGTGCTGTGTGCAATCTTTTGCGCACATTTTGTATTTTGGAGTTGCAAAGAGCTCTTTTCGTGATAACTGCGCAGTTACTTCGAAAAGCTTTTCAGAGCATATGTGCGCGTGTACACCTCTGTGAGCTCATCCTTGCTGAGATAGGGAGAACTAAGCAGCGTTGTGCCTGTGCTTCTTTTCTGTAGGAGTTGCATTTTGAGCTGCAAATAACAATTGAGGTTGAATGAACACCAGCTAGCCCCACTCCTAATTAGGTCATCATCGTGCAAAAAAAACTCGATCTTTCAACTTCTCCTTGGTCCGGTGGGTCAAGCTGTGAGGTATGCTTGGAAGCTTAGCTTTCCACTGTACTCGAGTCCACTGCTTTATTTTTCATAACTTTGCAAACTGATGCCATTAAATCCTAGTAACCGTAAGCAAGGCTGATCATATCAGAGACAAAAGCGCAAACCTTTTTGTAATGCGTCTAGTGCGGCAGAACTAAAGCATTTAGAAACGATTTCTCAGGATCATCAGCTCACAGCAGCTTAGATAAAGCAGCGATGACGCTGTTCATTTTTGGTCTAGGAAAACAACTTCATTGAAGCAGCAAATACTCTGACTGTTCCATCAAACGATTGCTCGTTCCCATTCATAAAAAAGCAAGTACAGGACACTTTCGCATCTTATACTGAAGCCCGCTTTCGAATGCTACAGTACAAGGCGTGAAAGAGTCGCATAGGCGGCCCGCACCGCAAGGGACATTCAAGGACAATTGTCACAGCAAAAATTTACGAAAAATTTCACTATAATAAAATATTCCCGAGAACATTCTCATTTCATCGTAACAATATAATAGGGTGGTTACTGTGGTGAAGGAAAACTTCGCTTTAGTTGTTGGTTTCCCCAGCGTGCAGCTGACAGTGAGCACTCTCATAGCAGGAGGGGGGCAGCCCCCCAACTTTTCTCAGTGGGGGGCTCGCGCCCCGCTCGCCCCCCAGATGGTACGCCTAAGGGTAAGGACCCGGCAAAGGTAGAGAGAGAGAGAGAGAAAACTTCATTATTGATATATATACACGAAGAAGAAGGGACATGGCCCGGTGTGGGCCATCCCACACACACACTACGTAGGCTCCTCGTTACAGGAGTTCATTGGCTGCCATCGTGACTCGAGCTCAATTAACCAGGGCCTTCTGGTTCGCCCGATCGGTACCGCTGAGCAGGGCTACCTCACAGTCCTCCCGGGAGGGTTTTGGTTTTCGGGTGAGGTGCGAAGTTGACTGGCATGCCCACACCATATGAAAGATGTCAGAGTTTCTCCGCACAGTGCGGGCATTTTTCTGTACACGCAAGATCAAGATATTTCAAAGCTGCCAGGTACAGAAGTGTTTTGGTGTAAAGGTGGAGGAGTAAGCGTTCCTCTGCCTTTGTAAGGCCCTTATGGGGTTTATGATAAATCGTGTGGCCGAATAAACAGAATTCAGTGATTTTCATTTCATTTCATTTGTGTCATCCTTGAAGGCCCGAGGGCATTACATAAGGGGGGGGGGGCAACAAATACACTCTGAGGGTGCACAATTCAATGTGAACAAATTATTATAAACAGTACAGTTCTAAATGCGCATATGGTAGTTTGGTCAAGATTGAGAACAAAAACTAGTCAAACAATAAACAAAAGAAACGTTTGACTGAGAAATAGACTACAAACAACATGGCAAAAAATTGTACACACAGTACGCTGCTAGGATATATCTACAGCCATGGGCTATTGGGTGGAATCAGAGAGGGATTCCAATTTTGCTCGGAATTACGTGCGGTCAGGTGTGGCAACTATGGAGTACGGCCGTTGATTGGTGCAATTAATGGGGACAGAATGGTTAATGCGAGAAGTTCTGTTAAGTGGCTGTAAAAGTTAGTGTGTTGATTTTGGGTGGAAAAAGAAACTGTGCAGGACGCATAGGCGTGAGATCAGTCGGCGTGACGCGAGAGATGGTAGTTGGATTGATTGTTTCAGAGCGGTGACTCTGATTTCTCTGAAGAACTGTGAGGTTATAAAGCGGGCAGCGCGGTTTTGGGCTGATTCTAATTCGTTAGCGAGATATGCCTGGGATAGATTCCAAATGGATGATGCATTATCGAGCTTTGGGCGTACGTATTTTAAGTATGCTAGTTTTTTTAACGTCAGGAGATGCGGATTTTGCATAACGGCGCCAAAATACAAGCGTGCGCAGAGGGTCTGAGCAGATGGACTGCACGTGCGACGCAAATAAAAAAGTTGGGTACATGTGCACACCGAGATACCTGTACGACGATGCCGAATCGAGAGGAAGCGAATCGATAAAGTAGGTATGATGAACAGTGGCGCGCTAATGAAAAAATGACATTGATTTGCATTTGGTTAGGTTTAACGGCATTGATGAGTGTTGGCATTATAGCGCAACTCTGTTGAGGTCTTGTAGTTTAGTGCTGGTTTAAACGTTGTGAATGGGGGAGTATATGACACAGTCGTGCGAAAACAGACGTAGTTTTGTTTCAATGTTTGTGGGCAGGTTGTTTATGAATATTAAAAACAGAAGGGGTGATAAGCCCGCGCCCTGAGGTACGCCTGATGATATGCTGGTTAAAGAGGAGTTATGATTATTAGCAGAGATTAATTGTTTACGGTTATAGACAAAATGTTCAGCCCATGAGACAATATTTGGTGCAATGCCAAGTGAATGAATTTTGCTAAGTGATAGATTATGTGGTACGCGATAAAACGCTTTAGAAAAATCAAGGAATATGGCATTGATCTGAAGGTTATTATCCGTGATATTTAGTAGGTCGTGAGTGAACTCGGCCAATTGGGTCTCGAATGAGAAGTGTTTTCGGAAACCGTGCTGGTGGTCATAGAAGAAATTTATTGATTCAAGGTGAGTCGCGATGTGATAAGATATAATGTGTTTCAGTAATTTAGAGGGAATGCTACTCAGAGAAATCGCGCGGTAATTTGCTAGATTAGTTCATTCTCCGGCATTGAAGATCGCGACTATTCGACCTATCTTTGAATCGTCTGGAATTTCGCTTGTTTGAATGGACTGCATAAAGATGAGGCAAATAATCTGACTAGCCAATGTGACGGTGTTAACTAAAAGTTTGGGTGTTATTTGGTCACAACCTGGCGCTGAAGATATCTTACAGCCAGTGATTAGTTTAACTATTCCTTCAGAGTTAATGCTATTTCGGTAGACTTAGCGCCGGAGGAACGGATAGGTAGTCGTGTGGGCTGGGCAGTGTTAGGGGTAGAAAATACAGACAAAAAGTAGTCATTCAAGGTGGTGGCAACGTTTTTTTGTCTATTGGTTCGCTGTCTGGGTCTATAAAATCTATGTTAGCACTTAGATTTTTGTGAGAGAGCATGCACCAGAATTTAGTAGGATTTGAGCGGAGGATATATAGTAGATTTCAAGAAAAATATTTGTCTTTGGCTTGTTGTAGTTCCTCGATATATTTTTTGGCAGAGTTGTGGTATTTTTCTCATTAAATAGTTATTGGATTGACTGGCAGTTCTGTAGAGACGTTTTTTTTTCGAGTTAGGAGACTTTTCAGTTGTTTGTTTAACCAATGATTATTGGAAGCCCAGTTTACGCGGGTAGTTGGAATGTATTCTTTTCCTAAGTTTAGTATTGTGTTTTTGAATATCTGCCAGTTGGCATTTACCAAATGAGTTCGATACGATCCACAAAAGCTCTCAAAAAAGGAACCAAGTTTGTGATTGATAGCATCGAAATTTCTTCGTTTGTGATCAGTTGTGAATTTTTCAGTTAGCGACCTCCCAATCAAAGGCAGATATATGCGGTTGTGAATACGGTTATGGTCTCTGAATCAAGGGAGTACTGTTGTGCATTTTATGTCATCCGGGCTAGACGTTAGAAGAAGATCTTAAGTGTTATCGACTCTTGGGGGGCATGTTATAGCTTGTTGTAGGTTTAAATCTAGCGTCAGATCGAGGAATCGCTTGGATTCATTCGACAGGGTGTCTTTAGGGGTTGAGAGTAAAGGTCAGTTTATTTGAGAGAAATTCAAATCACCGTAAAAAAATAGGTGCTTCCGAAAACTTGTCGTTAATATTGAAATAATAAGGCCGGATTAAGTTGGGATTCATTCCGGAAAGGTCTGAAGGCGTTACCCGCAGAGTGAGCGCGCGGGAAGCGGCGTATGCCGTTTGATTGCTCTCGAGGCCTGCTTGAGCTGTAGCCCGTATGATGCTACGGGACGTGGGGGCCCCGACGTAATAACTATTTTGTATGATGTGGTATGCTAGGTATGGGACCTTCCCGCGTTGAATTTTTCTGCGGGCCGCTCTCAAGTCCGTTATCATGACGCGCGAGTCCTTGTCTGCGGCAGCTAGCGCGATAGCGACTTCCTCTGCACGTGTCATGTCCTGTTCTCTGAATGTGGGACCATTCACCGTGATGTTTTGGTGGATGACTGCAGCCGTGTACCACGCCCCATCGCGAGGTGTTTGTTTCCATAGTGGCAGGCTTGTGCCTCCGCCCCCTCAAGGCACCTGCCATTTTGGTAGTCAGGTGTCTTGTTGGCCGGAAGAGGGCGCACGTGCAGGGCATATCTCCAGACTTCTGGGATGCGTACGCGCTCTTCCGTCTCTGTTGAGTGGTAGATGTGTAGTCGGGCTAATAGGCGTCGACCCGACAAAGTGTTCGAGTCTCGTGTATTGGTTAATCAAGTGTGCCTCCCGGAGCTCTGAGAAACTACCCCCAAAGGAAACAGGTTACGGCAGAGCATACAAGACGAACCACTTACTCTGATAACAGACCCACATGCACACACATGCATTCGTACAAGCACCCAGCGAGACACAACACCGGATCTTACAATAACCAAGAGTGCCCTGGGGGCTACATGGCACAATTTTTATTCATATACTCTGAAGGCCCATTTGGGCAATACATAGGGGAGGGGGGGGGGGGTAGTTACAATACACCAGGATCATGTGCAAAACAGAAATATTTACACAGAACACGAAAAAAATAATAAAAAGGTAAATGCAGAAACAAATTTCGCACCAAAGAAGACATAGTAATGTAGCACTCAGTATGGCATGAAACGATGTGCACGATAACAGACGTAATATTGGCACTAGGCTAAACGAAAGAAAGCCACGAAATGTTACGGTTCTACATTCCACATCTCCAATGATCTGCGGACAAACGTGTCGTGATCACGCACAGTTACAACATCACTTGGTAGTTTATTCCAATGATAAACTGCAAGAAACAATGGTGAGTCACGAAAGAAGTTAGTACGGGCAATGATTTAGGCAGCGACCATAGCATACTCAGAACACACGTGCCACTCACCGATAGCGACAGGATTACGACCATGTCTAACACGAGACGTCTAGTTGACTAGGATAAATTTCGGGAGATCAGAAAAACGATGCCCAAACATCCTAACGATATCTAGCAATGATGCGAGGGCATAAAAGACACCATCAGAAAAGCCACACCAGAAATAGAAACAGATATCCTAGTTGAGTGCATCGATAATAGATTATTCCACCTGTGGCAACCTAAAGAAGCGTTACAACACAAATGGCGGAGGCAAAGACACAACAGAACAATTCAGAAAAAGATAACAGAGCTCAACAAAAACAGTGAAAGACACTTCAAGTAGCAGTGTGAGCAACAATGGGCGCAGATATGTAAAAACATGGGCACCCATATTGGAACATCACAAACGTGGAAGTTGCTGAGGTTTCTTTTAGTTCCCACCAATACCAAAACTGAACAGAGACACACTATCCGTTGTCTCACACACGAATACGAAGAAAACGAGGAATAGCTAATCACAGATGTACAGAACATCCACATGCCCAAACCGCCACTACTACAGCATGAAAACTATACAGGCGAAGCAAAGCCCAACATAGACAAAAACTTTGAGGTAGTGGACATTAGAGCGGTGCTCTACAAATTAAATGTAAAATCAGCACCGGAACCCGACGGAGTCACCAACTGAGCATTACGTAACCTGAACAATGAATCCATATAATTTTTACCTGCATGTATAAACAAATGTTGGACAGAAGGGGCAATACCAGACACGTGGAACGAGGCTAGAACAATCCTTATAATAAAACCTGAAAAGGCAATCAACAAAGTAAATTTCCGACCCATCTCATTAACGTCATGCATAGCAAAAGTAATAAATTATGCATTTTTAAATAGAGCTAACAACTATCTTGAGGATGGTGAATATTACCCACACACGATTATAGGCTTCCATCGTCACTTAGCCACCCAAGACGCCATGCTACAGATTAAACACCAAATCATAGACTACCCCACAAGAGCCACACGAGCCACTCTTTGTCTCAGTCTCAAGAAAGCACTTGACAATGCAGCTCATGATACAATTCTCAGCCGCATATTGAACTTAAACATGGTTGAGCTAGCCTATAATTACGTAAGAAACTTCTTAACAAACAGGTAAACAAGGCTTACCTTAGGAGGCCTTACAACTGATCTCCAAGAGTTGGGCTGCAGAGTCACTCCACGAGGCTCCGTAATATCGCTAATGCTGTTTAATCCAACCATGATTGAACTACCGAAAGAGCTAAATTAAATTCCGGGAATATATCACTCTATCGACGGCAGTGACGGCTAAATAGAACAGAGACTCCAAGAAGCAATAGGAACAGTTGAGCGATACTTGGAAGGCACAAGACTGCCATGCTCCCCGGAGAAATCAGAACTTCTTCTCTACAGGCCAGCAATCAGAGGCATACGACCCAAGTCCGAGGAAAACAAGCGGCATTATGAGCAAATTAGGATTCATACACAGGAGGGCACAGCTATACCGACAGTTTCAAAAATACGGCTACTGGGATTAGTCATCGAGGCTAACGGTGCCAACGGCGAGACTATACGCAGACTAAACGCCAAAGTCACGAATGCGATGAGACTGATTCGCAGAGTCACGAATAAACACCGTGATATGAAAGAAGCCCACGTAATTCATCTAATTCAGGCCTTCGTCATAAGTCACATAACGTATGTAGCAGCATACCACAACTGGCAAAATGCTGAAACTAATAAAATAAGTGCACTCATCCGGAAGGTCTACAAACAAGCGATAAGAATATCTGAGCATGCTAGCACAGACTTTTTCCTTTATCTAGGACTACACAATACGCTTGAAGAGATTATAGAAGCTCAGTGCATATCTCAGCTTGAAAGACTCACTAAAACTAAAACGGGAAGAAACATACTAAGTAGATTAGGAATCATGTACCATGCACAACATGGTGTCAAACATGACATCACCAATACAATCAGAGCTAAGATTGTCTCTAACCCGATACCGAAAAACATGAACCCCATTATCAACATGGACAACAGAAAACAACGAGTAAAAGCACTGCTCAAAGCACACAGCACGAACACTAAATCTCTTTTTGTAGGTGCTAGCCCATGCCCTGAACAAAATGATCACACTTCTGTCATGATACACACGTCCGGTATGTGTCTTAATGCGTGCTTTGTCATAATAAACAATATAGATGAGACTGAGGAGGTAGCTATAGCCATGGCTATCACCTCCAACAAACACTTATTCATACTGAGCGGTTCGCAAGTAGCAATCAGAAACTTTACGCAAGGACGAATTTCACAGCAAGCCCTCAGAATCCTCGTTAATAACCAAAAAACTACACAAAGTAGATGACTCCAAATACCTCGTATGGTTCCCTGGGCACACAGAGACTGATACTACCAATCCGAACGAGCTGGCTCATAATTTTTCGCGAGAATTAACCCGCCGCAAAACCCAACCACACCTCTCGGTGATCATCCCTGGCACCGCCGACGTACCACACAAAGACCGATTAACAAGCTACACAGAATACATGAAACACTACAAAGAAGCAAGGCGCGTCTTTCCCGCACCTCACCCGAGTCTAATAAGCCAAGAAGCATCGGAATACCGACAGCTACAGACACACTGCTACCCGAACCCTGTGCATCTCTACAGGAGCTACCCACACTTATACCCGGACAATAAATGTAAGCTATGTGTAACAGAAAAGGTGTCGTAAAAACATATAACATGGGAATGCCCCCACTTATCAACAAGTTCTCCTGAGGTCCTCCGGGAGCAGTTGCGGCTTGTGCTGCTCAACTTGGAAGTTCAAGACCGAAAATGGGCTATCCAGCTGGTCAGGGAGGCTGTACAGAGACAAGGTCTCCCGGTACCTTCTTGTGTGGTCTAGCCCGGACCGAAAACGTGCCGGATACGAAAATAAAGTTTATTCCTCATCATCGGAGAGCACAGGAGGCCGCAGCAGCGGGCGTAGGTGTCCACGATCTTCGCGCTTGCTGCAGGTTGGCTTCTATGTCTCCCTCCTACCGAGCCGTGTTTTTCTCATATGGTAATATAATCAGCAGGCAGCGCGTGCTGTATGCCTTCAACAATATTGAGCTGAGCCGGGAGTTTCGTCATAGCCACATTAAACAATAGGGGTGAGAGGACCACACCCTGTGGGGTGCCTCCCGTACTTAATTGGTGGGGGCCATGTCCTTCGTCTTCTATTTGGATGTATGACTGTCGGTCAGATAGGAATTGTCGAATGCATTGAAACATGTTGTGTCCACAGTCGGTTTGGGAAAAGTTCTTCAGTATTATGTGATGTGTGACGTGGTCAAAAGCCCCCTTCAAATCAAGAGCAAGTACTGCATTTTCAATAACACGGTATTTGACGGGATATAGAATTGTGTGGTCTAATTGAAGCAGGACATCCTGCGCGGACCAGTGCGGGTGGACCCCAAATATTTTGTCTGCAAATATGTGTTGGTTTTTTGAAAACACCGACAAGCAATCTCGCACCATAGTCTCCATCAGCTTTCCTGCACAAGACGTGAGAGAGATGGAGCGAAGGTTGTCCGTGTTTATGGTTTTGCCGGCTTTCGGAATGAAAGGGACCAGGGCAGTCTTCCAATTCATTAGAAGTGGTGTCTAACCAAGCCATATGGAGTTTATATACCCGAGGACTACGTCGTAAGCCAGGTCGGTAAGGTTGGCACGTAACTTTACTGTTACTTTGTCTCGCCCCGGCGCTGTTCCTCGCTTCATTTTAGTCAGGGCCACCTTCAGGTCATGGAGCTGGAACGGTTAATTCAGCCCCACGTTCTCGGAACCTACATAAGAGTACGCTGGCCCTTGGGTGTCATGTCGGACACATGGGTATTGATCGCGTAGTTTGCATGCTAATTTTGAGGTGTCTGTTGAAGGCATGGATTGCCCGTTGGAGATGTTTTTGCGTCTCGGCTCTAGTTTGGGTCGGATCAATCAAGGCGCGGAAGAGACGCCAAGTGTTCCGGTTGGACATCTGTCTAGCAGCCCTGTTGCATCAGTCTACCCGATTCAAGTCGGCGAGCTCGGCCGCGTACTCTGCCGCTCGATGGGTGAGCTCGGCAATGCGAATTGTGAGTTTCCATTTGTGTTTTTGGCGACGCCATCTGTGGACGAGGCTGTACCGCGCCTCTCAGAGGTGAAGTAGGTGATTTTCTACCCCCGGCGTAGCCCCCGAGTGTTGAACTTGAGTTTCCGTCGAACGAAGGTGTGTGACCAATTCTTGTGTCCATGCCTCAACCTGTTCCGCGAATAGGAGCCAGATTAGTGTAGGTTTTCTCAAACATTGTCCACTCGGGTATGCGGGCTGGGGCATAGGGTCCTGCCATCGGTTTGGTTGTGATGGCAGTGTTGAGTATGCAGTGGTCACTTCAGAGGGTTTCCTCTGTTTTGGCCCAGTCTGCATGTTTTTAGTGAAGGTAAGGTCCGGACACGTGTCCCGAGTCACGGAGTTACCTATCTGCATTGGATGTGTAGGGTCAGTGTGAAGAGTGAGACCCAGCGCGGACACAAATTGCGCAAGCTTCCGCCCACGCTTCTCATCACGCACATATTCTCCCAATGTGCTGCGAGCGTTCAAATTACCCACGATCACCTGGGGATCTGCCGGCAGCCTTCAGGGCGCTACTGAAGAGTGCTGCGAACATTACATTTTGAAGTAAGACGGTAATTTGGGCCAGTTGGTTAGGATCCAGCACGGACGCTGAGGCACATCATATAAAGATTAGGGGCAGCAAATGCGTTAGTGAACCATCCGTCACACTGCATGAAAAAGAGTTAAGTTATTTAGGTCAATCTTGTTTATTGCCATGAGTGTGATAACGCTACCTCGGTGCACCTCGTATTCTGCGCATGTTGTGATGTAGGCTGCCAGCACCTATATATATACACTTTTCACCCCGTTTTTTCCGATAAACAACAGTTGTGAGTCAGCGTCGACTTTTCTTTCTCTTTTGCTCCTTCCCTGTCCTGTATTTTTTTCTGGTGTTGCGCTGTAAGTAAGTTTACATTTTGAAGTCTGGGGGAACAATATATGTTGAGTACGTGGAGTGGTGCAACTTGTTTCTTGAGCGGAAAAAGTTTCATCATCACGTAGGAATATAAACTTTGAAGTTGCAAGTCGACAAGGTCAGCTGCATAATTTTTATGCCAACAGACGCAGGAAGAAGGGTCCTGCTGGAAAGTAATGTAATTTGTAAAGGTGGTGCCACTCCCTGGCTCCTGGAGGGCAGCCGCCACCGGAAGTGAGTCAATAGTTGATAGAAAAGTCTGACATACGTCCGCTTTGTGCGGGTTCGAAAGCCTCGACAAGTCCACTGAAAAATATTAATGGGGATGGCCGAATCGGTTTTCGGAAAGCGCCTGACCTTAGGGCTGCTCACCATGGTGAGTTAGACTGAAGTGAGATTGTTGCGGCACTGCTCCGGAGCCAACATTCACAGTGAGAACAGGGTCCTCAACACCGGAGAGCGAAGAGCTGTCATCATCATCTATCTCTATGTTGCGTCTAAAAGTTTTAACTGAGCGGCCAGATACTCCCTTGCAGGGAACGCCAATCCAGCGCGAGAGGCGCGAGGAATGCGAACTTTCCTGGGCTATCATCGCGGGAATTGTCCCTTGCAATTTGAACATGACGGTGACCAGTACTGATATTCGGTTTTTTATAGTGGCGAATCGGACGTCTATGGATCTGATACGGGCCTCGAAACGCGCCTCGAGTGCAGTGCCTGCACTTGTTGCTGCCTCAGGCCACGAGCTCACTTTCCATTATCTCTGCCGCAGGGCAGGAGGGGAGAAGGAAGCTGGATGATTTTGGATTCTAACTGCTTAATTTTCTTAAGTAGCATCTCGTTTTGGGCCCTGAGCGCTAGTTCACACTGAGGCATCCGCTTTCTACAGCAAGCGAAATTCTCCTGCCACCGAAACGCAGCGTCGTTCGCACTGGACGCGCATCGCGATGCCGAATATGCCATCTACCACGGCATTAACGTGGGATGAATGCACGGTTGTTGTCGCGACTCGAAAATGCCACAACGGTATCTGGTAGTCTGGTTTCGATGATTATCGTACGCAGGCAGCAAGAAAAAGGAATACTGCTTACTTTGTTGGCAAGTCGCTATCTTGTAATACATGAAGAGCAGGCAAAACCACCGACGCCAGCAACGTTCGTGTGTTTGTCTTGCTCTGGAAGACCACGACAAGCTCGGTCACTCCAACGATAAAGCTAGGTCATCTCTTCCACAAAATAGGTACGTGAACTAAAGTTGGTTACAACAATCAGTTACGTGCGCTGCAACATGCCAGGTGAGTAGGGCTTGCCCGCCGTTTTAGGGGCGAAGCTCCTTATAGCGACACCCGTTCGTCCCTCGTGGCCGTAGTAGTAGTGTGTAACCAGTATTACATTTTGACCTCCAATGTGGTGCCGGTGAGAGATTTCTTCTGTGCGTTGTTGAACAATAAAAGATAATGCTCAATGTACATGCCAATGGCTGCTAAGGGGGAATGAGAGACAGGCAAATTCGGCTTTTAGTTAACGGGCACGCTGCGAACTTTTTATTGTTCGACAACGCACAGAATACAAGAAAGGGTTGCTACGTTTCACTCGCTGGGCGTAACCTTTAGAAAGTTTTAGCGAGCGTTCGGCCGCAGTGCCGTGAATACAGTGAAGTTTATATACCATGAACTCGAGGTGGTTAAAGGTGGGAAGTAGACACGAAGCGCAAGCCGTAAGAAAGTGTGCGTGTGCCTCCTCTCGTTCAGTCCTTGGAATGTCCGCTGGATGGCGGTGCTTCTATATGAGGAATATATGATGAAAAGATGCGACATTGTGGTACTTGAAGTGTTGAATAGGTGGACGAACGGACACACAGACAGATGCATTGACGGACTCACGTATGAGCGCACGGACAGATGGACACATGGAAGGACGCAGGAATGGATGCATGGACGAAAGTAGGGACGGACGCACAGATGAACGTGCGGACGCACGAACAGACGCACGCACGGACGGGCGGATGGGCCCACGGTCGGCCACACAGACGCATGCATAGATGCACGGAAGCAAGAACTAATGGTTGGACGGATGCTTCGCCCCACCATCCATCATTCACTCTGAGGATATGCTGCCATTTTTTTTTCAATATTCCTGGACTAGCACTCCTATTGGTCTGCGGTGACCAATTCGGCGGCACACGCCGCAAAATACGTTCCAAGAGTGATCGGCGTGGAGAGGGCTCTTTCAGCGGATCTCGCCACCGCCGAATCGGATTCGGCACACTTTCGGCGGCCGGAATGCTGAGTGTGTACGTAGCCTGAGTGCTACTATTTCATTTTGTTCCGCGTGCCGTGCCAATAGGAGGGGAGTGAGAAGGGGGTGCGAGAGGCGGCCCCACTCGGACCGCTCACCTGCGGCCCATTTTTAGGGGCCTTGACCCAGGCTCCAGTCTTGCCGTGTGCCTCCGTCGCTCGTTTCTCAGGGTCATCGTGTGGTTGAGACTCCGTCGACAGACGCATCCCAGCACCCCCAGAAGGTAGTACTGGCTCGTCATTTTTCGAGTTGGCGAGGCTGGTCACTGGGCAACCCATGAAGGCGGCTTGTCTTCTTGGGTGCCCGTTGTTTTTTGCTGCCTTTTGGGGAGATCATCCTCAGTGTTCGGAATTCCACCACACATTCGTGAGAGTTAGTGGCATGGGCGCCACCACACACGCCACAGCGGGGAACACAGACGTGAGAGGCCAGCACCTTCTCCACTAGAGGAGCGTGGAGTCCGCAGAGTCCAATGTGTTCGGCTGCAGATTTGGGCATGCATTTGTACGATGCCCAACGATTCCACACTGCCTGCAGGCTGGGATAGTTTTGTAGTAGGTTTGCACGGAGACGACCATATTGTCACAGTGCACGTAACGAGGCTTCACCTTACCCGCGAAGGTGATGCGTGCCTTGTTGGATTTTTCAAGCTTTCGTATTTCCTCGACGGTGCCGGCACGCCTGCAGACTCGGTGTTGAAGAGTTTCCGTGTTGTGTGTGTTACGGACCATGATCACTCCGTAGCAGATGCTGCCGCCGTCTTGTCTGAGGTAACCCTGGAGCAGGACCGACCCTTTCTGTGAATTCACTGCAAAGTCCCTGATGAGCAGGTCCGCCGCCTCGATGTCCAGGGTATGCACGACAATGATGTTTTGGTCTCGTGATGGCAGCACGGAGATTTCACGGGCCCGTTTCGGCCCGTTGTATGCCGAGGTGGCAGTGCCGTAGCCGGTTTCCGGGAACGCGTCGAGAAGGCAATTGCGTTCTCTGGGATTGATTACTATAATGTAGTCTTCGGGAGCAGGCTTCAGCATTGGACGTGGTTTCCACTTCGTGGATGGCTTGCCCTTGCGTCCCGTGGCGCGCGTCGCGGGAGCGTTCGCGTTGTCAACCGACGAGCCGGCAGCCGGAGCGGAATCAGACGCCGTCGTCTTGGCTTTGTCCTGGGAGCAGCGTTTCGCCGCTTGAATCAACGCTTGGCTTTGAATTTTCGGAAAAATCATCGAGCTTGGGTCACTGTTGGTGGGGACTGACGTACTCGCCATCGCCTCGGAGTCATAACCGCGTATTCAGAGCATGGAATCAGCCATGTTTCAGCCAAAGGGCCTATTCCACCGGGCCGAGCACCGGCGTCACTGACCACGGCGCCTCCGTGGTCTGTAGACAAACAGCCATAAACTTGGGAGGAAACGGCCCACCAGGACGAAGTGGGTATCCAGTTGTGCCGCTTGGTGTTCAGGATCGCACGATACCGGTTTTATCCGGGTATGATGATGATGATTTGGGCCGTGGCCCCCGCCAAAAATTGGCGGAGCCGATACACTGCACGTTCGCTCACGTCGCACGCTTACAGTGCTCCCCCCCCTCCTGGCAACAGTAATCAGATTCAGACCACACCTGAGCACGCAGGACGCGATTTTGCAGCTCAAATACCAAATCATCGAGGGTCGCAGCAGCGCCCGTGATAACGAGGCAATCTCTGTGCTCAACCTGCAGAGCACCTTCGACAAGGTGAAACACTCGGCAATCCTGTCTCAAGCCTCCAAACTCAACAGGGTGAAACATCTTACAGCTATATGAAGGACTTCATCACCGACAGGACCGCCGAGCTACGAGCAGGTAACCTACAGACGTAAGAGAAGAAGCTCGGGGGCACTTGCCATGGTGTATTAATAAGGTAAGTGATGACGCTGCACCCGGCGGCGCGTCCAGAAGGTGTTCGCTGCCCATGGTCTCATTGATGGCGGGCGTGCGGCGGGTTTCCCTCTCGCCATCCCAATCTCACGGAGAGAGCGTGTTTCTAGAGGTGGGCGTGGCCCGCTGTTTTTTTTTCGCACCGTGGCGCTGTAACGTATGGCACGAAAGATACGTTATGGCAAGGGTAACAGGAATACAGCCGTAACAAAATATAGAGCACTGTTGAATTACCATAAGTATAACGTTGTGAGAGCAATATGAAAAGGTGTCCTGGTCCCGGGTTTAACGTTCGGTAATGTGGTCTTTTGCATGAGATATCCCAAATCAGATGGTACAGGGTGACATGGGATTGACATCGCTTGAATGCAGGGAAACTAGCTGCAAGATAGAATTTGAGGAGTGATCGAGAAAAATGGGCGAGGAGCATATGGCTAGGAAAGCCTTCCGCTACTTGTACATGCAGATACATTGATACTAAATGGAGGAAGCGAACTCGAAAGTTGTCAAGCAAGTACTAAGACAACAGGAGAATCTCAAGCCAAAAAAAAAAAAAACATCGGTTAAGAGGAAGGCGAAGGAAACAAAAAATAACATGTGGAAGATCGGAATGCTTACGGAAACAGCAGTGGAGACCTACTGAACTTTCAAGCAGCAAATTGCAAAAGAAAAGATCTACGATAATTCTCGGGGTAGCTCTCTGTTGTTCGAGGCCAGAACGGGAGCACTGAGGACCAAGACGTACCGAGCCGAATTCGAAGCTACAGACTTGTTATGTAGTACGAGTGAAGAGGAGGAGGAAACATCTGAACAATCTTCAAAGGGCTTCACCCTATACTTTAAGAGAAAGGCGCGCAGTTTTTAGAAGCATTCGGGTTCAGGGAAAGTGAAGGCATAATAGACTTTCAACGGGTAGAATTAACCACAGGAGACATACTTTTTGGTGACTATAATCAAGGCTCCAGTGAAATTCAATTTTTTCACACATGGATGCAGTACTTTAAGGCTAGCTGGCGTGAGCCGCCACTCGATCTAATGGGCACAGCCGGATACATCCATTCATCCATCCGAAGGAGTGCCCTGCAGTGTGCGTTCCTTCGACCATACTTTACGACTAGATGTCGTCCACCACACGATCTAAAGGGCACAGCCGGATACATCTATCCATCCATTCATCCTTCCGAAAAGGCTGCCGCACTGGTGGCGAAGATTGCATGTGGCAAGAAAAAGAAATCGTTTTGCGCTTTATTATAACTGCGCAATCATTTGCGTGTGAAAGTCAATGGTTGGTTGTAGGTATTCTCAAAGAACTTTTTTTTCTGCTGTAGACTTGCGCCGCCCATATTAGAGCACGGATAAATGCGATGCCTCTGCCAAATACCCCGATGTACTATAAACTTGCTGTACTTCAAAATTTGCATGTTTTAAGTTGGGACGACACTGTCGAAGAAACAAAAAAGACAGCCTGATCAAGAAGGGAAGTCATAAGGCTGTCGGAATTTACGCTCATCGGTTACACTCGATTAAAAGGGTTGCGTTTTTTTTTTCATTCATAAAACTTGCACTGTTTTTTTAATGTAACGCCGCTTCAAAAATCATCTCGCCGAGGCGCAGAAGCAGGATACAGGAAGTGGCGTGCAGGCGGTCTCCCTGCGCCTAGACTATAGACTGAACGTCGCCAGTTCGGCCACAACCACCGGCTGGTTACAGACACGTTTAGCCACTTGTCGCCCATTTGCACTGTGAATTTTGCATTGTTCAGTGGATACGTTAGGCTATGCAAGAACCAACATCGAAATGTTTTGCTTGTTCAAAATTACGCAACACCCGTTCAGAGTTGGATGTAGTACCTTGTGCGAAACACTGCGGTGTTACATAGCAGTGTCTATTTGCACTTTTTTTTCTTTAGCAGCCTACATCGTCGAATACTTAGTTTTGATTAGAAAGACGCGGTTATGCTACATGTGTGACGCTTCGATTTGGATACAGCAGAGAGTAGAGTAAATAAACACGACATTGATATCGCCGTTGTGCAACCAAAACATAATCAAAATCAAGATGACAAAAAGCAGACGATGAGAACTCGGGTACTTTCACTTTGAAAGACGTCGAGAGTAAATGTAGGTCGGTTAATCGAAGCCTTTATTTCGGCAAAATTATTTCTCACGTGTCTTACTTTAATGACATAACCTGGGAACTCAGTTATCGAAATCTTAGTTGCACTTCCGTAGAGCACCTAATAATTATTCGTACGCGACATGAGAGTAAAACGAGTCAGGATAGGAGAGCAATGCAATGCAACTACGATGATTGGCCCTGTTGTCCCCCATACAAGTCTCCAGAAAGCAATCCTTGAATGCCTTTATATTTTTCAAATTGAGGTATTTAACACCGAAACAAGACGGATTGCAATGACAAAATTGTGCCACAGACGAATTGATGCCTCATTTTAATTACCTACCACGCAAATGTAGCAGTTGTCATGCTTTTTTTCGCAAACTGAAACAAAATAAATGCACTAACAATAAAAAACTATTTTCCTTCAGTTCAGCCGGAATATCCTGGCGGTGATTCTTGCTCATACGCGAAAAAAAAAAGCCATGCGCGCGCCGGACTCCCGCGTGCTCTGTCGTATGCCATGCTTTCCGCCGCCGCCGGAACCCTCACTCGATGCGCCCAGTCGTCATAGCAGGGCATGCCAAGTACGTGTAACTGGTTGGTTTTGCTGGGGAGCGCGGCAATTGAGACGGCTGGAAAAACACGCCACGCGTCCGCACTCTCGGAGTCATTGCACTGCCTGGACTGTTTCCGCTTGATGCGACAGAAGGCACACACGGAAGGGGGGTCAAGTTCAATTCGGACTGGCAGGGTGGAAGGACGTGTTTTTTTAAGGGCTCTCGATCGACTGCGCAGATAAGTGTTTTTCAATGTTTCGAGCTTGCTTTCATAAATAATAAGGCAGCAGTTAAAACCTTTAAAGCACTTATTACATTTCACGGCTTGTTGGGAGGTCAGTCACCAGGTATTTACTTGTTTGTGTGGGATTGTTTTCTCTTCTGCCACCCCGTGGTGGAGGGGCACGTAAACCGAACAGGCAATTTTTGTAGTAGCTGCGGCGGCTGCATTTCCGATGGAGGCGGAAATGTTGTAGGCCCGTGTGCTCAGATTTGGGCGCACGTTAAAGAACCCCAGGTGGTCGAAATTCCCGGAGCCCTCCACTACGGCGTCTCTCATAATCATATGGTGGTTTTGGGACGTTAAACCCCACAAATCAATCAATTTTTGTAGTAGAGCTTAGACTTTTTTTACTTATGACAGGGTTTGTCGTACGCCGTATTTTGTAATTATCGAGTGGGACGAATCATAAGAACAATCGGTGTCAAGGGGACATGGTTAAAAAGACTGTAAAATGTTCAGAATGCAGAATGGGTTTGAAAATAAACACTGCCTTGGACGTGAATGCGGAGGAAGCTGACGTGAAGTCAAGGCAATGTGAGGTCAAGGAAAGAATGGGGAAAATGATGGTTGCCCAGAGTGAACTGCTGATGAGAATCGCCAAGCTGGAGACTGCATTGGTGACTCGGCAAGAAAAAATGAGGAACTACGGAAGAAAGTCTTACGTCGGCCGACGAGGCACTAGCGAGGTGATCAAAACTTTGACCGTTGGAGAGAACGGTAGGAAACTGGCACCCAGAATCGCGGAGAAGAAACAAAAAACGAGTTCTAAAAAACAGGTTCAGCCAGTTCAATGACCAAGAGACCCAGCTTCAGAGAAGTAGAGGGGTGTGAGAGGGGACAAAGTAGCCGGCGTCACAGGTGCAAGAAACCTCCAGGTGCGGGACACTCCAGCTAAAAAGTCCCAGCACGTAATAATCCCCGGAGACTCGAATTTAGATCGATGCGCAGAATTATTAAGAGAGGGTAAGAGGTGAGAAGAGGGTTACAGTAGGGGTGATCGTAGGACCACAGAACACCTACAAGTTTAGAGAGCGTAAACTGTACCTTTGAGCTGTTGTATCAAAGTAACATGCAAATACATAGCAGGGGCGTACTGAACTTCAATACAGCGAGGTGAGATGGCGCTGGTAGTACTATTGTCATCAATAAACCTACGCATTTTTTGCTGCAGGTTTAGGCTCACGGATGGTTCGCGCTGCTCTCTTCCTCTGGTATTTTTTCGTTGCGAAATCGCGCTACGTGTCTGTATATTGCCAGGTGACCTAGCTAACTGGCCTCGACTAGCAGAAGCAACGTCAATCAAGTAATATTTGCATCGTTCATTGCGAATGTCCCAGCCGGTACAACCAATGTACATGGTCGGGTCCAAACAAAACAAGTCACTCATACATATAGAAAGCTTTCAAGCCATGTGTAAAGACTTGAATGCTAACAAGCATATGCATATAACTGAACATCGAGATAACTGAATGAACGTCGCTCTTATTGTGTTGCGGCGTTCGAGTTGAATAGCGTGGCTTCAAGACAAGGGTCCGATTCTGCCGTCACAGGCGGCACTTGCCCTCTAGTGTTGATCTTGAAGTAAAGTGAATGCATCATATGGAATCGGCAAGTAAAGTTGCACATTGCCGATAGATGGATCCAAATGTGAGAGCAATCAAGTTTTGCTAAATTTGTTAAGCAAGCAATTGCTAATACTTAGTGAATATACCAACCTTTTTTCTGAGTGTGAGGCAACCGCTAAGTACTTTGTCTCTCTTTATATATAAATATATATATATATATATATATATATATATATATATATATATATATACATATATATATATATATATATATATATATATATATATATATATATATATATATATATATATATATATATATATATATATATATATACACACATATATATATATATATATATATATATATATATATATGTGTGTGTGTGTGTGTGTGTGTGTGTGTGTGTGTGTGTGCGCGTGCGTGCTGCTTGTGCTACTCACATTTTGAAGCAATGAAGGCGATAAACCAAGCCAGAGGACAATCTCATGCCTCAAATAGAGAGATTGTCATGCGCTTTCAATACACCTAATTCGCACAATATCTTCTTGTTCGCAGCGCCGTACTTGCCTGTCATAAGTTTGGTGCTAACTTTGTTACCATAAGGTTTTTTTTTTTTTATTTCAGGGAAGAAGCTCTTTACGGTGTGGGTCGTTCCCTCCTCTGTAATAGTATATTGTATTAGCCACTTCTAGTTAGTTTTGATAAATACTCACTAAATGGCACAGTGCGTATATGTCCTTGGAAATAATATCACTAGATAGCATCAGTGCTTTTCGTATAGCTGACCATCAAAGTGGGCAGATGGCACTGTTATTATAACAAATTCAAAGCATTTCCATGGAGTAAATGATGATGAGTGGGGAGACGCATCCATCTATCCGTCCGTCCGATGCGTGCTCTGGTGTGATAGGAGCTGATAGACGGATGGATGGACGGACAGACAGACAGACAGACAGACAGACAGACGGATGCTTCACCTCACCACTCATAATCATCACTCTGTGGATATGTTATGATACTTTACCCCTGTTGAACTGGTTTTCATAGGTTTGCTTTGTTGGAATAAAGGAATTAATACGAAATATACGCTTAATACGATCACTGTGGCCCAACCGCCGCATGTCACCGCACCACCGGCAGCACACTGGCCCAATGCGGGGCCGGTCTCGTAGCCCGTATGCGGGAAACTTAAGGGCTGCAACCAATGGAGGGACGGTTCCTGTGCGACTAACTACCGAAGATTCTCCGACGACGACGATGCCGTCATGGAGCTTTCCGTGCACGACGCCAACCAGGCTAAGTCCTGACGTTGACTTACCGAAGGTGACCTGACGACGCAACATGGAAGCAGTGGAACAAGCCGACGCAGCCGTGATCCGACGCTACGCCAGAACTGCGACGCCAGACGGCAAACTAGCGACCTCAATGTTCTTATCGATGGCCACAGTGCGACCGCTCTCGTCGATACTGGAGCCGACTATTCCGTCGCCAGTGGGTCGTTCGCCGCGAAGTTGAAGAAAGTTGGGACAGCTTGGGAAGACCCCGAAATTCACACAGAAGGAGGTTACCCGTAACGCCGGCAGGGATCTGCACAGCGAGAGTCACCATTAATGGCTGTATTTATCCGGCAGACTTCGTAGTCCTAGAACGTTGCTCGAGAGGTGTCATCCTTGGCACGGACTTCTTATGCCTCCATTGTGCAGTCATGAACCTAAAAACAAAGTCGATAACCTTATCCACAGAAAAGCATTACCGCCGCGCACGCCACCAGAAAACCACGCCTTGAATGTGCTGGAAGAACAAGTCATCATTCCGCCTCACCCGGCGTCATTATTTCAGTCGGCGCTCCTAAATCACCTGACTTGGAAGGCATCGTTGAAGGCAGTCATCATCTGTTGGTCACCCGCAATATTTGCGTAGCAAGAGGAATTGCAGAGCTGCGGGGAGGCAAAGCAACGGTTATGCTCACGAATTTCAGCAATGAGTACAAACATGTGAACAAAGGGTCGACGGTCGCATACATCGTAAAAATTGTGAAACCCACCAGTGCTTTCGCCCTCGCCAATTCTGCGGAACCTGCTCAAAGGATTCAAGCCCCTCCCTGAGCTTTTTCGAAGGCAATCCCAGCCCTCTGAACCATAAACAAGAACAGCTCAAGACCCTGCTCCTGCAATACGAAGATTGCTTTTCGTCGTCATTGAAAATTTGGCAGACCCCAATCACGAACCTTCGCATCATAACAGAAGAAAATGCCAGACCACTCCGTCATAGTCTGTACAGGATTTCGACGCGAGAACGCGAGGCCATGCAAAGACAAGTTGACGAAAGGCTGCAGGATGACATCATCCAGCCGTCCATGAGTTCATGGGCGTCCCTCGCGGTGTTAGTGCAGAAAAAGGATGGAACCCTACGTTTCTACGTCGATTATCGCCGCCTGAACAAAATCACAAGAAAGGACGTGTATCCTCTCCCAAGATTAGACGACGCACTTGATCGGCTTCATAACGCCAAGTATTTTCGTCGATGGACCTTGAACTGGCTATTGGCAAGTCGAAGTCGACGAAAGAGACCGACAGAAGACGGCGTTTATAACACCGGACGGCCTCTTCGAGTTTAAGGCGATGTCCTTCGGTCTTTGCTCAGCGCCTGCCACTTTTCAACGCGTTATGGATACAGTACTGGCAGACTTGCCTTGTGTACTTGCACGACGTCGTCGTGTTTTCTTCGAGTTTCGATGACATCTTCGGCACCTTGAATCGGTACTTTAAGCCATCAAGACATCCGGACTCACACTGAAGCCAGAAAAGTGCAGATTTGCGTATGAGGAACACTTGTTCCTGGGGCACGTGATTAGCAAGTCTGGAGTTCATACCGATCCAAGGAAAACAGCCGCTGCCACCAACTTCCCGCCGCCCAATGACAAGAAGGCAGTGCGCCGACTTCTGGGCCTGTGCGCCTATTATAGTTGGTTCGTGAAAAAGTTCGCCCGCATCGCGGTCCACTCACTGACCTTACCAAGGCCAACGTGGAGTTTAAGTGGGAAACGCCGCAGCAACATGCTTTCCAGGAGCTTAAGCATCGCCTCCTGACGCCTCCGTTAATTGCCCAACTCGACGATTTCACCGCGACAGAAATACACACTGACGTAAGCAGCGTAAGTCTCGGCGCCGTTCTTGTGCAGAGGGCTGACGGACCGGAAAGTGTTATTAGTTACAGCAGCCGATCACTAATTAAAGCAGAAGCCAATTATTCCACAAAAGAAAAGGAGTGCCTCGCCGTCATCTGGGCTACGTCGAAATTTCAGCCCTACCTCTACGGCAGGCCCTTCAAAGTTTTTAGCGACCACCACGCCTTGTGTTGGCTAGCCACCTTGAAGGACCCTTCAGGTCGCCTTGCACAATGGAGCCTGAGACTTCAAGAATATGACATTACCGTCGTTTACTATCCGAAGGTATTCAAGCACGCACTTGCGTCGTTTTTCCTGCGAAACGGTCTTCTTCAAAAGAAAAACTTCTCACCGCTTCGAGCCAAGTACCTCCTTGTGGTGCCTTGAGCTCTGCGACCAGAACTCCTGCAGGCTCTGCACGACAATCCGGCGGCAGGGTACCTCGTTGTTTCCTGCACGCTCGCGAGGATAAAGGGGAGGTACTACTGGCCACGTTTTCCCGCCGACGTTACTCGTTATGTGAGGACATGCCAGGACTGTCAGTGATGCAAGACACCGCGTGGCGTGCGTTCGTGTACCCGTTGATCTCACTTAAGCAGATTAGCAATTTATTGTCCGCTCTGCCGCTTTGCCTATCGAGGGCAAGAGGGCTTTCACGATCACCTATACTTAAAGATAAGCTACACCTAACGGGGAGCAATGTGAGCGTCGTAGTTACCACGAGGAAACTGTTTCCACGCGGCAGTCCTCTCGATACTAGGTACTCTGCACAAAGTTTCCTTTTCACTCTGTAATTCTGCATTTTAATGTAAAACCTCAGAACGCTTTTAATATACCAGAGAAGTTCTTCTGCAAACAAAGGTTGGTCTTCTGCATATTCGGGTCGATGAATGAACCTACCATATTTTCTTTCCAGATGCCGAATAGTTGATGTGTCAGGGGACAATGAAACTCAAGAAATACTTGGTAAGTGAAATGGATTTCGTTTCGCCTTTCCCAGACGTGCAAGGCAAAAAACACTAGATGGGTGAATTTCTTGAGCCCTCTATTGCGGCGTGCGTCTTAATCATATTGTGCTGTTGGCACGTTTAAAGTTTAATATTTGTCGTTTTGACAGTACAAGAGTCATGAATTGTCTGGTTGTCAGAGCAAAAAGTGTTTTAATACAGGCCTGACTACGCTCCAAGTAGCACGAGTAGAGCATACAAGAGCGGCCAATTGTAAGAAAAAACACACAAATATAAATATATATGTCATCATCAGTCTGACTACGCCCAATGCAGAAGAAAGGCCTCTGCTGTGTTTTATCAATCAACACGGCTCTGTGCTTGATTGGGCCTCGTTACACTCATTCACTGTGCGTTCAGCTCACTGGCCGTGTACTCAGATTTGGGTGCACGTTAAAGAACCCCTGGTGGTCAAAATTTCCGGAGCCCTCCGCTACGGCGTCTCTCATAATCAAATAGTGGTTTTAGGACGTTAAACCCCACAAAATCAATCAATCAATCAGTTCACTGGCCGTTGTGTAAAAGCTGTTTAAACTTATATACCATATCATAATTGAACCAAATAAAATATAAAGCAGGCTTATGCGTAGGGTAAATAATAATGGACCACAATTACGCTATTACGTAAGTGCTACTTAAATTTGCGGTATATGATTAACCCCGATTCGGGGTACAAGTGTAAAAATTAGGGTTCGTTGTTTTATTCTTAGGTACAATAATAATAAGACATAACAGACAATGACGCCAGAAAATGCAAGGGGACTTCATTATTAGAACTTGCGATGTAAATGTTAAGAAAGAAAAGTGACAAATAAATAACTTGCTGCAGGCAGGAACCAAACCTGCGACTTTTGAAAGACAACTCTGCAGCTCCACCAATGAAGCTACACTGGTGGCACCCCTCCCTTCACAGAGTATTGCATGCACGTTCATTTAAACCCCGAAGTTTTACTGCTGCTAGTAGCCTTGACGGTGAGTGCGGAACACTATTTTGCTGCCTATCGATGCCACGTAACACATGATCACGTCGTGGGCGTGCAACTAGCCAATGACCTCTCCCATACCACCTGAGACATCAAGTATGTCAGAAAGAGACCCTTGTCGTGAATGAAATGAAGTGAGTGTAAACTAGAAGGTTCGTGTTTTTGGAAACAGAATAATAAGAAGAACTATCAGACCATAATGCCAAGTAAAGTGTATTAGATGTTACCCAATACACGGTGTTTCACCTAACTATAGTACGAAGTATTTAAAACAGAAGGTAGGCACCACCCGTCTTGAATTGGCGCACTATTATGGGCCTTATGCCGCACTTAAGAAAAATTTCACAAACCGCCGAGTTCAACATTGAACAAAAAATCTTCAAAGAATATTTCGTATACCAATTCAAGCAAAAACCAAGATTACAACTGCTGGGGTGCTCGTCTGGAAACGTCTAAGTCCTCACGCTGCGCAAGCTTAAAAAGGTCCTGAAACACTTTTTAAATAACCATAGCATCAATTTATTTGAAGAGATTATTTTCTCACAAATTCAACGCGGTAAATTTTTCAAGAATTCTTCCAACGAGCAGAGCTACAATGATTTGTCGCACGCGGCGATCGCATTCTTTCTTCTCTCGTCCCGATGAAAGCACTGAAAGCTAAGCAGGGAGAGATGACAGGGGCAAACAAAATACGTTATGCCCGCTTTCAGACCTTTCCTTTTTCATTTTTTTCGAATAAGCGGTTTTTCCAGTGCGATCGCGTGCGCACGCATGAACAAGTCAAGGCATCCTACGGTGATCTCCGCAGCGACCGAGCACACAATGTTCAAATGAGCCAATGGCTGATAGATCGCCTTCTATACGAGTCGTTTTTGAGCGTCTTCCATCATTTGTCAAGAGAAGAGAATTGAACTTGTAGCGGACTTTAATAATTTATTGTGAATTGCAGGCCGCATTCTGTGGCCTATAACATTCGGCTCGCATGTTCTCGGGAGCCTCTGCTACCGATAAGCAGCGTTTTCTGAGCATGCTCAATAAGTGATGCCGGGCCCTTTTATGAATTCTGAATAATTTCTCTATCACCTTTCTTCAAATCGTAAGAAATCTTTTATACGCCATCACTGTTGTATTTCGCGCTGGTTTATTACCATCATATGTCAGGTAAATCAGTATACAATAAGCCTTATAAATATGATCAACGCTTACCATTGTCAAAATGAACGACGGGAAACAGTGAGAGAGCAACTCAACGCTTATGCCAGGCAAGCGCCACCACGGCAGTGGTGAAGCTACCCGTGGTTGCATTGATGAAGTTTGGCTGTGAAAAGGTTGAACAGCAAAAATATTGTCTAGAGTCGACAATGACTCCGAGAAAGTTCACTGCTAATAATCTTCTATTTCAATGATCCCCGAAAAACAAGAGGAAAAGTGTGGAGGTAAGCAGCATCTTGGCGTGACTTTTGCCCGGTGGTGGAGCAGAGTACAGTGAAAAAAAATTAACTGATTGCATGTACAGTGGGAATCAATGATATGCGAAGCAAGAACGGGGAAGGTTTATGTGTCTCTTTAAAATCGGCACAACGTAACAATGCAGAAGCATTTAGCACACATTAATACAATTATATATGTTATGCGCAATCTTATCTAGATAAGATGCGAGTATGTTGTTTATAGTCGCGTAACGATGGCGCCACTGACGTTTGCAATACCAGCACCAGCAGTGGTAGGGACGTAAACTATGCCGTACGTGACCGCTAAGCGGTGATATTCATGTTTTCGCCTGGCATTTGAGTTATTCTTCGATTCACGTCACGCAATACCAAACTTGGCATATGTGAAGCTAGCAAAACAGCGGCGAGCCGCTATTAACGTCGCATGTAGTCATATTTTATATGACACGCATGTCATAGTAATCAAGCTGGGACCATTCATTTACCTTCGTCGTCTATTCACGGCACGTACTACCAAATTTAGTATATGTCGAGCTAGCAAAACGGCAGAGAGGGTGCTATGAGCATAGCATTTAGTCATGTTTTATATGACGCGAATGTCATTACTACGATGTTTGTACGTATCATATACCTCGTGATCCATTCACGTCACGTAACACCAAATTAGGTATACGTGAAGCTAGCGAAACAGTCGCAAGTGCATGATGAGTGTGTTATGTAGTCATGCTCTTGCATGACACGCATTTCAAAATTATCATGTTGGCACCAGTCATATCCATTCTTCATTCATTCACGTCTCACAATACGAAATTGGGTATATGTGAAGCTAGCGAAACGACCGCGAGCGCACCATGAGCGTGGCGTCTAGTCATGGCTTGCACGACACGCAGTTATGATTTCCACGTGGAGGCCTGCGACTTATGTTCACCATGCAGTCATTTCATACCATACCAGTTTAGCAATATTTCGGGTCGACGAAACCACCGCAAGATTAGCAAGATCATGACAAGTAATTCATAACATTTATGACATACTTGTCATGATTTGCATAAATGACTAGTCACCTATGATTGTCATACTGTGATGTTATGAGTTATGACATGCCAATTTTGGTATAGCTCACATTATTGAAAGGGCTAAGATAGCTATAGGTCACATTATTGAAAGATAGATAGATAGATAGATAGATAGATAGATAGATAGATAGATAGATAGATAGATAGATAGATAGATAGATAGATAGATAGATAGATAGATAGATAGATAGATAAATAGATAGATAGATAGATAGATAGATAGATAGATAGATAGATAGATAGATAGATAGATAGATAGATAGATAGATAGATAGATAGATAGATAGATAGATAGATAGATAGATAGATAGATAGATAGATAGATAGATAGATAGATAGATAGATAGATAGATAGATAGATAGAAGTGCACAAGGTCGCCAAAGTTTGCTCAGAAATTTTTTGCATATAAAAATGCGACAGGTAGAATATATTCAAGAGTTCATTACGTTGAGTGCTCTAAAACGGCCTCATCTAACACACAGAAGACAGAAGCCGTTTACACAGAGCTTGATTCGATTTCCCATGGAGACCGCCTCGTTGGCACAATGGCCAGGGTGCTCGGCTGCTGACCCGAAGGTTGATGCACGTGCAATGGTAGAGAGGCCCTGTACTGTGCGATGTCAAGGTGCATTAAAGAAGAGATGGTGAAACTTCCTGCAACCGTACCCTACGGCATCTCTCATAGTCATATCGTGGATTTAGGGTAAAAAACCCTAGACATTATTATTGTTTTTTGATGCTAGTCCATATCAATATGAGACAGCGGGGTACTGCGTACATATGAAAACCAAGAACAGGCGGATATACTCCTTGCGAAACGATGAATAGAGCTGAAGAAACAGACGTATATGCCTAGACTTGAGCTAATGGCTGCATTGCTTTTTGCACTGCATCTCTTTCCACATATGAGAGGTGGCTTTGTAAAGAAGCTAAATACAGCAAGATATTTGACGAACTCGATCATTGTTCTAAGTTGGTTACATGGAAAGAGAACACCTGAAATATGGGATAGCTGGTTACGTGAAACGAGAAATTGATTCATAGTCTTTTTACGTGCAAACTACTTACGGCGAAACAAATGCAGCAAGACATGCCCCACCCCCTACCCCTTTCTTTGTGCTGGAATAGTCAACGAGCAACCACTTTTTGAAGGGACTGATATGCGTTTAGAAGATGCAACGCTTATAAAAAATACAGTGAAAGGGACTACCGAAAAGGATATTGCAGTACTCGTGTCGTGTGTGCAGCAGCATTTGTACATTTTGATGGTATAGACAATTGCAGAACAGAAGCATTTTTATATGCACTCAGAAGATTTACATCGAGGAGTGGCTTATATCGCACAGTATACACTGATAATGTAAAGACGTTCAAGAAGGCCACCAGGGACATCGAACGCATACACAAAGAACTACATTCAGTCACCAAAAATCTAGACATAAACACAAAATAAAGTGAAAGCGTACTGCTGAACAAGAATCTAGGTGGGAGACTTATATAGAGGCATAATAGAAAGCATGAAATCACCACTTCAAACATCATAGAGTACGCCTGAACTTTCATTGACTGCTTGAGCTTAGTCTTTCATCAAACTCATCCTATCGCGCTGTATATTCTGGTTACTTTTTTGTCCTACCTACCTTGCAGCATCGAGGCGATGCCGTGTTTCGCAGAGGAGAAAATAACGCCGCCCGTAGTAGTGGATGACATGCTTATGCGGAGGCACGTAGTCTCTGGGGCTACCCATCTGTAGGGCATTTGCTTCTTATGGTACTTAGACAGGCGTTTCTAACTTATGCAATTTTCTTCTGAAATGTAATGACGCTAGCATAAGTATACGACGCGTTAGAAAACCTATGAATAAATTTCGACGTTAAGAGACGCCAAGCTAAAATTACTCTAAAGAAGTCGCAAACAAAACTAGTGTACTTTATAGCGACATTAAAGCCAAATAATAGGTTGATGTTGATTGCTGACTTGGCGGTCCAGAAGCATAGTAGTGTTACTTTCGTACCAAGGAAGGGCATATTTTGAAATAAAATCGCAACTCAGGGCTCCACGTTGGGTTAGCGCACTTCGAAAAACCCGCCTCAAGAAGTGGACTAACCGGACTGTTTCACGTCGCTGTTGCCGTGCACAATGTAGCCCGGCTTTACTGTGCTAGTAGCGGCAGACTGAAAGCAGTGGGAGCCACAACAGCAACTGATCAATTTCCCATCATTGGCTTTGAGATTGCAGACGCTTTTGTTTTAACTGTGCCCCGCTAGCTAGCACCACCTGTCCCGTGTAACCACGCGAAAATTGATTTTTTGAACCACTCACGCCATTCCCCATAGTAACGTGCGGCGGTTTTTTCTTTCATGAATCAAACAAAAACGAACAAGCAGCATTTTATTGTGTCTCTTGATGCACGTAAGGTTCATTATTTGGTGCAGTTAGATTAATTACAACTGATTAATTGTAGGCGGTCTGTCTGATGTCATCGGGATCATTTTGAAAATTCCCTACTTCGGCGCATGTGTTCTTGTGCGTTTACCTTCGTTTCTTGGTATGTAGGGCCCTGTTTTTGATAATATTGTCGTTTTATATGTCGTCATACATTGATTTTTCACTCTGGTGTAAATTGTTATTTGACTTTAGTGTCCCATTAAACGTTGCCGTTCATTGTTCAGCAAATATTTATCATAGCCTAACCTGATCAAGCGAAGTTGTGCGTCGTGATACGCAATTAGCCAAGTATATTATGACTAATTAGGCCAAGTAGAAATTGTCCTACGCGTAGTCATGCTTAATATGTTTGAATTATTATTATTCAATCTAAGGTAGTGCCAATTAGTTAAGTAAGTCTTCATGCACACTGCATGCAGGGTAATCGAGACCAAGCCTCTAATATGCAAAGTACGTCTATAAAGGAAGATAACCTTAAAGAAATTAGCATAATTAGGGCAATTATGCTGCGTCGTTCTGTAATTGCCAAGTAATTTTCAATCAGGCCCGATCGATACATGGCAAAGACTCGTTATTTACAATGCAGTCACGTGAGCTCTTCGTGCTACCATGCTTGAATGCAGGGGTGCCTCGTCAAGCAAGAACGAGCTGCGTGCCGACCAGCTCTGCAATGCCCTAGTCTCGCCTTACACGCGAGGAGCGGAAATCTTTTAGGAGAGCGTAACCACTCTTTAGCGTAACTAAAATGGCTAATTTCTTAATATTTATTTATTTATTTATTTATTTATTTATTTATTTATTTCGACATACTGCCAATCCCATCAGGGATTTTAGCAGGAAGGGCGTGAACATAAAAATTCGAATAGGTACACAATAAAGACATACATCGCGATAAAGTACAGAATGAAACTAACAGAATCGGATCATTTAACAATTTCAGATCAAAGAAGGCATAAAACATTAGTGTAAAGAAAAGTTGTCAGAAGAAAATAAGTGCAGCGACTTGGTTGACACATTGGTTGACATATTGGCATATGCATCAAGAAACACAACAAGAAATCACAGCAATAAGAAACTACCCTACAATATGGCGAAGTATTTCAAGGAAGGGCAAATTTATACACACTGAAAAACAGAAACATGTTCAAGAATCAACAGGGCGATTTCTCTTCACCTGTATTCAGTACTAAAAATTGCTTAAAGAAAAAATATGATGACATGATACTTCGCTCGTACATTGTTCACACGAACACCCATATTAAAATCAACCAGGTGATTCCGTTTGCATAATACAAAGTTAATTTTCGACAAGGGTTAGAAATTTTGCTAATTCGGTAGTGCTGGAGACACTCGGATCCAGTTTATTCCATTCATTAGTGGCTAACGGAAAGAATGAGTACCTAAAGCAGTTTGTGTTGAAGGAGTATTCGTTAAGTCTCATTGGGTGTTTTCGGCGTGTTTTTCTAGTTTGATCAAACGTAAGATAGGCGGATACATCAATGTTTAAATGACCATGTATTAATTCATGTATGAATTTTGCACGTGCTAACCTTGTTCTATTCATTAGAGTAAGTAATCCAGCTTTTTTCATTAGTTCAGTCGGAGAATCTGTATGTCTGTACTTGTTGTAGATGAACCTCATAGCTTTCCTTTGTATTCCTTCCAGTTTCGTGATTTGCTGTTTTGTGAATGGTGACCAAATAATATTACCGTATTCCAGTAATGATCGCACAAGGGAAGTGTATGCAAGCAGTTTTAGAGAAGGCGGGGCCTGGCGAAGCCGGTATCTGAGTGTAAACAAGCGGCGTAGTGCAGCTGAAGTAACGTAACTTATGTGTGCATCCCATCTTAGATCTTCAGTTATAATAATTCCAAGATATTTATGCTGACTTACTCTAGTTATGGGAATGTCATTATTGGTGTAAAGAAAATTTGACCTAGTTTTTTTTCGACTTACTGATAAAATTGTACACTTGTTTGCATTAAGTGACATCTGCCATTTACGGCACCAGCAGGAAACATCTTGTAAAGCACTATTTAAAGCTACATGGTCCTCCGTTGAGTTTATTTCTCGATATAGCACGCAGTCATCCGCGAATAATTTGATTCTTTCCTTAATATTTGTAGGCACATCATTAATAAAGAGAAGAAACAAAATTGGCGCCAGCACACAGCCCTGCGGAGCTCCAGATGTGACGGTGGTGGTAGCAGAGGTTTCATCGTTAAATTCCACATACTGTGTACGATCAGTAAGATAATTTTTGATCCAGTTAAGAACAGTAGAATTTCCTAAGGTGGCCTCAAGTTTTTGAAGTAGTTTCTTGTGTGATACCTTGTCGAATGCTTTGGCAAAATCGAGGAAGATTAGATCAGTTTGTTTTTGGTTGTCAATACTCTGGGATACCTCATGTGTTAATTCCACTAATTGAGTTATGGTTGAAAGACCTCGGCGGAAGCCATGCTGATAGGGAGATGATATACGTTTTTCTTCTAGGAAAACAGTTATTTGTTTAAGAATTATGTGCTCCAAGATTTTACAGATTGTACATGTTAGGGATATAGGTCTAAAGTTAGATATATCATTTCCGCATCCTCCTTTATGCACAGGAACAACTTTGGCCTTTTTCCACTCCACAGGTAAAGAGCACGTTGATAGTGATTTGTTAAACATGACGCACAAATATTTAGCTAGCACCTCTGCATATCTTACAAGAAAGATGTTAGGAATGTTGCCAGGCCCTGCTCCTTTTTTTGTGTCCAAGTTTAACAAGAGATTTATGACACCGGCCTCATTGACAATAATCGGTTCCAGGGTACCTTCCGCACTAGTGTCGATGTCTGGAATGTTTCCGTCATCGACAGTGAATACAGACTTGAAATAGTTGTTCATTTTGTCTATAGTGATCGGGTTATCTTTTTCCGGGGGTGTGTTGCTTTTGTTGTTTTTTGCAGGCTTTAGGTAGCTCCAAAACTTGCTGGGTGAATTTTTTAGAAAGTTTGGCAACGTTTTAGTGAAATAGTTGCTCTTCGCTGTTTTGATTTTTGTTTTTAGGTCACTCACAGCAGCAGTCAAATTATTTACTGTTACTGCTCCGGGTTTTCGTTTCATTCTCTTTCCTATTCGCTTTACTTTGCGTTTCGCATGTATTACCTCACGTGTTATCCATGGGTTGTGTTTCCTAATTTTTTTTCACTCTAAGAGGTACAAAGGTATTAATACAGTGGTGCATAATTTCTTTTAACTGAGACCATAATATTTCAATGGTCGTGGAACCATCATTCGACAATTCTTCGAAGGACGGAAACTTTATAATTAGATAATTTAGTATGCTGGTGTCGTCGGCATATTTAAAATCCGGGTAAGTAATTTTTATGTTCGTTGGTTTTATTTTATCACGAAAGGGGACAGTGCACAAAGTGAGCTTGTGGTCAGATATGCCATCCATAACTTGAATCTTTGTTTCATCGGCTGGGAAGTGGTTACTCAAGAATATAAGGTTCTCAACAACTGAGTCTTTCTGTGACGACTTTGATGCTACGTCATTGATGCACTACTGTAGATGGCTTTAATGGACGCGCACACTTCTCGGATATGGTGAATTACTAGAGTTTGTTGGCTAGCGTCACTGAGCGCGCGCGTTCCTGCAAGTGTGCTTGCAGACGGGAGCAGTAAATTGGTAACTACATCGAACACAGGTATACTTGAACATATACTTCCAGCTAGTACTGAAGTATTCATAAATGGTCTCGCAATTGGCGAGCGCGGGAAGTTTCGGTACAAATATGCTTGCTCTGCCGCCTAAAAGACTGCAAAACCACGTGAAAGCGGGACATTTTTTGTATTTCACGGGAAGTCTTGATTACACTGCGCCAGTATAGAAACCTCTTGATTTATATATTCAGTCGCGAATTCAAATGTACGGACGATGAGTATGTGTCGATGGCATCAGCACAATTGCGAAGTATACCCGTGAAGCACGACAAAGCATCCAGCGTCAATAAGGAAATGTTTCTCAGCAGCCTGACTTCCAGTTAGAGCACCGTAAACACTAGAATCAGAATAACGCGTAGCAGCAATGGTACGGCGCAGTGCAACGTCTCTCAGTTTTACACAGCGAGGTGAATCCGCTTCCGCCGCTGTCAGTGTGTCCGCTTATGTAGTTTCTGCTAGTGTAGCTCTAGCAACAGCAATCTGAAAATATTAAAGCCAATGCTGCTACGTGTTTTCCATGGATACCAATAGTTCTGTGTGAAACTAAGGCTACTAAAATGGTTATAATGAATTGTATTGTAGGAGTGTCGAAGGCAGCGAAGAGGCGTGCAGGAGGGGCCACCCAAATGTAAACATTTCCGACTCATCCGAATGCCCTGTTGTAAAGAAAAGGACGAGCCGCCAACCCCATGGCGAAGCCCATTCTTTCCCTCTCTGTTTATTCTGAATGTACTGCTATAATCCTGGTTCATGAGAATGTCGCTCCTCGTCCTCTACACAATTTGCAACACCCATGCCCCCACAGTGTGGCCTAAAGATGTACAATATCACGGTTGCTGTAAACACTGAACACACAATGTTCGTCACTAATAGTTTGAGGTCTAAGTCAATCCACAAGTAACAGCTGGGTTTGCTGTTGCGCCTGGTTTTTCAACGGTGCTTCCGACGCTTGTACCATATACGTGCCTTCGAACCTGTCGCCTTCGGTGAAATTGCGCTCTCTATGGTTAGGTTTCGTTGGCAGAATCATGGTTTCTTCTGCGAGCTTCTCAAGTACCTCATTTTGAGAAGTTTTGCTTTTGAATTTCTTGCCTTGGCTGTGCTCTCCTTGGAAGCATCATCCTTCTTCCTCCATCCCGGACTTGATTGATTCATTCACCACTTTTGTTCTGTTCCAATATACTTAATCGGCAGTGAGGTAGCTTGTACGGTTCGCATTCTTCTTCCCCTTGATGTTTGTAGCTTACTCGTAGAGCACTTAGGACTAATACAGGCAGCAGTCTCCTCTGTCTTCACAGCTGTTCTCTTGCTTCTTTTCGCTTGAATGCGTCTTGATTTACTTCTGTCAGACCTTTCTACGCGTGGCTGCGAGGACTGTGCAACACATGAATCTGTGGGCTTTCTATTATATCCCACGAATGCCTATTTAGATCTTGAATGGCTTCCCTCTTTTCATTATTAGAACTTTGTCCCTCCACCATACGCACTGAAGTTGTAACTGTCGTGTCCCTTGCTTCATGCATAGTAAACGCTGACGGGAGTTCTGAAGGCGTGCGCCAGTTCTTTGAAAGTCGCGGTTCTGTGCATGCTTGAATGCTGGTTACAGTGGTCAAATCCGTGACTTTTCGGATTTCATCACGTTCAGCAGTTCGTCGTGAGTCTGAGTCTTCTAGCTTCCGTAGAGGAAGATTACTGCTGAAGAAGCAGAGGCTAGGTGGTGGCGCCACTGACGAAGAGTGCGCGTTAGCTTGTACTTCTGTCCAAATCATTTGCCTCATAGCCTCTAAGCGAGCTTGTCGAGCATTTAATACGTCCGCGATTTCTCTCTGATCTTCGCTAGAATGATTTGGTCTCCGTAAAACTCTGCTTCGCCCGTCTCAATTTTCAAGCGATCAATATGAACTACGTCTTCTGCTTTCTTGCCGATTTCTTTAAGAAGCTTGTAATGCTCAATCAAAATTCGATGATTATATCGTAACTGACATACTTACGGACGTTCCACGTGTACTATACGTTCAATGTTGACGATTGCTTTCGTGACGGCCTTGCGCACTTCATTTCGCCTTGCGATTATAGCTTTCATTATCCGGTCAAATGTAGAAAACGTGAGAAATCACAGGCCGCTCACGTCACGAGGTGAAGTCGCACTCAATGTTGTATTCGTCACAAACGCTTCGCAGCACTAAGCCTCAAGCAATGTCGAGGTGGCATGCCTCTTGATCTGGTTCTCGGAAGCAGCTTGGCTTCGCAAATCAGTTTAAACCGACAGCGGCGTCATGACAGTTCCCCAGGCTTCAAATGTGGTCGAAAAATTATGAAGTCCGCTTAGTCTCACTTCTAAAGGTCTAACTTCTTAGTCTCACTTCCTGTCTCCCGGGTTTTATGGCACCAAAATGTTGCAGAGAAAAGGACGAGCCATCGTCCCCATGGCGAATCTCACCCGTTTCCTCTTCTTTTATTCCGAATGCACTGCTCTAATCCCCGATGATGATAATGTCACTCCTCATCCTCTACAAAATTTGCAACATGCCCTAGCCGTTTTGGCGTTTTTGCGCTGTTCGTTGCACAAATGTTAAAGGAACACTGATGCAAAATGATGGCGAGTAGCTGTCGCTTAGAACTACACATCTGACAGTTCGTGAAATTGTGAGTTGTCTCCTGAACGTTCTTGGAGCTAAGTTGCCTAAATACTTACCACAAGAATCTTTATATAGTCTTTAATACAACTCCTGTACACTCATGTAAGTAATAAGAATGCAAGCCTTGCATGTCACTCGTTATATTTTACCTTTTTTAAAACCAAACAAAACACAGGTTATCTTAAGTGCAGTGAGCCTAGTTCTGCCTACAGAAGCACTGAAGCTAGAACATTTGCAGACATAACAATTGTATCAGTATTAATGTTAATTTCACGTGCCAAAATCACGATATCATTACGAGACACGCGAAACCTTGGGGGCTGGGAAAATTTTGTGTTTAACCATTTACGAGCGTGTAGTAGATTGACCTCAATCATTTCATCTGTATTGAAACATCACCACTTTCATCGTGATCTAATTCACGCCTTTAAGTAAATCTCACGAGTGCAATTTACTTACCAGAACAGTGTGATTTAGGTCATTGTAGCTTTCGTTTGGCATACAAAACACCATTTAATAATGCATTGTTAAAAAGGTATGTCAGGTAAGTCAGCACTATCAGTGGCATTCATCATCCCGAGTATTTATCGCAGTTGAATATCGATGCGTACGGCAGTGAGCTCCTGATCGGCCTGGTTAAAAATCACCAATGTAAGTTTTCATAAACTTGTTTAAACAGTAAAAGAACTTGTTGTGCGAGTTGGTAGACATCTTCTAAAAGTTAATTCGAGCGCGAAAACACGACACGATAACTCACACACCAACACACCCATGCATCAAACACACACAGCGCTCACTTCCAACTGATTTACTCATAGCTCGAAGGCTTCAATACATGCAGGACACATTATGTGCACACGCACCATAGAAGGCCAACAGCAAACATTATCAATACGTACAGTTAATCAATGTCAATTGCCTCAGAGCAATAAACTGAAATTTGCTCGGTAACAACAATATTGAAGGGGCGCTTACTCAGTGATTTTTATTTTTTTTCAATGAAAAAGGCCTCTAACACTTCACGTGCAGTTTTACTTGCGCTTCTGTCTAGAATCTTCGTCTACAAAAATCCTGCGTCACAACCACACGAGATGACATGGGCAACCAGGTGCGCATACTTGTCATCTCTCTTTGTTAATTTTTGAGCGTGTTCCCCTAATCGGTCATTATTACACCGTTCGGTTTGGCCAATGTTCACTTTTCCGCAGGATAAGGGTATGGATTACACAAGCCCCATGGAACACTTAACAACGGGCCTCTCATGTTTCTTCTCGCAGCCGCGCTTGTTCTTATCGCACACACGTTGGCACAGTCTTTCGATTTTTTCTGGTGCGGAAAACATCATCGGTACGCCGTGCCTGGCCGCTAATTTCTTGAGGTTGTGCGAGACCTCATGGATATCTGGCACAACTTGTGGCCTAATCCTTAAGGGCTGGGTAGCACTCATCGCTTCCCGTGTTCCACGTTTAAACTTCTGCAGAAGTGATTCAGCAACGGCCGTAATGACCGATCGAGGGAACCCAGCAGCCTCTAGTCTGCTCACCTGATTGAGGAAACTAAGTTTCATGCTGTGTGGGCACGACCTCTTTAGCGCTGATTCCAAGCAAAGAGACTCAACGCCCCTCTTCACAATCTTCGAGTGGGCAGAATCATATGGCAACAGCTGCTTCTCAACACGAGGATGATAAGACCAGCAAAGATGCTCATCGTTCCACGTGAGGGTTAAGTCTAAAGACTTCAGACAAGCTTCTTGAGGCAATTGAACAGTAAAGGAAAGCCCTCGTCCTAGTCCTATAAAAACGTTTAAAATAAAATCAGGTGATGCAAGGTCACGCTGCTTATCTGAAAGAATTAAAAAATTGTCAACGTACCTAAAAACGTTTAAAACCTCCTCTCTTTAAAAGCACTGTGAAAGTCCCTATCTACATCCGCTAAAAACTATCTCAAAGAACCGGCGCGACACAGGAACCAATGCAGATTCCTTGCCGCTGAAGAAAGGGCTTTTCGTCAAACATTATAGAAGTTGCATTGAAATAAAATTCTAAAAGCGATAAAAGATTGTCTAGATTAACGCCCGCGTCATTGATAAAATCGACGTCATCATTCTCTTCTATGCAGGGTTTTACAAAGGCTAGAAGCTTGTCATGCGGCAGGGAATAATACAGATCCACAACATCTTCTGAAAAGGCGTTGCTTGTAGTAACACGAGACCGCAAAAACTCGCACACATCACTTGAGCCCTTCATAGGGAAAGGGTCATTTACCACGAGATTTTTTAGCTAGCTCTGAAGAAATGAAGAAATCTGCTAACGTTAATCTGCCAAAACCCTCCTTCACTAACAATAGTGCGAAAAGGTACATCCGGTTTATGTGTCTTGGCCGAGGAAAAAATGTTTAGGTTGCTCCCTTTGCTGCTCTTTATGCCCTTAGCTAACATTGTAAGCCACGCATTCTTGCAAAAATCAGTGAGCTTAGACCTAACGCGAGTCGCTCCCAACTTAACTGGGCGGAATTTCTTGATAGCTGCTAAAGCCTTTTCTTTGTATGTTCCCTCAGGCATGACCACAAAGCAACCTTCTTTGTCGGCTAGCATTAACGTTAATTTGTGGTTTTTAAAGAACGACACGATGTTATTCAAGCCTTTAACTTTAGGTCTATCTTGATTCTGTGGTGCACATTTCGATAAACAGTTCATACCATCTTGTAGGCCTCTGTCCCGGTCTTGATTGGCCTTCACAGACAAGTCCCTGTTTAGTGCGACAATTTCATGGGCAGAAATGCGAGGCAGAACGGCTAAGTTTGGTCCCTTCCGAAGCCACCTCTAAATTTCTGCCGGAATGTATGCGTCCTGTAGCACCACAATGCGCTTCCGTTCTTCCCTTCATTGCTTATCAAACACCTTGAGCAGTGCGTTCAGGACCTGCTTCCACCTCACTTCCGTGAGTACGCCCAGTTGCTGCCTCAGCCATCGAAGTGTTGAGCAGCCTGCCATTGCGGAAGAAGACTGCAGTGGACCACGCGGAGCCAGTCATGAAACAAACGCACCTGACGCCAAATTTCCGCCTTGAGAATCTTGCAGACCTATTTGACTTGTCTCCAGGATGGTTGAATACCTCCGAATAAGGCACAAACTTTCTCGAAAAGGAAACTCTTGCGTATGCAGAAGCCGCACTTTCTTGCTTGGCATGTGGCCTCGATGATGTTGCGCACAAGTCCACCAATGATTGACACAAGCTCTAACGGGTTAAAAGACAGGCCCACAGTACTAGAAATATATTTTAAAAGAACTTGTTGTTAGGCTAGTTGGTAGAACATTTTTAAAAGTCAATTCGAGCGCGGAAACACGACATGATCACTCGCACACGCACACACCCATGCATCAAACACACACAGCGCTTTTTTCCAACTGATTTATTAATAGCTCGAAGGCTTGAATATATAAAGGACACATTGTGCGCACACACACCATGGAAGGCCAACAGCATACATTATCAATACGTACAGTTAATCAATGTCAATAGCCTCAGAGCGATAAACTGAAATTCGCTTGGTACCAACGATAGTGAAGGGGGGCTTACGCAGTGATCTTTATTTTTCCTGCATAGAAGAGAATGGTGACGTTGATGTTATCAATGACGCAGGCTAAATGTAGACAATGTTTTATCGCTTTTAGAATTTTATCTCATTGCAACTTTCATAATGGTGGACGAAAAGCCCTTTCTTCAGCGGCAAGGAATCTGCATTGGTTCCTGTGTCACGCCGGTCCTTTGCAATATTTTTTTAGCGCATAAAGATAGAGACTTGGACAATGCTTTGAAAGGGGCGTGGTTAAAGGTTTTTAGGTACGTTGACAATTTTTTAATTCTTTTAGATAAGCAGGGTGACCTTACATTCCCTAGTTTTATTTTAAACGTTCTTATAAGACTAGGACGAGGGCTTTCCTTTGCTGTTGAATTGTCTCAAGAAGCTTGTCTGCAGTTTTTAGACTTAAGCCTCACGTGGAACCTCACGTGGACTTAAACCTCACGTGGATTGTGAAGAGGGGCGTTGCGTCTCTTTGCTTGGAATCAGCGCTAAAGAGGTCGTGCCCACACTGCATGAAACTTAGTTTCCTCAATCAGGTCAGCCGACTAGAGGCTGCTGGGTTCCCTCGATTGGTCATTACGGCCGTTGCTGAATCAGTTCTGCAGAAGCTTAAACTTGGAACACAGGAAGCGATGACTGCTACCCAACCCTTAAGGATTAGGCCACAAGTTGTGTCATATATTCATAAGGTCTCGCACAACCTCAAAAAAGGCGCGGCCAGGCACGGCGTACCGATGGTGTTTTCCGCACCAGAAAAAATCGGAAGACTCTGCCAACGTGTGTGCGATAGGAAGAAGCGCGGCTGCGAGAAGAAACATGAGAGGCTCTTTGTTAAGTGTTCCATGGGGCTTGTGTAATCCATACCCTTATCCTGCGGAAAAGTGAACATTGGCCAAACCGAACGGTGTATTAATGACCGATTAAGGGAACACGCTCAAAAATTAACAAAAAGAGATGACAAGTATGCGCACCTGGTTGCCCATGTCATCTCGTGTGGTTGTGACGCAGGATTTTTGTAGACGAAGATTCTAGACAGAAGCGCATGTGAAGTGTTATATGCCTTTTTCATTGAAAAAAATAAAGATCACTCTGTAAGCGCCCCTTCAATATCGTTGTTACCAAACGAATTTCAGTTTATCGCTCTGAGGCTATGACATTGATTAACTGTGCGTTTTGATAATGTATGCTGTGGGCCTTCTATGTTGTGTGTGCGCACAATGTGTCCTGTATATATTGAAGCCTTCGAGCTATGAGTAAATCAGTTGGAAGTGAGCGCTGTGTGTGTTTGATGCATGGGTGTGTGGGTGTGTGAGTGATCGTGTCATGTTTTTGCGCTCGAATTAACTTTTAGAATTGTTTAAACAGCTTCCTGTCAGTCAAGAACTTTAATATATGGTCCTGAGGAGTTTAAGCCACCAGGGTGCCCACGTGGGACATCCTAGCAGCCGCTACCGTAGGCGACGCCCGAGTCGGGGCGGGAACGTGGTGGCGTTCCGCCAGTTCTTGGGCCCTCTGGACTGCCTTAAGTTGGTTTCGGAGATTGGGGCTCCTGAGTGCCTCCTCCCAGTCGGACTCACTGGTGAGAGGTCCCTGAGGTAACGCGGGACATTGCCAGAGCATGTGCGCGAGCACTACCTCTCTTGGTTCCCTGCCCACATGGGCAAAGACGTTCACCCACAACAACCCAACCTCAACAGCTTCCTGTAAATTTTCTTTTGTTGTTACCACAACAATGCCATCCAGGATGGTGACAGGCGGATAGCCACTGCGTTTCATAGCCTGCATTATGATCACCTATCTCGAAATCGGTCTGAGACTTCCCACGTCTGCTACCCAAGTAATAGCTGTGCTGGTGTTTAGCTTTTAACTAGGCCGGGCGAGTTGTTTGGAGTAGTAATATTGATGAACAATTGCGTTACTAAACGACAAAAACGAAAATGTGTGTGCTTCAATGTCCACTACATTTTCATCCTTTGATTAGCAACAAACTATTTCAGCAAAAAGAACTACGTCATGGGCTACAAGGTACATGGCGTAAATGGTAATTACAACGTTACCTTTACTCGGTTAAAATTCAACAAACGTTTTTCGGGCTTATAATTATGGCTGCTAAAGTAGTGAATCCCAAAACTGCAGTAGCAATATGAGGGAAACACTCGTTTTTCTGCAATACAATGAGCTAAGTAATCCATCAGGATAAACGACAGAGCATTCCGTAGGGTATACCGTACAATACAGGTTCGGTTTGAAAGCAAAATTTATACCTCTGTTATACGTTAAAAGTCATCCCCTTAAAATGTATTCACAAAATTTAGCTTTTTCTTTGACATGCTGTCTTGTCTACACTATGACTATATATATATATATATATATATATATATATATATATATATATATATATATATATATATATATATATATATATATATATATATATATATATATATATATATATATATATATATATATATATATATATATATATATATATATGAGATATAACAGACAGTAATGCCAAGGAATGTACAGGGGAAGTTATTAGAACCAATGGAATGTAAATAAGAAGAAGAAAGAAAAGTGGATGAAAAAATTACCAGCTGTGAGCAGGAATCAAACCCACGACCTTCGAATCGAACGCGTTATTCGAAGGTCGTGGGTTTGATTCCTGCTCACAGCTGGTAATTTTTTCATCCACTTTTCTTTCTTCTTTCTTCTTATTTACATTCCATTGGTTCTAATAACTTCCCCTGTACATTCCTTGGCATTACTGTCTGTTATATCTCATTACTATTGTGTTAAACCACGGAAATACGAGCCCTTAGGTATGCACTTCTCTCCCTTATATATATATATATATATATATATATATATATATATATATATATATATATATATATATATATATATATATATATATATATGTATTGTCTTGACCAGGAAAGACGCTGGCGCTTCGGCGCGCGGATAGCTAGAGCAGGGAGGAAAAAGACGAAGTACAGAATAAGAACAGCTGGCCCAGTATCGACCATTTTCTTATCACATGTCACCGTTTCAAAAAATAAAAAAACTGCTTCGAAATTTTATTCAGAAAACTAGAAATATAAGTTAATACTCCCAATATTTTGTCTTTTGGGGCCACTTCATTGGGACACAGCGACAGGAACATCTGCGGGGCTCTCTGCGAATTCATATATAACACAAGAAAATTACCTTGCTGAGTCAGCGATCTGCTCTCGAATTTTACTAGCCACACTACCACTTAATATTTAGCTGATACACTGCAATGATTCAACTTTCAGAAGAATTTCATATAACGATTACACCTCAGATATTCAACAAATTCTATTATTTCTCTCCCCCCCCCTTTTTTTCTTTTTTTACATTGCGCCAAAATAATTTCACAGTCAAAACACACTGATCATATTCCCCTAGTCTAGAAAACCCAAAGGTATTGACTTGCATTAACCACCGGCTTCTTGGCCGATCCTCCTTAGTGGGTCAGAGCCACAAAAGAAAGGAACAAGCAAGCAAGAATCGGGTGTTGCCTCTTTTCTCTCCGTTGCAGTGGCGCAGTCGACGAAGAAGAAGGCTTACGTCATCCAGGACAGCTGCGATAAGCACCGCTTGAGGACGGCGTCAAGGCCTCCTTGGCAGCTGTTCACCTGCCGCCACTGCCACCACCGTTCGGGGACGGCGTCAGGCCTCCTCGGTGGCTGCAGTACCCGTTACCGGTACCATTTCACAAGGGACGCCAACCACGCGTCCTTGGCTATGGATTCTGCTGTCAGCACAAGCCGACAAGTGAACCCTCTGCGGGAAGCCACCGGTACGTGTCTTCGTGGTTCGTCGGCAGTGCAGGCTTCTCCATCGAGGAACGCCGTTCACGCTTCCTTGGCAATAGGGTCCCACCCACCGCTTCAGTTACCCTTCAAACCACCAGTGGACGGCGTCCAGGCCTCTTCTGGGGTTGTAGGACATGACCTTATTGACACCCTGTCACCATTTCGCGGCAGGGATCCGCACCGGCTCCTGTCCTTTGGGAATGCCGCTCACGCTTCCCATGGCCTACATTCCCGTTGCCGCACTCTTTGAACATACGAGCTGCCAGGGAACGCCGTCCAGGCTTCTCTGCTCGTCAACCTCACCATCATGAGTGCTTCAACCGCTACTCATTCGAAGACCATGATCACCAACGCTTCGGACTTCACACACGACAGCGCCGCGAACCTGCGGCGTACCATCGCGCTACTCCGCGTCAAGACTGACGAACTGACAGCGTCAATCTTCGAGCGAGCTCCTACAATGTTGCCAGGATTGCGTGTCACTAACGCCGTGTTGGACTTAGCTGCCTCGCACGACTTTGAGGCAAGCCCATTGGAGCAACGCAGGCAGCTTTGGGGCACCCTCTTGCCGCTCTCAGAGCAGCTCTACGGCGTTGCCTCAGTGATATCCGCATTGTCACGTGCCGCCCCACCATCGCCGTCCACCTACGAACTGCCGGATTTCGACGTGGTCTGGAACGACGCCGACAGCTGGGTGGCAACCGTCAACGCGCTAGCAATGCGCGAGGCCTGGACGGAATTTCAGAAATGGACCGTGGCTGTAGACCATCTTTGGGAAGGTGCAGTGACGTGGCACCGGTATGAAGGCTGGAAGCAGCAGTCATGGGTGGAGTGGAGCTGCAAGCTCATAGCTGCTTTCTGTCGTAATCCTTACCACCTCTCCAACACCACCCCGTCCAACCTGGCCGGTATCGAGGAGAGAGCTCCAGAGGCTTTCCACCTCGAGGCTGCACCTGTGCGCTGCAGCTTACCACACGAGAAGTTCCCGAACCAAGTTCACTGCGGCCAGAGGCCGCTACTCGAAGCAAGTTCACTGCGGCCAGAGGCCGCTATCGAAGTCGGACCTCTTAAAGGGCGTTGCTCCAGCGAAACAGTCGCAGAGAATCATCTCGACTGTGCTGCATCGCCTTTCACCGACGCAACACCATTCGCACACCGGGCTGAAGTATAGCAACACCTCGCAGGTTCCTCGGAGCCCTCCAGCCGCGCGGCAGAAAGCTTCTCCGCCTGTCCTAAGAATGACGTCAGACGCAGGTGCGACACACCACTGCTGCCCTCAGTACCCGCGCCGGTACACGACGCCATCATGTCAAAGGAAGAGGCTGATACTAGTCCTCATACAGCTCAGTTAAAGAAGCCAATATCACCTTTACTGAGGCAAGTGGAGACACCAGCATCGCCTATGCTTGAACCGCCTACGGTGATGGCGCCGGTAGAGCCCAAGGTAACCACTGCTGGTGTCGTTGACCAAGATCATAAGGAGAAAGTTGGCGCTCAAGATGCAGACAGCAACCAGTCTCGACCTCCCGATAGACTTGTGGAAGACTCTGGCACCCAGTTTCTGCGTGGCCAAGGCCGACCTCCGAGATGCAGCCACTATATCGACCACCAGATCTACCTTTGGCATATACCGGGACCAAATCGCGGCCGAGAGCGTCGGCCGCAACGGGGCAGGCAGTGCCGGCCACCTGAGTCCACAACACTTTTTCAAAAGACATCGTGGCTGCAAAAGAGCAACCAGCTCGAGGCAGCCAGTGCCGTCCACCAGAAACTTTGCCTATATATATATATATATATATATATATATATATATATATATATATATATATATATATATATATATTATATATATGTATATATATATATATATATATATATATATATATATATATATACATATATATATATATATATATATATATATATATATATATATATATATATATATATATATATATATATATATATATATATATATGGGAAAGAAGCGTATACTTAAGGGCTTAAGGGTTCGTTTTTCCGTGTTTGACACAATAATTATGAGATCTAACAGACATTAATGCCAAGTAGAGTATAGGGGAAGTTATTAGGTCCAATCCTAATGCAAATGTCAAGAAAGAATAGTGAGTGATAATAACTTGCCGTGGGCAGAAGCTTAACTTGCGTTATTGGAAGGTCACAGGTTCGGTTCATGCACATGGCAAGTTATTTTTTCACACACTTTTCTTTCTTCACTCTGACATTACAATGGGCGTAATACCTTCCCCTATACTTTCCTTGGCATTATTGTCTGTTATATCTCATTAATATTGTGTTAAAACTTCGAAAAACAAGCCCTTAAGTGTACACTGCTTTCCTTTATTTATTAACGAGGGTCTCGTACCGGTCCCCCACCGTGGTGATCCCGTGGCTAAGCCTGCTGACCCGAAGGTCATGAGATTGAATCGCGGCGGCGGTGGCTGCATTTTCGATGGAGGCAGGAATGTTGTAGGCCCGTGAGCTCAGATTTAGGTGCATGTTAAAGAACCCCAGTTGGTCAAAATTTCCAGAGCCCTCCAAGACGGTGTCTCTCAGAATCATATAGTGGTTTTGAGACGTTAAACCCCACATATCATCATCATCATCTGCATCCTCATCATCAGTATTATCATCAACATCATCATCATCATAATCATCATTAGGGTCTCGTACTAGCAGACTTGGTGTCTTGAAGTTGTATACGAGCGACTATTGGTCAGCTGCCAGCTCGTTATAAGTTCACGTGCTACGTGACGCCAAAAAGCTCATAAAGAGTGTGCCACACTCGCCGCCATGGTTACTAGTGGCGCTGACTGACACTCCTACGTTTAAATTCACGTATATACCCAATAAAGTGGCTTGGCGGATAACCGCCGTGGTAGCTCAGTGGCAGAGCATCGAGCTCGTTATTCGAAGGTCGCAGGTTCGGTTTCTGCCTACGGCAAGTAATCTTTTCACCCACTTTTCTTTCTTCACATTCACAATACAATCAGCCTAATAACTTCCCCTATACTTTCCATGGCATTATTGTCTGTTAGATCCCAATAATATTGTGCTCAACCCGAAAAAACGAGCCCTTAAGTGTACACTTTTTTTCCATATATATATATACATATATATATATATACATATATATAAATATATATATATATACATATATATATATATATATATATATATATATATATATATATATATATATATATATATATATATATATATATATATATATATATATATATATATATATATACATGTTTTCTATGTCCACACAGGAATTGCACCTCTGGAGGGTATTTGCAGCAACTACAGTGTAGCAGTGGTGAAAGACGTTGTTGGAAGGTACACCGGTAAGCACTCATTGGTCCACGAAATGGGGCATTTGTAAGTGTATTCAGTATTTTCTCTGTGTGAACTCAATCTGAGGAGCTATGTTACTTATGCAAGCGTTTGTATCATCATTGTAACACGCTCCGGCGGCTGCATTTTCGATGGAGGCGGAAATGTTGTAGGCCCGTGTGCTCAGATGTGAGTGCATGTTAAAGAACCCCAGGTGGTCGAAATTTGCGGAGCCCTCAACTACAGCGTCTCTCATGATCATATTGTGGTTTTGGGACGTTAAACCCCACATGTCAATCAATCAATCAATCAATCAATTATTGTACCACGTTAGGGTCTTCTTTCCGACCTATGCTTTTTCAGAGGTGAAGCAACTTACGACCAATCATCGTTGAGAACCAATGGAACGAAATGCCACAAAAATGTAAAAACTTGTGACATTCAACCTGCCATCAATCAAAGAATATGACAGAAACAAAAAAGTTTACAAAAACAAAGTACAAGGCTGATAACCAGAACAAAATAAAAGATCATGACTCCTGATTCAATGCGCACTGCTTTTCTCTATCATCGGCATTCAAATTGTGGATGTAGAGGAATATTATCTCTCCGGTTCACATATCTCATATGTGGCATCTTCGAGAGAGCGCACAGGTGCGCACCAATATGCACCGGTGTGTCTTTGCGTATTAAATAAATCGCATCGGTGCGCAGGAACCGAAGATGGATGGATGAATTGATATGGCTGTACCCTTTAGATCGGGCAGTGGCTAGCGCCACCAAGCCGTAATACTTAATGAACAAAAACTAGATTTATTTTTTGTTTAAAAAGTGAGTTTGAGGATTCGTACTTTGGAGTGAAGGGTTTAATTTTCACTCGTGCCTTGACTTTAGCCACCAATCACATAACCTCCTTCTAGTTAAGTCTACCCGCTTAAAGTCTATTTTGCCCTCCCGGTCCCTAAACCCCAGTGCTTTGAAAAACTCTGCGCCATCATCCTGAACTATAGGGTGAAGCCCTTTACAGAACATTATCAAGTGTTCCGCAGGGTCTTCTTCCTCTCCACATGCACTGCATACCGTGTCTACCCCTTCGTATTTGGCCCGATATGTCTTTGTTCGCAATACTCCCGTCCTGGCCCCAGGCAGTAGAGAACCACCCCGAGTATTATCATGGATCCTTTCCTTGGCGATTTCCTGCTTAAAAGTTCGATAGATCTCTAGTGCGGACTTCTTAATCATGTCCATTCTCCACATAACGGTCTCAGCTTCCTTCACCTTCTTCTTAACCGATAATTCTTTTTGGTTTGGCCCCCTGCTGTTTTCCAAGTATTTACCAGTCAATTTTCTGGTTCACTTCCTCCATTTTGTATCGACATTCTTCTTGTACAAGTAGCTGAATGCCTTCCTAGCCCAACGCTCTTCCACCATTTCTCTCAATTGCTTCTCAAATTTTATCTTGCTGCTAGCTTCCCTGCCCTCAAATGATGTCCATTCCATACCACCTTGTACTCCCTGATTTGGTGTATTCCTGTGAGCTCCTAAAGCAAGCCTACCTATTCCACGTTGGTTAATTTCCAATCTTGTTTATACTTCTGATCTTATGCACAAGACCGCATTGCCTAACGTCAGACCAGGAGCCATGACACCTTTCCATATTCCTCTCGCAACATCATACCTATTGTAATTCCACAGTGCCCTATTTTTCATCACTGCTGCATTCCTGTTACCTTTAGTCGTAACGTATATTTCGTGTTCCCTCAGGTACTCAGTCGCATTGCTTATCCATACGCCCAGATATTTGTATTTATCTGTTATCTCTAGCGTGACCTCCTGTATTCTAAGCTCACTACCTTCGTTGTCATTGAAAATCATGACTGCTGATTTTCCTTACTGAATCTAAAATCTAACCTATCTCCCTCATTACCGCAAAAGTCCGTCAATCTCTGCAAATCTTTCTTGTTGTCGGCCATTAGCACTATATCATCTACGTACATCAATGCTAGTAGTGCCTGTTGGATGAGTTTTCCTTGTTTGACGAAAGAGAGGTTGAAGCCCAGTCCACTTCCCTCTATTTTGGCCTCTAATCCATGTAGGTACATCAAGAATAATAAGGGTGACAGGGAAAAGCCCTGCCTAAGCCCCTATTTTACCTCTGAAGGCTTGGATACCTCTTTTTCCCACTTTATAACTACCTTCTTACCTTTATAAATATCCTTTAAAAGATTAGTGAGTCCATCTTCCACGCCTAGCGTGTCCAGTATTCCCTATAATTTCTCTTGTACCACGCTATCGTACGCTCTCCTGATATCGAAAAATGCTAGCCACAGGGGCCTGTGTTCCTTTTCTGCTATTTCGATGCACTGCGTCAGTGAGACCAGATTGTCTTCTAACCACCTGCGTTTCCGAAACCCATTCTGCAGTTCCCCCAGCCATCCCTCATCCTCTATTCATGCCTGCAGTCTTTGCTTTATAATCTGCATCGCCAGCCTCTAGACCACTGATGTCACTGTGATAAGACGGTAGTTGTTCATGTAAGCTATGTCCCCCTTTCAATTATAGATCATGCTCATCCTGCTAAGTTTCCATTCGTCGGGAACGTCACCATCGATCATTATTTTCCTCACTGCCTCTCTCAAAGCCTGCTTAGACTTCGGACCTAATGTCTTAATCAGCATAATTGGAATGGCATCTGGGCCTGATGATGTACTACTAGGAACCCTTTTCTCAGCCTTTTCCCACTTTCGTTGTGAAAATGGAGCCATTGCACCACTTCAATCGTCCTTGTCTATTGTGGTGCATAAACTACTGCTTTGTTGAAATTTTTCTGTCACCCTTGTTTTTATATATTCAATAGCTTTGTCCCCTTCTAGCCTAGCACCTTGGGCTGCAGTTATAAAACTCTGCTCTAGGCTCGTCTCAATTCTTAGGGAGTTTAGATGGTTCCAAAAGTTCGCAGCTGCATTTCTTTCTTTCTTATGTACTTCTGCCAGCCACTGAGCTCCCTTTCTTCTAATCTTTTCATTGATCAGAAGGGATGCATCCCTTCTACAGCTTAGAAAGGTTTCCCATTTACTTTCAACATCATCTGTCGGTTCACCCTGCTGCTTAGCATGTCTGTGCTCTCTAGAGGCTTCCTGACGTTTTGCTATGGCTCTCTTAACTTCCTCATCCCACCAACTTTTCGGTTTGTGTCTTCTTTTCCGGGGTGACTTGTCACGCGTCTTAGCAAGCTCTAGCTTAAAGAGTCTAATTAGATTCGTGTATGTCCACACTGTCTTATTATCCTCCGTGATTACTTTCTCAATTTGTTTAGTGACTATTTCAATTTGCCTTTCTGGATAAAAATTTTCCTGTAGTTGCTCATCTTGTCTTCTTCCCACTTTCACTGCTCTTCCAAAACTTAGCTTAATACGTTTGTGATCACTACCCAGACCTCTGGAGCCACCTTCATCTATGTGCATTCCCCTGAGCTTATCATACATCCTATGTGACATCAGTTCATTATCTATCGTCGACTGCAGCCTTCCTACCTCCCATGCTATTTGCCCGTCACACTTCTCGGTACTGTTGCAAATGCATAAATCAAGCCTTTCACACATATCCATGATCATTTTGCCGGTCGGGTCGGTATACCCATCTATATCTTCTATGTGCGCATTCATGTCTCCTAGTATAATTATCTCGCACTCTCTTCCTAACTCCTGAATGTCCTTTGATATACACTCTACCATTGTCTGGTTTTCCTCTCTGGCCTTTGATCCCGTCCACAAGTACACGAAACCAAGGAGTGTCATTTGACCTGCCACTTTTCCTTTTAGTCATAAATGTTCCTTGCACTCCTGCTTGACCCTTTGCCAGTCTGTACTTTTATGAATGAATGCCCCAATACCACCCCCCTTTCTGCTGCTATTCTGTTCTATTACAATATTCCCACGCGTAGTCTGGATTCTTAGGAGGTTGTTCCATCCATGTCCGTGAGATGTGTTTCTACAAAACCGTATACCATCGGCCTCTCTTCCCTTAGCTGTTCTTCTATCTCTTCCCACTTCAGCCTGTTCCTACCACCCTGCATGTTAATATACCCTATGTCTGAATTGGCTCGGCGCTCGTGGCTACGTCTATTTTTGCCCCGGACTCTACCTATCTTAGATATTGGTGCCACTTTGGAATCGTATCTGTCCATACCAGCTGTCGAAGAGTCTCTCTGGTTTTTTTCCTCGTTACTAGCTATCCTGCACCCCGAAGGGCTCGCTTTCCTTCCAAAAAAGCTACTGCGCGTCCTGCAAGTCACCAACCCACCTCATGACCTAGCCGCCCATCGAAGTGAATTCTGTCTCGTTAAAAACCACCCCACCTATGCACCTCTCTGTTTATTTCCCCACTTCAAAGCCTTTCTCTCGACTCAGCTGCCATATCTCTTGGTTTGCGTTGATAACCGCTCTTTGCAGGTTGCTATCACGCACCGGTACCTCCGGTATCGTGCATATCATTACCTGTATCTTAGGAGAAGTGGCGCGCGTGTCATCGACGCCTATCGCCAGTGTGGTTGCTAGTACTGCTGTATCTTCATTTAAGACATCGTTTAAACCGCCTGAAATTATCACGAGGTTTCGTCTATCAGCTGTAGTTTTCAGTTTTGCGCTCGCTTGCCTCATGACTGCTTCAAGCTTGCGTCCTGGGAACGCCCCTACTGCAACCCTCTTGTCACCTCTTACCCTCTCTTTGATGGCTTCTGTGCATCGATTCAAATTCGAGTCCCGGCGATTATCACATGCTGTGACTTTTCAGCTGGAGCGTCCTGCCCCTGGGGGCTACTTGCACCTGTGACGCCGGCTGCTTTGTCCCCTCCCAGCCCCACCACTACCTCGATGAAGCTGGGCCTTGCGACAATTGAACCGGCTGAACCTGTTTTTTCCAAACTTGCTTGCTCTTCCTTCTCCACCGTTCTGGTTGCCGGTTCCCTACTGTTCTCTCCGTGGGCCGTTTCTTTGTTCAGCTTCGCTAGTGCTTCCTCGGCGGACTTCAGTCTTTCTCCCATTGCCCTCGTTTTCTCTTGCTCTGTCGCCAACGCAGTCTCGAGCTCGGCGATTCTCATCAGCAGTTCACTCGGGGCAACCATTATTTTCTCCATTTTTTCCTCGACCTCACATTGCCTACACTTCGCGTCAGCCTCTTCTCCATCCGCTTCTACGCTTGGGTCCACTTTCATACCCACTCCACATCCATAACACTTTACAGTCTTTTTAACCATGTCTTTCTGAAACCAATTGTCCCTATACTCGATAATTACTAAACTCGAGCCCTTCACTACGAAAAAAAAGAAATTCTAAGCTGTACTACAAAAATTTGCGTGTTCAATGTACGCGCACCTCCCCCACGGGTTGGCAAAAGAAAAAAAAAACAACAAAAAATTCAAACACACACACCCGCACTAATAAATACCTGGTAAATGGCCCCCGAAAAAGCCGTACCATAAAATATGTGCTACGAAGATTTCAACTGCTGCCTTATAATTATAAAGACAAGCTCAAAACATGGAAAAACAGTTATCTGCGCAGTCGATCCGGAGCGCTCAAAAAACACGTCCATCCACCGTAACAGCCCGAACTGAACCGTCTTCGGTAACCAAGGCGCACCCTGTCGGGGCACTTTTTTTTTTTTTTGCTCCAAGGTGCTCTGAAAAAATTGGCGATGCGACGCTGTGAAATCCCAGCTTTCGTTGCGCCCCTTTTATGGTTTTGGGGAAAATTCTAGACTGCTCCGTGGCACAATTCCCGAAGATGCTATTGTTTGCTTTACTAAACTTGCTCATTAACTAACTGCTGATGCATTATCGCTATGGCCGTTGAAATGCCACGCGATTTTATTTTTTTATATTCATTTTATCGGCATTAACCGAGGCAAACTCTAAACACCGCTCAGCGCAGGATCCACCGCAATGTTTGTAATAATTCTCGACTGTTTCAGGCTACTGCGATAAGATTCCGCGCGCTACACGAGTAGCCGCAGACAATGATTTACCCAAGGATTCAAACAAGGAACTTAGCCGCAGACAAGAATTACTACCAGGATGGCGACCCCTACCCGATAAGCCTAAAGCCATGACCGCGAAAACAACAGCAATGACTGCTGCAGTGTCCCTTGCAACGTTACAGTGAACAGCGGGACGATGCAGATAACATTTCACGCAGAGTGTTTTCCTCGGAAGCTACGCAAAGAAGGTTCTGTCCTAAGATGCATCATTAACAAACGAAGGCCTAGCAACTCATGCCTTTCGGATAAGAAACAGGGGCAACAGCTCAAAATGCGCTGCTCAGCGGAATTTCATTCATCAGTATTCCTGCGGCCCGGTTTTAATATTGATTGATTGATATGTGGAGTTTAACGTCCCAAAACCACCATATGATTATGAGAGACGCCGTACTGCAGGGCTCCGGAAATTTTGACCACCTGGGGTTCTTTAACGTGCACGCAAATCTGAGCACATGGGCCTAGAACATTTCCGCCTCCATCGGAAACCGGTTTTCATATTGAAGACGCAGTACCTACTACCAATCGTGTTATCATTGAGCAGATCACCAATTTGTCTATCGCGCAACAGTTAGCATGCCTGCTTCTGTATATAAAACAGTTTTATGAGAGCATATTGCAAAACACAGCGTATGTTGTGTCCCCACACCTTTCGTGCTTATAGGCCCCGCAATCTCGGCCAGGGAGTGCTGCGCCGGACTAGCTTCACCGCATTTCTAGCGAAAATTGGTCCTTCGTTAACCCGCTCCCGCCTTACGCCTGCGCTCTCTCAGCATGTTCACGTGCTCTGCACGCGCTGTCGTCTGGTAGCCCTGCACGTGCAGCTTCACCTATGACTTGCTCCGAAGGTTCAAGAAGATTTCAAAAATGTTTTATGTTATAAATCTCATCAGAACTGAGAGCGATTCATCGGCAACCTTTGCGCGTCCAAGCAATTAAGGCGTCAAACACGATGTCTTTGAGGAAGTGCTATTTGCGTGTCGATGGTGAACAGCCACTTTTATATGACGTTAATATTGAAGTGACGGGCATTTTCTGTGCCAGTCGTGTCTTCTCGGAGCTGTCGGCAAACCACCACCACGCTTTCGCGTAGATTTCTATATAGGGTTCCGATTTCGATTGCATGGACGGCAAGTTGGTCGTGCGGCTTTAAATTTATTAGGAGGTTACATTGAAGCGCGCAATTTTACGTCTGTCTATTTTTATCGCTGAGATATTTGCAATGCGCAGCGTTAAGTTTCATTACAGTTTCACGTCTGTGGATGTGTTCCTTGGATTTTAACAACATCGTACCGTACGTTCGATGCCACCTTGGCTTATTTTTATAGCTCCCTTGAAAGCATAACAATGCGCACAAAAATATTGTGCGCATTATCACGTAGCGTGTTCACTGATTCGAATATTTCTTTGGTTATTTCGACAGCTCGCTTGGTCTGCGTTATACAATACCCTCTAGGTTCGAAAATGTTCTTTGTTACGCCGAGATATGCTCCTGACAACCTCTCTAATTTCGTAAAGCCATTTAAATTTTTTTTGTCTTTGGTTCTTTATTTTTCAACTCATTTTTATAGCGGCAGCTGTATATAAGGCGCGGCTTTGGGGCATGCACGAATAAAATATTTTTCGAGCCAAAACCATATTATATTTAGGACGCACGCCATGATGTGAAACTATAGATTGATTCCGGCCACCTGAGCTTTTGTAACGTGCGCCTAATTTTATTTGAAGTGTAAGGCGTGATGACGACAACGGGTATAAAGCGCACACACACTCAGCGCTGCTTCTGATTTGATTGATATGTGGGGTTTAACGTCCCAAAACCACCATATGATAATGAGAGACGCCGTAGTGGAGGGCTCCAGAAATTCAGACCACCTTGGGTTCTTTAACGTGCTCCCAAATCTGAGCACATGGGCCTAAAACACTTCCGCTTCCATCGTAAATGCAGCCACCGGAGCCGGGACTCGATCCCGGGACCTGCAGGTCAGCAGCCGAGTACCTTAGCCACTAGACCATCGCAGCGGGGCACCGAGTGCCACTTCTGTTTACATTGAACGTCATACCAGCGCTCGCTTTAAATAGGCGAAACCAGCACGCCCTTTCTGCCGTTATTCCACCTAAGTCACGGTGATGCTACATTTCGGTTCCATATAAATGCAGCTGGCGTATGCGGGGATCGAACTCATGATTGTGATCCTAGCACCGCAACACCTCAGCCTGCTGACTTACCGGTAGGTGTTGCTTCCAAGAGCTGCACGTATTAACGCACAGCATGAACACGCAGCATATATGCTGTTTACACTGAGTGGGATCGAGAAGTCTACAGACATCAGCTGAATAAAACACTTGCAGGGCTTGCAAGCGCCGCCGCTGTCGCATTAAAAATCATTGTCTTGGAAAGCCAGTGCCCAATTTCAAATATTAAAGCGGTTGTCTACTTGTTTCGCGGCTTACAAACACACTTTCTTTTTATATTGAGTCCAGTCATTGCGTTCCTCCTAGTTCAATAATAGTTGGTAATAATTCACACGACAAAATGTTTTCAAAGTCAAGAGACCACAGCGTATCGGCGAACTACCGTAATCTACTGTTGACGCCTTTGCTCCTCGCACTGCTACCATTGGAAATGATAGAACTTCACGAGCAGTTTTCAGGTTTTCGTCGCGGTGGAACTTTTGTAGCACCTGACAACGTAGCAGTAGTGCATGCCTCCCTTTCAGGATCAGGAGGACTAAGCAGCAGTGCCTTTGCTGTGTGAAATGCGAGACAAAAGACCAAAGTAACACGTTTTACGTGCGGGCAATGGGAAAACCAAGCAAGCCGCAGCCCGTCCTAGAAACCGGTGCTTTGTCGGCTGCGAACGACGCGACTTTGCGCAAACTTAAGATTGTCTTCCATACACGTGGTGCTAAACGAGTACAATATAATGAACACACACACACACACACAAACACACACACACACACACACACACATATATATATATATATATATATATATATATATATATATATATATATATATATATATATATATATATATATATATATATATATGAATGTAGATGCGCTTTCACATAACAACTGTTTATTGTGCCGACGTTTCGACGGGAACCCCGTCTTTTTCAGAGCGTAATACTATTTACACATGTTCCGTGTCTTCTTATAGACTGTCGAGACAGGAGAGAAGGGGTCAAAAGAAAAGGAAAAAAAGGAAAAAAAAAGAAAGAAAAGAGAGAGAGAAAAGAGATATGTACTGGAGGGAACGGCTCCGAAGGGGCTGCGCTTGTCGCTAACACCATCGATGCATAACTTTGCCGAAGGGGAAATGAAACGGTGGAACGAAATTCTCGATCACGCCACACAGGAGCTAACTAAGGTCACCATCTAACACTGTAGAAAGACTCTAAACGCACTGACAGACGAGGAGCGGTATTTAAGAAATAACTTTTCTCTTTCGGAGTGGGAAGCTAAAGAACTCGACGTATTTGAGCACAAAAAAACGGAGGAAATTGAAAAACTTAAGAGGAAGAAATTTGCGCGGGACAACGTGTCACAAGCTATACCCACTTCTGCTTACAGAAAAAATACCAAACCATCTCACGTTCAAAAAAATTTGCCACCACACCCCAAAGAGCCAAACGTTATTAACCTTTCCGACAAAGAACTTAGCAAAGAAGAATTGAGTATACTATCACGCGGACTTACATGCTGCCCTGGCAACGGAAGGTATGATGAATTCACGCTCCTAAACGACCTAGACAACTTCGCACGAAATTTACCATTGGAGGAATATTTCTTTGATAAACCCGCAAAAGATAACGCACTTTTTCGTGGGGTAATCGGACGGCAATGGACCCCAGACGCCAACAGAGATCGACACCTGGATCTCTATATAGACGCGGTTCAAAAAGATATTATACATGCGTACAAGGTGCATAAACCAAGCATGAATAACATATCAAAAAGAGAAAAAGAGGAACTACTCACGTTGAGCAACTGCGAAGATCTCTTCATTAAACCGGCAGACAAAGAAGGCGCGATTGTTATTCTGAATAGATCGAACTACATTGAGGAAGGCAAGCGACAACTAAATAACAAACAATTCTACAAACACCTCGAATTCGACCCTACCACGGAGCACAAAAAGATCATTGTAACAACCCTAGAGGACCTCACACGTGAAGGCGCCATTGATTCAAAGCTTAAAAAGGCACTTATTACGGTACATTCGGCGCCTGGTCGTTTTGACATGCTGCCGAAGATTCATAAAGAGTATAACCCTCGCAGACCCATTATATCAGGCACGGAAACGTTAACAGAACCCATTTCCAGTTATATTGATTCTTTAATCAAAGACATACCACCCACACATGAGTCCTTCTTGCGTGACACAAACCACTTCCTTCGGGAAATAGCAGACGTGAAACATCCAGATGGTGCATTTCTCGTAACATTGGATGTTAGCTCCCTCTACACAAATATCCCACATGACGATGGTGTAAGGGTGCTTGTTGAATCGTATGGCACACACAACCCTGTCGCTTATCCAAGCAAAAAAGTAATTGAAATCTTCACAAGACTTGTACTCGATTTGAACAGCTTTGAATTTAACAACTAGTACTATCTTCAAATCAGCGGCACGTCAATGGGTACAAGAATGGCACCAAACTACGCTAACATATTCATGCACCACATAGAGTCCAATTTTCTTTCATCTTGTAATATCAAACCATTACTCTATAAACGGTACCTAGATGATATATTCATAATTTGGACACATTCGGAAAACGATCTCCTCAAATTCATACAGGAATTCAACCAGGTACACCCCAGCATTTATTTTACACACTCCTACTCTTACACTGAAATAAACTTTCCTGGTGTACTCATTCGAGTTGACGATGGTGCGTTGGTAACTAACGTATACAGAAAACCTACGGACAGGCAACAATACCTGCACTTCAAAAGCTGCCACCCGCGACATTGCAAGACCAGCATTCCCTATTCCCAAGCACACAGATTCCGACAAATCTGCTCCCGCACCGAGGACTTCCACAAAAACAGCACACATATGCGCGAAGTACTCCTTAATCAAGAATACCCACCAGCTATCATCGATGACGCCTTCAAAAAAGCTGTAAATCTGGACCGCCAGATTCTTCTCAACCACCAGAAAAACGCCGACCAACACCGCAACAAAAACTTGCTATTCACTTTCACGAGCAACCCACCGAACATAAACAAGGTCCTAAGAAAACACTTTAACATATTGGAACAGAGCATGCGACTATCCAAAATTTTCACTTCTCCTCCTTGTGTTGTATACAGACGGCCGAAAAATATAATGGATCATTTATAAATTCAAAGATAGTTGTGAAACCTCAAATTGGGTGTCACCCTTGCGGAAAAAGCAGATGCAAGGTATGCAAACACATGCAGACAACGACAGTGGCGAAAAGCACGCACTCGGATTTTAAGCACAGGATAAGAGGTGCACTAGACTGTGACTCAGACAACGTCATATACCTCCTGGAATGTGGGGTATGTAACAAGCAATACGTGGGCCAGACAGACATTCCGTTTCGAATTAGATTCAACAACCATCGGGCACATGTACGATCTCTGCCAGGCCTTCCACTTTCAAAACACTGCACATTAAAAGACCACAGCTTTGATGACATCAGGGTTAAACTACTAGAAAACGAATTTCGAACAATCAGAAAACGGGAACAACGGGAATCTTATTTTATCTTCAAATTTAACAGGATAAAATGCGGAATAACTGAACACCCAGGCACTCTGTCAGCGTTACGACCGCTAAAAGACGCAAACGTTTCTCTCTAATCAGTCCGGTTTCATTACGACAATAATATTACCCGCTAACAAAGCTTTTGGCCTATGCATCTGACAACATAGAAATGATTTGCCTCATCAAGCACAGCCGGAACGCACAGATAAGTGGTCCCGGATGTCGTGCGGTTTCCCCCCCTCCCTTTTTCTTTTGTTTTTTTTTCTTCTTCTTTAAGTTTTAACGCACATTCTGTTCCTTCACTGACAAGGAGCTGACAGCTAGGTGGTTTCGTTAACTTTTTCATACATGCGCGCATGTCTTCCCAGTGAGCCGCAACTGTGTGGTGACTGTCCCGGATGTCGTACAGTCTCCCCCCCCCCTGTTCTTCTTTTTTTTCTTTCTCTAATTTTAACGCACATTCTCTTCATTCACTGACAAGGAGCCATTGCATATAATGAATATCGATGGCGGTGCCTCAATCACCGGCTTTTTCATTCCTCCCGACGCCACCAGCACGCACTCGAAGCACTTAAGCCCTCCCCATTAACTTGTCCCTAAACTTCAAAGAGTAACCTCTTTCTCCCCTTCATCCCTTCCCCAGTGCAGGGTAGCAAACCGGATGTGCGTCTGGTTAACCTCCCTGCCTTTCCTTGCATCTTTATCTCTCTCTCTCTCTCAAAGAGGAACGAGCCGCCAGCGGACTACACGGAATGGTGAAATACAAGAACGGTGGCTCACTGCCCATTTGGGGAAGAGTGGGTGCGGGGGAGGTATTGTTGACAATGATGACATTGCTCATCTACCTCTGCCCTACTCTGTTGAGATGCTGCCCCTTTCTAATTACGCCGTGTCGGTCTTGCTTCTTCTCCTAGATTTTCTATATTTTATTTAATGTTTGTCCGGCTGTTTCGCTGTTTCTTCTTCTTCTTTTTTTCTCTCTCTCTCTTTTCTTTCTTTTTTCCCTTTTTTACTTTTCTTTTGATCCCTTCCCTCCTGTCTCGACAGGCTATAAGAAGACACGGAACATGTGTAAATAGTATTATGCCTTGAAGAGGACGGGGTTCCCGTCGAAACGTCGGCACAATAAACAGTTGTTATCTGAAAGCGCATCTACTTTCATATTTATAACCTTGCGGCAACCGAAGTTATTCTTCTGCATATAAGCCTTATATATATATATATATATATATATATATATATATATATATATATATATATATATATATATATATATATATATATATATATATATATATATATATATATATATATATATATATATATATAGATATATAAACATATATATATATATATATATATATATATATATATCACGAAGTAGAATTATAAGTAGTGCAGATATAATTAGTTTGATTATATATGTAACTTGAAAAGTACTCGTCTGATCATCAAAATATCAACGAGGCAGATGTGCACCAGTTGAAGTGACACCCATCTGTGCTACTTTCAACAGCGTAATATTTGTGGGCTCATTTTATGGCTGTGGATAAAGAAATCCTGCGAAATATGAAAAATAACAGGTGACTGCGCTCGCACTGGCGAAAGCAAGCGGCACCCTCAAATAATCTTACTTGAAGAAATCGCTTTGCCTCTTTGCTGTTCCCATAGAAATCTTTTTCCATCTTAGCGAGTATGCAGGCAATACCACATGGAAAAATATTTTAAGGCCTGCTCACTGCCGCCGTGACGGCACTCGTTTTGTCCAAGTGAGCGCTCGTACCGGAGGCTGTGAATTTATTGCTACCATCGTCTTCTGTTAAAATATAAAGCGTTCGTGGTGAATTTTACATGCCTAACATCTAGATTCTGCTCTTGCGTCAAAAGGGCGCCGGTTCAGGTAACATATTACGCTTGCAAGCGTTTACACATTTATCTGTGGGTCACTTCGTCGACGAAGAAGTCCAAGAAAATATACAATTATAGTATACCGGGCTTAGCGCGATAGCTGGATCTAAGCGCGCACGCGCAGATATACACAAGCAACCCGTATCGCTTACCGTACGTGCGCCATTTTTTATGTTTAACGTTACCGTGTTAGTGCTGTGCACGTAAACATGGTGGCGCTTTCGGACGCCCGCTTCGAAATGATTTTAGCGTAGTAGCTGAAAGATTCAGATTTATCGCAGCAAACTACAGCTTAAAATGGCTTCGCTTGCTTTCAGTTAGCTTCTATGACCGAGTAATAAAGATAAGCAAGCGTAATTTCCTAAATAGCTTCGCATTCCAAGCGTCCCTAGGCCTAACTAAAGTGTTGATTTGAACAAATCGGCAACTTAATTATTTACGCGTTTCATGCGTACTTCATATTTATTTAATTTTAATATTACTTCGCGTGGTGGCACGGGCAATCATTCTCGTTTGCTTTCCTTCTTTCTCACTGCGTGATAAATGCGGGGCCCTGTATAACAACTTCGGTTTTTTATTGGCAAAATTTCTTCATGTTGCAACTTAAGACAAGCATTTGGCGCGCTAAAGAACTTGCGTGTTTGGGAACCAAATAGGCAAAGTTGCAAATATAAAAAGTGCACTGTGACTTGCTTTAACTCATGTCTTGAAGGTGTCACGAACGCTGAATATAAGTTCCCAGAATAGGTTTCCTAGTTCAGTAGAAGCAAATTGAAAGGTAATACACTAAAGCTTCACCATCTAGACAATAGTTGGTATTAGTTTAGCTGGAATTGACTCGAAGTTCAGTGGGAGAGGACTCGCCGGCGATCTCGTAGGCGCGAATCTTTAGCGATGGTCTACGAAAAGCGTGGCCTACGAAAACTACTCAGAGATCAAATTTCACGCAAGTGCCAACAAATGAAGTCACGTATTTATCCATTATTGCGTCACACCTGCTTTCATTTTTGTTCCGCCTGAGGTGTTCTCTTCTCATAAAAATGGCACTAAGCCCAATGCGGAGCCACCATTTCCTGAACGTATGTGCATCTATAGAAGTTTTGCTACCAGTTACATTTAACTTGTATTTTTTCCAACACGCCATCCTTTCTTGCTTTGCTTCCAACATCTTCGTCGAGACGACAGCGCAGAATAAAAAACTGCAACGTGCGGCTTGTCCTTGTAACTTCGCTCGTACTGAACGGCTACTAAAAATCCTTGCGGACGTCAATCCGTGATGCCATAAGCTCTTTTACTTCATTTTTTCTAAGGCTACTTGAAACAGTGTTGCAGGGCCTCTTTAAAGAAACTGTGATGAATTAACGTTGCACATGCAAAAAACACAAACGGCTTGAAGCTGTCGATCTGATAGTTACGTTTTCTCAAGATGTGCTGCCAAGCACAACTGCAATTAATAGACACATGTCCCAAGAAAATTCACTATGAAGTGCTGGATCATCTATTCACAAAACAACCACTGCTGCATCCACTATCATTTTCATTTTTTCTACTTAAAAACAAAACTTTACCTCGCGACAACTTGAGTGTCACTCTGTTGAAAAAATTATGCAGTGCAATTTATTGCAACTTATCCAATTTCGCAGGTTCGGCGCAAATCATGATGGTGAAGGCAGCTCAGTAAACTGTTCTGCTGCGGATGGCTACATCATGAGTCCGAATTCCCATGGAAAGCACCATGAGGAGTTCTCAACTTGCAGTCTTACTGCAGTCTCGAAATATGTAAAGTGAGTAATCTCAAAGCCTATCTATAGCACAGTGAAAGCACCTGTGTTTGTTGAACGCTTATTGGGAGCCCCTCATAAAATATTTGTAAAGCACCGGCGTTACAAGGCAGTAACATACGTATTAACCACTACTACAAACTAACGGGGTATCATGCTTTTAAATATTACGACTTGAAAGCGAAAGCTTTATCCTTTCATTTTCTGAGCCGATGTGTCATTCCTTCCTCTTTAGCTTCTAGCGCTTTCGTCGAGACGGGTAAATAGGAAATGCAATTTCAGCATGCTACAAATCTTCGTAACTCAACTCGCACCAGATGCATTCTTAAAATTTTTTCGGCGTAGAATTCGTGAGGTAATAAGCTTTTCCAGCGAATTCATTTCATGGTTACTTGAAAAAGCATTTCAGGGCCGAACGCGGCATAAGATTGTTGGCGTCCCGCGTCAGCGGCGTAAGGAACCAGCTGCATGAAATATACTGCTTTCGGTAGTGTGCTCGCTTTCACTATCTGATAAGCACTTCATCAGATAGAAGTCTGCATGGGTTAATAAATGGTACAAAGGACAGCTAATGAGATTGGCCCGACATTCCCGACATAGGTGTGGTCCGGCTTAACTCTGGGTTGACTTTCCGGACCCAATGAAGTTCTTTCCACCGTAAAATGCTGCTTACACTGCCTGAAGCCGAAATGGAGTCATCTGCGTGACGCTAACAGGAATACTGGCAAGGGTATCATGTCGATCGAAGTTCTTAATTGAATGCGTGTAAGTTTTGTGATACATTACTGAAAGTTTTTTGGCGAAGTTTTTTTTTTCGTTCATTTTTAGCGACCATAACGGGACATCAACGCCCGCGCACACAGTTATACAGGCACGCGCACTCACACACGTAGGCACACAAGCACTCACAGACACGCACAGAAACAGGCACGCATGCTATCGCCCTCTGAATAGCTAGCGTGCCTTTGCTTTCGAGCAGCTATCAGTATTGCTATCACCTCAAATCTTGTGTCACGGAAAACGCTGTTTTTTTGTTCTGAACCAAAGATGCCAACCGTGACACCTCCGATACCAGAATTTCAGCAAAACGAGCTCTTTAAAGCTGTCGCGCCAAATGCGACCGCTCTCCAGGCCAACGTTTGCTGCTGTGGGAGCATCTGTGTGACAAAACACTATATCAGTTGTGTTAAAGAGGAGTCATGGCGTATTAATTTAGTGACAACCACATACATGTGTATATCGAGCGTTATAAAGAAGCGAGACTTCGCAGCAATAACTTTCTACACACCGATCGCAGTCGCTCCCAAGTGAGCACTTTCACCTACCCTTCATGAGCGCCATCTGTAGCATCAAATGGAAACAGTTCAGAGGGCGAACACAATCTGGAAGCGGCACCGGGCGCAGTGTGATAGCCTAACCTATTCACACCATGATTGGAGGGCAGAAAAATGCCGTGCTTATGCGTAAGGAGGAGGTGGTGATGAGTGCATGATCTGCTAGACAGTCGGTAAACGCTGGACAGAAGGCGATGTAGGCTACACACTCCGCGGAGGTAGTGATTAGAAGGGGTTAGTGGGCAAACCTAGTGAGCAGCTATAAACCACCTTAGCTAAAGAGTAGTCCTGTTTTTTGTCAAAGTTCATCGAAGTCCTTTTCACTTTTCACTAACCATGTAGTCTTTGTACTATATTGTCCCGTGTCATGAGTTGCTGAAGCCAGAGTCAGTGGCTCTAAAATGGAGCAATTTGTCCTCCTTGTGGCCGCAAAATGGAAATGCAACTTACAGTGACCCACACTGGCACCGCAGAATAACTAGCATCTGGGCAATTTGATGCCTTACTTTGCATCACATTTCGTAACTGGGGCAACGCTAGGTATATGAAAATGAGTAGAGGAAAGAGACAGACCGCCGCCAATGTCAGCAAATAGTGGCAATGATAACGGCGATCAGAGCTTCGACCATCTGCTAACTAATTCAAGGCAAGCCATGTCGGCGGCTCCGCCGCGGTGGTCTAGTGGCTAAGGTACTTGCTGCTGACCCGCAGATTGAGGAATCTAATCCCGGCTGCGGTGGCTGCATTCCCGACGAAGACGGAAATGTTGTAGGCCCGTGTGCCCAGACTTGGGTGCACGTTAAAGAACCCCAGGTGGTCAAAATTTTCGGAGCCCTCTACTACGGCGTCTCTCATAATAATACGGTGGTTTTGGGACGTTAAACACCACATATCAACCTGTCGACATTTATACATGTGGCATTCCACTATCGAGCATTATCACTGGTGACCACGTTTGTTCTAGAATCCACAGCGCGGTTTACGTTTGCGCGCTGAAAGCTATGAAGCGATATCAAAATAACCTCGAATAATATCAGACATTCTGACGTGACTTGCACAAGGCACTATCTACAGGTGCGATGGACTAGCATATTGAAACACAAAAAAAATGAGCACATGTGACAACAATATTCTGTGCATGATGACTATCAGTAGTGTTAATGTACGCACAACACAAAATATGTGTTATAGGTGTAAAATGCGCTGGCTCAATCTGTCTGCTCCGATTGGTTGCCATCGCTGGAAAGAGGTCAAAAGGTCTAACCAAGTTAGAAAGTTTAAGGTGGTGCTTTGTCCTTCAATTTAAAGTGTTGCTTTTCCCGAAAGTGGCTTCACGTCCAACCAAATTAAAAGTGTAGACAATTTCTGACTCGCGCTCGTATACCCTGTATAGTTTTCTCACGTGGCAACTCTAATACAATATTTCTCTTTTACTACTCTGACATTCATTCATAAAGTTAGATTCAACTTGCTGAAACAGCCATGGCACAGAATCGTGCATCATCACAAATTTTGCTTTTCTCGTTTAGCTGAAGGTCCTGCAGACATGCTTGTTTTTTCAACCTTGACATTTTGTTTCCATCTTGCCCCGTCGCGGTGGTCTAGTGTCTAAGGTACTCGGCTGCTCGGTCGCGGGATCAAATCCTGGTGGTTGTGGCGGGATTTGATCCTCTGTACGCTTGGCTCAACAGCCCCAATGTTCTGAAGCAACACTGCTTCATTTGAATAGTTAGCCTGAGAGTAAGCTGCCGATTAGAAATTCAAGCAGAACTTTGGCTTCGGTGAATTCGAGCATGGACGAAGATTTTGCAATGCAGGGGTAAAGTACAAATGCGTGAGCATGTAGGCAGCGTTGCGGGAGATTTTCTTCTTTCTGCTCTGAAATTAGTTCGAATATAACATTGCGTAGTATATTTATCACAAATATTTTATTTAATAATGAGTGTGTGTTTCTTCCTTGATCACAGCTCAGAGGCTGCAGAATGCTTGAGGGAAGCTGCATCGGACAGTGCTATCGGCGTCTACCCATTTAAACACCTCTCATATGATGACACACCAAAATATGACGATGATGAATCACCCGAGGAATAGGTAGGTCTCAGAAAATAATGATGCGGCATTGACATCATAATTAAAATTTTGAGAGTGGCAGCTTTAGGCCACAGTATATTCATTTTAAGTTTGTCTCAATTTTTTGATGACCAAAACCACGCGCAAGTCCCGTAAGGTTGTTCTCGAGTTTACCGAATAATTAGTTCATGATGTACTTGGTAGTAAAATTCCTCTACGTCTTTTCCTGTGTTTTGCAAATCTTGACACTTGAAGTATCATATATGCTTAATTAAAATGCAGATTACACTTTCCTATAGGTGCGGTTGTTTTTATAACTACGTGTAGCACCTGTAAGTAATAAAACTCCAGCAGAAATAATTATGAGCAATCAGCCAGGAATACTTATTTTAGCGCTTATCAATCTAAGTTTGGTACTAGACAGAAATAAGGAATGTCACTTAAGAGTGATTGTTTGGAAGGTGACATCTGTGCTAAGCATCACAAAAATATCACACTGAAACAGTGTTGCATGCAAAACTGGCTATTAACTTTGGAAGTCAATTTCATCATCAACCCAGCTAGAATAAATTGCCATGCTTAGTATAATAAATCACTTTTTTCACTATTTGAAATGGACACCTTGTCTTACTTGCAGAGCACCAGTTTTTCCAGGGGTGCATTACAGAAAAATACTTCGAGACCTTCTAACCATTTGTGAACCGGAAAGACCTGCGGAGCTGTTTTCTTTGTACTTCTTGGAACTGTATGGGGAGTATATTTGCACGCATTTTAGAAATAAAGAGACATACATCAAGACTTAAGAGCCACTTCATTTATTTTGGCACATAGCAATTTTTAACGATGGCTGCGCCAATCGCAGCGCGTGTTACACCAAGCATTTTTCTTTCCCTAGCACGCAGCGTCGTCCCCGATATAAGTTGAACAGGCATCTTTCGGCTCCATGGGTAAATACTAGTAACATAAACCTTTTATATATCTTCTTCTTTAGGGCTAGACTAACAGTCAGTGTTTCAAAATGTTTTATGAATGCGTTTCATCCCATTTTTATTCGTGTATTTATTCCGCTCTCATGTATCGCCTCCATGGTTAGTACCTGTCCTGAGTGGAAACGTTCCTTCACAACATTTAGTTTTTTGACCCTATGGCAAGCTTTCCCAGACTTATTTTGTTTTATGCATATTACTTTTCAGACTGATTCTTGTGCTTTCTGCATCCAGTTTAGTAATCAAAAGATGTAATTCGCCCACTGAGTTACTCATCTCTGCAATATCATCAGCGAATCACGGGTTACAGAGGTAGTCGCCAATAAATGTTATCTGTAACCCATCCATATCTAGGGTCTGGAAGCTGTAAACACGCTGTAAATAACATTCGAGATATCGTTTCTCTGAGCCTTACACACTTGTTTGTGGAGATTCTGACGCTTTCTTTGTGGAGGACTATTGTGTCTGGTAATCCACAGTAGACATTGTTCAGTATGCTCATGCAGCCTTCGTAAATTCTCTGATTTCACTGTGCTTTGACCAGTGCTTATATCTCGTCCATATCAAATGCCTTTCCGCTATCCATGCAGCTATAATCTATGGATTGGTTGTATTGCACGCCGTTCGCTCTGACAAGATTCGTAGTGCGAATATGGTTCACTGTTAAGTAGCCTGTACGAATGCCTGCTTGGTCTTTTGGCTAATTGCACTCCGATGTCTTCTTTGTTTTATTACCTATGATTTCCATAGCTTGTAGGCAGCGGAGAGTGTGCTGAGCAGCCTGTAATACTTCAAGTCGTTGACGTCCAATTTTTTTATGGATTAATAGGATGTTGGCATTCTTCCAAGATTCTTGTACTTTCCCCGTCAAAGAGACATTTGGTGTACGGGGTAGCCGATTTTTCAAAAAAAATTTTTCCATCATCTTTCAACAGATCTGATGCTACGTAATCTTTACCAGTGGCTTTACCTTTTTTCATTCTCTGTCGGACCTTCTCTACTTCCGCTGCCATTACTGGTAAGATGGCACACTCATCCGAGCTAGTATTGCTTCTTACAATATCATCCTGCTTCTTTCGGTTTCTGTACAGCTCTCTGTAGAAATTCTCTACTACCTCAACCTTCCTATCATTATTTGTCGTCACATTGCCTTCCTTGTTCCTTGATGCATACATTCGATTTTCGCCTATGCCCAAGTTGGTTTTCACAGATTTATGCTTCTGCCGCTTTTTACAGCTTGTTCAATTCTCTCCGTGTTATAACTTTTATGTCAGCTAGTCGGATACCTTGTACCAATTGAATAACTTCGAAAGCTCCGCCAACTATAGTTTGTCTGTTGAATTTATGGCTTCCATGCTTTGACATCTCTTAATAAGGTGCATAGTCACCTGAGATGGCTTCCTAGTGTCACGTTCAATGACAATACCCCAACTTTCATTGTGCGCTCCTTAATAATAATAATTTAATAAATACCTAATGTGTCATAGCTGAATTCAGCTTATTTAGTTAGAACAATGAATTTATTCTTAAGCTAAGTTTTGAACTCCTGTATTTTCTCTCTCAGCATAAGCTCATTAATTGACTTCTTGCATATCAATTACTGTCGCTCATTTTTCATGTATAGGGCAATCAGGTACCTTACCATTCTATGCTTCCTTCATCGGATCTAGTCTGTGCACACTTCACCGGATCTTGCCAAGTATTTCTAGATTCTGCACATGTCCTGGGTGTGCCCACATAATGCAGTCTATTTCAATTTTAGTTTCCCCGTTAGGACCCATCCACGTTCACTTACGTGAGGTTAGCCAGTTTTCTAAGAAACGTGTTCAACATCTGTGAAAAATTACGTTCTGCGAACTCTACCAATAACTCCCCTCTGGCAATTCAAGAGCCGATGTCATATTCCCCCCCTTGCATGGTCTGCCTAGTTTGTCATTAAAGTCACCAATCTATATAGTACACAGTGTGTTTACAGCATTATTTGCTGAATATACGTCTTTGTAGGGACATTCAACCTATTGATCTTCACGACTGGATGTAAGCGTGTATGCTTGCAGCACCTACATCTCGTGCCTTTTGTTAACCTAATTGCGATACTTGCCACTCCTCACCAATTGTACAGTGTTCTTCTATGTTGCTAGCTATATTTCAATGGATAGCAAACTGCACACAGTTGTCTTCTGTCAGATTAGTCAAGATAGCACAGGGCGAGCTCATCCTTCCTTGCGATAGCACAGGGTGAGTCTACTTAACCTCGCTGGGGCCTATTATATCCCATTTATTCCACTCTTATTTCTCAAATAGCACACTTACACCTCAGTAGATAACATTCTAGCGTTAAGCTCAGCCTAGTTCAGATTCAAGTTATGGCCTGTCCGGACCCAGAATTTTTAGTACCCTCTGCTGCGTCGTAGGTCTGACTTCTGCCTTGGTCAGTTGCTTCCCAGCCGCTGGGGATGGCGGCCGAGCGCCAATCCTGCTGCGATGAGTATAATATGCATGCAGGCGAATTTCATTATCCAAAAAAAGTAAAAATGAGTTTCACTGACCTATACGAACAGCATAACGCCTGGAAAACAACAAAGAAGCGTCAGACCTTTTTTGTTTCTATCTCTCGTACAAAATATTTATTACATAACAGTTTGAGCACTGATAGTTCCCGTAAATGTACAATAAAACGGATTCGCGTAATTGCAAAATACACAGTATTCCATGTAGGTGAGCGGTCTCAAACATTTGGCCTGCAGCTCGCACGCACCTGTAATCGTTTCGTATAGTATTTTAGTTATTTCCTTAGTAAGTATGTTTCCGAGTTACAGAGACTCGACTGGTCTCAAGCATTTTTTTCCGCAAGATATCCCATGAGGTCACCATCTAATAAAACATGACCGTACACCAAAAAATTGATTATAAAAAAATCGGTGTACAGACTTCAGTCATTCTGAAGATTGGTATTGATATACTTGTCGAATCACGATATAAAATACCCTTCAGAGATTATTCGTACATGACAAATGGGAAATGTTATTTTCGAATGGCAAAACTAACGGATATTTCGACAAACACCCGCCAACCTCCTACATACCCGACATTTTTCACTCTTCTAAGCCTTGCGGGACAAAACATTGTAAATATGGCTATAGCAATTTTAAACTCCTGATTAGGATCATTCCACCAAAATAACATTAAGGCCCTCCTTAATATTTATGATGTAGCATATATGGCGTTTCGCGATAATTGATGCATCTGCGTACTAACAATGCCGGACTATTGTGACATATTATTATCCCAGAATAATATTTCATTTCACCACGCACTGTCTTCATACTACGGGTCTATGAAAATCAAACATTTTTTCAATCAAAGGCGCACTAAAATGAAACTCCAAATGAGTTTATCATAGTTTTAACTCTGAGAACGCTAATGACATTGATTGAAGCATCATTTCGTGTTGAATAGTGTAGAAAATGAAGGTCAAGATGTCACTTTTTGTTTTGCTCTGTAAACTTCGTAAGTGACGTCACGGATTTCAAAGGTTATTTTTCGTATTTTGGTTAAATCGCGCTATGAAATTTTTTAGTACTTGGTATAATAAGTCTTTAACACCCTAACGAATACAGTTAGAAATCTATGACGCTATGGTTAAAGTTCAATCTTGCGTCTCCGCCAAATTTTGCTCACTTATGAAGCGTGCTGTCAGTACAAGTGCAGTGGTTTAAGCATTTTGAAGACTAATTTACTAAAGGAAAGTTTTTATTTATTGTCCATTCGAACAAAATTTTCATAGAAAACCTCTCACTGAATATTGTCAGTATTCCAACATATGTAGGTGTGCCAAACAATTCAGCATGAACACTGCTCACAATGAAAATAGAAGCTTTAAAAAACAAGCGCTAATGAGATGTTTGGCAAAAATATTCAAGATCAGATGACTGAAATACATCTTGTTGCACATAAAAAAGAAAAAAGGGGTGGCATGCACGAGCACGAGCTGCGGGCACTGGCTCGTTCAGTTGTTCCGTCCACCTTAGATGAAGCCAGACGATCGGGTCCGGGTCTGCTTTTTCGTTTATCACACTTTGCTCTGGTGCCGAAACCTACCCGGTCGTCTAATCCTCAACTCTCGCCCATCGATCAACTAATCACCAAGCGCCGCTTTTTCGTCGGAAAAGTCATCACGCAACACATCTTACAGCTCAATGCCCTGCTGTAAGACTCGTCAAATTCCTTGAAAAGCTCGAAGATTTACTCGACCTCATCGTCGCAAAAAATGCCAAACTCATCAACTTTAACAAGGATGTCCAAGCTGCTCTTCATTATGAAGAGTTGTTAGCAGACCTGACTATAATGAGTTCGAGGACAAAGTCATGTGCGCTCAAGGTAGACTTCACCGCACAACCAAGCCGCGGCCACCAACACATCCCGTATCCGTTGCAGTCCCATCGACCCCACCCGGGAAACCTCTCGCATACACATCGAAACCCCCGGTGCGTGGTCTTTGATCGGCTTTTCGACCGCTTTCACCTCGACGTAGAAGCAAGCAGCAACTTCGTCCAGCCTATCGACTCCTCTCACTTCGACATCACGGTGGTCCGAGACTTCACATTCAACCACCTTCACGATGCCTCTCGCCTCGACATCACAGCAGGCCTCGTCTTCGTTTGTGACCGGCGCCATGGCTGCTATCGCCTCGACGTCTCCGCAGGCCGTGTCTTCACTTTCAATTGGCCTCTCAATCCCCCTGGCCTTGACGTCGCCGCAGGCAGCGACTTCATCGTCGACTACCCTCACGACTCCTCTCACCCCCTCGTCGCTCTAGGCTGCGGCTTCGCTTTCGACAGGCCTCAGACCTACTCACGCATCGACGTCGAAGCAAGCAAACACCAACCATAACTCGAACGAGTTTTGAGCACACGCCGAAAGACCTGCCGCTTTCCACACGACTCACTGCGCTGCGGTGCAAAGACTCGTCTACAAGGTGTGCCCCGGAGATCTCATTGTCCAATGGAAACCCCCGGTGCACCATGCACATGAACAACAAGGACCTGATTTCCCGTGGTCTGAGCTGCAGCTCGCCAACGCATTCCTACTTCGCAGATCAAGAGGGCGAACACTTGTACTATCCACCGCGCAGCACCATGAACCTCCAACAAATGCTTCGTGAACTGGTACCCGCGGAGCCCTACTTCTCGTCGCACATGCATCTCAGGCCTGATCCTGGCGGTAGGGTCTCCAGTTCGTCTCCCTTCAAACCCAAGCAAGCTGGCGATCGTGAGTGCAGGCAGCAGTGCTGCTACGAGCCACAATCAAATTAGTAATTGTACCCCATGACCGTCTACAACACCACCAAATACCAGAAGAAGATCTCGCCTGACACCAGAAACCTTCGCTAGATGTACGAGCGCAACACCGCACAGCTTAAGACCCACGTCATGCACATCATGCAGAGTCCGGCGCAAAGGGAAGTTTCGCCAAGGAAAATACACCGTGATCGTCCGGTCATTTGGAGACTCCTGCAGCGACGTCTCTAAAACACCGCCAGAACTCAAACTGTTGCACAAGAAAACGTCAACTCGACGTGCGCCATCGTTGGTGACGCCAAGACGGACGCCGAAAAGCCAGTGCCGGCAACAGAGCATGTGTATGAATATCCGCTGCCTTCGAACACTGCTGAGATTCCCGTCCTTGGTGAGGTCACCGCCAGACGGAACCAGGATGCTTCGGCATCGTCACCATCCACGTCGAGCAAAGAAGAAGCGCAATCGTGATTGACTTTGAAGTCTTCATGCAAATCGGAAACTCCTGCGAGCTCCAATTGGATGCACCTGTGATAGCTCCAAATACACTGCCATTGCTCAGAATCTTGCAAACAAAGACATCAGCTTGGTGTACGTAATCGTTGACGCCATCCAGACAGACTCCAACACTTCACTGCCGACACCAGGGCACGTTGACGAGTCTCCGACACCTTCTAAAGCGGCCGAGATGCCCCTGTTTTGTAAGGTAACTCCACAAAAGAAGCAGGATGTTTCTGCATCACCATCGTCTTCGAAAAATAAGGAAGAAAAATCACTGTTGACTTCGGAGTCTTCAAGCAGATTGGATGCGCCTCCGTGTCCGGCACATGCGAAAAACCACATGACAACTCAAGTGGACGAGCAATGAATAAAAGCGCAGCCCCTACAGACCCTTCAAATGCAACACCAGGAGCAGATGATGAACATCACTCCCAAGCAGCGCGGAACTTTTCACCAAACCTTGCAAGTCTCTGAAAGCAGGCCAAGATCAAACTCGTCCTACTACAAACAATGCAAGAAGCGCAAAAGCTCCCAGTATGACCTGAAGATGGCAAGAAACATGACCATGAGCTCATCTGGACACTATAGCGAGCATTAATGGCTTCCCCCGCGAGACAAGCCACCACCTCACCAAACTTCATCGCCGTGGCCAAAGCCCTTCATCACCTCTGTGTAACACCTCTTGGCAGACTCGCTCAAAGCATTCATTCGTGAAGCCTACGCAACTTTGCCGGCTGTGGGATGCAAACTATTAGAAACCATCACTAAGCCTCAGAAACCACCAAGTTCAGAACCAGCAACATCAACAGCAACTTCGCCAGCAGCTTCAGCTCCTCAACCTGGGGCAGCAATAAGCTCGCCAGCAGCTGCAACAGCCGGTCGTTGAATCATTCATCCGTGGACTACTAGGACCGAAGCCAACCTCTGCCTCCGTACTTCCTGTATCACTGCATGGAGCTCCTTTCTCCTTTATTCATCAGCATCTCGGTCATCAATGTCCGCCTCAACTTGCACCGCTATGCTCCTGAACATTGCCACCAGTTTGCCGACCGCGGGAGTGTGTTGCAAGTAAAGAAGGAAGAAGGGGTGGCGAGTACCAGCACTAGCCGTGGCCGCTGGCTCACTCAGTTGTTCCGTTCAACTTCGATGTAGCCAGACGATCAAGTCCGAGTCTCCTTCTTCGTTTATCACAATTCCAGCTGCATTCACTACCCAGGTATTGCAATTAATACGTATACCTCGTTCGACATTCTAGAGGCAGAAGTAACAAAATATTTTTTTTATTTTTTGTTCCAGAAAACCTAACTAAATTATTGCTTATTTTAGCAAGGTTACAACGTGGACTGTGGTAACTTCGTTGCGCCTAATGTGTTTGAAGGAAGAGGTATGACGAAGTAGGTGACAGGAGTTTATGTTACTCAGTCCAGGACCGGAAAGTCGTATAGGCCAAATTGTTTTACGCTCCTGTGGTATTTTTGGTAAATAAGGTTGACAGCTGGGCTAGTTGGCACCTGTTATGAACAAGGAGTTGAGAAGGCGATCACGAGAGTATTGGAGCGTAACTGAACGATAGATAGATAGATAGATAGATAGATAGATAGATAGATAGATAGATAGATAGATAGATAGATAGATAGATAGATAGATAGATAGATAGATAGATAGATAGATAGATAGATAGATAGATAGATAGATGGATGGATGGATGGATGGATGGATGGATGGATGGATGGATGGATGGATGGATGGATGGATGGATGGATGGATGGATGGATGGATGGATGGGTGGGTGGGTGGATGGGTGGGTGGGTGGATGGGTGGATGGGTGGGTGGGTGGATGGATGGATGGAAGGATGGAACGATGGATGGATGGATGGGTGGGTGGGTGGATGGATGAATAGATGGATGGATGGATGGATGGATGGATGGATGGATGGATGGATGGATGGATGGATGGATGGATGGATGGATGGATGGATGGACGGACGGACGGATGGATGGATGTATGGATGGATGGATGGATCATTCCGCCGCAAAAATTTTAAGAATTTATTCAGTGCGAGTGGGGTTACACAGGTTTGTCTCATGCTGCAGTTGCATTCTCTCTTCTTTCATTCCGATGGAAGTGCTGGAATCTAAGCAGGGAGGGATGGCAGGGCCATAGAAAAACGGAACGCGCGTCGCGGCCACGAGCACTTTTTTTTCTTTGAATGCGCGGCTTTTTCAGTGGGATCGCGCGTGTGCACGTGGACAAGTAGCGGCATCCTGCGGTGATCTCTGTAACAAGCGAGCACGCAATGTTCAAAGAGCCAATGGCTGATAGATGGGTGGTTGACGAGTGATTTTTGGGCACATAACGTGATTTGTCGAGAGAAGAGAAAGCAATCTTTAGCTGACTTTGATAGTTTATTTTGAATTACAAGCCGAGTGCTGTAACATATTATTTGGCTCGGGTGTTATCGGGAGCCTCTACTACCAATCGGCAGCGTTTTCTGACCATCCTCAAAAACTTTTGCAGGGCCCTTTTAAGCTGCGGTCACTCCCGTCCGAGGAAGATGTCTTTTTAGGGGCGAAGCTCCTTAAGGCGTGGGCCTGTCCATGCCTCGTGTGTGTGTGTGTGTGTGTGTGTTTGTGTGTGTGAGTGTGTGTGTGTGTGTGTGTTTGTTTGTGTGTGTGAGTGTGTGTGTGTGTGTGTGTGTGTGTGTGTGTGTGTGTGTGTGTGTGTGTGTGTGTGTGTGTGTGTGTGTGTGTGTGTGTGTGTGTGTGTGTGTGTAATAGTACATACCCCCACTGACACATACCCGCGCGGGAGCGGGTATGTGCCACAGGGGATGCGAGGTGGGAGATGGCGGTACAAGGAGTGTTCGTTAGATGGACGTAGAAACGGATGGACAGACAGACTAGCAGATGGACGGACGGATGAATAGATGCGTGTACGTACGGCCAGATTGACGCACGAACAGACAGACAGATGGATGGACGGACTCGTGGACAGACACACGGAAAGACGGACGGACGCATGGATGGACGCATGGATGGTCACGCGGGCTGACGGAAGCACGGACGGGCTGACGGGCGCTTCGCCTCACTCATCATCATTCACTCCGTGGATATGCTGTGATTTTTTGTATTTCTTATTTTCTCTACTGGCTCCCAAGAATACAAGGAGATGATATTTTCCGCAATGCATTCTTCGCTATTATCAGGAATCGCGCAGCCTGAAGCTGCATCTAGCGCGCGTATTACGTCACTGCTGCCCAGGCAAACTCTGCCCGCGATGACTGCATAAGGTGCTGGCTTCCTTCATTTTTAATTTTGCTTATTGTTTCGAAGAGTCACATAATTGACAAACAAAGAAAAATGAAAAGAATGATTGTTTAAAACATGATTTCTTTTTGGTTCACAGTCATCGAGAATTTGGAGGGACTCGGAGCATCCCGATTTTCGAAAGAGAGAGCATGATTTATTTTTTTCACAATGCCCATGTCGTATAGGGGGCGCGCCGTGCAATTCAAGATGGCTGCGGAATGATGATCAACCCGTGAATTCGCATAGCAAAAGATAGCACGCACGGACGTACTCCCCATGCCGCTTTCACCGGATGAACTCTTCATCTTTAAATGAACGTATATTGAACCAAAGTACTTTCCCAACCCATAGTAACTGCTGAATGTTCGCTACATCATTTCTTGCCGCAGTGCAAAAGGCGGTGGTGTTAGCTGATCGGCCTTGTATCAACGACACTTTCCGTAATCCTGTGCGTGGTACAAAAAACTGCGTGTACTAGAATTCACGTATGAACTGAATGGCACTCCGAGATCTTTATAGCCAAGCCTGTCTGGTTGATTAGCCGCAGTAGTAGGCCACTAGCGAGTAGCGCGACATTGCGGCTGCACAGGATCGAATGTTTAACGTGGCGATGACTTGAAAACATATTGCGCCGTCGTCATTACTTGCGCTGTAATCATCATGCAGTGGTTGCTTCTACGAAAAAAAATTGCCCGCAGCTTCCCTCGGGGGAACACTGAGGAGGATGCGGAGCATATAATTGGTTAACGGGTTGTTAAAGTGCGACTTACTTGGGTCGATGGCTAAATTGGTTAACGTGGTTGTGAAATGGGGTGTTAAATTGCGACTTACTTGGGTCGATGGCTAAATTGGTTAACGTGGTTGTAGGAGGGGGTGTTAAATGAGTGAACACGTACACACGTATGCGAAAGGGCGGCGCTGGTCGAAGGGACGTCGATCATTGTGTTTGTGGATTCGTTGGAATTCACTTCACCGCGACCTTGGACGTCGGCGCGCCGTACAAACCAACCGACGAGCGGCAACTGAGCGAGCGAGCGCCGACCTTGAGTATATATACAGCGCGACGGCGCATGCACTGTCAGCTGTCGAATGTTCGAGAAGGGGGAGAAGCGCAACGGCGCATGCGCGCGCGTCAGCTGCCGATGTTCTCGAAGCGTGACGGCGCATGCGCGCTACATTATACAGCTAGCGAATGTTCGTGAAGAGGAGAAGCGCACGCGGTGTGTAGAGGAGGAAGGCTGCACAGAAGGTGGAGGAGTGAAGCACGCGCGGTGTGTAGAGGAGGAAGAGATGCACAGATGATGGAAGAAGGAGGAGGAAGCTTGCGGACGGCGCCGCACTACAAGCCTCGAGTATTAGATGCTCCGCATCTAAAACAAGCATTTAACTTTTCATTTTGTAGCACTTTTGTCACAGCCATGATCAATCGGAGTGTCAGTGCACAATTCTCTTCACTCGGATGTTGCAGGTTTCATCAGCGCGTTAGAAACGAGGATATCGACATGCATACGCTTTTAGAAACGTCAAAGTTGCAAAAATTTCTCGAACAACAACATTGTTCGGACGGCACCGGTGTAGTGCAGAAAAAGTTAGCATGCACTGTAGTCGTAACAGCATATTTCATTGTTCTGTTTCGTTTCGCTGGTCGAGCTCGAGCATGTTGGCGGCATGGGAAGCTTTGTAATAACCGCTGTAACTGGAATACAATTAATTGCGCAAGAAAAGGATGCTTTTATTGTGTACTCGCTGAATTTTGTTATGCAATAAGTACAATAAAAGTGACTTACGAGCATGAACAAACATTAACGCACGACGGTACGCGAAGTGCAACTCCCTGCTTGTGAGCTAGCAGCTGATCGTTCGTCGCCACTTTCCCTCTCGGCACATTGACAGCCATCTATGTCCAGTGGAAAATCCTCGACGTCAAGACGGTTTCTTTGAACGCCACTGCTGAAAGTGATCTGGGGAAATCTCTCCGCCAAACGATTATGCTAGCACCAACGACGCGTCATTCACCACGCACAACACCCACGCGGCTTCACTCACCGCGTTTATCTGAGAGTGCGGAGATCATTTCGCACCGATACCCGGTAAGAAAGGAAGCGCTTCCAGTGTGCTGCCATCTATCAACGAACGTATAAAAAAACAAGCAGCGCAGCGTAGGCCAAGGTTTGGAAGCGCAAATCAAGAGCATGCGCAACTTACTGCGTACACTGAATGCTATGGGATTCATGCACTACAAAAGCACTGTAGCAATGCTATACGCACGCAAAACAAGGCGAGTTTTAACTGGAATGGCCAGACGTTAACATTTAACTATTCAAAGTGGCGGCAGAAAATAGCATGAAGCTGATATGTGCAGTCTGCGGGCTATAATCTGAAGCGTGAGTTGCCACGTATTTTCACAAAAACTTCGCCTCTCGCCAGAAGGAATCAAATTTAACGCGTCACGGACGATCCGGTGTATTCACTCGTGCACGAAACATACAAAGTGGTTTGTCTTCGTTTCGTGCTAACGCGTAAACACTGCGGCTAGCACCGCCAAACAAGGGATCATTGGGTGCGTCCGCCTACTAATCATTCATGAGAGGACGCTCCTAAATTTCGCTGCGCGGCGTTATAGTCTATGAGCATTGCGAATAGGATCATAACAAAGGAACATCAAAAAATTGGTTTTTGTGCAGGCGCTACAGAATTTATCCGATATTCTTTATTCGAAACGAAAAAAAAAACTCACTGTCCCAGTACATTTAGTGCTTCCAACCTAATATTTCGATGCGCCACTCGAGCTCTCCTTCACGTCATTTAGCGTTTTCGGGATCGGATCAAACAGAGATTTCACCAAATCAGGGTCTTGCCTGAGAGCATTCCACGCCATGTCAACAAGTTTCCACAAAGTGTCCTCGTCTATGTTTGTCAAATTGGCGCGAGTTAATCGTGCCTTCAATAGTCCCCAAACATTCTCGATGATATTGAGGTCAGGGCTTTTAGGGGGCCAGCAGAGCTGCAAAATTCCAGAAGCATTTAAATTTTCGTGCACTGAGGATGCATTGTGAACAGGGCAGCAATCGTTCTGAAAATAAAATCATCCATCAGGAAATGGTCTATTGATGGCGAAAGGGAGGAGAACATTGTCGATTATATCATTGTAGACTCCAGCCGTAAGTCTTCCGGGGATGCGGGAGAACGGACCCAGACCGGCACATGTCATTGCGCTCCAGACGTTGACTGAGGCATGCCCGCTTGCACCGACACTGCAAATGTTTTCATGCTCGTACCTGCAATGAAAGGGGGTAACCAATTTTCTACGCACAACACTCACAGGGTGGTAACTATGTAAAAACCTTTTCGTCGAGCCACATAGATGACATAGCGGGTAAGAGAAAAATGTGAGTTAATGGCCAGTCGAAATTAAGAAGTAGGCCGGACATGAAATGAGAGAGAAAGATAATCAATGGTAATTAATGGTAGTAGAGTGAATTGCAAGAAAAGGCAAGCACAGCTCAGCACGGCAAAAATTCAGTGCGACGGATGAAATTAAGAACATTCAGAGGATTACGGGACCATGGCCGACAGCAGGACCAGTTTATCTAAAGTAGTATGCGAGAGACCTTTGCTGAAGCTAGGTTAGCCTGGGTGCTGAAGCTGCAGAATATGATTATTATGAGTACGCTGCTAAACCTAAGGAGTGGTGCCGACAAGCTGTCTGTGTGAAATGATACACAAGCACTATAAACCTCACCAGCGGCCACGGACTTTCCAAACACGAAGTCACCGGTTCCAGCAGGAGGTGAACGTCGATTCATCACTGAAGATGACCTGCTGCCAGTCTTCTGCGCTCCAGTGTTCTTGCTGACGCACAAAGTCCAAACGTTACCTAATTGATGTTTGATGTTTTGTGACACAAGGGCCATTTTATGGCCAAAGAGCGCCAGTTCATCGTACTAGAGATATGGACAATGATTGTGATCAGCGGCTGTAGAAGGGCCGTAAAATTCCTCACGCTAAGGTGGATAAAAACATGAAGGTAATAAAATCATGACCATGCCGTGAAAAGTGTGGGGTGTTAATAGATGACAAAACTTTGTCGTAATAAAAGCGATGGTGGACATGTATGGCATTAGCACAAGAGCCTCACTCGTTCACACCCTTGCGTCCAAGGACCGTGAGGCAACTGCTTTGTTGAGTGTAGCCACCACAGTGGAGACCTCTCTGGAGAGGTCGTGCTACGAAATGCCCGGATATATGATATTAAAAGTACGAATTCCTTTTAAAAACGCTAACAATGATTTATGACTAAAAAGTGGTTCCCTACCGATGAACATTGCAGCATGGAGCAGTATCTGTTGTCGGTATGGTAACGGAAAGTGTTGTATTTTCAGCGTGTCTAATTCCTTACACTGGATTAAAACGTGAAGTACAGTGAGTGCTTCTCCACATCTATCACACAAGGGAGGATCACTCAAGGCAAAAGAAATGAATGTGTTGCATGTTTATGTCCTGTTCTTAACCTTGTAAGGATTACTTCAGTGTGGCGTGACTTTGATACTGGCCGCCAATGACCAAATTGCGGCTTGATGACATACAATTTATTATCTGTGTGTGCGTTCCATGTGATCTGCCAATAGCCTCTGAGCTTTCGTTTTGAAAAAGGTTTCATGTCGAGTGCAGGAACTGGTATCGATGTATTGGAAACAGTTTCGTTATGGTTCCAGCTAGCTGGTCCACCAGAACATTCCCTTGAATTTCGTGGTGTCCTGGCACCCAGCAGACAACAACATGCTGCTTAGATGAGTAGACTGTAGATAAGAGCGAATAGAGCGGGACAAGGACAGGGCTCTTGTGCTTTTTAAGAGTTTTCCGAGCTTTTACTACGCTGAGGGAATCTGTATATATTATTGCCTTCTGTAGTTTTATTTGTTTAATGTGTTTGACGGCCGCGAGTATCGCATAAGCTTCGCCGGTGAAAATGCTTGAATCAGTGTGCAGAACGCTGGCTTCCGAAAAGGATGGGCCGACGGCTGGGTACGAGACAGAAGTGTCAGACTTGGAACCGTTCGTGAAGAACTCAGGACATGTGTATTTCTGTTGTATTTCTAGAAAGTATGTCTGGATGTGTGCAATTGGTGCATGCTTTGTAACCTCCAAGAAATACACGTCGCCATCTATTGCCTGTCATTGTCATGGCGACAGGTACAATGCGGGAGCCATCAAAAATGTTCAATTGGCACACCGGTTACCTTCGCTAGGCCCCTCACACGAAGTGAGTAGGGCTGTCTCATGGAAGGTCGTTTTTCAAACAAAGCAAGGCTTGACACGTCAATAATTGTGGAATGTGATGGGTGATGCTTGTCTCCATTTACATTAAGATATGTCTGCATTTACATTAAGATAATATTTAAAAGACATCTAACATCTCGCTAGGTGGAGCGACCCTTCGTTCGATTCTACGTAGAGGCTTTCCACGGGGCTAGAGCGAAAAGCACCCGTGGAGATACGGATGCCTAGATGATGAACAGGGTCAAGCATTTTAAGGGCAGTAGGTGTCGCAGACTGGTATGCTATTGCCCCATAGTCTAGGTGGGTACGTGTGAGGATTTTTATACAAATTCATTAGACACTTCTTTTCACTTCGCCACGTAGTGCGTGACAACACTTTCAGAGCGTTCATGGCTTTTATGCACTCGTTTTTTAGTACGTAATATGTGGTACGAAGGTTAGCTTGGTGTTCAAGATGAGGCCTAAGAATTTGTGTTTGGTATTATCAGAAAGGCGTTGCCCATGCAGTTAAATATCAGGTTCAGAATTAAGGCCTCTCTTCCTGTAAAACAAGACACACGTGCTTTTCTGTGCTTTCAACCAGAACCCATTTTCTTCAGCCCAGTTGGAGACTTTGATCAAACCAAGCTGGACCTATCGCTCACACAAGGCCAGATTTCAAGATCTAAAGCCAAGCTGGACGTCATCGACATATGTACAATAAAACATATTGCGAGGGATAGGCAAGCGCAAACAATTCATTTTGATGAGAAAAAGTGTGCAAATAACTACACCACCTTGCGGCACGCCTTTTCTTGGACAAATGTTTGGGAAGAAATGCTGCCTACTCGAACTCGGAATGGGTGATTTCAGAAGTAACTTTCGATTATGTTAAACATTCTTCCGCACACGCCAAGATGGAACAGTTCTTTTAGTATTCCAAAATGCCATGTTGTATCGTAAGCCTTTTCGATATTGAGGAACACAGAAAGAAAGTATTGCTTATGAACGAAAGCGTTTCTGATCTGTGCCTCAATACGAACAAGGTGGTCAGTGGTGGATCTACCATCTCGAAACCCGCATTGAAATGGATAGAGCAAATTGTTTGTTTAAAGGAAATGTACAAGTCAGCAGTTTGTCATTTTTTTCGAAACGTTTGCACAGGCAGCTTGTAAGCGCTATTGACCTATAACTCGAAACTGAAGAAGGGTCCTTGCACTGTTTAAAAATGGAAATAACAATAGCTTCTTTCCAGGAATTATAAATAGCGCCAGGGAACCACATAGCATTGTAGAAGCAAAGTAAGGTTTTTTTGTGTGTTTAAATTGGTAGGCTTTTTTAACAATTTGTACACCACACGGCCAGAACCTGGAGCGGAGTCACTGCAGGACTCCAGTGATGTTTGGAGCTCAGGTAAGCTGAAAGCTTGGTTGTATGCCTGGTATCTTGTACAGTTGTGTTCAAGTTTTTTTTTCTTTTTTTCTTGTTCTCTACTTTTGGAAAGCGTCAGTATAGTGCGACGAGCTGGACACCCACTCGAAGTGTGCACCGAGCAAGTGTGTAAACCTGTGTGCAATCTTGTGTGTAAATCTTCTGTGTATATATCTTCTAAGGTGTAAACCTGTGTGTTTACGAGTGGGAGTGTGTGTAGTTGTCTTCCTGCTAGCCTACCAACCATGTTCCAAACTTTAGGTAGCAGTGTATATGAATTGATCCCTGATAAAATCTTTTGCCAGCATTCTCTTCTGGCCTGCCAACGCGTTCGCCTGGCCTGAGACTTCATTCTCTTAAAGATTTGAAGATTTTCGGCTGCCGGTGAGTTCTGAAGCAACCTCCATGCTTTGTTTTGCTGCTCGCATGCATTTCGGCACTCAGAGTTCCACCATGACACACGTCGTTTTCCAGGGTCTCCATTCCTTTATGCTGTGCATTTTGTTGCTGCATCAATCAGAAACGAAGTGAAGTAGTTGACAGCAGCATCAATCCTTAAAGTACATATGTCGCGCCAACCTAAATGAGTGATGGTATACAACTGTTCCCAATCGGCTTTCCTTAACAGCCATTTGGGAACCTGTGGCGGGCATTAAGTTGATGTAGGTATGATCAAAACTACAGTAAAGTGGTCACTTCTGTAGGAATTAGTGATGACTTTCCAGTGAAGTAGAGGCATAAGCGATGGAGATACTATGCTTAGGTCTATTGAGGAATAAGTATTGTTAGCGAGGTTATAATAAGTTGGTTCTTTTATATTCAGAAGACACGCACTGGAAGAGAGAAGAAACTGTTCAATCAGTCGACCGCGGGCGTCACAACGAGAATCAGCTGATAGCCTGTTATGTGCATTCAAGTCTCCAAGGAGAACAAAAGGTTCCGGAAGTTCATCGATTAAGGACTGGAATTCATGTTTTTGTAGGTGATAGCTTGGAGGTACGTAAAGAGTGCATATTGTTATGAGTTTGTCGAAAAGCACACCTCGAACAGCCACTGCCTCAAGAGATGTTTGGAGTTGAAAAGTGTGCATGCAATCCCTGGATCCACTGGAAAATCCCTTGAAAATAGCGTATTTACGTAAAAAGTTGGCGTGTTTTTCATTTAGGTGTGTTTCTTGTACACACAGCACTTTCAGTGAGTGTTTGTATAAACGTTCTTGAAGATCGTCAAGGTTACTGAGAAGGCCCCTGACATTCTATTGTATAACTTGAGTGTTCACGAAGAAGGTGAAGTAGTGGTGTGTGTACGACGAGCGAGTTGCTGTTTAGCCGGGGAGTTTGAATTCAAGTAACAGGGCCATCACCAGGCCCCGTTATTTGCTTTGTCGTTTTCTTGACGTGCTCTAAGGAGCCACGCCGCTCTTTCAGCACCAAGGGTACCAACGTATCCATAGCCTTTTTGGAGGCACTGGATGCCCGCACGTGTGAGCTGGTTGTTCGAATTCTCGGCCTCGCCTGGTGAGGCGAGGCCTTGAGACCTGAGGACGCTGGGGTCTCTGGTCTCTGTTCGAGAGTAGGTGGAGTACTCTGGACTACAGCCGCCTCGGGGACAGGTGCCACAGCCCCCGGCTCGATATCTCGATATGTGCAGGCTGAGAAAGTGGCGAGGTCTGGTGCAGCGGCGCCCCCTGACGCGCCACATCAGCATACGTTGGGCCATAAAATGGCAAGATTCTTTTCCTTGTTTCCTTAAAAGAAATGTTTTCTTTCACTTTCATCGTTAGTATTTCCCTTTTTTCTTCTAGTATGGACAGGAACGTGAATATTCAGCATGGTTTCAGTCACAGTTTACACAGTGCAGCTTCTCTTTGCAGTTCTCAGACACGTGGCACAAAGCTCCACAGTGTTCACAGGTCTGGCGACCACGACAGCTTTTAGAGCCATGGTCATACCTCTTACATTGGAAGCAATGACGGGGGTTTGGTATGTATGGCCTGACTGAACTTTTCGTGTACAATGTTTGAGTAGTTTCTGGCCATTTACTGGAAGCAAACGTGAGTACTAGGTGTTTTGTTGGTGTTTCCTTTTTGTCTCTTCTGATGACCATTCTCTGTACATTAGTCACATTTTGGCTCTTCCATCCCTCCAAAAGTTCAGTCTCGGTCAGGTCAAGTAAGTCCATGTCAGATACCACTCCGCGAGTTGTGTTCCTTGATCTGTGTGGTGTCATGGTTATTGGTCTGCCACCGAAATCTGATACACGGTCTAGCTTTTCAAATTGTCATTTGTCCCAGATTTCGATGAGGAGGCGTCCGCTAACCATTTTAGTTACCTTGTATCCAGCGCCAAGAGTTTCGGTAAGACATCAAGCAACTAAGAAGGGAGAGACGGTCCTGGCTTGCTTTCCAGTTTTTTCACAGTAGATGACATGAAAGTGAGGAAATGTTTTCATTGGCCTGTTGAAAAAGTGTATGTTATCGGTGCATACCCGCTTCAAGCCAACACGATCGCTAAGTGAGGGGAATGCTTTATGCATGCTGGTTTTATTTTTATTTAGCAGCGTTGGCGACCACCCACCATGGATCCCAACGAGGGGATGCTACAATTTCGTAAATACTAAAAACTTGCTGACGCCAGCCGTACAACGGCACTTCAACCAAATGAGCCTAGGCCAAGGAAGGCTATTTGCACAGGGTTAACCCTCGCCGTCTGGAAAATTGGAAGTAGAAGGAAGAAACAAGAAGACAGGAAAGATAAAAAGTGATGGCAAAGACGAAGATGTAGAGAGAGACGGACGGATAGGAAAAGGCGACTGCCGATTTCCCTGGGTGGGTCAGTCCAGGGGCGCCGTCTACGTGAAGCTGGGGCAAAAGGGGTGTGTTGACTCTGCCGAGGAGCCTTAAAGGTCCCATCACCCGGCGTCCGCTCAACCCCCAGGATCCCCATTTCTCCAGACATGGCACAGCCACGCATGGCTAGGCGTGGGAGGGAGTCGAAACGCCCTCGTTAGCTCGGGTCCGTGGTGTCGCTACACACAAAACACCTGCGTATGCAGACGCCCCTGCGGGGTCATGATTGGCCTGCGGGGTCCAAACGTTTCCTGCAATGTTCACTGGTCAAAAGCGGCTTTCTAGCCGCCACGTGGCTTTGCAGAACGGCCTCATTAAGTTTCTTTGGATAGCCGAAGGACTTGTAGGAAGGCCAAGTTCTTTGTGTTTTCTAAATGTTTTGCCATGAAAGGGTCTTTGACGCCGGCAGCTATTATCAAGGCATCTTCCTTCTCAGTTGTTTGTGTACTCTTCCTTTGGTGTGGTGCATGTTCCAAGCTGTTTTCCCGGTAAAGTGCTCGAAGAATGTGATTGATTGTCTGCTGTGGCCGGTTCAGTATAGGGAAATCTCTCGCTGGGCCGTAAATCTTGCCAAAGAAATATTTTCACGGCGTTCTTCTAATGTAAACCGTCGAGGCATTTTTTTTTTGCCACATGTGGTCTCGGGTAGCATCCAGCATTGCAGCATCGACACCCCTGTGCGAAAACGTTTGGCACTATTTTCTTCGCTGGTGAAGTGAGTATTATGATGCGATGCTTATATTTTCCGTGATATAGCACGTCACTCAAATGAAGGTTTGCTAGAGCTTTCCCACCAACGTCGTTGCCGAGAGGTAAGATAACAGCCTACCAAGTTACGCTTGATCACAACAAATAGAACACTTAGAATAGAGAGAAGGATTTGATTGATTGATTGATTGATTTGTGGGGTTTAACGTCCCAAAACCACCATATGATTATGAGAGACGCCGTAGTGGAGGGCTCCGGAAATTTCGACCACCTGGGGTTCTTTAACGTGCGCCCAAATCTGAGCACACGGGCCTACAACATTTCCGCCTCCATCGGAAATGCAGCCGCCGCAGCCGGGAATCGAACCCGCGACCTTCGGGTCAGCAGCCGAGTACCTTAGCCACGAGACCACCACGGCGGGGCGTAGAGAGAAGGAGAGTGGCGAATTCGTCGCAGGGGTGGTTGTCGTAGCATGGAACAGCCAACTAGGAAGAGAATAAAGCAACATTTTCATTTTCATTCTTCCTAAACGTGCCCCCACGGTCTCTGGATGACTGGCCGGTCGATGCTCGCGCTATAACCTTGAAATCGCACCCGACTGTACATAGTTGCAAAGTGTAAAATGTGGACAAGCGGGTAGGACATAACTGAATATACGAACAGCGCAACTTAAAAATAGGTAAACTGTAGCTACTTTCAAGTTGCGCTGTTCGTATATTGAGATATATCTGAATAGTTTTTTTAATAATGCACTATATAAACTGTGGTTCTGTATACAAAAGTGTTTAGTAAGAGTTAGAAAAAAGCTGAACTCTTGCTTCCACTTGCTGAACAAAAACATTAAGCATCTTGTGCACACAATTTTTATGCATCAGTGCACCTATAAGTTGTGTGAAGAACCACTGCGGCTTTTTAAGAAATTTAGGTGAATTATAATGAATAAACAAACGCGTGCTACCTAATAGAAGTCTTGTAGACTGCTCAACTTAGTCCTCGGCATTTGGTTCGTCATTGATCAGTCAACAGCAAACAAGTAATAAGGAAAGTACTCAAACGCAAAGCTCAAATATTGGTTAAAATACTTCTGTAGTTTCGCCACATACAGATAATATTACGTTGAGTGTTGAGTGGAAGTTTACAGGATGAGCTAGAGAGATGTCGAAGCGCGAAACGTGAAAGAGTTTCACCGAAAAAGGTCGAGCAGGTTGTCTCTACAATTTTCCGCTGTGTTACATCGCAGAAGGATTTCTACACTTTCTCACAATGAAATGCTTTTAATGAATCATCAGTTGAATCATCAATTTTTTTCAGAATCATCAGATGGTCTGTTATAGACGAGAGTTGTCCAAATTTTTTGAAAGCATTTGCCAATTCTACTTAAGCTATATTGTTAGTTCTGCTTCAGGACCTGACGAGTTTTGCTTCGGAAGCTGATAAAAATCGTATATGTCATGATTAAGCACATACAACCCGTTACACAAAGAACACTGCTCGCAATTTACAACAACATTTGGGTTGATAAACGCATTCCAGCCACGTGGAAAGAAGCGATAGTGGTTCTCATATTAAACCAGAGCAAATATTACTTCTTGGTAACAAGCTACCACCCCGTTGCACAAACGAGCTGCCTCTGAAAGGGGCTTGAAAAAATCACAGCATATAAACGGAATGAATAATGATAAGTGGGGCGCAGCGTAGGTCAGCCCGTCCGTCCGTCCATTCGTTCTTGCTCCCGTCTATCTGCACGACCATCCGTGCGTCCATCTGTCCTTACATCCACAAGTCCGTCCGTCTGTTCGTCTGTCTTCTAGACTAAGTGTCCATCCGTCCAAGCGCCCATCTTGTGAACATTCCAAGTACCGCCATCTTGCATCCCATGTGGCAAATACCTGCTCCGTGCGTCCGTTCGTCCGTCCGTTCATTCATGCGACCGTTCATGCGTCCATCTAGTGAACACTCCAAATACCGCCGTCTCCCATCTCGCATCCCGGTGTCTACGTATGGCTTGTCTCGGAGGATGGACAGACCCACGCCTTAGAGAGCTTCGTACCTAAAAATGATACACCACCACCTTTTGTATCATCTTAAATCTAACAACCTCCTAGAGCCGTATCAGTGTGATTTAAGGAGGGCAGGTTGACAAGTGACCACCTTGTGCAGGTAGAGGCCTACATTTGTAAAGCATTTGTCTATAAACAATATCTCTTCTTGTTATTTTTCTTGGCATGAAAAAAGTGTACGATACGATGAGGCGTTATAGCATTCTCCTTGATTTATACGCAATGGGTGTCAGCGGGAACATGCTGAAAATTGTTGCGAGTTACTCATCAAACCGTACGTTCCGTGTGAAGATTAGTAGGACGCTTTCAAAATCATTCATTCAAGAAACTGAGTACCATAGAGTGGCGTACTTAGCTGTACCTAATTTATTGTAAAAATGACTTCTTTGCCATCTTCAATTCCAAAAGACATGTCTACCGTGTATGTCAATGATGTACTAGTAGGATTCAGGTCCTGTAACCTAACTATTTTTGAGCGACACGTACAATTTGGCCTAAACAAAACATCAAAATGTGCTGATGAGAATGGTTTTAAACTTAGAGCGCAGAAAAACTCTATTGTCCTTTTTACTAAGAAAAGAGGCTTGGTCTCAGATCCAGCTATTGAACTTCATGGACAACACTCAGTGTTGTATACAGAGCAAAAATTTCTAGGTGTTACATTTGACTCTAAGCTTACTTTTATTCGTTTTTATTCGTCACATAAAATACCTCAAGGCTAGATGCATGAATAGAATGAATATCCTTGAGATCTTGTCACACATCTCATGGGGTTGTGGCAGAAAGTGCCTGGTAATTATTTACAGAAGCCTTCTTCGATCACGGCTAGACTACGGCGCTATATTTTATCAATCCACTACAGCCAGCACTTTGAATATGTTGGATCCCATCCATCATTTAGGTATACGCATCGCCACCGGTGCTTTCAGAACAAGCCCCATCCAAAGCCTATATTTCGAGTCAAATGAGTGGCCACTTGACCTACAACGTTTATAATGTGCGTTTAAATCTTTCCTGAATGTATATTCTGACAAACACCACCCATGCTATCTCACAATCAACAGTACCTCATCGGCACTACTATTCACTACAAAGTCACAGTAAGGAAGCCATTTTCACTTCGACTTAGGAGGCCGTGTGAAGATATGTATTTCCCCCTCCTTGAGTATCACCCAATTGCTCCATCTGAACCGTTCCCGTTGTGGTTGGCGAACATTTTTTATTGTGACACATCATTTACGGAAATGGCTAAGCACGCTCCAGATGCCCATATACACATCCATTTCCTTGAGCTGCAGTCGAAATATCCCTCCTTCAAATATTACAGGGATTCGTCAAAGTCTCATACCAGTGTGTCTTATGCAGCCGTTGGCCCATCCGTTTTTAAATGAGATGTTAAGGATCACAATACAAGTATCTTTACAGCAGAGACATATGCGTTATTTTCTGCGGTTAAACACGTCAGACAACTTAAACAGGTTTCAGTATTTATATAAAAAGACCAACTAGGCGTGGTTCAACCTTTAATGTCATGCCAGAAACTCAGAGACACAGTTGTCGCGGACTTTTATTCATATCTGTGCTCTGTCTATGCGCCTGGCCAACATATAACAGTGTGCTGGCTGCCAGAGGTATTGAAGGAAATGTACTGGTGGACTGAATCGCGAATTCCGCGTAAACGCAAACACCTATCGATGTTTCTGCGCAAGATCTAGAGCCATGCCTGCAAAAAAAAACAATGAACCCACTGGTAACATGACCGGAACTCTCAGTCTTCAAACAAGCTCCACATAGTTAAGCCACAGTTAGCGCACTGGCTATCATTAACCAATTCGAGACGAAGTGATGTCTTATTCTGTCACCTCAGAATAGGGTGCTCTTATGGTACGCACAGTTTTTTTACAGGCTAGTGAGGAGCACCCCTGTGTGGTAAATGTGGCGAAAGGCTTACTGTTCAGAATGTCCTGTTGAAATTTTATAAAACACAAATTGAAAGGAGGATACACTGCCCTTCAGCATATAAGCGATGCATACCTGTTCACTTGTCTGTCTTCCTAGGCAGAGAACCACCATTTAGCACGAAATCCGTTTTAGCTTTCTTGGGAGATGACCGCATGCTCAATATTATGAGCCCTGGTAATTGTATACGGCATCTCCCGAGAGGTAGTAGATGTGATGTTATCATTTGTAATGGCACATGTCTCCTGGACCTTTTACTCAAGGCCTTTGTGAGGCTGATGTGCTCCTTCGTGCTTCCACTATTAAGACATTATTCTTTAGAATTCGACATTTCCTGCCCACAGCATTCATGTCACTACAGCAGCCATGATAATATTAAATTCTAGATATTCTGACGCCCTTACAGCTTTGATTTTAAGGCTTTCCATACAGCCACTGCATTGCTCACTTTGTGAAATTCGTGGACGGCACACAAGATGAACTGGAGAATTTTTAAACGAGTTTCAAGGATGAGAATAGGCAACCTTGACGGATGCTCGATCTCAAGCATTTCTCATGCTTTGGCAGACGTAAATTTCGTAAAACATATATAAACCGATTGTACAAAATTAGCACCTCTTCGCCTTTCGTTCAAATTAATTTATTTCGGAAATTTTAAGAGTAAATAGGAGAACGAGAGCACCCTTGCTTTCTACCGTCAGATCCTCAGATGACGAACAACTGCAAGGATTGTGCATGGTACTTCCAACAAAAAAAAAATCACCGCAAATGCACGGAGTGAATGATTATGAGGGGGGCTAAGCGGCCATTTGTCCACCCATCCGTTCATCCGTCCATATGCCTGTCTGCCTGTCTGTCTGTCGATATGCTTGGCTGGCTACGCCGCCAGAAACACGTAGCATTGACCTCGACCATAGGGAGCTTCGCCTAAAATTGAACATGAACATAGTTTCCGGCGCCTGACCAGATGCGCAATGGCAGCTTCTTCCAGCGTTTTCATTCCACGCTTTCTTTCCTAAACTTGCTGCAAGTGGCCCAGCGAACCAACCACCTATCGTCTGCTGCTAAGATGAAGATAGCTGTATACGAGGCTGGCAGGTACACCTTATTTTGGGAGTTACAGCGATTCACGAACGCGCGTTTTGTGACACTCCCTGTGGTTTCTGAGCCGTGCGCATGGTGATTTAGTTGCAAGTCCATTACTCCGCCAGGCTGGCAGAGACGCGTGTTATAGATTCATGTTCATTTCTTTCTTTTTGGCGTGCGCCAATCAGGAGGATTGTTCACTGCCTTGGTGCAGATTCTAAGGATCACAGTGGGAGTGTAGTGGGTTGAGAGACGCGGGCAATGAGTGTAATGATTGGCAGCCTATCACCAGAGAGTTAAATGTCAGCTCGTGTATCTACCTCACGGCTCGGTCACTATATGTGGCAGTTTTTCAAAACCACATTAAGTACATGTTGTATCTTACTGCTTCATTGTGTCTGAAAACAAGGTTGTAGCAACCATTTCTAGTACTCAAGCTTTCCAGTGGGCTGAAAATATCGGCAGCAGAAGTTTCGTTCTTGTCTTTCGAGCTTACACAAGGCGCGACCCCTGACAATATGGGTTTTTAGCAAGCTACGGACACGCGTTACGGAAAGGCGGCAATAGGGAACCGGCTGACGAGTGCGCATGCCCGAACATTGTACACCCATACAGAATAAAACCGTGTCGTATTTGCGTAACTTGTTTCCCTAGCTTGTTAAAAAACTCTAATCTTGCTTATTCGTGAACTACCAAAAAATGGTTCTCTCGCTCTTGATGAAGTGAACATTTTCGGCAGCAGAGCGCAGGTGTAATCATGTTTGATCACGTGATCGTGAGCCCCCTTCGACCAGTCAGGCGGCCGTAGCCATATTGTGTAAGCAAGTCAAGCACTCGCCTGCGCACTCGCCTGTGTTGACGACTTTCACACCCTGCACAACGCAATTTTGTGTTAATAAAAGCTTAAACTTGGTAAAGTTTTACCTTTTAATCTGACATAACAAATTTCCTTCACGATTTAAGTGTTATTCGCACTGCTAAGAACGATAAAGATGGGGCGGCAGATGAATTTTAATATGGCGCGAGCACCGCTCTCTGTGTACGTTGGCCGCGGCGCAATCGGACGGCTTGCAGCACAGCATTTGCGAGACCGAACATTATGTGACTGCTCAGGCACGCTCAGTGTCAACACCTGATTATTCTTACACCATGCACGAGCCTTGCGCGTGTTATAAACGTGACGTAGCTTTCTTGATAGGAAAGTGGCATGAGCCGAGTTATAGGACCGGCACCCACACCGCGCCGTTCGGGAGAGGATATATATAAGGTTTGGGCACTTGGAACAGAAGGGTTGGCCACTTTGGCGAGGATATGGAAGAGAGTGTCAGTAATTTTTCTTTATTTGGCCACTTTACGTCAAACGGCCGCCTATGAAGCTCGAGAGCGCGAAATTCTCACGCGCGTTCTTTTTAACAGCCAGCCTACTCGTTTGCTCTATTCGACAGCGCGCGCACAGTACGCTAGAACAAACGCAAACGTGTCAATGAAGCGGTCACTGCGAAAACACCAAGCTATTATGTCGTGACGCAAACAAGTAATTTATATTGACAGCGGTTGGTGCGCGCCGCATTCAGTGTTTTAGTCTCACACGCTTCGCAAGACACTTCCACAAAACACCGTGAATAATAATAGCATCCATATATCCCACACATGAAAGCTGTACAATGATTTTATCTAGATGATGGTCTTTGGAAAAGCTGACGCGGTATGTTTTTGGCGCGGCGAAGCGTCTGAAACTTAAACGCACAAGGCGAGTGCACCAAGCACTGCTAGTACAAATTACGCCTTTACGTCACTATATCATCGCTGGCGCTTCCACCGTAACAGCAGGAGCGACACCTTCTGCGTCTTCTCTCATTTCAGTGTTCGCACTATTGAAAACAGTGAACGAGCCCGCTGTGTGCGCCGTGCGCGCTTTCGAGCTTCTCAGGCGGCCGTCCAAAGGTGCCAAGGTGCTTTACTGTAAATGAAAATACACCCAGCTGGTAGGAATCGGGCAATGATGCTTCCACTCTGCCCCGGTGGCGTGACTCAAACCAAATTGTACCGGAGCCAATACATTTGTTTTCCACCGTTTTCATTCGATGGGTACCGGACGAAGGAAACCGGAAGAAAACGGGGCCACTTCCATGATTACGCTCTCGTGGTTGCTCCAAAACGGTGCGGCACATCGTTTTTGTTCCAGTCGATGCTCCCCAATTGCTCCGGATCATCGCTCACCGGCATTCGTTGGCAGTTCGAGGAGTGACGTAGGTACCATTGTCGCCGGGAGGCTGTTTTTCACAAACCAACATGGCACAGGCAGAGCCGTTGCAGTTAGGAATGTGCGAAGCATTCGGCCACGCTAGAGAAAAGGAAATCGTTCTGAACACCTTCTGTATATCACAAGCGACAATCAGTAATGTAGATAATCAACGACAGAAGGAAGTTGTGCGATTGGTAATCATGTGATGTTTCCTGGCAGCGATAGACACATTGTGATCTCACGAGTGTTGAGGAACCCGGTGGTTGCTGGTGCGGCGAAAAAATGTTGAGTGAGCTTTCCTTGAATCGTCTGTGTTATTCTTGTCAGGTAGCACTTAGACTGCATAACGTTGAGTTGATAAACTAAACCTGTGATCAATATTAGGCTCCTTTCACGAGACTACAGTGAAACACCAATGGAATTCAGATAATTCGTTGTTTGGACTACGTGTTTTTTTCCTTAACATAACTTTGGTAAAGCGAATTGGAGAGGTGAGCGAGTTAGTACTGATACATTATAGTGTAAATGTAACACAAGAAAGGGCGAGATAAAGAAAGTGAACACCACAAGTGTTTGTGGTTGTTCAATTTCTTGTACTCGTCCTTTATGGGCTGCATTTACGCCATAATAACTTCGGTAAATTGAATCAAGTCGCTGTAATATTTAGAGCGCAGACTAAATATGCAACAAGAGCAAATATCATAGCTTTAGGTTGATTCCATTAAACGTCAACATTCACTATTGGTAAACCTAACTGGTTAAAAAACATTTTGGTCTTGTCAGTACACATAAATGATAGCGTTCTTCCGCTTTCCATTGAATAAACGCCAGGTCCAAGCCTACCACTGCGTAAAAATTATTTTGATAGAATATATAAGCGGAACTAATAAAGCTTGAATTTTTTTATAAATGTAGTGAATGGAGGTAGGGCAATGTATTTGGTACAGACTTTTGGAACGCATACACGCACTCATACTTGTGAAAAAGTTATTTCGGTTGGATATTTAGTATTTGAGATATTAATCTAGATGTATACTGGACTCTTCGCGGGACGTGGTGCTTTCAGGAAACGAAACAGAGAGGCGAAACAAACTGACGATACTAAAGACGAGGAATGCAAAAAAAAAAAGAGGAGTGTCTTGTCAGAACGAGCCGGGCAGCGCTTGACGTTTCTGTGAAAGGAGGGGGGGGGGGGGGGTAAAGTTAACCCGTATAACAGCCCGGCTAACCATTCCAAGACGCTGCAGAGGACATTATAGGGAAAGAAAGAAAGAAAGAAGAAGGGTAGAAGGCACCCTTTTTAAAAACTAGCCGTATTTTCTGTGTTGATTATGGGAAAGATTACTATCCTTGCTGTTGCATCTTTTTTCTCTCTTCAGGAGTGCTACTGTGGCTGTAGTTTATTTTATTTTATTTTATTCTGGCGCAAGACGGGAGCGCGAACAGTGCAGAGACGTAATTTTGACCTGCACAATGCCAAAATGGTGGCCTGTGAGCAGAAGAGGGGAAAAGAAAATTTCCTCAAAGAGGAGGAACTGGCATGTCGTGACGCTTCCTTGTGCATCACCTTCTGTAGCCTCAGGACGCTTGCATGGACTTTTAGGTTAAGTAAACTGGTCGGCTTCCGTTATTTTTGTGAAAAGAGAGTTGGCTTAGGTGGCGTAGTGTTTGTGCCTTTTATTCCTTAGTTATTTTGTTACATTGTAGTGAACTTTTCCTCTTTTTTTTTTTGTGCATGAAGCTGTTCGTCTTGAAATACGTGACCATACAATTACTTTGAAAGATGTTCACAATGACAAGTATCAAAACACAGCGGGCAGAGCGAATTAGAAAAAACAATGCCAACTTGCCTCGAAAATTATTTTCCAAGGAATATGAAGCTAGGCTTTTCTTGAAGACAGGCCGCAACCATGCAAAGTGTAAGAGTCTACTTTGCTAGAAGTATGACGATGAGCACGCACAAAAATGCTTCTGTCTTAATCAGAAATAATATTTATTTAAAATTAGGAAACGAGTGGAAGGGGCATTTCTCATTCCGTCTACGAGAGTACCAAAATAAAGTTATTTTAGTCGACAATTGTTTTTAAATGTTTCAGAAAAGGTAAAGCTATCGATTCAGAAATATATAGAAAACTTTGGCCCGTTTCGAACTTTGTTTGCATCAAGAGGTGGGTTTTTATTATGTTGTGGCTGTCTCAAACCGGATTGCATCGGATGTGCTTCTTGATATGGAATGCTCATCCTGTCTTTGTGTGTGTGTGTGTGTGTGTGTGTGAGTGTGTGTGTGTGTGTGTGTGTGTGTGTGTGTGTGGTCAGTTTTAGAAGTTGTTTCTTCTCATAGATTCACAGACCGTATAGAATTTAATGAGTGTCCGTGGCTTCAGTGTTCTAAGTTTTCGTTCATCTCGCATCATTTGCAGTTCTCGTGTATAATTTTTTGCTAAAATATGCAGGAAGAAATCAGCTCAACCCCTGCTTCATCAATTAGTCTGATGGATAATACTTCAGGGATGGGGACGAGATGTTTTTGGTGGCCACGCTTTCCTCGTTTGTTGTGCATGATTTTGCAGCCTTATGGGCTTCATTTTGAAGCGCTGCGCTTCAAACTTGAGTGCTGTTGCTTTCATGTAATCTATCTTATTGTGTTTTGTTTTTGGTGGCCTTTCGCACGTTTGTGTGTTTTTGTCTTCTTTTTCCAAATGCTGTTTAATTGTTTAGAAATGGCGGCTAATTTTGAATAAATTAAAGAATAGGAACTCTAGTGTTTTCTTGATTTTCATCTGCTAGAGCTGAGTGGAAAAGAATGAACAGTGATTCTGCAGTGCTTGCATGAGAATCGGGACTTCATTCATCTAACCAATGCGTGAAACGATTAGCATACAATATATTAACAGTGCAGCAAACACTTTTAAAAAGTTCTGATCCACCTCACTGAAATTCTGTCCTAACTAAATGAGTACAGTCGTAAAATACTCCGGAAGTACCACACAAAAGTTCCGAATAGCCAGAGTTAAAAACCCCAGAAAGATGCTCCGAAGGTGCCACTTAATCACTGCGGCCAGCCGGGGGAAAATGCCAGTAAAAAGTACTCCAGCGGTGCTACGCAATTTCTCTGGTCGGCCATAGTGAAATATCTGTTAAAAGTACTCCGGGTGCACTGCGCGACTCCTCTGGCGAGCAGGAGCAAAAAAATGCTCCGAATAGGGGAGACGCTAGAGGACAAGCGTTTTACTCCGACCTCAGAGCAATTTTAGTGGCGAAGCTCCTTAAAGCGGCACCCGTTCAACCCTCGTCGTAGTACGTAACATGGCTTACGCTTTGACCTGCAACATGGTGCCGGTAGGAGCTTTCTCCTGAGCGTTGTTGAACAATAAAAAAAATCTCAGCGTGCGCGTTAACTAAAAGTCGAATTCTCCTGTCTCTCATTCTCTATTAGCAGCCATTGGCGTGTACATTGAGCACTATTTGACAAGAAAGGGTTGCTACGTTATACTTTATGGGCGCAACCTCCTTGGTTCTAGAAAGGTTTAGTGAGTGTTGGGCCGCAGTACCATGAATACAGTGAACTAGTATATACCATGAACTCGAGGTGGTTAAACGTGGGAAGTAGACACGAAGCGCAAGTCGTAAGAAAGTGTGCATGTGCCACATCTTGTTTAATCCTTGGAATATCCGCTGGATGGTGGTACTTCTATGTGCGGAATATATGTTGAAAAGATGCGAGATGGTGTTACTTGGAGTGTTCACTAGATGGACAGATGGATGGACAGACGGACAAACAGATAGATGCACAGATGAACGCCGGGACAGACGCATGGATGGACGGAAGCAAGATTGAACGGACGGACGGACGCTACGCCCCACTCAACATCATGCACTCTGTCGATATGCTGCCCCGCCGCGTTGGTCTAGTGGCTAAGGTACTCGGCTGCTGACCCGCAGGTCGCGGGATCGAATCCCGGTTGCGGCGGCTGCATTTACGAGGGAGGCGAGAACGTTGTGGGCCCGTGAGCTCAGATTTGGGCGCACGTTAGAGAACCCCAGGTGGTCGAAATTTCCGGAGCCCTCCACTACGGCATCTCTCATATTCATATGGTGATTTTTGGACGTCAAACCCCACATATGAATCAATCCATCGATATGCTATGAGTTTTCTTTAGCCAATTATTGCATAGGTATCACATGGTGGCGGCGCCTTACCATTCTAAATTTTTCACGTGTCGAAATTCAGCTGTCACTAAAAAACCCGCGTTACTTGCGGCGTGGCTTCATGTGGGAGCGAGTCGCTAGCTCAAAACTAAATTCCGAAACTTTATCGCCAAAAAACACAAAGTATGTCGTTGTAATGAAAAAAAGCAAATACATTACTGTCACCTCGCTTGTGTCTGCTTAGGTAGCCCAAATATTAGTGCAAAAAACTTACGAGTCTATAGTTCACCGCAGTCACACTTGAGAAGCTTAATGTAATCATGAGAGTGGTTTAGCTGACAAAGAAAGCGTCACCTAAATCAGACATACTTTTTTTCAGTCACAGCCTGCTGGCCTACCTGACATGGAAGCAGCTGTGTATTATGAACAGGGTACCTGCCACATAGTATGCTTTGTGAAGAAGCAACCCTGGGCGCTTTTGGTAACCAAACTGAGAACTTGACTTCTACAGTCAACAAGCTCTCTTCTAAAAATGACAATTTAGAAAATATATCACGCTGAAACAACAATATTATACATAGTCTCGAGGAATCAAAAGATGAAAATGACGATTCTTCACAGGTCAGCCAAAAGAGCTTTTTTTTTCAGAAACACTTAAGGTTGATTTTCCGCAGATCGAATGGTTCCACAGTATTAGTACATACCATGGTTGTAAATTTTGCCCTGTTATTCTTAGGCTTCTTCATTTCCGTGAAAAGATCAAGGTGTTTAAGAATGGCTTCAAGCTTAAAAGTTCCACACTGTGGATAACTGAAGACTTCCCGGAGCATGTACGACTTACTTCTTAAAAATTATGGAACGCTACTGCTTCCTTCAGGAACAACGGTTCCATTGTACATTTGAGGTATGACCATGTATATGTTGATAGCGAACGGTATGACTGGGATTGCATTTCAATTTCCCTAATGAAGTCTTCAAAACAGTCTAGTAAGAGCTCTAATGTCCCATCCAACCGTACGAAATGACCACATCATGAGGCACAAGACAACATCTGCCTACTGAATATTAATGCCAAAAGTCTGAATAATAAAGTTCCTGATTTTATACACATGCTTTGAACTTATTGTCACCACATTATTGGTGTCACGGAAACTTCGCTTCGCGCTGACATTTACGACTTGGAAGTTACTCTACCAGTGTCAATGTTGTTCAGGCTCATAGACAACATGGTCGCGGTGGAGGCGCGGTCATCTTCTTGAGGTCTGATTTCAATTTTTCTGTACTGAAGTCACCTCCGGATATCGAAACTGTTCGGTGTAAGGTCCATATCGCGAGCACCTATCTAATTGTCCGTGTGTTCTGTCATGCCCCTGGCTCATAACCGGATCAGCTAACGGTACTCAGCAGTTTCATAAACCAAAAAGTGTTTTCTTCGGAGAACCTAATTTGCACGGGTGACTTCAATGTGCAAGACGCCTCACGACAATCGCTGTTCATACCCGGTACTGATCAGCCACTTAGTAGGAAGTTGGTCAATTGTTATTTAATTTAGGACTGAAACAAGTTGTGATAGATGCCACAAGAGACAGTGCTATCCTAGACTGTGTTTTTCTGAGGGCGTTACTTTAGGCAAAGGGCTTTACATCTCAAGTGATTAATGGTATTTCTGATCACAAAGGCGTGTAATATGTCTTCACCACGCAGAGAAAAAACGTTGGTATGAATACATAAGTCACCGCGACTCTAGCACAGCTAAAAATGTGTATATAATTGACTCCTTAAGTAGCGACTCTGATATATTTACTGAGATTAGCTATATTGGGGATGTGAAAGGCTTGGTGTCTTATTTAGATAAACTCGTTGAAAATGTTTTGAAACATATATTTCAATAAAAACTAAAAAGAAAAACATTAAACTTCTATAGATAACGAGCAAAATACACCATTGGAAGCGTCGTCTAGCAAAACTAAGGCGTAGAAGTTCTAATGGCAGTGTTCTGTGGACAACCAAATGTAATGCAGTGAAGCAAGAGCTTCGCAGTGAAATAAATGCTACCGAGGACTTTTTTTGCGCAATTATTTTACCAAACATGGTTAAGAATAACCTAAGAAAATGTTGTAGCTCAATTTCTGCTCATCAATCGACCACTGATACATTCATTCTTTGCGAAACTCGCACTAGTGAGCCGCAGGTCATTGCCAACTCTTTTAATGAGTATTTCACATCTGTATTTACTCAGAATAAACATAAAATCTCTTCTTGCAGTAAGTTTTATACCCGGCTTCTTTATATTGATGATGTGATTGTTTCTACAAAGGGTGTACTAAATTTTATTTTTAATGTTGATTCAAAAAAGCTGTCTAGGCCAGACAATTTTAACAACGTGTTTCTACATCGTTATTCATTATGAACACGCCAATACCTGCCAGTCATTTTTGAAAATTCATTGTCAACATCAGCTGTACCATCATCATGGAAAAGTGCACAAGTGCTTCCTTCACACAATGCAGGTAGTAAGGAATCTCTTTCAAACTACTTATATCACCAACCTCGCACTCGTGCAAACTGCTAGAACGTACCGTTTTTAACCACATAATCAATTTTCTCGAATCTAACAACGTTCTCTCCAGTACACAACGTGGTTTTTGGCATGCATCCAGTACCATCACTCAGCTGACAGAATTCACACATGATCTTTCAATCGCTCTTGACTTAGGCCTTCAGGTGGATGCATTATTCATTGACTTTTCAAAAGCATTTGACACTGTCGTTCATTCTAAACTGCTATACAAGCTCAATCTTTTGCTAAAGAGCCTCTGCTTGTTGACTGGATTGATAGTTTTCTTTCAAATTGTCGCCAATATATATCTTATAAAGCATTACATTCGTCCGAAACACACGCATCTTCTGGAGTGCCCCAGGGATCTGTGCTAGGTCCCTTACTCTTGTTATAGTACAATAATGGCCTACCAGGCATAGTTTCCACATAAATTCGTCTTTACGCTAATGATTCTGTACTGTATCACGTAATCAATTCATCTGATGGTCATCATACACTCAACGCTTCGTTCACACACATTCACACGCACGCACTTCTTTTGCACATAGTGTCAGTATTGGCAGATGAACATTAATTTCCAAAAGACTGCTGCCATGAGTGTTAGCAGGCAGAAAACTTCATTAACGTTTCATTATTTGTTTAACAACTACGTTGAACAGCGGGCCCCTCAATACAAATATCTTGGCCTCCTTTTCACCACAAACTTATCAGTCTCAACACATCGACGCAACTTGCAAGAAAGCTCTAAAAATACTCGGATATCTTAACCGTTGACTACGTTCAGCTCCAGAAGTAACCAAAATGTTAACATATAAAACTATCGTAAGACCAATACTTAAATGTCGCACCACTGTATGTTGCACACACAAAATCGGTGACTTAAATGTCGCACCACTGTATGTTGCACACACAAAATCGGTGACATAAATCACATTGAATATACCCAGAAAAAAGGTACTCGTTTCATATTTAGACGCCATAACTGCAACTTCTCACTGACATCCCACCTAACGCACCTTGGTTTAACTTCACTTTATAAACGACGTGACATTGAGTCTCTGAAGCTGTTCCACTTCTTTTTCAATTCACCACAATATTCATTGCACAAACTACATAACCCCTGCAAAAACAACATTCACCAGAAACAGGCATACACTCAACGTTTCTGTGTTTCATCATCGCACAGACTTCTTCAAATACACTTTTCTTCTGCTGTACTAAAATATGGAATACCATACCAAGTGACCTTCGCTTATTAGAAAAAATATGAAACTGTGAAGGCACTAAAAGAAGGCATACACTAATCCTTACTTCTAGCTCTGCAATGTTTGTATAAATAGCTTTAGAAAATTTTTCTTAACTATTTTTTTGTCATTGTATGTATTTATTTGAATTATTCTCTGTTTATTTCTTGTATATTTTTCTGCTCTGTACCCCCTTCTGCGATAGCGCTGTAAACGGGCTGCAGTAAATGAAAATAAAAACGAAAAGTAAATAAAATATTATGAGGTACCAACACATAAAGGTATATTGCTATTTACTAGTTAACTTAGTTTATTTGTTTACTCTCGAAACTTTTATGCGCATTGATTATGCTTTTCAATATCTGGTGGTAATAGTCGTTTTTGAAAACTACCATGCAATCACATACTGACTACTTTAAACGTTCACTCTGCAAGGACGTTGAAACATCTTAACGTCTGCTATAACAGGTCATCTCGAAACTGCCACTTGCAAAACTGCATTTTTGAACGTAGTACCACGCATCTCGTGGGGGTGCTTTTATTGGCCACAAGCATTGGCTGGCTGCCGTGTTATGAAATCTACACGTCAATAACGTTAGAACTAAAACACTACCTTGTACCGTGTTGATAAATGACGGAGGCAACAGCAGGGTGCAGAACAAGAATGACTCGTTTTATTGCATGCGCCGTATTTATACCTTGGTAGAGGTACACTGTGCATTTGCGGTGCCGTATCGGTTGTAGGGGAATAACAAGTGCCCCATACATCCTTCTGCCGGTACAAAAGTTTTACAAAAGACTTTATACTAGCTGCTGAAAGTTTGCATCGTACGCAAGGCGCTGAGGTGGCTTGACTGATCGTGTTGACCTTCTCGGAGCTGAATTCGATGCGCAGGCATGCGCTGCTGCAGTTGGCGCAGTTGGGACTTCAGCCTGGATGACTGGAGACTGCTCATGACGAGGTAGCATGCAGGCTTGCTGTGCCAAATCTGTATAGCCACTGGAGGCTGCCTCATCACTGGAGGCTGGCAACTCTGTAGGTCCTCTGGAGGCAGTCGTAGCTATACAAGATGGCGTAGAAGGCGCGCTACATTCTTCATCACTTGACTCAGGACTATAGTCCTCACTTGTGCGAAGTAGGTGACGTCGGTTGCGTCTGAGCGCGTTGTGAGGTCCTGTTTGCACGATGTAAGACCTCGGGCCAGCTGTATTGACAATTCTGCCCATACGAGACCAAGCATTGTCCCGTATTCGAACTACAGTGCCTTGCGTCAAAGGTGGAATTGGTCGTCCTTCCTTTAGTTGCGGGTGTTTTCTCACTTCCGTTTTGGCGACTTCGTTAAAATCAGGAATGTTACTTCTGAGGCGCCTGCCTTGCAGTAACTCAGCTGGTGATCGTTCATCTTCTAAAGGTGATGATCGATAGGCCAACAGACCTAACCAGTAGTCCCTCCTTGAGTCGGCGCATTTTTTCAGGATACGTTCGACTACTTGGACGCCTTTCTCCGCCAGTTCATTGGATTGGGGGTAGCCGTGGCTTGATGTGACGTGTACGAAGTCGTGCTGTTTCGCAAAGAGCGCGAACTCGTAACTGGCGAATTGTGGGCCGTTCTCCATGCATACTTCAACCAGAACTCCTTGGCGGGAAAAGATAGCACTGAGAGCCTCTACTGTGGTCCTTGCCGTTGTGTTACGTAGTTGCGCGACTTCTGGGAAATTTGAAAGAGCATCAAACACAACGACATATGATCGCCCGGCATACTGAAATATGTCTGCACCAACCCTATACCATGGACATGCTGGAGTTTTGCGCAACAGCATACGCTCTTACGGTTGCTTGTGGGCGTATTTCTTGCAAATGGGACAGCTCTGAATAAACCGAGTTATGTCACTGTTAAGTCCTGGCCAAAAAAATCAGACTTCTGGCTCTTGCTTTGCACTTGCGCAAGCCAAGATGGCCGGCGTGAACTCTGTCTAGGATTTCGCGCCGCATGCTTCTCGGTACCACGACTTTGCTGCCCTTCAACAAAACTCCCTTCACGACTGTCAAGTCCGCGGAAAATGGCTTTAATTCACCTTGTACTTCTTTACCAGCGGTTACCTTGCCGATGACCGCATTTAAGTAGTCGTCCTGGGCAGATGCGTTGGCTAGTTTGCGGCGCGTATTTTCGGTGACCATTGCACCCATGAGTTGTACGGCATGAACGTTGACGTTCTCCGTTGCCCCAGTGTTGTCATTTCCAATCGATGGGGATGCTCGTGACAGCATATCTGCTAGTACAAGATCCTTTCCTGGGACGAACTGCAAAGAATAATAGTATTTCATAAGCCTCAGAAAAAATCTCTGCAAGCGCGGGGGCATGTCAGAAATTTCTTTGGTTGCTATTAAAATTAATGGTTTGTGATCGGTTTCGATGATAAATTTCTGGCCGTACACAAATTGATAGAACTTTTCGCACCCAAAAACAATGCCTAGTGCCTCTTTCTCAATTGGTGCATACCGTTGTTCGGCTTCCGTCAGGACACCGGAAGCGTAGGCAACTGGTCGCCAGTTGTTGTCCGCCTGACACTGCAGAAGCGCTGCACCTACACCACCTTTCGAAGCATCGCATGTTATCTTAACTGCCTTTCTGGGATCAAAGATGGCTAGCACTGGCATTGAAGTTAAGATGTGAGCGACTGCTTTCCATTGTTTTGCGTGGTTTTCAGTCCACTCAAAAATGTGTTTGGACTTGATAAGATCACGCAGTAGCGTAGTTCTTTCCGACAGGCATGGGACGTACTTGCCAAAGTAGTTTAGTACCCCGAGCATGCGCTGAACATCGGCCTTCAATTCTGGTGGCGGCACATTCCTCAAACTTTGAATGAGCTTCGGGCTGGGCGATATGCCTTGCCGACTGATCACGTCACCTAAGAACTGTATTTCTGTCAACCCAAATTCACATTTTTGTGCGTTTAGCGTCAAGCCAGCTTTCTCAGCCGCCTGCAAAACTGCCGCCAGTCTATCATCGTGCTCAGTTTTCATTTTGCCCCACACTAGGATGTCATCTATGTAAATATGAATGCCTGGCAAACCGTCAAAAACCTGGCTCATTGTCTGCTGAAAAACTTCCGGTGCAGATGAAATGCCGAAAGGCAACCGAAGATACCTGTATCTGCCGAATGGTGTTGCAAAAGTGCATATCTTGGATGATCGCTCGTCTGAAGGAATCTGGTGAAACCCGGAGTTCGCGTCAAATCTGCTAAAGTACGCAGCACTAGCAAGTCCTGCTTCGATATCTTCCCGTTTGGGAAGCTGATAATGCTGCCTGTTGATATGTTCATTGATGCGCCTCGAATCATGCATACTTTTAGACTACGGTCTTTCTTCTGCACCAAAACCAAAAGACTCACCCAGTCTGTTGGGGCGGTTTGCTTCTTGATAATGCCAGCACGCTCCATTCTTTCAAGCTCCTCACGAAGCGGCTGACGTAAAGCAAGCGGCACGTGGCGTGCTGGCTGGACGACAGGCACTGTTCCTGGTTGCAGCACCGTGCTGTTCGGCTGCTTGAGACATCTGAGACCCTGTAAGACGTGCTTGAAGTCGTGTAGTACATCATGCTCGTGGCAAGCGTCAACTATGCCTACAGTACGTTGAAAAATACCCAAACTTTCACTAGCCTCCAAGCCAAGTATGGCCGGACCACGCTTTACAACGAAGAAAGTGATATTTTTAGTGGTCTCTCTTATAGTGACACTTTGTGACGTCCTCCCGAAATTCTCGATCTCTCCTCTGTTGAATGCTCGAAGTACTGAATTTGAGGGCTTCAACTGACATTCTGTTGCCATCTTTCGGTAAACAGCAAAAGGTAGGAGGTTAGCCTGGGAGCCAGTGTCAACCTTAAACAGAACTTCTTGATTGGCAACATGTGCCGTCACTTTCCAATTCTTGCCTCTTCTGCTCTCATTACCTACTTGAAGGATTTCGAAGGTATCGTCGACACCTTGCTCGGTTACTTCCCTTACTTCGTCCTTGCCTATATGTGTCGGGCAGCACACTGCGAAATGATGAAGCCTATTGCAAAAGTTGCATCGATTTCCATAAGCGAAACACTGGCGTGGTTTGTGCTGGCGGTTACACTTCGTACACCGATAATCGCTGCCTTGACGCCGATTGTCTATTCTATACTTCGTTGCTGTCCTTTTTGCGATAGCGTCTATCACATTGTTGCCTTCGCGCCAGACTGCCTTCCTTTGCGTCAACGCTTCTGCAACTTTGCACATTTCTTCCGCTATCTGCAGCGTTAGGTTCTTTTTCTAAAGCAATTTCATCCGAAGTTTTGCATCATTAGTGCCAAACACTAGCTGGTCTTTCACCATTGAATCTTTTGAAACGTCGAAGTCGCACTGCTCTGCTTGCTCCTTAAGGTCGCGAGGAAATTTTTCAAACTGCTCTCCCTCAGCTTGGTTCCTCAAGCGAAACAAGTATCGTTCATGAACTTCATTTCCCACCTCAGAGCAGTAGGCTTCAAACTTTCGCACGACGGTTCCGTAGTCTTCCCGGTTTTCTTCGTCCACGAACTGGAAGGTGTTAAACGCGTCAAGGGCGTCGTCCCCGGCAACGCTAAGCAGGAGGCCTGCTTTCGACGATTCGGTCCTGGGATGTTCTTTCGACGCTGTCGCCTGGAGAAACACGTCAAATTTTTGCTTACAGCGTTTCCAGTTCGAAGCCAGGTTACCCGTCAGCTGCAAGGGTTCCGGGAGCCTTAGTTCCATCACCGCTTCTTCGATGGCCGCACGGCTGCCACTTCTGACACCATGTATCGTGTTGATAAATGATGGAGGCAACAGCAGGGTGCAGAACAAGAATGACTCGTTTTATTGCATGCGCCGTATTTATATCTTGGTAGATGTACACTGCGCCTGTGTGGTGCCGTATCGGTTGTAGGAGAATAACACGTGCCCGATACATACCTCAGTGCATTAGTTACGTTATGTGGCACTACTGAGCCCAACAACACAGGTTTTCTCCCAGCCACAGAGGCCTCATTTCTATAGGGGTGAAATACAAAGACGTTCGTGTACTTAAAGGACCACTCACCAGGTTTGACAATTTTGAGCTGACAAGCACAATTGTAGACGACGCGTTCATGATCACGTCTGCTAGAACTTGCAACGCTACGCTCCGCGGAATAGGATCACATTTCAAGATGAACGCTGCTTCCCCTCCCCTCTGCCGGCGCATGCCTAGAGAATGAGGACATGACGTGGGCGTATGAATGGCCCTACGTACACGGCAATGCAATGACGTTGGTTCTCTACGTAGACGATTCTGCTCTGACATTGTCAACAGTATACCACGTGGCATGGCAAAAATTATTTAACAAAACATTCGCATTTTATGTATTTGTTGCTTTAGGAGAATAATAAAACTTGAAATAAGTAATGAGACGCAATAAAACATTAAGCGCGTTTCTCTTTCATTTTTTCCCGTGAAATGCTACGAGATGCGGGGCTAATGTGCCAGCGTTTCGCATGCGTTCGTGTCTCCGTGGTCAGCGCATTGAGCAGACGACCACCGTGGAACACTCCTACGCGTTCGCGCACTCATTGTGCTCATCTACTCTACCGCGTCTAAGCCAGCGTTTCCAAACCATCCTGCAGAAAGAGGCAGAACCCCACTGTCTAACTAATAACGGTGGTCAACAAAGCAATGCTGCTCGCGTGCTCGGGGGTTGGACTTGTTTGGGCACGTCATGCCCACGTCGCCTCATGGTCAGATATTGGAGAGGGTGGGGAAGAGATTTGGCTTGCGAAGGCTATGCCGAGTAGTGGCAAGGGTTTCGAGATTGCTTCCTCTCATACTCGTTTCGCGTTGCTTCAAAAAATCTGTTTTCTCCGCTCGTGATGAACCGATTCAAAACATTTTTGTAGCAAAATGTTCCTTATCGGTTAGTGGCCCTTTATGGATTGCTTTGATTCTCCTGCACCACATCATTCATTTTACGCGGTGCTCCAACTTGCCATTCGTTTCAGTGGTGAAGCAATGGCGACCTCTGAACCAAGTCATTCATTTCAAAGGGTGCTAGAGAGGTACACACTAAAACTAGTTCATGATTTTCCTGCACCTCCTACGTCGACAGCGCCGGTGTGGTGTAGCCGCATGAACAGTCGAGCAGACGACGCAGCATTTAGATTTCTCCCGTACCCGCCTCTACTAACCCGGTATGTTTTGTCAAGATGTCTGCGCCTAAATAAATTAAGCGAACAGAAATTGGACTTTCACCTTGTTATTCCCTTGTGATGTCGCTCTTTGCGTGCAATGCTGAGCTTGTGCTGCACAATTTCTGAACTTCTCGTGCACAGCCGCTAACCAGTTCCCAATGATTCAGGTGCAACATATGGACCCTTGTAAGATAGAAGCTTGAAGATACGAATAATCTGTGGACCTGAGGTGGCGGAGCAAATGTTTTCGCAACTGATCTCGATAATATAACTTCTTGGTGTACACTCTGGCATATGAATCTGAACATTTCCAAATGTATATAAACGAGAATGTCGCGCAAACAATCGTCCTGTTCAAACTATTTCCTTTACAATGTTTCCATTGACTCCGTAGATTCATACAAATACCTTGGTATACATATTTCTAATATTCTTTCCTGAAAACAGCATATCGAGTATATAGTTTCAAAATTGAACCGTATGCTTGGATATCTGAAACGAAACTTCCACCTTTCTCCGCCTTCACACAAAAAACAATTGTATTTCACTTACGTTTGATCTAAACTAGAATACGCGTCTTCTGTTTGGGACCTTGGTTTCGTAACCCTAATAAATATTTTAGAAAGTCTTCAAAACCACTCAGTTTGCTTCATTCCTTCCGATTACCGCCGCACAGCAAGCGTTACTAACATGAAGGCCACACTTAAGATTCCCTCTCTTGCCTCTCGCCGAAAGCTTTCTCGACTCTGCCTCTTTCATAAGATATATTATCACAATCATCTGCTTCGATCTCGTTTCATCGCATCCCCTTCCTATACTTCTGCTCGTGTTGACCACCATCATAAAACTCGCATTCCATTTAAGCGTACCACAACATACAGTAACTCATTTCTTTTGAAGACGTGCGCTAAATTGGACTCGCCTGGCTGCCTCATTGGTGACTATCGCAGACACTCATCTTTTTCGCGGTGCACTTACAAACCTTACCTAGAACGTACACCCCTACGCCTTACCTGCTTATCTTTTTTTTCCTTCATGCTGGTGTTATGTAGGTGCATGTGCTAAAGTCAACTCCAAATTTTTCCACTGCGATCTACTTTTGAGTTCTTGCCTATGTTGACTTTATATTCGTATTGTTTATTCGTATTGCTTCTTAGCAGTGTGGTTTTCGGTTGTTTTCACCTTATACATTTGTATTGTTGTTAGCAGTGTGTTTTCCAGTTTTTGATCACATTCACTTTATACTTGTTATTGTACCGATCCATGCATGTTTTGGCTCATGCCTTTTTGCTGTTGGTGTATTCCTTTGAGTTCCGCGTTTTTACGTGCCTTATAATCCACTCTTGATGTAGCCCCTTCCCTCTGTAACGCTTCTTGTAAGCACTGAGGGTAATGAATAGAATAAATAACTTAATAATAAATAAATAAAGAAATAAGCATTTTGGTCTCCTGTGAGGCTGCATTGTTATTTGTTCTAACGCCAGGAAGCCAGAGTCAGTCAAAACTTGCTCACTACTCTGAGACTCATAATCATATCATGGTTGGCATGTGAATCGTCAGAAATTATTATTGCGTTAGAAAAAGAACACCCCGCTGTGAGGGGCATTAACAGGCTTTCCGACAATTTGTTGTGCCTTGTAAGACATATTGCAAACTACATTCATAACTGTTTTGTCTCAACAACTGTGCTCACCTCATAGAAGTTCGGAAAAAAAAAGATGCGTCAAAGCTACCAAGATTGCACTCAATTGCACTAGCCTTGCACATATGTTCAATGGTCTTCTTGAAAGAGTAATTTTAAAGGTGATAAGCTCTTGCACTTTTTCAAACACTTGAATGCTGTCGTGATGAGCAAGATTATGTTCACTGGATGTGGTACTGTTTTTTTTCATATACTGTTTTTGACATGTATACCTAAAAAGTAAACACAATAACAAGTGTGTAATAAATGTGACCTTTATTTATACAGCGTTTGTGCAAGCTCACGTCATGTGCCACCAGTTGATTTCAGAAGTGCCTGCTTGCAAGAGAGCGGTCAGGTTCTATGCGAATATCTATGAAAAGCAAAGATAGTGCTCCGAGCTGGGGAGTTGTTTAGTGTACTGTATGGGCCCCAAAAAAGATGATGATGATGATGTGTGGTGCTTTGTGGCGCAAGGGCCAATCGATGGCCAAAGAGCGCCATTTCGATGAGTAGAGATGCGGACAATGATGTGTTGCGTGGCTGTATAGGGGCCTTAAATTTCCTCGTGATAATGCGGGTAAAAACATAAGTATTAAGATCATTACAGTAGGGTGATATGCATAGTAAAAAGGGTGACAAAGGTTTTGATAATAAAAACATGTAAAAGTATTTGGCACTAGCATAAGTGCCTCATCAGTGCTCTTGTGCCCAAGGGCTGCGAGGCAAGTGCTTTTAAATATAGTCACTGCAGCAGCAACCTTTCTTGAGAGGTCACGCTAAGCAATGCCTGGGTATATAACATGGTAAAAACCGACATTTCTTAAAAAAGCTAGCAATGATTTATGGGTGAAAAGTGGTCCCCTACCGACAAACATTGCGGGGTGTAATGGTATATGTTGTCGGAAGGGTAATGGAAAGTGTTGTCTTCCTAGAGTGTCTAATTGTTTATATTGGATTAAAACGGGAAGAACTGTTAATGCCTAACCACATTTATCACACAATGGTGGATCGCCACCGGACAAAAGATGTGTGTGTGCCGTGTATGTGTGTCCTATCCTGAGTCTTGTTAGTGTTACCTCTGTTAGACGTGATTTCGATACTGGTGGCCAATGACCAAGGTGTGGCTTGATAACGTGTAGCTTGTTTTGTGTGTGTCTATCCCACTTGCTCTGCCAGTAGTCCCTGAGCTTTCGTTTGAGAGACAGCTTAAGATCAAGGGGCGGGATCGATATGGGTGTAGTGGCACTATTTCGTGGACGGATGCAGCAAGCTGGTCCGCCATCACGTGGCCTTGAATCTCTCGGTGCCCTGGCACCCAGCACACTACAACATGTTGGTTGAGTGTGTAGAGTGTGCATAAAATGGAGTAAAGTGAGACGAAGACAGGGTTTTTTTGTTTTTTAAAACTGTGCAGAGCCATTACCACACTGAGGGAGTCTGTATAAATTACTGCTTTTTGTATTTGATTGATTGATTGATATGTGGGGTTTAACGTCCCAAAACCACCATATGATTATGAAAGACGCCGTAGTGGAGGGCTCCGGAAATTTCGACCACCTGGGGTTCTTTAACGTGCACCCAAATCTGAGCACACGGGCCTACAACATTTCTGCCTCCATCGGAAATGCAGCCGCCGAAGCTGGGATTCGAACCCGCGACCTACGGATCAGTAGCCGAGTACCTTAGCCACTAGACCACCGCGGTGGGGCTTTTTGTATTTGTAATTGTTTGATGTGTTTAGCTGCCACAAGTATCGCGTAAGCTTCCGCTGTGAATATACTTGTGCCTGGATGTAGAGGGCCAGCTTCCGAAAAGGAAGGGCCAACAACAGCGTAGGACACAGAGGAGTTGGACATCTGTAAAGAACCCAGGACACGTGTATTTGTGTTGAAGTTCCAGGAAGTATGTTCGTATAAGGGCAATAGGCGCATGTTTAGTAACTTCTAGAAAAGACACATCGCAATCTATAGTCTGCCTGCCACGGCGGCGGGTATGCTACAGGAGCCATTAAACTGTGTTCAAGTGACACTCCAGTGTCTTCAGCTAGACCCTTCAGGTGAACTGAGAAGGGCTGCCTCATCGAAGGCCTGTTTGGAAACAGAATGGAGCTCGACAAATCAATAATAGTAGAGTATGAGGGGTCCTTCTTGTCTGCTTTCACCTTAAGAAAATAAACAAAGGACATGTAAGTTCTCTGCAGATGAAACGACCACTCATTTGACTCAACGTAAAGGCTTTCTACGGGGCTGGTGCGAAAAGCACCCGTAGAAAGGCAGATGCCCAAATGGTGCTTGGGGTCCAGCATCTTCAAAGCACTTTGAGTCGCAGAGTGATAAACAATGGCCCCATAATCTAAGCGAGTGCGAATGAGGCTTCTATACAGGTTTAAGAGACATTGTCTGTCACTATCCCACGTAGTACGTGACAATACTTTTATAACATTCATGGCTTTTAAACATTTTGTTTTTAAATACTTGATGTGCGGTACGAAGGTCAACTTGTTGTCCAAGATTAAGCCTAAGAATTTATGCTCCGCATTGACAGACAGACGTTGACCGTTCAGTTCAAGGTCATGTTCGAGTGCACGCCTCTCTTTCGGGAGAACAAGACACAGGTGCTTTTTTCTGAGTTCAGCCGGAATCCGTTTTCCTCTGCCCATTTGGACACCTTGTTTAAACCTAAATGAACCTGCCGCTCACACATTGCTAGGTTACATGACTTAAAGCCAAGCTGGACGTCATCTACATGTGTGGAATAAAACATGTTGCGGGGGATGGACAGGTGCGAGGAATTCATTTTGATAATAAAAAGTGTACAACTAAGTACACCACTTTGCGGTACTCCCGTTTCTTGCACAAATGTTTGAGAGAGAATACTGCCCACACGGACACGGAATTTCCGATTGGACAAGTAACTCTCGATTATGGAAAGCATTCTACCGCGCACACCCAGGTGAGACAAGTCTCTTAATATGCCAAAACGCCATGTTGTGTCGTAGGCCTTCTCGATATCGAGAAACACAGAGAAGAAGTATTGTTTGTGGACAAAAGCGTCTCGGATCTGTGCCTCGATACGCACCAGATAGTCGGTGGTGGATCTACCCTCTCGAAACCTACATTGGTATGCGTCGAGCAATTTGTTTGTTTCAAAGTAGTGGAGTAAGCGGCAATTAATCATTTTTTTCAAATAACTTGCAGAGGCAGCTTGTTAACGCTATAGGTCTGTACCTTGATACAGTAGAGGGATTCTTTCCCTGCTTCAAAATTGGAATTATAACAGCCTCCTTCCCGGAGGAGGGGATTACACCTGAAAACCATATGCGATTACAAAGAGAGAGGAGGGTTTCTTTAGTTTCGGAGGGTAGTTCTTTCAGCATCGCGTATATTACGTTGTCAGGACCTGGGGTAAATGTATTATAGCAGCTGAGTGCTGTTCGCAGTTCTGCTAAGCAGAATGGTGCATTATATGCCTCATTTCTTGCGGATTTTCTTTCTAACTTTTTTTTCTATTCATGCCTTGTAATTCTGGAAGGATTCGGAGTAGTGTGAGGAGCTCAATATGTGTTCGAAATGTGTGCCAAGAAAGTTGGCTTCATCCTCCAAGCTTTCCCCGAGGCTATTTACTAGTGGAAGAGAATACGTTTGTTGGCCCTTAATTTTCTTTACCTTATTCCACACTTTTCCCTCATCTGTGTACGAGTTAATACTCGATATAAACTTTGTCCAGCTCTCTCGTCTAGCTCGTCGACGCGTTCTCCTTGCCTGCGATTTGACCCGCTTGAAATTTTCCAGGTTTTCTGCTGTAGGGGAATCGCGAAGCAACGACCATGCATTGTTCTGAGTGGTCCGTGCTTTCCTGCATGCGTCGTTCTACCATGGGACTCGCCGTTTAGAAAACATGCCACTCGTTTTGGCAATACATTTAGATGCGGCATCAAGTATAAAAGCTGTAAAATACGTGACAGCGTCATCTATGGTCAGGGCAGACAGCTCAGTCCATGTCATGTGTGTAGGTGTTCTATACCCTTCCCAATCAGCTGAGTCAATCTTCCATCGAGGAACCTGCGGGGGTAGTTGATCTTTGTTGGGCGCACTCAGGATGATTGGGAAGTGATCACTTCCATAAGGGTTTTTAAGAACGTTCCACTTAAAAGCAGGTAAAAGGGACGGTGATGAAATGCTAAGATCTATGGATGAGTATGTGTTGTTTGCAAGGATAAAATACGTAGGCTCCTTTATATTTAAAAGACATAAACTAGAAGAGAAAAGGAGCTGCTCAATGAGACGTCCTCGCGCATCACAGTGAGCATTGCCCCACAGGACATTGTGTGCATTAAAATCACCTAGAACCAGAAACGGCTCTGGGAGTTCATCTATTAATGATTCTAGATCACGTCTGTGTAGCTGTTGATGCGGTGGTATGTACACAGAACATATGGTAATGAGTTTGTTAAAAAGTACAGCTCGAATGGCCACTGCCTCAAGGGCCGTTTGGAGCTTCAAATGCTGGCATGCTATACTACGATCAGCTATAATGGCTACACCGCCAGATGGTATGACAGCATCCTCCCGGTCTTTTCGGAAAATAATATATTGTCGAAGGAAGTCCTTGTGCTTAGGAGTTAAGTGCGTTTCTTGCACACATAGCACTTTCGCTTTGAACTTACTCAGAAGTTCTTGGACGTCATCTAAATTTCTAAGTATTCCCCTCATGTTCCACTGTATGATGTTGTCCATATTGGAAGAGAGAAAAAAATAAAAAAGGAAGAAGTGCTGTGCGCAGGAAAGACGGAGATTAGCTCATGTTACAGGGCCTTTGTGAGGCCCTGTAATCGGTGTTATGTCGTTTTTGGGGCGGTCGAGAGAAGCTCGCCCCTCCTTCGGCGCTTCCTGCGCCGTTTGGCTTGAACTGGTGTCCATAGCCTCTTGCGAGGCACTGGACGCCCGCTCTACGGAGTGATCTGTGCGTCGCTTAGACTTCGCCTCGATCGACGAAGTCTTTGTGCCCACCGAGCAGGGGGTCGATAAAGCCCCCTTGGCCTCGTGATTGCCCTGGCTGCTGCCAGAGCTTGTAGAGGTCACTAATCGGGACAGGCTGAATGTGGGCAGGGCAGCGCTGGCTGCTCCCGCTGTAGGGACTTGCGGCGTTGGCCTCGGCACGCTAGGCGCGGTCCGGGCAACTGCCAAGGGCCTTTGTGGTGCCGCACCTCGTTGCACCACTTCGGCGAAAGGTGTTTTTAGTGCCAATGGTAACGACATCCGTTGTCTTGCTTCCCTGAATGTGATATTTTTCTTTACTTTTATAGCTATTATTTCTCTTTCTTGTTTCCGGGCTGGGCACGCTCTGGAGTATGCGGGGTGACTGCCTTCGCAGTTATCACAGAGGACCTCATCATGACTACATTCATCAGCACTGTGGCCGGTTGTGCCACACTTATCATAGATCAGCTGCCCTCGGCAGCTCTGGGATGCATGACCAAATCGCTGGCATTTGAAACAACGCCTCGGGCTTGGAATGAAGGGTCGGACATGGAGTTTTATATAACCAGTTTCGAGAGTCTCAGGTAACGTGGTTGAGGTAAAGGTGAATATTAAGTGCTTTGTTGCTATTTCGTTGTTGTTACGTCTGATTTTGATGCGCTGGACATATATTACACCTTGGTCCTTCCATCCATCAAGAAGCTCTTCTTCACTCAGTGTCATCAAATCTTCGTCCGATACGACGCCCTTCACTGTATTCATGGTACGATGTGCGCTCACAGAGACGGGGATGTTACCAAAGGCTACAAGGTGCGAGAGTTTATTGTACTGTTCCTTGTCTTTTAATTCGAGAAGCAGATCTCCACTTGCCATCTTCGTGGCCTTATAGCTGGTTCCGATGGTCTCTCTCAAGCACTTGGCCACAAGGAAAGGCGAGATCGCTCTAGCTTTTGTAGATGATTGTTCGTAGTGGAGGACATGGTATTTTGGGAAATTTTTCTCTGTTTTTCGGCCAAAGTGGTGAAGTTGCGTCGGTGCGTACCCTTTTCGAGGCACGATCAGTTAGAGAGGGGGTCGAGGATTCCATGGGAAAATGTGTATTTTTCGGTAACGGCGCCTACCACCCACCACGGAGTCCAACAAGGGGACGTGGCAGAGCATGTGGGCATGTCTGCGCAACGCCAGCAGTACGCAGTTACTATAACCCAATATGGTTTACCCTAGTTTGAATAGCCACACAAGGTTAACCCTTACCGCCAGGAAAAACAGAAGTAAATTGAAGAGAGGAGAGAACAGGAAAGTTGTAAAGTGAGAACAAAAGACGAAGATGTAGGGAGAAAGAGAGATAGGAAAAGGCGACTGCCGATTTCCCCTCGGTGGGTCAACCCAGGGGTGCCGTCTACGTGAAGCCGGGGCCAAAGGGGTGTGTTGCCTCTGCCGGGGGGCCTTAACGGTCCAATCACCCAGCGTCGGCTCAACCCCCAGGATCCCCTTTTCCCTGGACACGGCAAAGCCACGCACGGCTAGGCGTGGGAGGGAGTAGAAACTCCCCCGTTAGCTCGGGTCCGTGGTGTCGCTACACACCAAACGCCTACTTGCGCAGGCGCCCCTGCGGGGCCCCCATAAAACATGTACAAACGACAAAAATGTACATTGTATGCCTAAAGCTCATTTTCTTAGAATTGTGCCCCTTCAATCTTTAAACGCTCACTTCAAAACTCGGTTCCTTTAGCATACATGTTCACTGCATACTCAGAAGACTGATCATTGCTTGTGATTAGAAACTTCAGCTGTAGTAACGATGTAAATTATTTATGACAAGGAACGCAACAAGCGTGGACTTTTTTATGCCTGTTACCTATATACATAGTACCTATGGTGTAGTCTCGCGGCCGATAATTAGAAATTCATGCCTACCCTGTTGACACAAGACGACATTGCACATTTGTAAAGTACTCAAGGTAGCATCACAGAGCGAGATAGATTCAGAACTACACGCATCCGCGATTGTTTACGTAGCAAATTTAGCAAAGCTACAGTGCTCTCACTTCTCTCGGCATGCGCGGCAATTTTAATAAATGACAATATGTCAAAAATTTAGGAGAACATGTCATCAATATGAATTAAAGAAAGTAACGTGAAAACATGACATGGATTTCAAATATAGCACGATTTATATGACGTGCTCTTGGTGGGTTCAGGCCCAGTTGGCTTGATTGATTTTCATCTAAACTGGCACTTTGCGAGGTGACTAGAAGAAGATGAATGAAACGTGCAAACATGAAAATCAGGAGGTGAATTTTATATACAACATGATTTACATGCCGTACTCATGCTGTGATCACGACCGGTTAGCAAGCTTGATATTTCATATTAGTAGATGCGTCAGGAGACTGTATGACGAACACAAATGACAACTGCTGACATGAAAATTATGGCATGCATGTCAGTATCGGCGCGATTTACATGCCACAATCTTTGCGGGCTCGCGGCTGGTGCACTAGCTTGACGTGAATATACATTGATAATGGATGACTTAACTGGGTAACTAACATAAGTGATTGATTGTTACAAGGAAATATGACAGGTTTCTTGTCCGCACTTCCCTTTCATGTTTTTCATACAGATAAGCTCCCGCAATACTAATCTTGATATACACCAAGCTAGCGAAAACGCCAAAAGCGCATCTTGAGCTTGGCTTGTAAGCCGTGTCATACATGCCATTATAATCATGCTACCACCTGTCGTACATGTTCGTTATAGAGTCGCGTGACAATGCCGCGTATGGTGTGTATCAAGTTATAGCGAACCGGCCGCCAGAACGCCATTAGCATACTAGTTAGCCGATCATGACAAGTGTGGCATGATTTGTACGTTAAAACCAGCTACTTATGTTCGCCATGCATTCTTGTCACAGCATGCTGATTGTGGTATATATAACGTTGACAAAAACGCCACAAGAGCGCGAAAACAGTGGCGCGTTTATTACATGTATATTACTATTTTCATATTCGGACCCACCACTTATATTCGTCATGCAGTCAGGTTATGCCATGTCGATTTTGGTAGAGATTCCTTCTACGAAACAGCCAAGAAAGCACAAAGTCGTAGGTGGCTGGAGGGAGGGAGGGAGAGAGGGAGGGAGACAGACGGACGGACGGACAGGTAGGTAGGTAGGTAGGTAGGTAGGTAGGTAGGTAGGTAGGTAGGTAGGTAGGTAGGTAGGTAGGTAGGTAGGTAGGTAGGTAGGTAGGTAGGCAAATAGGTAGGTAGGTCTTTCAAATGAGCAGAAGTTCTAAATGTTTCGCATTAAGTGAATGCCAACAGCAGAGTGCGTAAATGTTGCTCTGTTCACATTTCTTTATCGTGTTAGTATGCGTGCCCATTGGCTATTTAGATTGCCACTATTTCTTTTTAGACAGGTAAAGAAGAGCTCTATGTTTCATTCAAGGCTGCAGAAGCGCACGAAATGTGTAAATCATGCGTTACTCTGCGCAATATCAACACTGGTTCGCCGCAGCTGCAGCTGCTGAGAACCATATACGATGGCGGGCCAGATGGTCACGATACTTGCCATGCGCTCCTGTTGTACGCAAACTTTTGGCCGCCACTGTACTTATAGCACACACGGTTCAGTACAGCCTAGAGCATGCGCGAGCTTAAGCGCTAATGCCGGAAAGTGCGAAGGTGCGTTTCCAGGATTCGAAGCATTTCGCTGAAGGATGGAAGTTTCTATTACCAGGCCCCCCACTACCACTGCATGAGCTCAAGTGTGAAGGCTTTGTTTTTATGGACTCACGTTCATCCAACAAAAACATCAGTGTTTTTGTGGTTTCGTTGTTGCGTTCTCTACCGCCACCACACCATGAAAGTATTCGCGCAAGAACACTAGCAATTTTCGTAGTATAAAAGATGTTTTTATTTGTAAAATATATGCACGCTAGACAAGGAATACCGTGTTGTAACCGCCATTCTATTTAACCTCTTTAAACAAATGTGATATATGTACAAGAAACTGCACTTTCAGTTGACGTAAAAACAGCACCACATCACGCAGTCCAGTATCCCGATGTGCATTGTCCCAACGAAAGCGTCGGCCACCCAGTCGATCAGCGCTGCTCAGTGGAGCAAGCAGTGTATAAAGAGCGCGAGTACGAACATGCGTGCAATCAGCCCTGTGCAGCTGTCTTCTGCTAGACTGTTCTTCCGACCAGACAGCATCAGCTTCTAGGTACCGTTACTATCATCCTGTCTCGTTCTGAACGGCGCCTCCAAGTTTTAATGAAAGGTCGAGTAATGACGCTTGAGATATATATCCGGCAAATTTTCTAGCTGCGTATGAGCACTATTTTTCCTCTGGCTCAGGCATCACTGCTCTGGGGCAGTGAAGAGGTCTGCCACTGCAAGCCAAAAGCTGGACAAGAAAGCAGACGGGGTTGGGCCCGATTTGCATAATAGCATGGCAGACGCATCACTGTGCAATGCATGCACGCGCGTATTCTCAGCAATTCTGCCGCTGCGCGTCTTCCTACGGCGCCTATCGACTCGTACGGCCAGGTTTAAAAAAAGTAGTGCCTATACACTAAAAGCAAACGATAGCGAGCCACTTCATATCGCAGAAAGCAGCCTTCCGATATTATCACGGCAGTAAAATGAATCCGTCGTCGAGCCCGGACAATGACACGTCCTTACACTGTGAGCCACGAGACCACCATGCTTGAATGTCTGGGTGGGAATGTCGGTAGTAGGCGGGTGTTTTCCAGAGAGCACGGCACACGGGACACAGGTCGTCCTCTGATGACGACCAAGAACAATTTCGCTTCCATGCAAAATAATTTTCGTACAAGCGACGGTCGCTTAGAAGATTTCGTAGATGTGTAGCAAGTTCTCCCGCGTCCTGCAAGTCTGACGTGCTCACGACTGAATGAACCGGAACGTTCAGGGTGGTGTTCGGTGGCGCCAGCACGATGGGCACTACGTTGTATTTGAACGCGTTGTATATGAGTTCGTAGGGGCTCTGGAAGCAGTCGGGCTTCAGTGACACTAGTACAAAGTGGTAATTACGGGCGACATACGCAATACACTTCTCAGGCGACGAGCACTGGTCTTCCCCACAGTCTTGAAATAGTTGCATGCCTACCTTGCCTCCCAAGCCGTTTCGTGTGAGATCCTTCTTCTCACGGGCAGCACGTATGTTACTCGACAAGCGACGCAGTTCACAGCTGCCGACAATCCAGGCGACATCCTCCTTCACTTCACGAGATGTGCTGTCGGTGGGCTGCTCTGTACTATTGGCAGAGATGCACCGCCATGCATCGTAAGTTAGAACAATATCTGCGTCATCCCTGGGTGCCATTGTCCAGTTAAATACGGGGGCGAGTGAGGGAAATTGTTCATATTCATTGACGGTGTCGCCATAGTAAGTAAAAGGAGTCCTAGCCCAAAACACCCACAACTGAGCCGCCGTGCGTAATCGAGGCAACCCGAGGACATCCAATTGCTCGGCAAGAACAACGACGGCGTCGCTCGTCATCAGATAATGCGTATCTTGAGTTACGTCGCACTTAACGGAGTGTTCGTCGTCAGTGGCACATATGGCACTATCGCGTATCCACCACTGGGCAAATCCAGTTTTGTTCCACACTAGGATCCGGGGATGTCCACTATCGCGTTTCCGATCACGCCATGGTACCAAAAGCGCATTGTGCGGCTGCTCTGTCGGCAGCGCAACGTCCTGATGTACCAGAGCAAGATGCCTGTATAATGTCACCGCCGGATAAAGCAAAAGGACGGCGGTCACAAAAACTGCCAAACACGTACATTTCACCCAGTTCTTGATCACATGGTTTGCGACATGACGAGTACGCTGGGACAAGTCGATGAGCACTGTCCAGCTGTCCGCTGATTCTGGTGAGCCCTGCCGCTGTGATGAGGCTTCCTCAGCTGGTGTTTCGTTGTCCTCAAGTGGTATGTCTTCCATGTGTGTCAGCTCCTGAGAATCCTCTGAACCACTCGGGCTATCATTCACGCTTCCCAACGATTCTACATCATGCACAATGATCGGGGAAATGCATCTGCCGTCCGCCCTTTCATTAGTTTCAGAGGCGTCTTTTCGAGGTAACATCGACTGGTCATATGCAATCGCTTCCACCATGGCTAAGAACGTTGGCAGGAGATTCGTTCAGTAGATGACATGAACCGCGAAACTTCTGTGTCCATCCCTGCTCGTACTATAAGAAGACCCGAGACTAAAGAAAACTTGGCACGTGCTCTCAAAGAACGAATAAAGAAGAGCCGAACCGTTACAACGTAAAAAAAAATTAACTCTCGCCGGTGGGCTATCGTTATTCGCACTATCTGCAAGCGTCATTGCAGCAGGTCACCTCGAAATGACTAAAATTTGCTCTCACGTGCATTGTCAGCAGATAATAAGTGATGTCTCAGCCACATTGTCTATCACATCTGCTAAACTTACGCGCTATCAAAGGGCGCTAATAAGTCACCCGAGCAAGATGTAGTTTTTACATAAAGGGCGTTGCTTGCTCCAAGTGTCCCGCACCGCCATATTTGCAGCGTCTTGTTCTCACGGCAATATTCTGATCGGTGATTTGGAATCAATAAAATTCATGGTAAACCCGCAGCGTTGCGCACAGGAATGCGGCCGCTAGTTGACAGTGGTACGCTAAAGCCATAATCAGCCATCTCTCTAGTACAAAATTGACGCGACTGAGGTTAAATACTGCATGCTATACGACCTGTATTAGTGACGTGCATCAATACTTTTTATTCAGCAGCTACGCGACGAATAAAATCCGATTGCTACGACCACCGGTTTCAGTTCGCTGCGTTGAAAAAGTGGTTGGGATGCTGGGCTGCTGACCTGAGGGTTGCGGTTCGATCGCGGCCGCATTTCAGTGGAGGTGAAACGCGACAAGTCAGTGTACTGTGTGATATCAGTGCACGTTAAAAAATGGTCGAAATTTTAGCGGGCCTTCACAACGGCATCATGGCTTTCAGACGTGGGACACCTGATATTGTAATTGTGAACGCCACTTCCAGAAATCAAGTTGTCACCGTGCTACAAAAGAGAACAAGAACGCTATGACGACTATTTCGTTTCATACACGTGTCTCTAGACACGAGAACCAATTAGATGCTCTCGCTCTTTGTACAACTGTGTCATATAAGAATGAAGTAGTGTGTTGTCTTCGCTGCAAACCAATAAAATAATGGTGGTCGCGTTTGCGATAGCCATCACAAGGGCGCTGCGATTTAACGGTCCGCGAAATTTAAATTCGCAGTGCAATGCTTCCTTCGATTCTCGAGTAGATTAGCCACATAACAAGTTTACAACAAATCATGGCCTCAAGATTGAAACATTTCAACATACTTGAGTGCATTACCGCCGTAAACAAGGCTGATTTTGAGTTATGTGAGCTTGCACAATTCTTTTCTCAGATCATTGACCCGGATCGTCTTCATCGCTAATGACTTCAGGGCCGATTACAGACATAAAATAGCACACCGATATTCCTTCCATGCATGCATATGTAAGCCGGCTTAGCTACAACACTAACTTAATTCATTCGATGAAACAAACGTAGGAGTCTGGAAGTAATATTGTTTGTTTATTTGCTGAGGTATAACGTCCCAAAACAACCACAACATGACGAGAGACGCCACAGTGTAGGCCTGCGGAAATTTCAACCACCTGCGGTTCTTCAACGTGCCCCTAAATATAAGCACGCGGGTCTCAGACATTCTCGCCTCCAGAAGCTCCGCAACCGGAGAGGGGGAGGGGAGCAGTGGCGTCTGTCGCACACACAGGTTCGAAACAACGGGGGGCATGCCTTCCCCCCTACTAACAGCTCCTATGAACTTCCCCCTCCCCTCCTTTTGTCGCCTTAGCAAAAACACAAAAACAGAGGTATTACCGTATTACCACGCCTATATATATATATATATATATATATATATATATATATATATATATATATATATATATATATATATATATATATAAATATATATATATATATATATATATATAGGCGTGGTAATATATAAATATATACATAAGGAAAGAAGTGTATACTTAAGGGCCCATATTCCTGTGTTTTGATATTACGACACAATAATACTATATTGAGATCTAGAAGACAATATTGCCAAGAAAAGTATAGGGGAACTTATCAGACCGAATGCTAATGTAAAAGTGAAGAAATAAAAGTGGGTGAAAAGATAACTTCCCGTGGGCAGGAACCGAACCTGCGACCTTCGAATAACGCGTTCAATGCTCTACCAACTAAGCTACCACGGTGGCCATCCTTCCAGCCAGTTTTTCCGTGTTTGACACGGAAAAACGGGCCCTTAAGTATACACTTCTTTTCTTAATTTATTAACGAAGGTCTCGTGCTGGCAGACTTGGTTCCTTTAGGTTGTATACGAGGGAGTAATGGTTAGCTACCAGCTCATAATAAGTTCACGTGCTACGTGACACCGAACAGGCTCATAAAGGGTGTGCCATAATCGCCGCTATGGTTATTGGAGGCGCTGACTGACTCTCATATGCAGTTCGGGCTGTCAAGGTGGATGTTTTTTTGAGCGCTCCGGATCGACTGTGAAGATAAGTGTTTTTGCATGTTTTAAGCTTGTCTTTATAATTATAAGGCAGCGATTGAAATGTTTGTAGCACTTATTTTATGGTACGGCTTTTTCGGGGGCCAGTCACCAGGTATTTATTAGTTAGTTCGGGTGTGTGTGTTTGAATTTTTTTGTTGTTGTTTTTTTTCTTTTGCCACCCCGTGGGGGAAGTGCGCGTACATTGAACACGCAAATTTTTGTAGTAGAGTTTAGACTTTCTTTTTTTCGTAGTGCAGGGCTCGAGTTTAGTAATTATCGAGTATAGGGAAAATTGGTGTCATGGTGGCATGGTGAAAAAGACTGTAAAGTGTTCAGGATGTGGAGTGGGTTTGAAAGTGGACCCAAGCGTAGAAGCGGATGGAGAAGAGGCTGACGCGAAGTGTAGGCAATGCGAAGTCGAGGAAAAAATGAAGAAAATGATGGTTGCCCAGAGTGAACTGCTGATGAGAATCGCCGAGCTCGAGACTGCGTTGGCGTCTGAGCAAGAGAAAACGAGGGCAATGGGAGAAAGACTGAAGTCCGCCGAGGAAGTGCTAGCGAAGCTGAACAAAGCAGTGACCTGCCGAGAGAACAGTAGGGAACCGGCAAACAGAACGGGGGAGAAGGAAAAGCAAGCAAGTTTGGAAAAAACAGGTTTAGCCTGTTCAACTGTCGCAAGGCCCAGCTTCAGCGAGGTAGTGGTGGGGCAGGGAGGGAACAAAGCAGCCGGCGTCACAGGTGCAAGTAGTTCCCACGTGCAGAACGCTCCAGCTGAAAAGTCACAGCATGTGATAATCGCCGGAGACTCGAATTTAAATCGATGCACAGAAGCCATCAAAGAGAGGGTAAGAGGTGACAGGAGGGTTGCAGTAGGGGCGTTCCCAGGACGCAAGCTGGAAGCAGTAATGAGGCAAGTGAGCGCAAAGCTCAAAACGACAGCTGATAGATGAAACCTCGTGATAATTTCAGGCGGTTTAAACGATATCCTAAATGAAGATGCAGCAGGACTAGCAGCCACACTGGCGAAAGGCGTCGATGACATGCGCGCCACTTCTCCTAAGGTACAGGTAGTGATATGCACGATGCCGGAGGTACCGGTGCGTGATAGCAACCTGCAAAGAGCGGTGGTCAACGCAAATCAAGAGATATGGCGGATGAGTCGAGAGAAAGACTTTGAGGTGGTGGAAATAAACAGAGAGGTGCATAGGGGGGGGGGGGGGTTTCAACGAGACAGAATTCACTTCGATGGGCGGCTAGGTCATGAGGTGGGTTGGCGACTTGCAGGACGCGCAGTAGCTTTTTTGGAAGGCAAGCGAGCCCTTCGGGGTGCAGGATAGCTAGTAACGAGGAAAACAACCAGGGAGACTCTTCGATAGGTGGTATGGACAGATACGATTCCAAAGTGGCACCAATATCTAAGATAGGTAGAGCCCGGGGCATAAATAGACGTAGCCACGAGCGCCGAGCCAATTCAGTCATAGGTTATATTAACATGCAGGGTGGTAGGAACAGGCTGAAGTGGGAAGAGATAGAAGAACAGCTAAGGGAAGAGAAGCCGATGGTATACGGTTTTGTAGAAACACATCTCAGGAACATGGAACAACCTCCGAACAATCCGGACTACGCGTGGGAATATTGTAATAGAACAGAAGGCAGCAGAAAGGGGGGTGGTATTGGGGCATTCATTCATAAAAGTACAGACTGGCAAAGGGTCAAGCAGGAGTGCGAGGAACAATTATGGCTAAAAGGGAAAGTGGCAGGTCAAATGACACCCTTGCTTTCGTGTACTTGTGGACGGGAGCAAAGGCCAGAGAGGAAAACCAGACAATGGTAGAGTGTATATCAAAGGACATTCAGGAGTTAGGAAGAGAGTGCGAGATAATTATACTAGGAGACATGAATGCGCACATAGAAGATATAGATGGGTATACCAACCCGACAGGCAAAATGATCATGGATATGTGTGAAAGGCTTGATTTGATCATTTGCAACAGTACCGAGAAGTGTGAAGGACAAATAACATGGGAGGTAGGAAGGCTTCAGTCGACGATAGATTATGCACTGATGTCACATAGGATATATGATAAGCTCAGGGGAAAGCACATAGATGAAGGTGGCTCCAGAAGTCTGGTTAGCGATCACAAACGTATCAAGCTAAGTTTTAGAAGAGCAGTGAAAGTGGGAAGGAGACAAGATGAGCAACTACAGGAAAATTTTTATCCAGAAAGGCATATTGAAATAGCTACTAAACCAATTGAGAAAGTAATCACGGAGGATAATAAGACAGTGTTGACATACACGAATCTAATTAGACTCTTTGAGCTAGAGCTCGCTAAGACGCGTGACAAGCCACCCCGGAAAAGAAGACACAAACCAAAAAGTTGGTGGGATGAGGAAGTTAAGAGAGCCATATCAAAACGTCAGGAAGCCTCTAGGGAACACAGACATGCTAAGCAGCGGGGTGAACCGACAGAAAATGTTGAAAGAAAATGGGCAACCTTTCTAAGCGGTAGAAGGGATGCATCCCGTCTGATCAATGAAAAGATTAGAAGGAAGGGAGCTCAGTGGCTGGCAGAAGTACATAAAAAAGATAAAAAGGCAGCTGCGAAATTTTGGAACCATCTCAACTCCCTAAGAAGTGAGACGAGCATAGAGCAGAGTTTTATACCTGCAGCCCAAGGTGCTAGGCTAGAAGGGGACGAAGCTATTGAATATATAAGAACAAGGGTGACAGAAAAATTTCAACAAAGAAGTACTTTACGCACCACAATAGACAAGGACGAATCAAGTGGTGCAATGGCTTCATTTTCACAACAAGAGTGAGAAAGGGCTGAGAAAAGGGTTCCTAGTAGTAGATCAACAGGCCCAGATGGCATTCATATTAGGCTGATAAAGACATTAGGTCCGAAGACTAAGCAGGCTTTGAGAGAGGCAGTGAGCACAATAATAATCGATGGTGAAGTTCCCTATGTGTGGAAACTTAGCAGGATGGGCATGATCTATAAAAGAAAGGGGGACAAAGCTGACATAAACAACTACCGGCCTATAACAGTGACATCAGTGGTCTACAAGCTGGCGATTCAGAATATAAAGGAAAGACTGCAGGCGTGGATAGAAGATGAGGGGGTGCTGGGTGAACTGCAGAATGGGTTTCGGAAATACAGGAGGTCGGAAGACAATCTGTTCTCACTGACGCAGTGCATCGAAATAGCAGAAAAGGAACACAGGCCCCTGTGGCTAGCATTTTTGGATATCAAGAGAGCGTACGATAGCGTGGTTCAAGAGGAATTGTGGGGAATACTGGACACACTAGGCGTGGAACATGTAGTCACTAATCTTTTAAAGGGTATCTATAAAGGTAACAAGGTAGTTATAAAGTGGGAAAAACAGGTATCCAAGCCTGCAGAGGTAAAACGGCGGCTTAGGCAGGGGTGTCCCCTGTCACCCTTATTATTCATGATGTAGCTACAAGGATTAGAGGCAAAATTAGAGGGAAGTGGACTGGGCTTCAATCTCTCTTTAGTCAAACAAGGAAAACTTATTGATAAGGCACTACCAGCATTAATGTACGCAGATGATATAGTGATAATGGCCAACAACAAGGAATATTTGCAGAGATTGATGGACTTCTGCGGTAATGAGGGAGATAGGTTAGATTTTAGATTAAGTAAGGAAAAATCAGCAGTCATGATTTTCAATGACAACGAAGGTAGTGAGCTTAGAATACAGGAGGTCACGCTAGAGATAACAGATAAATACAAATATCTGGGCGTATGGATAAGCAATGGGACAGAGTATCTGAGGGAACACGAAATATACGTGACGACTAAAGGTAACAGGAATGCAGCAGTGATGAAAAATAGCGCACTGTGGAATTACAATAGGTATGATGTTGTGAGAGGAATATGGAAAGGGGTCATGGTTCCTGGGCTGACGTTCGGCAATGCCGTCTTGTGCATGAGATCAGAAGTTCAAGCAAGAGTAGAAATTAAGCAACGTGGAATAGGTAGGCTTGCTTTAGGAGCTCACGGGAATACACCAAATCAGGGAGTACAAGGTGATATGGGATGGACATCATTCGAGAGCAGGGAAGCTAGCAGCAAGATAAAATTTGAGAAGCGATTGAGAGAAATGGGGGAAGAGCGTTGAGCTAGGAAGGTTTTCAGCTACTTGTACATGAAGAATGTCAATACAAAATGGAGGAAGCGAACCAGGAAGTTGACTGGTAAATACTTAGAAAACAGCAGGTGGTCCAACCAAAAAGAACTATCGGTTAAGAAGAAAGTGAAGGAAACGGAGACTGACATGTGGAGAATGGGCATGATTAAGAAGTCCGCACTAGAGATCTATCGAACTTTTAAGCAGGAAATTGCCAAGGAAAGGATCTATGATAATACTCGAGGTAGTTCTCTACTGTTTGAGGCCACGACGGGAGTACTGCGAACCAAGACATATCGGGCCAAATACGAAGGGGTAGACACAGTATGCAGTGCGTGTGGAGAGGAAGAAGAAACTGCCGAACACTTGATAATGTTCTGTAAAGGGCTTCACCCTATAGTTCAGGATGATGGCGCAGAGTTTTTCAAAGCACTTGGGTTTAGGGACCGGGAGGGCAAAATAGACTTTAAGCGGGTAGACTTAACTAGAAGGAGGTTATCTGATTGGTGGCTAAAGTCGAGGCACGAGTGACAATTAAACCCTCCACTGCGAAGTACGAATCCTCAGCTTCATTATTTAAAGGGGAAAAAAGATAAATGTAATGGTTAGTTCACTAAGTATTACGGCAAGGTGGCGTTAGCCGCCGCCCGATCTAAAGGGTACAGCCACATCCATCCATCCATCCATCCATCCATGTTTAAACCACATATATACCCAATAAACTGGCTTGAGGGATGGCCGCCGTAGTAGCACAGTTGGTAGAGCATCGAACGCGTTATTCAAACGTCTCAGGTTCGGTTCCTGCCAACAACAAGTTATCTTTTCACCCACTTTTCTTTCTTGACACACACACACACACACACACACACACACACACACACACACACACACACACACACACACACACATATATATATATATATATATATATATATATATATATATATATATATATATATATATATATATATATGTATATATATATATATATATATATATATATATATATATATATATATATATATATATATATATATATATATATATAGGTATGGGATATGGCACAACGGGAGCGTTGTCAACAAGGATAAATATATTTATTTCCCAACAGTTTCGGGAGGGGTCCTCCCTTCATCAGGGGATGAGTTATACTGACATGAGCTTCCAAACTTCGTTGCTGGCGCGTCCCTCTCGCCTTGAAAGACGTTTGCGAGAGTTCTCTCACTCTCTCTCTCTCTTTCTATATATATATATATATATATATATATATATATATATATATATATATATATATATATATATATATCTGCAGCCCTTCACTACGGCGTCTCTCATAATCACATGCTGGTTTTGGGACGTTAAACTCCACATATCAGTCAGATTTCGGGCCAACAATCCTGCAATGCATTTTGCGGCCACGCTAACACAAATGATAATTGATGTGAAGCTCGTTATTTCCGATTTCATGGTGCCCGAATGCCGAATTATAAAAAGTCAAAAAACAATACAAAATTTCTTTTGCAGCAATACAATTTTCTTTGCTGGATGAATACATAAGCCCTCAACTCATTTCGCACAAATGTGACGCAAAAGCCGTTTTCGTCATCCTTTGAATGCGCTCACTGTTCTATTGCGGCATAAGGCACATTGTCTTAGTAAGTTTGAGATGTCCTCTGCAACCACACTTAATCAAGCATTTTTTAGGCTGTAAAATGGCCGTGAACTATATTCGTTCGTCCTCATCATTGCACAATACTGTGCATTGCTGAGTCAACCAGGTTTCTCCAACTCCGGCCAACGCTTTCAGTAGTTTCGTTTGCACTATGCTTGCTCTCTGTATTTCAGGCTGACCGGTTGTGCCCCCGCCATCTCCGCCGACAGCGCAGCTCTGGCCGACTGTGCTCGCCGTACGCCATCTCCTGACGCTGTCAAGAGCTCTCGCCGAGTGGTGCCCCGTCCTCGGACTCCTGCGACCATGTCCACCTTTTGTATGGCCTCCTTTCTTCCGCCATTTTCTGTAGTTCGCTGTCCCTGCGTCTCGCTCTTTCCTTCTTCTCTCCATCTATCTCTTTACCTTTTAATCCTATTCTTTTAATCCCTCCTTACCCCCACCCCTCGTGAGCTACTGTTGAGGTGTCCTCCCCCTGAGAGACAGTTACGCGGCTCGCTTTTGTCTTCGTTTCATTTAATATCACTGAGAATCATGCGTGGTGGCTGCGCAGTTCCGAAAGCACGCTGGCGTATTGAGTGAACCAACGCCGTTTCTGCTCTTCAGCGTCGCTTCGCGCTGTGCTTGCTACGAGGATCATCTTCATTAACCGGGTTGCGGTGAAACGTGACCAAATCAACCAGAGATTGATGCTATCAAAAACTGGGGCTCTTCAATTTTCAATTTCGGGATACCCTCTGGCTGCAAGAGCCAGAACGAGCGCTCTCGCTTTTCTCAAGTTGCTACCCCTTTCTCCACTTTCTCCTCGCGGGGCACATCTGGTTGTTGTTCATTTTTCTCGGGAGCAATACGGTAGGTTGGGCCAGTTGGTGGGGATTCATTGTAAACTTGTTTACAGCGCAACACCAGAAACATAGACAAGGACGGGTTGGGCGGTTCTGGCTACCCGCGGGGAGCCTGAGAGTCACCAGAAGCGTTCAGGACAATTCTATTGTTTAAGCTCTCAAGAAGGTTCTGGGCAGGTTTTTGGTTAGCAGACGCCGAAAGGATAGGATACGCGCTCACCGTCATCTTTGTGAGGACTCAACGGATTGCAATGCAGGCGCTTAGGAACTGTGCCTTCGCTTGTCATTGCGCGTGGCGCTTTTTCTAAACCCTGTTGCGCCGTGCGAGATAGGGTGGTTACGAGTGGCGGCGAGCATGTGAAGTATACTGCTTATGGCTTTTGTTATGTTTCCCACGAAGCATCCTTCCGTGAACAACTCGGCGAACTGTTGCCAGCTAAGCTAACTGCGTCATCCACATGCCTCAAAAGTTATGTGCACATCATGCGCACGCATGTACACAACTTTGGAGTATTTTTTTTTCGTAGTAGTCGCTTGTGCACAAGCGACCATGGTGCCGTGCCTCCTTTCTGCGCACTTAGCGAACAGGATTGTGGTCAAATCAGCTCGCTCCTTCGTGTGCTTCCATGCGTGAAAAAATTGACTGCTCGATCTTCGATAGGGATAGAAGGCCCCGATTGAATGGTTGTTTTTAAGCGTGTGATGCTTTTTGATTGCAAACGGCCTGCGAGCACGCTTCCATCTACGGGCCACCAAATGTTATGTGTTATTCTGTTACGCTACGATACGTTCTTTCGCTGCCTAGTTTATTGTCGGATTTTTTTTCTCACCAGTAATAATTCCATGCAGTATGTACGGTTACGACCTAATAGCTCGAACGAAAGCCGAGATACATGACATTTTGAAAGTTCCACTTAGGACTGCAAAAAAGGCCCAGGCAACTGCTGAAACGAGTCGAAAATGCGTCATGCAGAAGTTCATTTTCCATACGACGTACGCTCGTTATACTTGTACCGATACCATCAAATGTCTGAAGATTAGACAAAAACGCATGTTGGTCAACGCGTCCTTGCGACGTATAGAGCGCGATAGCTCAGTGGGTATCCTCGAGCTATTTTCGGCATACCATCACTTTCGCGAGATTTCGCATCATATTGTGCAGTGACTGTCACACGTACTAAGAAGACGTGAGCTTGTTAAGCCGTCAGCGGCGCGGCAGCTCACCTTGCATCGTTCTCGAGGTGCCGTGCACCAGCTGTTTGTTTTGCTCGCGGATGGGCCGAGTTGCGAGTGAGTTTGCATGCGAGGGTACGAAGACGTACCTCAAATGCATACACTTGAGGATATTATTTCAGCTCTTCGGCAAACTTAGCCACGTATTTTTAAGCACATCGACAATGCAGAAAAAGTGACTTACACATGGCGCAGCGTTTCGTTGGCTGCCATGATGATAGCAAATTTCCCGCTGCCCCAGCTTTCTAATTTGCAGTTTTTGAGCACCTACAGGTTATCTCGTGTTCCCCACACACGTGACCACGATGCTCTTTCCTGTCCTGACCGAAAATAGTTTACTGACCCCCTGGCTAGCTCTGGCTCCCAAAGGTCTGAAAATATATGATTCCCAGCACGCATACATGAGCTGTACAGGACCATAAAACGCATCCGAAGCATTCGATTTTCCGAACTGTCTAAGATCAAACTAGCGAGTTTCTACGCTATAAGTTTATTCATTAAAAGAGTACTGGCACAAAAAATTGTAGCCGAGATAAAAAGCAAGATCAATTACTGCTAACGCGCGTACACTATGCGGAAAATATCAGTCGGCGGACATACCTTTGAAGGTATTTTACGAAATTTTGAAGTTTGCGTGCGTAATCGACGTACTTCGACGTATGTAAAACTAAAACTATTCCGAATAAATTTTTATTGAACTTTTGGTTTTCGTTGTTTGCCCTCTACCTCTCTCATACTCGCGCTTCAAGTGTACGGCGTGCGTTCATGTCTGTGGCAATATGTTTACCTTGCTACGAAATAGCTTCACCTGGCCACCATTTCTCCCTCATCCCCGCAGTCAATCCGAATAAAACAGAAACCTCTGAAAGAAGAAGCCCACTCTGTGGAAAGCCCCGTAAAACCGCACAGATTCGGCGGACCATGCTTGAGTTACCACAGCTACGACGATGGTGAAAACAATTATCAGCGTTAGATTATCAGCTGTTCAGTACGGGTGCGGTAAAGCACAGTGCGATTTTTTATCCGAGTCGTGATAACAGATACCAGCAGCATGGGCTGAAATCTGAGTGCTCCGTACTCCCACAGGTTAAGAATAATGCAGCAATACCAGTATTACACCACCAGTACATCTTGCTATCATCACTTAAGACACGTTGAACTCGACATGCATGATGCATCCCACAATGGCCGAGATTGCGATTTCATTCTTTACTATCATGTCGTGGCGCTTCACTTCCATCGTTTATCAAACGCTTAAAAGAAACTGTGTGCATGGTTCCTCGTTGCCATAACAAGAGTTCTTTAGGCGGGTGAGTGATACGTCCTTCATTTTAAACCGCTGTAACACACATCTAAGTGACCATAGGTGTAGTTATGTCGCAGAGCCCTTCAGGCGCCGTTTAACGACCATTCATTTTGAAATATGTAAGTTATAACATCTCGTGTGAAACAGTCAGGCCATTTCACTCGGCGATCATTCTATATATTAGCTGGCATAAAACTGTGTGTTCTTTGCCAATGTCTTGATCTGTGTGGTTTCGCAGGACTTTCCATAAAGCGGAAGCATGGAAGCTGTGATGCAACACTCTGCGATTCCCATGATGCGTTTACGACGCAGCTCATCGCCGAGTGGCAGCACTGCCTCTGAAGTCCACAGTGGCCGTCACTCGTGGCGCTCCAGCAAAAGTATTTTCATCGCCAGTGCTGTTCTAACACTGATGATCGTCGTCGCCATCGTCATAGCTGTGGTAACTCAAGCATGGTCCGCCAAAACATCGGCGTCAATTCCAACGTCAGCGTGGTTGCCATGGACCGAACGCGTCAATGACTCAAGACTTCCGCGGATCTTGTTATGGGAATCAGCGGCAGCGCCGGAAATCTTGGGCGCCAATACATCTCAAGCGGTAATTCATTTAAAAAGCTCGGGAACACTTCACTGCATCTTGGGTTCGACTGAAGATAATGTCTGTGCAGTGACCACGCAGCACCGTCGTGCACAAGAAAGCGACGCGTTGTTGTTTCACGGAGAAAACATAACGGCATCGCTACTGCCCACATTTCGCAGTCCTGGACAGCTGTGGGTGTTTTGGGCCACCACCCACTTTCCGCCAGCGTTATCTTACGACAACCTCTCGAAGATTTCCGGCCTCTTCAACTGGACCATGGGACGCAGGGACGATGCGGATGTCACCATTCCCTACAAGACATGGCGTTGTGGCGGTCGCGGCCAAGTCAACCGCAGTCGGGAAAAGCAAGAGGTGAATACGCAGAAGTGGCAATACAGAAAGGATGCAGCATGGATTACTGGCTATTGCGAACGCAAGACATTATTTAAGGTTTCGGACAGTCTCAAGGCTCAGAGTATCGGAAATCGGGAAAGCAATGGTGCCATCCGAGTTCACTCATTTCCAGCTTGCGGCATCAGCCATTGTGGCTCAAGACGGGAATGTGTCAGGTATATAGCACAGCATTATCATTTCATCATTGTCTCCGGCATCCCAGAGTGTTTCCAGAGTGCCGCCGATCTGGTTTACGACGCCTTCGAACACAATGTGGTGCCCGTGGTTCTCCAGGCCAAGTCGTGGAATAAATTTCCTCGAAAGTCCATAATCAGCTCTTCAACGATGCGCAATCCTGGTGAACTGGCGGCGTATCTCAGGACTCTCATCGACAATCCGAAACTATACAACCAGTACTTTGCTTGGAAGAATACGTGCAAAGTGGCAGAGCCCAGAAGTGATAGTCTGTGCCATCTATGCCGAGCACTTCACGGGAAGCCGTTTCGCGGCCGTCATTCTAATGTTCTGGACTGGTGGAGACAGCCAAGAAACTGCACTCACGCTCTTTCTCCCATTCTCAAGACATCGTTGTTTGTGCATGATGAGTGAAACGACCTTAACACTTCGGTGCCAACGGATGTCAGTTAGCGACAGCGTGTGCAACGATGATTCAAGGGCCTGACAACACTTGCGTAAAACTTTTGAAGTGGCAGCTGTGACGAAAAAGTGATTTTATTATTTGTGGAAGCAGACATGTAACTTTGACAAATAAATTGCTTACCATAGCCTACTGGAATTGATGTTGTCCCCTGAACCTGCTCTTACCAAGGCCTTTCAGGAACGGGGGTAACACCTCAAAAGGATGGACGGTTGCATGAGTAGGTACTGACAAATGAATTTTAATTGAAAACATGAAGAAAATTGAGGAAGAAGAAACGCGAAAAACGCGCGCACATGCTCAACCAGACAACTCCCATATTTCCACGTTAAAAGAAGAAATCTCTGCTTCGTGTAATGCCGTGGAGGGCTTGGTGACACAAGTATCTCAGGCTTTTAACGTAGCTCAAGATCAGCCCGTTCTTTGTGCCACGCAATGACAGTTCCTGGGAAATCCCGGCAACTATTACATTCGCAACACTGTAAAGACGAGTTATATCGAGGTTGTCTTTTTATAGATAATCGGCAATCCTTACACTTTCTGTGTAAACAGTGGCCGGTCTGGCCGTCTTTGCTGTTGCCACAAAAAAGAGGGACGGAGTTTATCGCTCCCTTACCTCAGTCTGATAGGGCGCCCTTGTGCTTGACCTTGCGCTGAAACAACTTTCGTGCAGGGCCTTCTATCTTTTTGTCAACAACACCACATAATCTGCATAACTTATTCTTCGCAAAAGCCGCCGTTTTCAGAGGGGCATGAGCACTCTTCCGGATGGCATGCCGGCAGAACAGCGCGAAAATTCTTTGAATTGGTTTTCTCTTTGACCTTAGTTCTTCCCATACCCCTAAGTGTGTCTCACGCACCCTTCGTCGCCAACTCCAACATTTCGCACTTCGTGAAGGCTTGCTGTATTGTCGCACTTACCTGACTGGTGGCCTGAGATGGCTACTTCTGATCCCCCGTCATTTGCGTGCGGACATTTGCAGCGCCTTCCATTACGGCGCTCAGTGCGGACACGCTGGCACAACCAAGACGTACTGGCACCTTCGGTTGGGGTACTACTGGCGAGGCATATATCAATACGTTTGCAGGTACTTTCAGTCGTTCCCCGCGTGTCTACGTCGCAGGTTTCCTGCTCACAGCACCGCTGGTCCTCTACAGCCATTGCCCTACCCTGCCCGACCATTCCACCGTGTAGGAGTCGATCTCCTCGGTCCACTCCCGTTCACTATTGACGGCAACCGCTAGGTAAAAGTCGTCATCGACCACTTCGCGCAGTATGCATAAACATCTGCTTCACCAGCAGACACCGCAAAAGATGTCATGTGGTTCCTTCTTCGTCATTTCATTCCGCGCCATGGGGCCCCACGTGAAGTACTCAGCGACCGTGGCCGCGTGTTACTCTCAAGTGCCATCGAGGTTCTGCTCAAAAAATGCCGCAGTGTACACTGCACCGTTTCCGCATACTATCTTTAAACTAACGGCATGACGAAACTCTTCCATCGTACGTTTGCCGACATGCTGGTGATGTACACGTAGGAAGCCGACATTAACTGGGATTGCATACTCCCTTTCGTCACCTACACTCACAGCTCTGCGTCCAACACTACAACTGGCTTTTCTCCCTTCTTTCTCCTGTATGGACGTGAACCTTCGTGTTTCATTGACACCATTTTGATTGATTGATGATTTTTATATGGGTGGTTTAACACCCCAAAATCACCGTATGGTTATGAGAAACGCTCTAGTGGAGGGCTCAGGAAATTTTGACTACCTGGGGTTCTTTAACGTTCACCTAAATCATAGCACATGGGCCCACGGAATTTTCGCCTCCATTGAAAATGTAGCCGCCGCCGCTCGGATTAATCCCGTGACCAGCGTGACTTGCGAGTCAGCAGCCGAATACATTAGCCACTAGACCACCACGGTGGGCGGGCACCATTCTGCCCTACCAACTGACTGCAAGTCCATCTTTCAAGCTGCTGCTTATGCCGAAAAATACCGTAAGCTGGCGTGCTCGTTCACCACGCAAGACCAGTCGCGCTCAAAAATCCGCCATGACGCATCTGTGTCTCATGCCCATTATTCCCTCGGAACGCTTGTTTGCATCTGGGTCCCGTCCACAACTACCGGTCTTTCCACCAAGCTTTTGTCACGGTAACAAGGGCCTAATCGAATACTGCAGCAGACATCTCCCGTAAACTATACGTCGTCGAGCCTGTCAAAAGATCACCCGATCATCGCTGCCGAAGCCACGAAACCGTCCACGTCACGTGACTTAAACTCTGCTACGAACCACCTGAAGCATCTTTTCCCCAAGTCGCAAGCATTGCTTCTCTTTGTGCGGGGAGAACTCGTAGCGCTGCACATCGGTGCCAGCTCTGTGCGAACGAGAGCAAAGAGGACGACCTTCGTATGTCGCGTACTCGGCCTCCTGTTTGCTGTGCGGTGCTCGAGTCCTATCAGCTCTAGAAGGGTGGCTTGCAGTTTAGCGGAGACTCCAAAATTTGAATGAATCCGTAATCATTCCACATTTTCGCGACAGAATGGAATGGGAATGAAATGAAAACAATGCTTCGAAGAATGAAATGAGAATAGAATTAAGGGTATTTTGCATGAAATTCAATCGGGGTAGAATTACGCCTTTTTTCGAAAATAGAGCACATGTTCGTCTGCACGCTGCTTTTCAAAATGTATACATTAGTAAGCCACAACCTCGAATTTAACCATGCGCCTACTATCATTCTGTCTTTCTATAGACTGTTGCGACAAAGTTTGTCTCTATTATTCACGTAACCGTGGTTATATGTCGTTTGTATGCGTTGCGCAGAACTACGGTGGCGGCATACTTTTCCTTACGCATTGAAGCTTGTTTCCCTCAGTGCCACCCCAGCCCCCTTTCACTTTGCTGTTTCACCTTTCACTTCGATGTTTTTTTTTTTTTGTGGCCGTAGGCGACTCAGATGCACATTCGAAAAGGCGCTTCTTTAAGTTGTGACAAGTTCTGGCGCTCATACAAGCTTTCGTGTACCTGCTTGCCCGACGTCGCACCTCATACATCTCCCCCCTACCTGCCCTTTTACATTATTGGTTCACCTTTCGTTAGCAAGAGCAGCGCCTCCTCTATTTTTTTCACTGCCCGCATGATCCCTCTCTTCAGACCGTCGAGCGCACACTCCGGCTCCAATCGCCGCTACCGCATAGTGGCGCTGCGCGAGTAGACTACGGGATGCTGGCGCGGGATATGGCCGCGCGTATTAGAAAGGTCGTGTTTTCATGTGAGTTAGTTTGCATTCGTGCTTCTCGCCGGCTTTCATGGATGCAGGGTGGATGAAAAGTAACACGATTATAGAGGCGCCCTGTTTTCACCGGGCTCTGACCACCGTGGCGAGAAAAAGATGCTATATGGTGTTTGTCAAATGTATGACAACGTCTTTTTATTATCCAGGTACAACGCTTATCAATAATTGCGAAACTGAAAACGTGGTAGCTACAGCATGTCTGCGTTTCTTTGCATGTCCACTGCACATATTCCTGAAGCAGTCTGTCAGGCCGTGATGCCGGTTCGATAGTCGCACTCGAATTTTACACCAGTTGAGTTCTACAGCCTTCGCGCTTTGGTTTCTTTCAGGCTATTGTGACTTATTATTCGCATGCCTCAGTATATAATACTGTTGTTTACCACAGTGCATATCTGACAGAAAGAAATCAGATTGTCTTCTTTTATTGCTTATTGGTGGTCATAAAAGAAGTCACAGGAATTCACCTGAGATGACTGAAAAGCAAGAAATGTCTTCGCTTTCTTCCCATTTAATGCATTGAATGTTTCCTACTCCCTCCGGGATGTTTCTGTGCCCAACGTGGTTTTCTTACTGCCTCGAGAATTGGACACAAAACTAGCTGTCTGCCCCTCATCTGGTTAGGCACCACCCTCGTGATCGGCTGATTTCAACCATGCGAAGTGACATTAAGATGCCGTAAAGATATGTGGCCTTCTGATACGTCACAAAATTTTATTTTCTGTGATCTCATAAGGTGACGTCTCCACATATTGACGATTTCTTGCGTCACTCGTACTGACGCCACCAACGCGAGGAGTCACTGGACGCCGCCGGCGATCATTTTCGCTATTGATAAAGCATTTCGCTTTGTTAACGCATGCGCACCTACTATTTCTTGACAATATAGTGATGACGGGCGGAGTTACTCAATTTTTGGAGTAGGACAATCGCTGATGTGCTCACACACGATGACACAATGAAATTAATTGAGAGTGCTTCGTAGATGTACCGGGCGTTGGTATCATGATATCTGTGCAATATATTGTGATAAGTTTGGATAACAGGCTCAAGTTTATGCCCTTCTAATAATGCTTAGTCTTCTTAAACACTACTTTGAAGCATTGAAATGTGCCTTGTCTTCATTTTAGCGTTAACATATTTAGGCTTCAACATTAATAATTATTCGTTCAAACATGCTGACCATGCAAGTATTCTAGGTATCGGGATAACTGTGCCAACGGAGTTAGTACAGGCTGGATGTATACTGCATGAGATACCTCTCGACGTTGGTAACGTGATTAGAGCACTTTTCCAGTTTTTAATGACATCAGCCTCATGAGGCGTTCATTCTCAAAGCCATAAAACTCTCAAGACTGCCTTTCCTGCGCTGAGAAATTCCACTAATAGAATTTAACTGTCTGGCCGTTCCCGGCATGGGAATAGTCGAGGTTGTTTCATTCGAAGATTTGAAAAGAACGAATGATTGGAAGTCCTAATTCCCCAGAATGGAATTGGAATGGGAAAGAGACACCCGTTCTACATCCCTCTTGGGTTGATGAAATACACCTGCACCTGAATGTCCGAAAATGCGCTGTACTGCTAATAAATACTCCATTCATATTTCGCTCTGTTATCAACCAGAGAATATTCCGCAAGTGTTTAGAGCGAAACGAAATACCTTGGTGTGTTGTACGACCACTCTATGTCTTGAAAGGCACACATTGAATACATTATTTTATTTATTTAGTGAATACTGCCGACTTCTATGCGAAGTCGTAGGAAGGAGTGGGTGACAGATACACTTGATTGGACATTTTCCAGGGCAAGAAAACAACAGTAGCTTAAACAGAAAAAATATGTCGGAGGGAATATAGAAGAAAAACAGGGGGAACACCCTTTAATGCATAGTATCAAAGGGTGTTCGGGTGGGTGGTTTTTTACGCATGTGTAGTCGAAGTCTATTTTTCATGCGAAGGCAAATGCTTTTTGTACAAAAACTGCGTGTATGCTTGGCTGGTCCTTAAATTTGGTGCATACTAAACGCTGGCGCTCTTGTAAACCTTGAGAGGCAAGCATTGCGACTGTTTTTAGGTCTTCCTAATTTTTTAATAATTGAACTATTGCATTTGCATGCTAAACTCCCATTACTTGTTGGGCGTACAATCACTTTTAAAGCTTTATGAATCCGCAGTAAGACATTCCGAAATACTTTTTATCTCGCTGCCTGAGTTGTTCTTTGGAACACACTGGCCGAGATTTCACACGCCTCAAGCTCTACTTATAAAGAGCTTTCTTGACAATTTAAGTGTTCATAATGCAACTTTCCTTCCTGAAGTTTTAATATCGCCCCGTTACACTGTATATAATTCTGAGCGCAAACCGCGTGCCCCGCCGCAGTGGTCTTGTAGCTAAGGTACTCGGCTGCTGACCCACAGGTCGCGGGATCAAATCTCGGCTGCGGTGGCTGCATTTTCGATGGATGCGTAAATGTTGCAGGCCAATGTGCTCATATTTGGGTGCACGTTAAAGAACCCCAGGTGGTCGAAATTTCCGGAGCCCTGCACTACGGCGTCTCTCATATTCATGTGGAGGTTTTGGGAGGTTAAACCCCACATATCAAATCAAATCAATCAATGAGCGCAAACAGCGCCTGCAGTGTTCAGGACACTTCGGGACTGTATAGATCATTTCTTCAGGATTAAGCCAGTTTGACGAACATTACATATTATTCTGGAACCTACGTGGCTGCTTGCGATAATGCTAGAATGTTTGACGGCACATGTATAAATGCTGAAGCGCTTCACCACTTGTCAGTTGATCAACGGCCGAAGTTCTGTTCACCGCTATCAGTGCCAGTGGATATCGTTGTAATCTGGCACCCTTTTCTGGCCACATGGTCGGCCATATAAATGAACACTTTTTTATTTGGACAACTCGTCAATACCTTCGTCAGCATCGTGATCTCATGACATCTCGTGGAGGTGCCTCCCGGCCCATGTACCGAAACCACCCTACAGCCATGAGCCAAACCCACAACGCCAAGGGGACATCGACGCCAACGCTGGGCAGCGAGTCTACTGTCGCCAGCAAGTCTACTGTCGCCAGAGGATGGTCCTGTACCTGAAAACACCAGGCTAACCAAGACTACGATGCCGACCATGGCGGCAATGACAGCTCCTGTGCCGTTTGCATCAATCCTGCTCCGCTAACCGAAAGCCGCCAATTTTCCGTTGTTCACCCCTCGAAGACCCAGAAAGCTGGCTTGAAAGGTTCGATGAAGTCGCCCTGTTCAAACGACTGGACCGGCGATGAGAAGTTGCAGTATGTTTATTTTATCACACAAGATTCAGCTCGGACATGGTTCGAGAACCCAGAAGCCACACTTCCGACCTGAGACATTTTTCATACCGAATTTCTTGACACCTCCACAAGTGCCGTTCGAAAGGAAAGAACCGAAACTTGGGACATGTGATTATTCGAACTCTCGAAAAACATCCGTATTGCCGATTTTTCACCGCCCACTGACAAGAAGGCAGTACGCCGATTCCTCGGATTGTGCGCCAAATACAGGCACTTGGTGAAGGAATTTTCGCAGATCACTGAGCCTCAAACTAATCTCACGAAAACCGACGTCGTATTCAGGTGGGACACGGCAAGGCATTTCAGAAGTTCAAACGATGCCTGCCGGCACCGCCACTACTTGCACATTTTGACGAATACGCCTAACCAGGAGTACACAACGATGCAAGCATCGTAGGACTTGGCGCGGCCCTTGTGCAAAAAATTGATCGTCTAGATAGGGTTATCAGTTACGCTAGTGGATCTCTATCCATGGCTAAGGTCGACTACTCCACAACAAAAATAGGAGTGCTTCGCCATCATCTGGCAGCGTAGAAATTTCACCCTTCTCTGTACGGGAGGCCTTTCAATGTTGTGAGCCACCACCACGCCCTTTGTTGGCTAGCTAACTTGAAAAACCCTCCAGGTCGCCTCGCACGGTGGAGCCTAAGACTTCCAAGAATTCGACATGAGCGCCATGTACAAGTCTATAAAGAAACACTCCAACGCCGACTGCCTGTCTCGTGCCCCCGTCGATCTACCACCGCAGGATGACGAGGATGATAAGTATTTTTTGGGAACCATAAGTGCAGACAACTTCAACGAGTGACAGCCCGCCAACCCGAAACTGAGAGGGCTAGCGGAATACCTCGAGAGCTAGACTAATGCCGTGTCAAAAATATTAACTCGAGGACTAGCGTCATTTTTCTTGAAAAACAACGTTTCGGTAAAAACCTTGTCTTTGGTCTGGCCTGCTTCCTCCTCGCTGTATCTTCGGCAACGCCACCAGAAATGTTGCAGGCCCTTCACTTAAACCCAATGGCTGACCACCTTGGTTTTTCTCGCATGCTCGCGAAAATAAAAGAAAAACACTATTGGCCACGCCTTGCCACCTACGTTACCTATTGCGTGAGAACATGCCAGGACTTCCAGCGATGCAAGACACGGCTGACAAGGCCAGCAGGCATTCTGCGACCCGTGGAACTACCTTGCCAACCGTTCCAGCAAATTGTTATGGCCACACTTGGGCCGTTCTCGACTTCTACTGTCAGAAACAAGTGGATCGTCGTAGCTACTGACTCCCTTACCTACTACGCCGAGACAAAAGCCTTTCCCAAAGGTACTGCACCAGAGGTAGCCAAATTCTACGTCGAAACATCGTCCTGCGTCACGGCACACCGGAGGTTCTCATCAATGACAGAGTTATGGCATTACTGCTTAGCTAACCAAGGTGATTTTGGCATGCAACCCGACAAGCCAACGTCATACGACTGCATACCACCCATATACGCATGGCCTCACCGAGTACCAAAACAAGACGATCGCCGTCATGCTGGCCATGTACACATCAAACTCAAGTTGCGGGATGCCATTCTTCCGTACGTGACTTTCGCATACAACACCACCACTCCAGAAACGAAGCAGATGTCGCTGTACAAACTGGCCTACGGAAGAACCCCGGCAACGACGCTCAACGCTATGTTACCCAACGTAACCGTCGAAAAAAATCCTGCTGTGAATGAGTACCTTGAGCCCGCCGAAGAAGCACGAAAAGTGCCTGTCTCCGCATCAAGAGCCAACAGACGACTGACAGCCACCCTTGCAACCTTCGACGACGCTTCGTGCAATACCAGCCCAGTGAACGTGTTTGGGTATTAACACCGATACGCTGACGTTGACTCAGTGAAAAACTTCTGCGACTGTAGTTCGGGCCATACAGGGTAGGTAGAAATCTCGGTCCACTCGATTACGAGGTTGTTCCTAATGGCATCACGTACTATCAACGGTGCCCATCGTGACCTGAAGTCGTCCATGTCGCGTGCCTGAAAACATTTCATGCGCGTTAGCGAACTGAGTGAGTTTCGTTGTTGTCGCTGTGCTTTATTTCTTGCACCTATTGTTCATTTTCTTATTTTGTTATCGTCTTTATTCTTTTGTTAAAGCATCGGGACAATGCCTTTTTCATAGGGGGGACAATGCGACGTTCCTTACTCAAGTTTTGTTATTGCTTCATTACACTACGTAATCTTGAGCACAAACCGTGCCTTTAGTGCTTTCTTGGAAAAGAAGGCACTATTTTCTGCAGCCCTTGCGGGAGCACGTCTCAGCGTCTTGTAGGGGATAGGAGGAGGAAGGATATCGGAAAATGTGGGAAATATATACTAATATAAAGAAATAAGACAGGCAAGTGACAGAAAAACAAGGACATAGGAAAGCTGGCAGCCGGTCGAAGAAGTACGAGGACGGCGCACCACACGACGAGAGCTTTACGGCGTCAGAAGATGGCCCAGAGGCGAACCAGTCGGCAAGAGCTACGCTGGCGTCGGAGATCGCGGGCGGCACAGCCGGTCAGCTTGAAATCCTCCGAGCAACTCTGCTAGAATAATCGACAGCACGTGTATGAATGCTGACATGCTTCACTGCTTGCCAGTTGATTGACGGCAGACGCTCTGTTCGTCGCTATCTGTGTGAGTGTGTATCGCTGTAATCTGACTCTGTTTACTGGTCACAAGTACGGCCAATTAAAAGAGCAATTTTGATTTCCACAAGTCGTCTCTACCTTTGTCAGCGTCACGACCCCGTGACAGTATTAGTGACGCATCTTCAGTCAGCGATATCAACAGCTTTATCAAAACAGGGTTGGACGATATTTCTCTAAAAAAGCAAAGTTGCGTCCGTCCACCCGTCCGTGCGTGCGGTGGGCTTGGTGGCTGTCTACAATGATGACCACTAATCATTTCGTCTTCGCCGCACAGGGGATCGCTCCCGTAATTACCCAGATCGTCTTGCCATCTCTTGGAAATGCATGCCTGACCCGCATTACAACGAGTCCGCTACTGCGCACTGCAAGCGACACCGATTTCTGCTCCTCTGCGTTTGGCCTCCCGGCGGCGCTGTTTGTTGGGCATCCATCCCTTGGTCCTGCTTGGGAGGTGCCATCGTCATCAACACTCATCGTTCAGTCACCTATAAAAGAACGCCACCCGCGCTCAACATTTCATGAGCTTGGTGGCTGTGCCACAATGATGACCACTAATCATTTCGTCTTCGCCGCACAGGGGATCGCTCCCGTAATTACCCAGATCGTCTTGCCATCTCTTGGAAATGCATGCCTGACCCGCATTACAACGAGTCCGCTACTGCGCACTGCAAGCGACACCGATTTCTGCTCCTCTGCGTTTGGCCTCCCGGCGGCGCTGTTTGTTGGGCATCCATCCCTTGGTCCTGCTTGGGAGGTGCCATCGTCATCAACACTCATCGTTCAGTCACCTATAAAAGAACGCCACCCGCGCTCAACATTTCATGAGCTTGGTGGCTGTGCCACAATGATGACCACTAATCCTTTCGTCTTCGCCGCACAGGGGATCGCTCCCGTAATTACCCAGATCGTCTTGCCATCTCTTTGAAATGCATGCCTGACCCGCATTACAACGAGTCCGCTACTGCGCACTGCAAGCGACACCGATTTCTGCTCCTCTGCGTTTGGCCTCCCGGCGGCGCTGTTTGTTGGGCATCCATCCCTTGGTCCTGCTTGGGAGGTGCCATCGTCATCAACACTCATCGTTCAGTCACCTATAAAAGAACGCCACCCGCGCTCAACATTTCATGAGCTTGGTGGCTGTGCCACAATGATGACCACTAATCCTTTCGTCTTCGCCGCACAGGTGATCGCTCCCGTAATCACCCGGATCGTCTTGCCATCTCTTGGAAATGCATGTCTGACCCACATTACAACGAGTTCACTACTGCGCACTGGAAGCGACACTGATTTCTACTCCTCTGCGTTTGGCCTCCCGGTGGCGCTGTCTGTTGGGCATCCATCCCTTGCTCCTGCTTTTGAGGTGCCATCGTCATCAACACTCATTGTTCAGTCACCCATAAAAGAACGCCACCCGCGCTCAACATTTCATGAGCTTTGGTGTCTGTGCCACAATGATGACCACTAATCCTTTCGTCTTCGCCGCACAGGTGTGTAATCAATACTTCCTATTTACTAAACGAACGAGCAATTACTTTTTAGTTCTGTTACCGAGCCCGTGGTGTTGTCTTGCTGTTTCTGTTGAAATTGCTCATGCAATTCGATGTTTACTGTTATTTGCTAGAGATATCGAGTCTTATCCTGGTCCTGATACATCTGCCGTATTGTCTGAATTGCGAAAAGTAACCACCGGAAAGAGTCAACTGATCTTGGAGGTAAATAACCTCAAAGATCAGCTATTATTTACCGAACAAGCGATAAGTAATGTAAGCCACCGCCTAGCTGACTTGGAAAGCCACTACCAAAACATCTTGTCAATCAGGACCGACATTGATAGCTTGAAGGCTGACTGTACGCAAACAGCTGGCTTAGTTGGCAATATTGAAGCCCGTCTGGATGAAGCGGAAAATAATTCGCGCCAAAACAACCAAATATTTTATGGTATTCTTGAAACAATCACAAAAGAAAGCTTCGCCCAGTCGGAGCAACTAATTATTGACATCTGTCGCAATTCATTAGGCGCTAGTGTAGACCCAAAGTAAATCGACCATGCACACCGTCTAGGTAAATTCAGCGAAAACCTACGTTCACTTATAATAGTCAAGTTTACCTTTCACAAGACTAAATCCGCAATCCTTTCCTGTCGCCGCAAATTGAAGGGCACAGAATACAGCGTCAGAGTGTATTTTTCTGCTGCAGTTCATACTGCGCGAAAACACCTTCTTGCGTTTGCTAAATCTAACGCAGCTCCCTTTTCTCTTCGGTACAAAACGCTATACATCGACCCACAACGTTACATTTTTTACTAATCTTCCCAAGTGGTAAAAGAATCCACTATCTAGCAATCACCTCGTTAACAGAAAACGCACTGTCACGCAAAAACCACCCCTTCAACTGATCTGTCCTGTTCTATCGATTTCACAAACATACGTAACTTTTTACTGAGAAAAGAGGCCATATCAAATCTTGTATCGTCTTCCTCTAGTAACCTGCTGGTACTCATAGAGACCTGGCTGTCTAATGATGTCAACGACGTCGAACTTCTCACTGACTTGCCAAATTTCGATATTTTCCGGAAAGACCGCAAAGGCTCCCGAGGGGGGTGTGCTCATTGCTGCTAGTCGGAAGCTCTCATGCTCCGTTATTAACGTCGTGACTGACGTGGAACTATTATGGCTTTTATGTCGGGCTAGACCAAAAACAGTCTTACTTGGCGTATGTTACAGACCACCACGAAACAGCCCATACTTTTCAGAGAAATCAAATGATATGCTAAGCCAGCTTCTTACAACACACAGTAACGCGAGTGTCGTACTTCTAGGCGCCTTTAACTACCCAAGTGTTGACTGGTGTAATCAAGTCTCCAATATAAACAAACAACTCCAAAGCAATCAAATTCATTGACGTTTGCCTTAATTTCAATCTTACACAATTGGTCTCTGAACCAACAAGCATCACGCAGGAATCGCCAAACACTTTGGATTTAATACTCACAAACAGTCCCAAATGCTTATCATTCATTACTTACCTAAAAAAAAATTAGTGACCATAAGGTTATCCAAGCCATATTTCAGTTTGAGTCAGTTCCACGCCACGCATTTGTAAAGACCACTCGCCTTTATGACAAAGCTAACTATCAAGCAATCAATGACGATTTAATCAAGTTTTATCCTCTGTTTTAAGTGGACTTTCAAAGCCGAAGCATTGAGAAAAACTGGATCACCTACAAAGCTAAAATAAATGAACTTGTATATAAGTACATACCTAAAGTCACTTTCCACTCTAACTCTCAAAAACCATGGTTCACAAGATCGCTCAAAAGGTTAGAAAACAAAAAGAAGTGGCTTCATCGTGCAGCTAAACTCGTAAACAGTGCGCACGCGTGGGGAAAATACTATGCAGCTGAAAATTCCTATTTGAAAGAAACTCGAACCGTTATAAATATGTCTTTTTTCATGTTGCACTTCCCAAACTATTAGAAAAGAATCCTAAGAAGTTTTGGGAAGTAACTAACCCGCACAGTGTTCATACAGTAAGCCTTACGAATGAGCTCGATGAAGTTTTGTCCGATGATGAGTGTTCTCATCAATTTAACCGCAGTTTTTCATCTGTTTATGCCATAGAAAATGATACGTCTATTTCTTACTGAGTTCCCTCCGGCATCATTTAATCAAAAATGCCACCTGTTGTTCTTTCTGTCTGTGGTATAGCTTCTCGGATTGAAAACATCAAACTCTCCTCGTCTGCGAGCATTGCCGAAATCACGTCAAAGTTTCTTAAAAATACTAATTGTATCTCTGCTGCCTATCTATGTTTGTAATTTTCGCAGTCTCTTGCCCCTGCCACTTTATCCGAGGATTGGAAAGTGGGCAAGGTCCTTCCAATCTACAAAGCCGGTAACAAAAACTCTCCACTTAACTACCGACCGATTTTATTAACCAGTGAACCTTGCAAGATCATGGAACACGTCATATCTTCTCACATCATGAATTATCTAGACTCGTTCCGGTTCTTTCACCCTTCACAGCATGGTTTCTGCAGAGGTCTATCGTGCGAAACCCAACTAGCTATCTTCCTTCTCGATTTACAGACTAAGCTTGACCTCAACGTTCAGACTGACGCCATCTTTTTAGATTCTGCCAAAGCATTTGACAAAATAGCCCATAAAAGATTAATACTAAAACTTGGTCAGTTGAACATAGATCCAAATATTCGCGAATAGATAAAGGCTTTTTTAACAAAGCGCTCTCAAACTGTTCTTATAAATAACACGACATCTTGCCCGCTCCCAGTAACCTCAGGCGTGCCTCAAGGATCCGTCCTTGTACCTCTCCTGTTCTTCATTTATATTAATGATTTGCCTTCAACAGTTTCAGCTAGCATCAGAATGTTCGCAGACGACTGCGTCATTCATTCAACTATAAATAACCCTCTCGACCAACATGTTTTACAGACCGATCTTAACCACGTCATAGACTGGTGCCAGTAATGGCTAATGACTTTAAATCCTAGTAAATGTAAATCTGTAACCTTCTCTCAACGCTCTGCTCCCATTTCTTTTCCGTATTCAAATTCTGGAGTTCGCATCGAAGCCGTTAACTCGTTTAAATATATAGGGGTGACCTTATGCAATGACCTATCTTGGCGCACTCATATTACCAATATCGTTGCATCTGCCAATAAAACAATGGGATTCCTGACACGCAACCTTCATCACGCCCCCACGCACGTAAAACTGCTAGCCTACAAATCATTCATCCGGCCAAAACTGGAATACGCATGCTCTATCTGGAGCCCACACCAGTACTACCTCGCATCTGCCCTGGAAGCTGTCCAAAACCGTGCTGCTAGATTCATTCATTCCACTTATTATTACCAAGCTAGCGTATCATCACTGAAAGCGGAATCCGGTTTATCTAATCTCTGTCTTCATTGTCATATTGCCACGCTATCATCATTCCACAAATTTTATTACAGTGATCTATGTCATCCACCTTACATCGCTCACCTAACGCGCATACCTCATCGCCACGGACATGAACTGCATGTGTCACGCCCACGAGCTCGCACCCTCACATTTTCCTCTTAATTTTTCTCCGAGCAGCAACAGATTAGAATGGCCTTTCCCACATCATTGCAGCTATTACTAATCCATCAAACTTCTTGGACCAAGTACCAAACTTTCTTACCGAGTGAAGTCACCTGGCTACACTGTATACCCACCCCCTATGTAATACCCCCTTGATGGGTCCTTAAGGAAATAAAGTAATGTGATGTCATGTGATGATGTGATGTGCGTCTGTTCGTGCGTCCACACGTCCATCCGTGCGTCCGTCCCTGCGTTCGTCCATGCATTCATCCGTTCGTGCAGCCATCCGTGCGTCCGTCCAGGCATCTGTCTGTGTGTCCACTCGCCCATCTAGTCAACACTGCAAGTACCACCATCTCGCATCTTTTCATCATATTGTCACGTAAGAGTGAGGGTAGCCCGAAGACAGGAGACCGGGAGGTTAGTAGAAATAGAAGGAGATTCGTTTATTTGGCGGACTTGCGCCCACTAAAGGAAGAAAAGACACACTGGCTTAGCGGGAGGCGAACAGCGCGTTCCACGGCCGTTGGGTAACAGAAATGAACGCAAGGCGCGTTCGACGGCCGTCGGGTAACAGAAATGTCCCACTGGAACGCAAGGCGCATTCGCCATCTGAGACACAGTCGCCGTAGCGTCTGGCACTATCTCGTTATCAACGAATGGTCGACGTGCAGGCCATGATCTTCGCAGATGAGTCGCGGTGCATCCTGGACCACGCTAAGGCCGCGTGCCGGCGGTAGCGGCATGCGCAACACTATCCGCAATACGCCTCGCGGCATTGCTCCCCTCCTCAACGTAAGCATCGACCCGATGCTTTGTTTGAAATAAAACCAAAAGAAAAGGACAGCCTGTGCGAAAGTAAATGGCAAATAAGCACGAATCACGCACACATAAACAAAACAAGAGATGCAAACAGGGAACCTCCTTTAGCGCGCATGATAGGGCTTCAAACGGGCGACGTGTACCACTTCTTGTCGTGCGCGGCGTCGTTGGGATGAGCTAGCCCCATCAGGGACCACTTCATAGTCCACTTCACCCACTTGACGGATGACTTTGTATGGGCCGAAATAACGGCGCATGAGTTTTTCGCTTAATCCTCGGCGGCGAACGGGCGTCCAAACCCAGACTTTGTCACCTGGCCTGTATGTTGAATCGCGTCTCCGCAGGTTGTAGCGTCTTGCGTCGTTTCGCTGTTGGTCTCTTATGCGCAGACGAGCAAGCTGCCGGGCTTCTTCTGCGCGCTGAAGGTAGGCGGCCACGTCTAGGTTGTTTTCATCGGTGACATTAGGCAGCATGGCGTCCAGGGTAGTAACGGCATCACTCCCATGGACGAGATTAAATGGTGTCATTTTAGTGGTCTCCTGCACCGCGGTGTTGTAGGCGAAGACCACGTAAGGCAGAATTAAGTCCCAGGTCTTCTGTTCTGTGTCCACGTACATAGCGAGCATATCGGCAATGGTCTTGTTCAAGCGTTCCGTGAGACCATTTGTCTGCGGATGGTACGCAGTTGTTCTTCGGTGATCTGTATGACTGTAATGTAAGATTGCCTGAGTAAGATCAGCCGTAAACGCCGTTCCCCTGTCTGTTATTAGTACCTCAGGTGCGCCATGACGGAGGAGAATTGATTCGACAAAAAATTTGGCAACTTCTACGGCTGTGTCGTTCGGGAGGGCCTTAGCTTCAGCGAATCGGGTAAGGTAATCAGTGGCCACTATGATCCACTTGTTACCGGATGTTGACGTGGGGAAAGGTCTAAGCAGGTCCATACCAATCTGTTGGAATGGTCTTGACGGGGGTTCAATTGGCTTGAGAAATCCAGCTGGTTTTGTTGGAGGTCTCTTTCGGCGCTGACATTCGCGGCAACACTTGACGTACCGCGCAACATCTGAGGAGAGGCGGGGCCAGTAGTATCGTTCTTGAATTCTGTGGAGTGTGCGTGTAAAACCGAGGTGGCCTGCAGTGGGTTCGTCATGTAACGCTTGTAAAATTTCTTCTCTGAGGCTGCTTGGGACGACAAGAAGGTAAGCTGCCTTATTCGGTGCAAAGTTCTTTTTAACTACCACCCCGTTTTGCACACAGAAGGAGGATATCCCACGCCTGAACAGTGCAGGCGGTATGGAGACCTTTCCTTCGATGTAGTTGATCAACTGTTGTAGGATCGGGTCTGAGCGCTGCTGTAATGCAAAGGTGCTGCTGCTGATAGGCCCAAGAAAGGCATCGTCGTCTTCATGGCTTGGTGGTGCGCCGACAGGGGCTCTTGAGAGGCAGTCTGCGTCGGAGTGCTTACGACCAGATGTGTAGACTACCTTCACGTCAAACTCCTGAAGCCATAGGCTCCATCGAGCGAGGCGGCCACAAGGGTCTTTCAAACTGGCCAACCAGCACAACGTATGATGGTCCGTTACGACCTTGAAGGGTCTGCCATATAAGTATGGGCGGAATTTCGAGGTGGCCCATACTATCGCAAGACACTCCTTCTCAGACGTGGAATAGTTCACTTCCGCTTTCGACAGTGAGCGGCTTGCATACGCGATGACGCGCTCGCAGCCTTTGTGCTTCTGAACGAGAACGGCACCTAAGCCGATGCTGCTGGCGTCTGTATGTATCTCAGTTTCGGCATTTTCATCAAAGTGACCCAGCACAGGCGGCGACTGTAAACGTTGTTGAAGTTCTTTGAACGCCTCACGTTGCTCAGCTTTCCATTCGAAAGGGGTGTCCAACTTGGTGAGCTGCGTCAAAGGGGCAGCAATGTGTGAGAAGTTCTTGACGAAGCGTCGGTAATAGCCGCACAGTCCTAAGAATCGGCGCACTGCTCTCTTATCTTGTGGTTGAGGAAACTGTGCGATAGCGGCTGTCTTCTCGGGATCTGGTCTTACGCCATCTTTGCTTATAACATGGCCAAGTAACTGTAGTTCTTCATAGGCAAAATGGCATTTTTGTTGCTTCAGTGTCAGCCCTGATGACTTAATTGCTTCCAGTACCGTCCGGAGCCTTTTCAGGTGGTCGCTAAAGTTGGAGGCGAAGACGACCACATCGTCCAGGTATACGAGACATATTTGCCACTTGAGACCTGCCAGTACTGTGTCCATTAGACGCTGGAAGGTTGCTGGAGCGAAACAAAGTCCAAATGGCATCACTTTGAAATCATACAATCCATCCGGCGTGATGAAGGCGGTCTTTTCTCGGTCTCTTTCATCAACCTGAATTTGCCAATACCCTGTCTTCAGATCAATGGACGAGAAGTACCTTGCATCACTAAGACGATCTAGGGTATCGTCGATCCTTGGTAAAGGGTACACGTCCTTCTTGGTTACACTATTCAACCGTCGGTAATTGACGCAAAACCGAAGACTTCCGTCTTTCTTTTTGACAAGGACGACTGGTGCCGCCCATGGGCTTTTCGATGGCTGAATTACATCGTCGTGTAACATTTCCTCAACTTGCTCTCGGATGGCCTGACGTTCACGTGCCGACACACGATAAGGGCTTTGACGGAGAGGGCGGATGTCTTCTTGTGTTATGATTCTATGCTTTGCCACAGAAGTGTGTCGGACCTGTGAAGAAGTGGCGAAACAGTCGTCATAACGTCGAAGGAGGTTCTGGAGCAGTTGCTGCTTGCATTGAGGCAAGGAAGGGTTAATGTCGAATGACAGCTGCGAGTTGGGGGTCTGTGGGGTGATGGTCACTGGATTCGAGAGGGCGAGGGTGTCACTGACTTCCGCGATTTCATCGAGAAAGGCAATGGTCGTGCCTTTGGCCAGGTGCCGGTGTTCTTGGCTGAAATTTGTTAGCAGCACTGGGCCCTGTCCATTCCGGAAGTCCGCGATGCCTCTTGCGATTGCGATATCACGGCCAAGCAAAAGCTGTATGTTACCTTCGACGACGCCATGAGCATTTTCGGCAGTACCAGTAGTTACGGGGATTAGGGTCGTTGATCGGGGTGGGACGCTCACGTCATTCTCGAGCACACGGAGGGCTGCGCGATTATGTGGTGCCGAGTATGAATTTATGGCTTCATCCGAGGAAAGTTTGATGGATCTGGACGCCAGGTCAATAACCGCGTGATGTTGAGTCAAGAAGTCCATGCCGAGAATGACGTCACGGGAGCACTGTGGGAGCACCAAGAAAGTGGCAAGGTATGTGTGACCATCGAATGTCACCCTTGCAGTACATCGCCCCGATGGGGTGAGGAGGTGGCCTCCCGCTGTGCGGATCTGCGGGCCGTCCCAAGCTGTCTTAACCTTCTTCAGTTGTGCTGTCAATGGCCCGCTGGTGACCGAGTAGTCAGCTCCTGTGTCAATCAAGGCAGTTACCGGGTGGCCGTCGATAGATACTTCAAAATCGGTGGCACGTGGGCCGGAGTTGCGCGTTGGTTTTGGGTTCGGGTCACGGCTTCGTCTTGTTGCTTCATTTTGCTTCGTCTCGCGGCTTGGATTGTTGTGCGTTGTCGTCGTCGTAGATGATGTGCTGTCGTCATATATGGTCGTCCGTGGAGGGTCTTCAGCTTTTCCTCTTGAAGCAACCTCCCCTCCAAGGGTTGCTGGTTTTAGTTTCCCCTACGGGGGCTTGGGGACCTTCTTCGTTCGTTGTTGCTGCGGTTTGGTGACGTGAAGCGTGGGGATGGCGGTGATGGAGAACGGCTGGACAAGTACTCTGTATGGCGTAAGTAGTCTTCGATTGCCGGAGGTCGTTGTCCAGGGCGTGGCCATGGTGCCTGAGATGAGAATCCATGCAGTCCCATCCGCCTGTAGGGGCAGTGTCGAAGAATGTGGCCGGCCTCACCGCAGTGAAAGCATAGGGGACGGTCGTCGGGAGTTCTCCAGGTGTCGCATTTTCTTTGGCTCGGGCGTCTCTCGTATGTAGGGTGGGCGGGTAAGGGCGGACGGCTACTTGGGGCTGCAGCGTACCGTCGAGGACTGGGCTCGTTTTGTCGGGGTGGCCTAGTGTTCACTGCAGCGGCGTAAGTAATTGCTTCGGCTTCTGTTCGAGTCGTCGCTGATGAAGAGCCAAGCGCCTGCTGGACTTCATCACGCACTATGTCCAAGAGAGATGCTCCTTGGGGGGGCTGGGGGGTAGGAGGTAGCAATCGGCGTAGTTCTTCCTTAACCACTTCTCGAATAGCTTCCCGCAGATCGTTGGTGATTAGCCCACCTCGAATCGGTTTCGAGTAGAGCGAGCTGAGCTGAAACGGGCGGTTGTACTGCCGAGTCCGGGCGTCCAGGGTCCTTTCTATGGTGTGCGCTTCTTCAGTAAATTCAGCGACTGTTTTAGGAAGGTTCCTTATGAGACCGGCGAAAAGCGACTCCTTCACCCCTCGCATTAGGTATCCGACCTTTTTGTCTTCGGTCATGTCTTGGTCCGCTCGCCTAAAAAGACGTTTCATTTCTTCGACGTACACGTTTAGGGTCTCATTGGGCTGTTGGGTCCTCGATTCTAGCAGCAGCTGGGCCATTTCTTTTCGCATGATGCTGGTGAAGGTCCTGAGCAACTCATTCTTCAGAAATTCCCAGGTGGTCAGTGTGGTCTCATGGTTTTCATACCACGTTTTAGCGGGGCCGTCCAGGGAAAAGTAAACGTATCGCAGCTTCATTTCTTCATCCCACCTGTTTATGGTAGCCACGCGCTCGAATTGGTCAAGCCATTCTTCTGGGTCTTCAGCGGCATAACCATGGAAAGTTGGGGGCACCCGCGGCTGCTGCAGCATGACAGGGGTAGGTGATTGCGGGGTGCTTATGGTGGCTGTGGAAGCGTCCTTTCGTGGTCGCATGGCGTCCGGTAGCGGTCCCAGCTCAGGTGGCAGGTTTCGGAGGCGGCGACTGCTTCGGGTATCTGTGTCTTCAGCGTCCTCGTTCTCTGCAGTGGCTGTTTTAAGGTCGTTTTTGTGCATACCCCGCACCTCCACCAGAATGTCACGTAAGAGTGAGGGCAGCCCGAAGACAGGAGACTGGGAGGTTAGTAGAAATAGAAGGAGATCCGTTTATTTGGCGGACTTGCGCCCACTAAAGGAAGAAAAGACACACTGGCTTAGCGGGAGGCGAACAGTGCGTTCGACGGCCGTCGGGCAACAGAAATGAACGCAAGGCGCGTTCGACGGCCGTCGGGTAACAGAAATGTCCGACTGGAACGCAAGGCGCGTTCGACGGCCGTCGGGTAACAGAAATGTCCCACTGGAACGCAAGGCGCATTCGCCATCCGAGACACAGTCGCCGTAGCGTCTGGCGCTATCTCGTTATCAACGAATGGTCGACGTGCGGGCCATGATCTTCGCAGATGAGTCGCGGTGCATCCTAGACCACGATAAGGCCGTGTGCCGGCGGTAGCGGCATCCGCAACACTATCCGCAATACGCCTCGGGGCAATATATTCCGCATATAGAAGCACAGCCATCCAGTGGACATTCCAAGGAGTAAACGAAAGGTGGCACACGCACACTTTCTTACGACTTTCGCTTCGTGTCTACTTCCCACCTTCAACCACCTCGAGCTCATGGTATATACTAGTTCACTGTATTAATGTCACTGCGGCCCAACGCTTGCTAAACCTTATTAAAACCAAGGAGGTTATGCCCAGCGAGCATAACTAAATATGTCTTTTTTCATGTTGAACTTCCCAAACTATTAGAAAAGAATCCTAATATAGGGGTGACAGGAATGACAGGTGACGAATGAGAGACAGGAGAATTCGGATTTTAGGTAACGCGCACGCTGCAATTTTTTTATTGTTCAACAACGCACAGGAGAAATCTCTCACTGGCATTACCTTGCAGGTCAAAGCGTAAGACATGTTATGCACTACTACCAGGGACGAACAGGTGCTGCTTTAAGGAGCTTCGCCCCTAAAACAGTCATTGTTACGGATGGTTCACAAAATGAAGAAAATGGTGGAAGTTGGATTTCGCTCCTACTCTAGATGGGTAGCTTTTCTTCACGCATTTCATATATTGTACCTATTTTTGTAGCAGAATTTCTTGCAATAATTTTAGCTCTCCACAAACTAACAGCATCAACTAGTTCGGCTGTAAATTTATCTGACTCGCTGTCGTTGTGTTCTTCTCTCAGTGCAAATGAGAACTCCCAAGGGCTGAGTACTTTCAAATCATAAGTTCCACCGTATATACATTTGATTAAACTGGTTTCGGTACCAAGGCATAAAGGACTCTTTCTTGATGAAACTGCGAATGCGTTAGCTAAATCATAGTTAAATAGCATCAACGGTGGAAAGGGCGACGACGAAGTTGGTGAGGCTAACGGAGTCATTAGTACAAATAATGAGTACTCAGCTGACTCAAATCTTGCAGGGCGGTAACCGATCCACTGTGTCCCCTTAATTACCTTCACCAGTTGACTGGATTCCATCGGAGGCAGATCATTCAATGACAAAACCAGGTACGTTGAACTCTGGCCGTAAAATAATTGTACATCTTGTGCAGGACTTAGATTGAAGCTCGGACTCAGGTTCCCATAACTCACAACTAAAACAAGTGGACTTGACTCAATGAAAATGAAAATACGTGTTTTTCCTAAAACGCAATGCTCCTCAGCGGGTCCCAAATTAAAGAATAAGAAATAACAGAAGAAAAATTTATCAAAAACGATTTTATAAAGGATAGCATTTTGGAGAAAGCAGTGAGTGCTGCTGGTATCTCATCAAAATAGGGAGTTTAAAAGTATGAGAGTGGAATTGCCGCTCCATTTTTTTGAGAAAGCCACTAACTTACTTTATCTCTGCGATCATTATAGCCCTTATGTAGTTGCTTTACAAGAAACCTGGCTTGCAGAGTTTCGGTGATTTAAGATTAAAAACTATCGCACATTTTGTTTGAACCAGCCAATTTTGTGCGGTAGTTTGACAATATTTATCTCATCTAAAATCGCTCGTGGAGGTAAAATTACATATCAATCAATTACTTAAGAAAGTGAGATTTCAGCATTAGGCATCACTATTCCTGGGTTCCTCCTATTCTCGTTAATTATTGCATATTTTCCTACGGGGTTTCGAAATTCTATTGTTGTAGGTACTCTAGTTTCCTATTGCCAAAAAATATTATAATATATTAGTGGGTGGCTTCAATTATCATAACTTGTGGAGCTTTAAAACTACTTTGAATGGCAAGCATTTGTGGGATTGAGTAAATAGGAAACAATTCATATGTATAAACACAAGAACTCCTACTTTATGGGTAATCAGTCCTATCCGGTGCTTGAGCTAACTTTTTCTAATGCTAACCTGTCCATCTCCTTATGGTGTGCGATTAACTCGGGCACAAGTAGCGACCACATGCCTATAATTTTTGAGATGGTATGTCCAGTATCTTCCAGGATTAGTTAATTGGTTACGCATGTCGACATCGATACACTTTTCGTTACGAGGCGCTTTATCTAACCGAATGGATGATAGGCAACCAGACGTCATCAGAATAAGCAAAATTTTTAAAGACTCGTTGAATAATTCTATATTCACAATTGAAAAATTTAAACCTTCTACCAACCTTTGGTGGAACGCAGACTGTTTGCGGGCTAGTAGACTAAAAAAATTTGCATTTGAACCAGTTTCCCGCAATTGCAGTGATTATAAGTATGCAGCCGCTATATTTAAAAGAACCGTTGCTAATATGAAGTACCAATTTGGCAACGAGTGATTCGAGTTGCTTTCAAAGCCGGTCAATATAAACGCACTATTTTGCTTTCTGAGAAATTAGAAAGCTCTTCCAGTACTGAAAAACGTAGAATCCTTAGTATCTTCACCTGGTGAACTGAAGGCCTTTTTGGAAGACGTAGGTCAGGGCCCAAAAAGTTTTTTCACGGCTATTTTCTTATACCAAGCCCAGTACTCCCACACGGATGAGGAGTTTCAAGGGGTCACAGCTGCAGAACTAGCAAATGTAGTAAGCACACTACTCTGTTTCGCTCCTGGTTCTGATGATACAACGTCGGTGATAAAATCAGTACATAAAATTTAGCCACTTGGCCTACTCAAAATTGTTTACCTTTCAATCAGAAATTCTTGGATTCAACCTGATTGGAGAATCACACAAGTGATTCTCGTATTAAAGAAGCAAGGCGCTTGGTTTACCTTAAATAATAAAAGGCCCATAGCCCTTTCATCGATTCTAGTAAAACTCGCCCAAAGAATTTTATAAAGTCGTGTAGAGCGCTGTATCTCCGCGAAAATGACACTGAGCCCATGTCAAATAGGAATCAGACGTGTTTGCTTCATTTGTTGTGCGCACGTTCATCTAAAAGTAGAATTAAGCTTGCTCGATATTAGAAACAATATTCCGCTTTGGTAACTTCCGATATCATGAAAGCTTAGGATCGTGTGGAACATGTGAAACTGCTAGATTCGCTTCAAAACATAGGACTGTCTCAATAGCTTGTGGCCTGGATTCATGCTTTCTTGAGTGGTAGAGAACTTTACTGCTCGCAATGTGGTGTCGATTCGTCAAAATAAGGTGAATGAGCGGTCTACCGCAAGGGTAAGTACTATCACCCTTATTATTTATTGCACTACTATGTACTATTCTCATACAGCAAGATGTACCGGTCTATGCATGTGCCGAATACATCGCATTTTTTGCTGCATTGGCGGACATTCACACACTTTACCTAATTTTGTAGACATACATAAATAGTCGGGAAACGTGGCTGGAGGATATTAACATATCACTCAATGATAGCAAAAGCACAATCGCACGTTTTGCCCAAAATGCCCCAGTGCAACTACCACTAATGTACCGACAAGGTGGCACATCTTAGGTCGAGATAGTTAGGTATTTTTGGGGGGGTTTACCTACACCGAAACACTTAACTGGAGTCCCCATATAAAAAAAACTTGGCTGCTAAGGTAGCACGTGCCGTAGGTATGCTGCGTAGTCTCAGTAATCATCGTGCAGGTTTGCGAAGAGACGTGCTCGTCATGATTTATTGCATGTACAGTGTTAATTTTTATGAAAGGGAACATGCGATGCGTGGACTGCGCGCTCCGGCGGTTGCTGGCAGCATGCTCAAACGGGAGTGATAGCAACTACTGTGTCTTTTCGCGTCATCTTGTGGCGAGCAGAACAACCATTCGTTCCTGGTATACAAAGGCAAGCTTGCAACCCCTCCCTCTTCAAGGCGATTACGAGAGAGCCGGTAATCGCCTTGAAGGGGGAGGGGGTTGCAATCTTGCTGCTGGTTCCAGATCAGCAACAAACGGTTGTTTTCTACGCCGTGAGATGACGCGAAAAGACACAGTAGTTGCTATCACTCCCGTTTGAGCATGCTGCCAGCAACCGCCAGAGGGCGCAGTCCACGCATCGCCATGCTTGGCTGTTTCGATGGCCTCTTGCAGGGCGGACTCAGTGAAGTCATCCGACCCTGTGGAGCACCATATGGTTACATCGTCTGCATAGATACTGTGGTTTCACCCCATCGATTTTTTGTAGCCATTCGGAAAGCCCGATCATCACAAGGTTGAAGAGCGACGGCGAGAGCGAAAATCCCTGAGGAGTGCCCCGCTGTCCGAGCTTCACTTCTTCCGACACTATAAGTCTCCCACGCGAAGGATGGCTCTCCGTCGAGTGAGAAAAGAGCAGATAAATTAGTATAATCGATGCCCCAGGCCGAGGTCTATGATTGATTTCAATATGAACGAGTGCGTTACGGTGTCGAATGCCTTTTCTAAATCGATACCGAGTATTGCGCAAGTGTCCCGAGTGTTTCGGCCATCTAGAATTTGATGCTTTAAGATAAATAAGGCATCTTGAGTGGATAACACTGGTCGGAAGCCAATCAGGTGGTGCGGGAGGCAGTCGTGATCTTCGAGGTTTCGACCAACCTTAATGAGGACGACGTGCTCAGCCACGTTGCCCATGCTTAAGGTGAGAGATATGGGACGCACGTGATCTAGGCTCGGCGCTTTTCCCGGTTTGGGGATCAGGACCGTGTGAGCCAGTTTCTAGGCATCGGGTATCTCACCCTTTTTCTATATTTTGTTGATGTTGTCGGTGAGGTAAGTGACGGAGGGATCATCCAGATTGCGTAGGAGCTAGCTTGTTGGTGATACCATCGGGGCCAGAGGCTGAGGGGCACTTGAGCTCATGGAGATCGCCGCGCACGTCTTCGGTAGAAACCGGTGTCTAAGTTGGTGTTGTCGCTACCGAAGTATTCGTGGTGAGCGGCTACAGGGCCCATGGGAAGCGGGAGATATTTCTCCATGGAGTTCTTGACGACATCCTCTGGGGATACTGTTCGTTTAGCTTGATGAAGTATCTTCGCGATCGAATGACGCTGAATCATGCGGGTGTTGGTTTCATTGAAGAGGTGTTTGAGCAAGTTCTACGTTTTTCCATTATGAAACTGACCATCAATCGAGTTAAAAACGTCGTTCCACTGCTGTTTCGAAAGGATGCGGCAGTGATCCATCTTGGTCTTGTTCAGCTGAGATGCGTTTGTGTAACGTTCGATTAAGGCGCAGAGACTGTTTGACCTCAAGTTGGTGGGAGAGACGGCTGTCCATCTTTTTGGTTAGTAGGCTCGTACTGATAGTTTCAGTTGCCTTGTTGACGTCAGTTTTGAGTGGGGCCGTCCACGTCTCGAGGCTCGGTGTGGCATCGGGAGGAGGTCGTTCTGCGCGGGTTTTACGAAGGTGGTTCCAGTCTACCAACGTGTACGACTTGGACCTACGTGTACGAATATGAAGTGATCCAGACCGAAATCTACCTCGAGGTTGGACCAGCGGGCATCAGCGATCTTCTTGACAAAGCAGAGATTCGGGGTAGTGTGTCTTTGCGTGGACGTACCGGTGCGAGTGGGGAAGGCCTTGCCCGTAGTGAGAATAAGCTCCATGTCATTCGCATTTTTCCGAAGCTCGTTGCATTTGCGTGTGCCGCACGCGCATCCCCAGGCGCTATGCGCGGCGTACAAATCACCCGAAATCACTAGCAGGTTTGTCCTCGCGAGATTGACGGCTTTCTGTAACAAGTGTGTGAGCCTTTGTCTACGGTGGCTGTGACTACTGTATACATTGAGGATGTACACGTTTTGTTGTGATGTGTTGCCAGGGATAATTTTGATCACAACATGTACAATTCTGGTCACATTTGGCTGTGCGGGATGCAGGTAATCTTGTTAGCCACCACGGTGGCAGTACCGCGTCCAACTGAAGGGCCGGGTAACCACTGGTATCCGGAAAACGTGCGGTTGCTTCTAGCGTCTCTTGTAACAGCATGATGTTAGGTTTGGCTTCGTGGCTACGGAATATTTCTGCAGGAAAGCTGGCTTGTTGGCGAAGCTTTTGCAGTTCTATTGCCAGATTTGCAACTCGTCATTTTGTCTTAACTGAGTTGTGCGAAAAAAAATCACGTACATAGGGAAGACCTGGCAAGTGTACTTGCCAGGTGAGACGCAGGGCCAAAGACGTCGACTGCGCCGTTACGGCACTCCGTTGTCGTATGGGAAGTTTTATTTTGGACAGATGGGGCGTATTATGAATAATGAAACTACGCATCAGAAAGCTTCTCTAAAAGGACAACTACGCTCTAATTTATCATCGCATTGTAGAGAGTGCGGATGCACGCCCTTGTTTGGTGGAACTGTAGTGAAAGCTAGATTCAGAGACAAGGTAGCGCGGGAAATCGAAGAGGTGTATCTCATCAACAAAGCTGGTGATTCATGTGTCGCGCAACCCTCGGTTATGTTATTTCCCACTGAGGCAGCTTTTCTGGAAGCACATAATAATACAATATGTGTCTGCTTATCTAACCATTTTCTTTTCCCGCACGTGTTCTCGTAATCGCATATATATATATATATATATATATATATATATATATATATATATATATATATATATATATATATATATATATATATATATATATATATATATATATATATATATATATATATATATATATATATATATATATATATATATATATATATATATATATATATATATATATATATATATATATATATATATATGTCTGTTTTAGTAAAGCTTCAATTCATAGTGTGCGCTGTGTCTTCCTTTTGTATTTCAACTTTTTTCGCGCCACTCAGTTAAGATGAATTACCAACTCGCTCAGCAGTCTGTGCTCGTCGTTTCACGTGGCCATCTTGAAGCATATAGGAGTCGGCCTGAGCTTTTGGTGGGTGCATAAGGACCACGTGAATTGGTGGACTGGGCACGGCTGTACGTTTCGACAACGGCTTACTCATGGCAATGACAGGGGGGGGGACGTGATCTAGGTATTGCTCTACTGGGCCCAGCCGATTACCGTGTGCCGCGAGGGTAGGCTGCACGAGAACCATGCTTTTGCCAAGGAAGCGATGGCTTTCTTTAATCGCCGATAGCATGCTCTTTGTTGTCTAACTCGGCCTTTAAAGCTGGCTGGTCGTGAGCGACCACGCGTTTCTAGGGCAAGCTCTCGCCGTCATCGTTGCCGGCGCCTACGGGTTGCGGCTGTGACGGGAGGACTGCATTGTCGTCGTTGTCGGTGGTGGGCGTAGCGGCGCGTGCGTTCCTTTCATTTTATTAATATAGCAATTATATGGACACTCTCGGCTGAATTTCGCCACTGGCATCGGTTTTGGCGTCGACGTGGGCGTTGATGTCATGCACCGTATATGTATACCTATATATATATAAATAAATAAATAAATATATATATATATATATATATATATATATATAAATTTATATATATATATATATACATATAAATTTATATATATATATATATATATATATATATATATATATATATATATATATATATATATATATATATATAGTTATATATATATATATATGTATAAATTTATATATATATATATATATATATATATATATATATATATATATATATATATATGTATACATATATATATAGGTATACATATATATATAGGTATACATATATATATAGGTATACATATATATATAGGTATACATATATATATATATTTATAGTTCCCTTGGTCTCGGACTATGCTCAGAGTATAACCAACCACTCTACATAGCCTTCATAGATTACGAGAAGGCGTTTGATTCAGTAGAAATATCAGCCGTCATGCAAACACTGTGGAATCAGGGCGTAGATAAAGTATATATAAACATTCTGGAAGATATCTACATGGGATCAACTGCTATCATAGTGCTTCATAAAGAAAGCAACAGAATACCAATCAAGAAGGGTGTAAGGCAGGAGGACACAATTTCCCCAATGCTATTTACCGCGTGCTTACAGGAGGTATTCAGAAGCCTAGAATGGGAACAGTTAGGGATAAGAGTCAATGGAGAATACCTTAGTAACCTGCGCTTCGCCGATGACATTGCATTGCTGAGTAACTCAGGGGACGAATTGCAACTCAAGATTACGGAGTTAGACAAGGAGAGCAGAAAGGTGGGTCTTAAAATTAATCTGCAGAAAACGAAAGTAATGTACAACAACCTCGGCAAGGAGCAGCGCTTCGAGATAGGTAATAGTGCACTTGAAGTTGTAAAAGACTATGCCTACTTAGGGCAGGTAATAACCGCAGAGCCGAACCACGAGATTGAAGTAACTAGAAGAATAAGAATGGGGTGGAGCACATTCGGCAAGCACTCTCAAATTATGACAGGTAGATTGCCACTATCCCTCAAGAGGAAGGTATATAACAGCTGTATCTTGCCGGTACTTAGCTACGGAGCAGAAACCTGGAGACTTACAAAGAGGGTTCAGCTAAAATTGAGGACGACGCAGCGAGCAATGGAAAGAAAAGTGGTAGGTGTAACCTTAAGAGACAAGAAGAGAGCAGAGTGGATTAGGGAACAAACAGGGGTTAAGGATATCATAGCTGAAATCAAGAAGAAATGGACATGGGCAGGGCATGTAGCGCGTAGACAGGATAACCGCTGGTCATTAAGGGTAACTGACTGGATTCCCAGAGAAGGGAAGCGGGTTAGGGGGAGACAGAAGATTAGGTGGGCAGATGAGATTAAGAAGTTTGCGGGTATAAATTGGCAGCAGCAAGCACAGGACCGGGTTAACTGGCGGAACATGGGAGAGGCCTTTGTCCTGCAGTGGACGTAGTCAGGCTGATGATGATGATGATATATATATTGAAACGCAAGAAAGACAATTAATTCTGAAAAAAACTCCAGCGTGCGGAATCGAAAGAGGGATTTCTGTGTCTTGAATGCGAGGCCCTAACCACGGAGTAGTACCTCCTTCAACCCTCAAAGGCGGGCTATTTATATCTACCACTTACCACTGTTGGTGAGCACCTTTGGGGTGGGTGGGGGGACTATCATGTTTTCAGCCTTATCAGCAAGATGGCGCAACATAGCGCAGAGCGGCTCTCATCTCCCACGCCTACTTCCGCCCGCTGAGAGGAAGGGAGTGGACGATCTCTCGCACGCCCTTATGTCCTGGGGGGGGGGGGGGTGTTTATGTATAAGAAGGAAAACAAAAGAAAAGTGAGCCCCGTAACTGTCTGCATCAGGGAGCGACACCCCAACAGTAGTTAACAAGGGATGGGGTGAGGAGGGATTAAAAGAATAGGATTAAAGGTATAGAGAGAGAGAGAGAGAAAGACGCGCTGAGCCAGCGAGCGAGGACATATCGACGAGATAGGAGAGATAGGAAAGATGGAAACACGGTCACAGGAGTTCGAGGATGGGGCACCACTTGCGAGAGCTCTTGTCGGCATCAGGAGATGGCGTAGAGCAAGTCCAGTCGGTCAGAGCTACGCTGTCGTCAGAGGTCGGCGTCAGGAGATGACGTAGGGTGAGCCCAGTCGGCCAGAGCTACGCTGACGTCGGAGATCGTGAGGGCACAACCGGTCGGCACGGAATCCAGTGAGCGAGTGTGTCCCGATGGGGAGGATCATACGTATCGGCTGGCGTAAGGCTTGCACAGGAACGATTCTGTTGTAGCAATGGGGCGTACAAAGGTCACTGTGATCGTTGCAGAGCCTCCGTTTGCAAAAAGGGCGGGCTTTTCAGCCACAGCTAAGTAACAATTGAGACGCTTATTCGTGTTGATCTGTACTTGTAAGTACGTTTTGTGCGTTATTTGTGAGTGAAAAGTGCGGGGCACGTTTTTATCTGCTTGCCATTCTGCGCGTTATCTTCCAATTTGTTGCTATCGAGTTCATTGCTTCGCCTTTGTGGCAGAGCTGCAACTTTTTTCAGTTCGGCGATTGCTACCGAGAGTTTGCGTATTGTTTCTTTCGCCAGCGCGTTTTCGTGCTTTAAAATTGCCATCTCAAATGTGGTGTCTGCCTCATGCTCTGGGAGTGAACCCGACCCTACCTGTCACTGTGATGTAGCGTTTCCTTTCCCAGGACGGCGTCCGCCGAAGTGACAGTTCTCCGCTTGTTCTTGTTGGCGTTGTCTGGCGATGGTGGTGTCGATGGGTTCAGCGATCGTTAATGGGAGACCCTGGTGAGGCTGGGGTGAGGCCTGCAACCAGCGTGATGCCCGGAACCAGAGTGGTATCCGGAGCAGGACCTGGGCTGGGAATCTGGACGGGAACCATGACGTGAACCGCAACAGGACCTGTAGTAGCCCCGGGATGTAGATCTGGATGGGGTCTCACTGCGTGCACTGCTGGAATGGGTCCGAGGGTGGCTTCGGGACCTCGATGCACGAATGCAGCGGTTCCTGGGAGGACTCCGGGATCGGGACTGGGATTAGCTGGAAAGAATGTGATTGGTCCCCGATACACTGGTCACATAACAGCAGGTACACACCGGATAGGTTGCTGAGGTTAGAGTTACTGTATATGCTACCTTTAGGTAGTACCTAAAGGTAACATATACAGTAACTCTAGCCGAGGTAAAGGCTCAGCTCTACCTAGGGGCATTTACAGGAAGGTATAACCCATTGGTGTGTTACTGCAACACCAGGGGTCATGTGACTTAAAACTCGCTTGGGGGCACAAGGGGCCCCCATTTGGATGAAGGAGGAGACCCCAAGTGTGGTGAAGAGAGGACTGAACAGGGTTCCCGAGAGGAACGAGCCCTAAAATGGGAATTCAGTCATATCTTTATAGACCATGCTTTGTCCCATCTCCGAGTCCAAACAGCCTCGGGGCTAGATGGCATCCCATCTCGCTTACTTAAGTGTTTGGGGCAGGAGGCGAAAGAACAGCTAGCTGGCCTGTTCAGCGACATTGTTGCGGGAGCTATATTCCAAATGACTGGCATCGGGGCAGAGTCTCACTCATCATCAAGCGTGGAGGCAGGGCAGGGAACCTTCAAGATTACCGACTACTCACAGCCACCAGCACCATGTACAGGCTCTTCACCCATGTGCTTAAGGACTGGATCAGTGGCTGGGCTGAATCTAAAGGGCGTCTTACAGAACTGCAGAACGGTTTTCGCAGATGTGGACGACTTGAGGATAAACTTTTCGTCCTCACACAGTGTGCGCAGATTGCCAGAAAAGAAGGGCGTACGCTTCTATGCTGCTTCATGGATGTGGAGAAAGCTTACGACAACGTCCCACGTGACATCCTGTTCACACGCCTGGAGACACTGGGAATGCCGAAAGAGCTGTGGGCGACAGTCAGACGCCTATACGCCAGAAATAGCGTTATTGCACACTTCGCCAATGTAGAGAGTCGGCCGGTAGGCGTATACAGGCGTCTCCATCAGGGATGTCTGCTTTCGCTGATTCTATATCTGCTATACGTGTCGGGCATGGAACAAGCATTGCTCGAGTCCGGCCTGGGGTTCCGTCTGAAGTATAGCACAAGCGGAATCGATGAAAATTGACGGCTGCCTGGCTTGACGTTTGCGAATGATGTGGTCCTAATGGGGGAGACCAAAGTGGACCTGCAGGCTTTCCTGGACACCTGTGTCGCAGAGATGACTGAGGTGGGACTACGCTTCAACGCCATGAAAACCAAGGCTTTACTGTTCGTGGGCAACATGGCTGAAGCGACAGACCTCAAGCTAGGAGGTGAGAGCATCGCCACTGACACTGCCTATAAGTACTTAGGCGTGCTACTGTGTTCCGAGGACAATATATACAGCCGGCAAGAAGTCCATGTACGCCAAGCCGCGCTACGGGCACAGTGCATCCTCCGGCGCCGCGTATTGTGGAGCTGCAACCATTTCATCATAGTCCGAGACCAATGGAAACTCGTTCATGTCCCCTGCTTGACGTTCGCAAATGTAGTAGTCTGCATGACGGCAGCAACTAGAGAATGGTTAGAGCGGCTACAGCGAGAAGTAGGCCGCACGGCGCTCGCATGCCATGGAAGGGTGGCAAATGAGGCAGTCCAGGTGGACATGGGCTGGTCTGGTTTTGAAGCTCGGCAGGCATCCAGCAAGCTAATGTACCAGGGCCGCCTGCAATTCATGAGTCGAGACCGGTGGGCACGGCGGGTATTTGAATACTTTTCGGCAACGTGCATCCGTACAATCGGGGTGAACCGGGTGTATCGCCTGGAACAGAAGTACATACATTTACGGAACCTGTACAGGCTGAAACCGCAAGGTGATATACCAAGGAAGTGCGAGAGCGGGTTCGTGAGAAGGAGAGGGAAATGTGGCGGCACGCAATGACTGTCAAAGCCACGCTCGAACTATACCGAACCTACAAGGACACCATCGACACAGCTCGTCTGTCTGACAACGGCACCGGGAGCTCACTTCTTCTCGAGGCTCGCGCAGGTGTTCTCCAAACCCTCACTTACAGAAGAACGTTCGACAATGCGGTGCTTTCGGTGTTGTGTCGCGCGTGTGGCAGTGCGCAGGAAACAATTGCGCACATTGTGCTCGAGTGCGACTAAATAGGCCTCCCGGAGACGGAGCCATTGCACACAGCGTTGGGCTTTGCGGGTGAGGATGGTGTGATTAATCCACAAGCAGTGAAGGAGACAATGCGTCGTCTCGAGTGCTGGAGGGCCGTGGTTGTCTCGCAGCAAGCGAAAGCACTGGCTGGCGCAGCGCAGTGACAGTGTAGCAGTGGTTACGAGCTCGAGTAGAGCGTGATTTTGTGTGTGTGCGTTTTTTTTTGTCACCGATTTATAGCTAGGGTGCCACTACACCCGCCCGCTAAAAAGGGAACAGCAACAAATCATCATCATCATCATCATCAGCTTAGAGTTTCTGTATATATAGGCTACCTTTAGGTACCAGAGTTGCGCCAAGGTACCGCCATCTTGGGTTCAAAAGTCTTGCGGGAAAGCCACTCAACACTCGCGTAGGAGCAGCGCTCACACTGCAGAGTACATGCGTTGCTTTATTTATTTTCTTTGCTTTCTTTTTTCTATTTTTTGTGAAGGTACGAGAAAAACTCAGTTGCTCTGGTAACGCCTGGAAGCGTTAATTTCATGTTTACGTTTTTAGTATGTAATAGTGAAAAAACGTGCGTCAGCTCATTGAACCAGTGATACATATGTATATTCATAGTAGGCCACACATTAGCTTCGGCTTCTTTTGCGCTGTTTTTCCCATTTACAAGTATAAAATTATTTTTTACTTTTGAAAGCTATCGAGGGAGTTAGGGACGGAATATTTTTATTGCGTTGGTCTCGTTTGTTAACTGTGTGAATTAACCAGCTAAATTCAATTGTAGTACCCAACTTAATCGAGCTGGATAGCGATCGGGAGTGGCGGTGTGACGGCCTCGTACTACGCTCGTATTACAATCGCGGCTCACCACAATTGGTATGAATCGTTGTTCAACAAGACTGTCATGTCCAACATTCTTTTAACGAAAGGTTTCAAAACTGCATTCAATTCACGGACTAGCAGCAACACCTTGCCGATTCAAATAGATCTAGTTCAAATTATCCTTCTATTTTTAGCGTTTCAACCGTATGACCAATTTGGATGTATGCAGCTGGTTCACGCTGGCCAACACTACATGTATAACGTATTCGCTACCACATCTGTGGCTAACAAAAATAGAGCAAGTTTCGCAGTGCCGTGGACAAATGAAAAAAAAAAAAGGCCAAGCGCATACGGGCGACAGCAGACAAGTGGAAAAGGGGCACATCACGCCACAACATCCCTTGCCCTCATCCAAGCTATACCAGTGCTCTCGCTCGCCTTAAACCACGATGCAACAATGGCTTGCACCCCCCCCCCCCCCCAAGAGAAAATCCTGCAGACGACAATGGCCACGCATTTATTCCTTCCGAATGAACAATAATCGTTCTAAAGCAACGCCCGCTGCACCAGCGTCTAATTGCATGGGCTCCGCGTAGTACAATTCAATACATAATGCATTTGCTACCGCATTTCACGTGACCAACAGGCAGCATGGCTACATTACCGAAGAAGCGTGGCGAGAATGACAACAGGTGTTGTCAACCCCGCTTGATCTGCCCGGAATCTGCGTGAACTTATAGCAAATCACACAAGAAAAATCACAGCATAACTACGGAGTGAATGATGCTGAGTAGTGCAAAGCACTGGAGGGTTTCATCGCTAAACCGTGAACCATACGTGAATGTCACCCACTACATTATCACAAACGTAACAAACACTGTATATATTTACACAAGACATTTTATTATTCGTAAGTAGTAGCTAAACGTCGCTTCTGTTCCCCCTTCATTATAACCCCTTTATGACCGGTGAAGTGATGGATCGGTGATCGGGCGTAGTGGGATGTTTGCAAGGACGAAGTAGTGGGCAGTTTTGAAAGGTGGAACTATAGGTGGTCATGTATATTCAGAGGATGGACACAGTGAGACAATATATGGTTCTTTAACACGCACCTGTATACAAGTACACGACCATCTTGCATTTCATATTCGCTACTTCACAGCAGTATTTGCTTTATGGTTGTTGAACTGGTGGATCAGTGATGGGATGTTCACAAGGACAAAGTAGTGGGCAGTTTTCAAAGAATGAACGATAGGTGGTCACGTACAAACAACGGATGGACACAGTGGGACAATCTATGGTTCTCTAACGCGCACTTGGATACATGTACACGACCAAGTTGCATTTCATAATGGCTACTTCCCCAAAAAAATTGCTTGATGGCCGGTGATGTGGTTGATGGGTGTAGGGGTGTAGTGGGATGTTCGCAAGGACGAAGTAGTGGCGAGTTTGCAAAGATGGAACTACAGGCGTTCACGTGCCTACATACAAGCGATGAACAGATCAACACCTTAAGGAGCTTCGCCCCTAAAAAAATGTAGCAAAAACGCTACGATGAAACCAGATGTGTTACTATATGTTTCAGTGAGTACGCAAATTTATAACCTAAGTATGCAAAAGCAAGCCTTTGAAAGCGCGTAGATAGAATCCGCGTGTAAAGTGAATATGATTGGGCTATGATGATGCTTGGGTTCATTTCTGCACCAAATGAACCGTGAGCTTGCCTGGATATTCATCTATACCAGATAAGACAGAGTTAACCTTGTGCATGAGGAATTACTTGCAAATGTCTCTATCGTGTTGTGGAGCGCAACCTGAATTCAGTATATTAGCTGCTAGTTTAGTAAAGGGGTGACCAGGAATATTAACGGCCTAGACAAAGGTAGATTGGATAGGCTTGTGGAATGTGACTTGTGGTTACTGAAACGCAGTGCAGTCTGAAAGAGGTGTCAGTTCGCTAGATGTATTAGAGTTTGCACTCAGAGCATTCATGCATGTACAAAATTTTGCTTGTGCCACAGTCAAAATCCCCTTTTAATTTAAGAGAAAAGTTTGAAGCGGTGCTTTCAACAGAAGCTGTGTTCATCATATGGTTGCAAACCTAGCAACGGATCATCTTTACAACTTAGTTTACAATTAAGAAGATGAGAACCAGAATAAGGGATGAGGGTAATCTCTGAAGATGTTAGTAAGTAGCGTAAGTTCCTCAATCTGCGATACATCAAACACAGGGGATCAGAAAGGAGGCTTTTAAAGTGATCACTTCGTTGTGATTTTGTGTAGAATGCTGTTGACATTTGGTGTCAATGCGGAGTGCGTTAAAACGAGGTTGGTGTTTGAGGGCGCGACGTCTCTTTTTTTTTTTTCGAATGAAACTATTATTGCGTTCAGTGTCATCATCCCGTTTTATACCATCGTTAACAATTACTGATGGATACTTTTGCTTTTTTAGAAGTTCCCGCAGTTTGATGCAGTTGTCCCTGAAATATGAATCTGTTTTCGAACTAGTGCTTGATGATGTGGGATCACTGTTTTTGCAGTGCTTTAAATGTGAACTTTGAAATTGAAGGTAGGATTGCCTACTGGTGTGTTTCCGAGAGCTCAGTCGTCAGCTGATTAGCACGCATAATAATCGCGAAGTCAAAAAAATTGATTGATGCGCGTGAGTATCATTCTGAAAAACAGCTGGCTGTATGAGCGTGGTTAAAATCTGCAATAAATGACAGATTTTCTGTCTCCCCGTGTGGCCAAATCAGCAATACGCCATTAATATAAGACATATATAATAAAACGGTCTGATTGTGCACTAGTCTGAAAATTTATCTTCGAGTAAGCCCATAAATATACTTGCATACTTGGTCCTATTTTCCTAACAATAAAAGTGCCACTGAACGACACACACACACACACACGTAGACATATATATATATATATATATATATATATATATATATATATATATATATATATATATATAGTCCAGTAGATCCTCCGTGAGTGGTCACAACGTGGTTTATTTAGACGTTTCGGCCTAGAGTCTGGCCTTCATCAGGATTAAAGATACAGTTTGTTGGTGCTCAGCTTTATACAATCTCAAATCAGAAAGCGAAACTGTGACTGCCGCGAGCCACAAGCACCCCCTCACCATCATCAACAGCGCACCACTACTAGGGGGAAGTCTGCTGAACAGCCAACACGTGTCCCTACATTGCGGATGTCGAGACCAAAAGCACTACACAACAGCACCACTACACCACTCCTCAAAGGGAAGCCTGCCGAACTACGAAACCGCGTCCCCCTATTGCGGACCCCGGAACTGCCAACGAACACGTTCGCCGGGAGCCCAACGCCGAAATCCTCCCTACAACGACGAAGGCCTGCCGGACATAACTACAACCAGCGCACCTCATCAGTGCCATCCCCGCACCCAAAAGAAGATTGGCTTCTGAAATGTAAGTCCAGCTCATCGCTTCCCAGTTGCAGTGCCACTTTCCTTAAAGTACGAAAACTTGCTGACCAACGAATTAGACATGAAATGCACAAATCAACATTGCAAGTGTACCTTCGTGCTAGAATAGCCCCCAAGGGTATGACACTCTCCCTCACACCAGCCGCTACAAATCTAGATGAACACGACCAAATAACCTGGAAAAACGTCCTCCTTGAGGCATCTCCTAAATTAACAGAAATCGCTCTTAATCACAGTGATAAGCAGGTAAAGAAACTGGTCGCTATGACCAACACCATTCTCCGCCACAACACTTTGTCGAACAAAGAAATCACGCGATTAACAGAATTTGAACAGAATAAATACCAAGCCATCATGACCACAAAAATTCATAAACTCTAAAGAGACCATGTGCCCAAACCCACGTTCCCTGATATAGTTCCTTACCACTACAACACCACCACCCAGGAAATCACTAATGGTACAAACGAGCACCCTGTGACACTGTGGTTGTAAACTTATCGGACACGAGCTTGTCACCTGACGAAGAAAAACTGCTATCTAAGGGACTAAGCTTCTGCCCGACCACAAAACTTTTCGATTAATTCCACTTGCTCCGAGACCTCGACAACTTCGCTCGAAGCTTAAGGTTGCGCGAATATTTCTTGGACAGGCCATCTAACCACGAAACAATTCACCGTCGTAAATCAAATAATTGGACACCGAACAGTAATCGAGACAAGTGCTTGGATTTTTATATCACCGCGGTACAGAAAGATATAGTACACGAATACCACAGACAGAAACGATACCGAGAAAACTTGACAAAATCTGAAAAAATTAATAATGAAAAATTTGGCATCAAGGACAGACATAACAATAAAACCCGCTGACAAAGGAGGAGCAGTGTAGTCCTTAATACAACCAGCTACTTACAAGAAGCATACCGCCAACTAGACGACTCAAGATTTTACGAACGCCTCCCAGGTGATCCGACAGACGAATACAAACGTATCGTATTAACAGAATTAAAGAAATTGTTGGATGCATAAAAGATAACCAACACTGACCACAAACTGATGCAAGCAGCATACCCTCGTCCAGGTCGCTTCTACATCCTCCCGAAAATTCATAAACCGGGTAACCCGGGTCGACCAATCATATCAGGCATCGGTACAATAACTGAACCCATATCAGGGTACGTGGACAAACTAATAAGCCATATTCCATGCACCCTCGCGTCGTACATAAAAGACACCACACATTTTCTTCGAGACATTGCAGGTATCTGTGTGCCGAAAAACTCGTACTTGGTTACTCTTGATGTCTCTTCATTATATACAAATATTCCTCACGATGACGGCATAGCTGCATTACAAAACATGTACACGAACCATAGACAATCTAACACCCCAGATTTCTCTGCCATTGCAACTTTGACGAGGATGGTCCTCGAATTAAATTCATTCGAGTTTAACCAAGAGTATTTTCGACAAATCAGCGGGACCGCTATGGGCACAAAAATGGCACCTAATTATGCCAACATATTTATGGGAAATCTAGAATCTGAATTTCTTGCACAAGTTCCTTGAAACCAATGTTATACAGAAGATACATAGACGACATCTTTCTTATTCGGACCCACAGCGAGGACGAACTTCTCAGCTTTATCGACACTTACAATGCTGTACATCCGACATAAACTTCACACACACATACTCGCAAGTTACCGTAAATTTTCTTGATGTTACCATAACGATAGAAGAAGAGAAGCTCTCTTCAACCCTATATCGCAAACCAACGGATCGACAACAATACCTCCATTACGAAAGCGATCACCCACGCCACTGTAAAAAACAGTATTCCATACAGCCAGGCTCACCGGTTTAAGCGAATCTGCTCTAGAGACGCTGACTTTGACACGAGCTCACAGAGGCTAAAACTTATGCTCGAGAAACAAAAATACCCCCCACATGTAATTAATGACGCTGTTTAAAAAGCGAGAAAACTAAAGCGTGAAGACTTACTTATGAAGCGACCACCACGAGAAGACCCACAACGAACAAACCTCTGCTTGACTTACAGCACAAACTTCCCGATTGTAAAAAAAAATCCTTAAACGACATTACAACATTCTGGAACAAAGTGAACGTCTGAAACGCGAATTCCCATCCGCTCCAGGCGTCGTTTACCGACGACCACGTAACCTCAAAGACACCCTTGTCCACTCCTAAATCCACACATCACCCCCCCCCCCCCAATAATTCATACCGCCCTTGTTTAAAGCCACGATGTCTTGTATGTAAGGCGATGCGAGAAACAGACAAAGCAACCAGCACGCAATCCAAGTTTCCGATTAACATACGAGGAAACCTAACATGCGATTCCTCTAATGTGGTATGCCTACTCGAATGCAACGTGTGTGGTATGCAGTACATCGGACAAACAGAAACACCAATTAGGATTCGCTTCAATAATCACAGAGCCCATGCGAAATCAGCCCCAAGTCTACCTCTATCAAAACATCTCAATCTTCCCGACCATGCATTCGACAAACTATCAGTAACGCTCTTAGAGACGGGATTTAAATCAAATCGAGAACGTGAACAACGAGAGTCATAACTTATCCACCGATTTAACACCCTCGATAGAGGAATAAATGAGAATCCTGGTACACTTGCAGCAATTAAAGCATTAGAAAACAATAACGGCAACAATGAGAATAGTAACTGAGTTCACGGCACTGCAGCTGCGAAGGACACTGGATAATCCAAAACAATTCCAAGTGTAAGTACTCTAAGTGCAGCTGTCGTCTGTCTTCTGTTTTATTTTACTACCCAATCAATTGTGCCATGCATGACATCCCCAACAGCAACCCTGTGCACAGCCGGGAGGCCCCCACTACACGCGTAATCCAGAAGCGGGCACGGAATTCGCATTGCATCCGCTTACCAGCCTCTACCGCAAAATGGGGCACACCTCTTTTTACGACGAAATGTTGACAGGGCATGGAGTAGTTAAAGGCTTAGAACTTCCTAAAATGCCCGCTTACCAGCCTCTGCCACAATACGCGGCACCCCTCCTTCTACGACGAATTGTTTACGGGACTCCGAGTAGTCAAAGGCTTAGTTAGGACTTCCTAAAAAGCTCTTTTTTGCCCCACACCGAACCGCCAGTGCAAGGAGGCGCTGTCTGATTGGGAGGAATGCGTTAGTGAAAGGAAACATACACAGACCGCTGACATCAGAAAGGTGAAGGGGAGAAGGGGGAGAGAGATGAAGGGGAGGGAAGAGTGGAGGGGGGAAGTGGAAGGAAGAGCGGAAGGGGGGCGCCCGAGGGGAGTCCACCGTATATTATTTTTCTCTTCTTCTTCTCTTTTTTCTTCTTTTTCTTTTCTTTTTCTTTTTTTCTTCTTTTTTTCTTTTATGTCTTTTTTTCTCTTTCCTTGCTTTCTGATTTGAGATTGTATAAAGCTGAGCACCAACAAACTGTATCTTTAATCCTGATGAAGGCCAGACTCTAGGCTGAAACGTCGAAATAAACCACGTTGTGACCACTCACGGAGGATCTACTGGACTATATGCAACGCTACGGCCACTCAACCACCATGCCTGCCTATATATATATATATATATATATATATATATATATATAGCGTGTGTGTGTGTGTTTGTGCGTGTGTGTGTGCGACGCTATGGTGAATGGGAGATGTGGCCTGGCTCATACGCCATGTTTATTTCAATTCTGACTTCATCCTATGCTTCTACCAACCATCGCTACCTTCTTACGTTATATATATATATATATATATATATATATATATATCGCTGTTTTTGCAGTGCTCTAAATGTGAACTTTGAAATTGAAGGTAGGATTGTCTACTGGTGGGTTTCCTAGAGCTGCACGTTAAAAAGAAATGATCAAAAAATTCACACTCCTTGCAATGGAGGCATAAAGATAAATGTAACAGAACAGACCTGTGTAGGTAAAAATTCAGTGGGGGGACTCAGCATCGTAATTCGGTAACTGCGATCTCGGATTTTCTGGTGGAACACCATCGATTCTTCCAACGATAATTGAGGTGAGGGAAGTCAGAATCTAACAACGCAGACTTAGCGACGTTGTCTGTTATGGCAAATTTTTCAAAACGTGCCGCAGTTACAAGCGGCAACGTCGGCAAAATAGACATTATCGGACCATTACATGATAAAAGTGCGAAAGCATCCGCTTGTTCATTCAGAGGTATACCTTTGCGCCCTGGTACCCACACCAAGCGAACAATATGCATATGTCTTGGAATGAGGGAATGATATATATATATATATATATATATATATATATATATATATATATATATATATATATATATATATATATATATATATATATATATATATATATATATATATATATAGAGAGAGAGAGAGAGAGAGAGAGAGAGAGAGAGAGAAATTGAAAAAATTTGAAGCAGTTAATGAGGAACAGATGGATAGGCTGTCTGTCAGAATGACGGCTTCTGATAATGATAGGGGTACTTTCCGTAGAGCTAATATAATGACAAGTAATTCTGCATGATAAGTATGAGTAAAGTCAGGTAAGCAAATTCAAAAAGACCAATCTAAAGATAATGATGCAATTCTACCCTTCCCTGAAGCGTCAGTTGCTATCACTGCAGCTGTTTCTAATCTAGACACATGGTCCTCCAAAATCCAAATTAAGTATCTACTTGGCACTTGCTTGCTATTCTTGGGAAATATGTCATAAAATTTTATTCGACTTGTTTGTACAGATCTGCTCATGATTAGTTCTTCACGGAGCTGCCCTTGTAATGTTTCCAATTGTGTCTCTGCGAAAATGACTTGCAAACACTGTAATCTTGGCCACAGATAGCCGAAAAATTGCGTCGGATGATTAAGAAAATCATATTGCAATCTCTTCAACGACGATGCATAAATCTTTAGAAATGTACGCATGGTTAGGATGTTAAATTGAGTACGAAGAGAAGGCAGGCGTGCTTCTTTGTATAAAATAGTATTTGATACAAATTTTGTAAGTACAAGACATAATCGTAATGATTCGCGTTCTAAAAGAACCAGTGGTCGTAGTTTGTATACAGGTGCACCAGAAAACAAGACGCAGACGAACTCTAATATCGGGCGAATATACATGCCGTAAATCATGATGAGAACAACACGGCGTAAACCTGAACGTTTGTTGCTGAGTCTGCGAAGCATCCCCAGCGCACGTGTTCCTTCGGTCATATTTACTATAAGTGGACTCCAATTAGATTTTTCAGTATAAGTGATCCCTAATACTGAACAGATTCTACCTGCGAGATAACGTCTTGCCGGTAATGCAAAGCAATATGCACCGCAGCACTCGAGGAAAAACTACCATCGCACTTTTCTGACATTCAGTGATAAGTTCATTTTTTCTAACCACGTTTCTAGAGCGTTCGTATACGTCTGCAGACTTCAATAAAGTCAATATATAACTGCAGCTGTAGCAAAAAACGCGATATAATCGGCACATACATACACTTGCACGTCCATCTGTACAGGAATAGTGCATAGTAATATAATAAATAATAGTGGCGATAACACTGATCCTTGTGGGAGACCTCTAGTTTGTTTGTGCCTTAAAGATGACAAACCAGATAGACAACTATAAAATTTCCTGTCGTTTGAGAAGGAATCTACCCATGCTACAAAGTATTGTTGTAGACCTGCGTTTTAAAGTGAATTTATTAGTTTTGAATGTTCCACGCTGTCATAAGCTTTTGCGGTGTCCAGGGTTACTAAGACTGCATATTGTTTCTTATAATGGGCAAGCTGTATTCTACTTTTCAAATCGACATGGGCACACCAATCTGGCAACCACGCCTGAAGCCAATTTGGCATGGGCTCAAGACCATGTTTTTATTCAACCAAATATCTATTTCAATGTGTAAGATCGTTTCAATTAGTTTTACCAAATGAGATGTAAGTGCTATAGGTCTAATGTTATCTAACGTAAACTCAGCACCTTGTTTTTTGATAAAGAAAATATATTAGCAATTTTCCAATCAGGTGGAATCTATGAGTTTCTGATAGAGTGGTTAACCGTAGTCACAAGGTCCTGTGGTAGAACCTTATGGATGATTTTTATTGTCGAAGTCGTTATGCCATCAGGACCTGGCGTAGTATTGGGCAAGTTTCTTACTACTTGTTCCAACTCCGAAGCAGTGATCTCTTTAAAAGCGTCCCTTTTTTCAGGAGATCGCAAGTGATGTGAGAAGCCAGAGGTAAAGTGACTTTCAAGTCGTTTTGCAATACCTTAAAGAAAACTAGACAATTCACTTGGAGTAGAAACCACTGATTCAATGTTGTTGGATGAAGGTATAAGCTTTTCGGTTCTGAGGAAATTAAAGAGGGATTTCCTGTTGCTAGGTTTTGCTAGAAACTCAGAACGCTGACTATGATAGCTGTCTTTCGCGGCGGCAACTGTTATCTTAAAAATGGCAGCCGCATGTTTGTAATCTCTCCAATTTCTAGGGCATTGGTTGTAAAGCAGCTTACGCCACGCAGCTCTTCTTACCCTGTAATGGCGTGCACAAGCTGAATTCACCAACGATTAGAAGGAGCTTTGTTAGATCAATTTACGTTTACGTTGAATTTTGATTTATTTAACGATTCTTTTGTCCCGTTACTTAAATTCATGGCAGTTTGCTCTTCACTTTCCACTACTAGGTTGGACCAGGCGGCCCGTAGTGATTTTTCAAATGTACTAAAATTTACGTGAGTTATTGAGTGGCTGGTTACAGAGGTCACTGGACATAATATCTCAAAATATATAGGCAAGTGGTCATATACTCGTACCCAAGTTCAAGGTAGACCATGTGGAGATAGTGAGGTTAGGATTATAGAAAGTAAGGTCAATCGTGGAACGAGACCAACTACTAACAAAAGTGGGTGTTTCTGTGTTAATTCATGTTAGGTTATACTGTGAAAACAAATCTCACAAACGCTTCCCACTTATATTGCTTCTCAAACCCCACGATGTATGGTGAGAAGCGTTATCCATTACAGAAAACATTGGAACGTCTTCTTCGTCTCTGCGCTTGGCCAAGAACTATCGCGCTTGTTCGTTGTCACTGCCACTGGCGCATTCGCGCGGCCGTATCACAAAACATGGTATCGGCGAAACCAGCAACGACCACGAGATTTTAGAGAGCAGGCAGCCTCGGCAGATACTGTATGTGATCTACACCGACCAACAAAAGTCATGTGACAGTTCCTCAGCTGTTATCTAAGGCAAATTTGCCAGAGAGGCGACAAGGAGATGGGACTAAAATGCCACGACATCTCACAGCCCGGGTCGCCAATGACAAACTCCGAAAAGCACCCCCACCCCCTCCCAGGAGCGGCATTTTAGGACTGGCTTAGAGCTCCATTATCTGCCGATATTTCTATGCGACCTCTTTAGTCTCATTGTCTCTATGCAAAAGCGGCGTTCAGAAAGTTAATACAGCATCTTTCTAGGATAGATTACATTGCTATAGAATAGGGCAAACCCCACAAACGAGTTGTTTCAATGGACGGATGTCTGTTTGAGGCATTTGCCAATGCCAGATCGAGAAAACACTACTATCTTCCGCTAATAATCTGTTGTCTTTATTTTACTCCACTTATGTCTACAGTGTTACGTAGAGTCACGCCCCAGTAGCAAGTTTCTATTGCTATCAGAGCTCAAAAGTACGTACTGACAGCCGTCAGAAGCCGGAACCGTCACACCGAAACAAGAAGCTGCCATAGACACAGCTCAGAAATCAAAAGGTGATTCTGAAGAAAGTTTCGCGAATCCACTTCCTCCGTGGGCAATGTCAGAGCGAGATTTGGATGTGCTTTGTGGTTTACTCCTTCAAATGCCCCCGGAAGCGCTGCTGTCTCTCAACGAAACCGGAATCTGGTGGCTACCAGATCTGAGCGGCTCCACGCCGATGCAGGCAGTCAACTCGATTCGCCTAGCCCTGGAAGCTCTTTCCTACTACGACGCCCGCGTCTTCTGTGTAGCCTGGTTTTACTGCTGCCTCGCGGACCGGCGACTACTCCGCCCCTGGAGGTCGTATCGAGTTAGTCTTGCGGATGCTGCTTCGACCGGAGAGTTCATTCTTCACGATCGCTTGGCGACGGCTTTGAGTTATCCGGGCTGCCACACCGTGGTCGCGAAGGTCGACAGTTCAGATAGGACCCATGCATGCGTCATGGTCACAACTCCGGGACGCCCATCGCAAGAGCATGACGTCATCAGCTTGTGCGTTGTTCGTGGGACGCCGAAACTCTTCGTCCGTGTTGTGCGCGATCAGTCGCATGTGATTGCCGTTATTCAGTCTCTCTTAGGGGGTCATCCTGCCCAATTGGTCGAAAACTATTTAGGTGACCTCAGCTTTGCATTTAAAAGCGCCTCAGAACATTTGGGTGTAATGAGTGCGCATTCTAGGCACGTTGCTTCAGACGAGTTCGAACTAATTACGCAGACACCTGGTCCCAGAGAAGGGGAAGTGGAACCTGGGCTGCGATGCCGAGTGAGTTAGTTTTCATCATGTTCTTATGATCCACCTAGGATAGCTGGTTGCAGGGCATTTCGATCAGTGTTCTCGTGCCGTTGCACTGGGCAGAAACGCTGTCTGCAGGGAGTGTGGTGAACTTGAATCTACACCACGGACTTTCAAAGAGACAAAAAGAAAAAAAAGCAATTTTTGCTTTTAAAGTAATGCGCTTTTAAAGTAAATGCACTTTTACTTTAAAGTAAAATGCACTTTGGCAGTCTCGGAAACGCCAGTCTTTGTGCGAGACGATGCTTGGTAAAAGAGAAAATGCGCGAAAAGAAAACGCGGGTGGAGACGCGACTTGGCATATTTCCACGCCAAACTCTATGGCGCAATACATTTCCACGGCGTCCACTGGGTCCTACGTAGCTTCTAACCAATAACATTGTCGTCTGTTGGTGCCGTAGAACCAACATGAAAAGTGTCAGAAAACTTCATGTAGCACATTCCTCGGAATTATGCAAAATGACGTTCGTGACATTACGCACGGTTGTTTTGGCGCTAAATGTAAAAATGAAACTTCTACCTTGATTTTCTCCGCTAAACCGGAACCTATGATAGTCAAACTGGTGACATCGTTCCCTTCTGTGTTTCTCTAAATCAAAAAGCTGTTGAAAGTGAAAACGCATGTATAGCATGTCCAAATATGGTAATAAATAAATCTAACCACAAGTATTTTCTTCCTTATTTGCATTAAATGATCTCAAACTGCTGGCGTCTTGCTTTTGCTGTTTTTTTATCTGTGACAGTGGTGTCCTGGAACCAAAAGCGACAAGCTTCTATTTGTTAGTGATATCTGTTATTGCCTGGTAAATTTGGACAAAATTACGTTTAGCGTGAGGATCGCATTGCGCACAATATCAAAAGGTAAGTAATGTTTGTTGGTGGAAGCTGAATAGTAAGTGTGTGCCTGTTGCTGTCCCATTATATAATAATGAATACTGGAAAATAGCTAGGTCGCTTTCATTAGTTTTTGCTTGAACACCTGTAAAGCACGAGCCTGCTCTCCGCCTTCTCACTGAGAGTCAAGCGTTAATATGCACCTCAACTGAAATGTATACTTGCAATTTTCCCATTATGTTTCACATTTGGTGTTCATCATCATCAACATCATCAGCATGACGAATGCATCACCTACATGTAACCCAATAAGTGGTAAGTACTCCCTGAGGTTACATGTGAAATTTATTATGAAACTTGTCTCGAGTAAATAATAGCCAAGAGTTGGCGCAAGGAACAATTTAGAAAAGGCTTTATCAGCGGAATAAGCTGTTCTACATTACAGAGTAGCTTTTCGCATGACTTTTTTTTTCTAAAGAGAACCTAAAGAAATTTGATCAGGTCCTTCGGCCAAATTATTTATTATGACAATATACATGCAGTTATAAAAAACCTAATTATCACTTCATTTTATGTATTTCACTGCAGAACAAGCAAGAGCAACTCATGAACCCACCGCAATAGCGGTGACGCCACCGAAATTTCACACCAGTTTTACGAGACAAGGCATGCAATGTCTGATGGAAACATTCTTGAAGATCATCGCTATGGTTATTATCACTTTGGTTTATATCTTATTGTCCACCACATTTCGGTTGCATGAAACCCAACTTTTTAAATACTTGTCCTGTGTACGTTTTTTTTTTCCTTTGCTGCTATGCTTTTCAGCACAAAGCGATGGAAAGTCATCAAACTAGAAATGAATTGTTCATGAGTACTTAACGGTGTAACACAGTTCTGAATGGTAAAAGTATAGTGACGGCTCTAAATATGAATATTGTGAACTTAAATGGCCTAGTAAAGAGCAGCGAAAGCCAAAAGATGTAATGAACAGAAGTACGCGCAGTTATGCTATGTGAACATGCTGCTGCAAGAATTTATTAAATACGTGCAATAATGAGAAAGTTCTGGTGATTAGAACACCCCTTTCAGCTAGTTTCAAAGTTTGGCACGGCCTCGCCACCCTCCTATGTCATAGGAATGTAATGACGGCAACTTCCCCCGCATGTACGCGCCTACGTCCTATTTTAAAAATACATAATCAGACTGTTAGCCCTTCATTTTTTGTTGTGAATGATGCTCCCGTGCGGAAACTGAAATGTTGTGCTTTTATGAGAACATTCATGGTTGGTGCTCATTTTAACTCCATGGGCTCGAATCAACATCTACAAAGAAAGAGAGAAATGGCAGGGGCACTGCCAGCAGCCGTGACAGTGGCACAGCGTACAAAGCGCACTGTGGAATGCCGCTGGTAACCTCTACTGCAACTTTCTGGATTGTGTAGTCTGCAGAAGTCTGCACACAATGAAATCAGAGCAAGAGAGCGCTGTTCACAAATGAAAACACCGCGTGAAGTCATGGTAAAAACAACGCATCTAAGTGCCTGCTTTTGTTCGCTCTAGAAGGTGAGATCACGTGATCCAACCCTGCACGTCACAGTGATTGCAACGCCCGCATCTTCAGTGGTGGGCCTCGCGCCCAATGTGCTCCTTGCTGTAGCATCACCCCGCCGCGGTGGTCTAGTGTATAAGGTACTAGGCTGCTAGCCTGCAGGTCGCGGGATCACATCCCGGCTGCGGCGGCTGTATTTTCGGTGGAGGCGAAAATTCTTAGGCCCGTGTGCTCAGATTTCCGGAGCTTTCTACTACGGTATATATTATGATCATATGGTGGATTTGGGGCGTTAAACCCCACATTTTATTATTATTGTCCCTGCGGTAGCATATCGAGGAACACCACTTCGTGCTTCCTTAATTCGCTCTTTGCACTGAAAGGGTGCTTATCTGTAGTGCTCTTCGGTCTTCTCCCAGAGAGAAAAGAGATGCACCTGCACTCCACTGCCGCGGCCAGTAGAGGGGGAAAAACTAATAGTGCTCGGCGTGCCGTTGGCTGACATTGCGCAATGGGCGAGTGATTTCTTGTACGGTAACCCGTATCGCTTTGCGATACATTCAGTCGGGAACCCGAGTGGTCGGTTGAACCTTGTAGAACTATAGAACGAGGAACGATCCCGGATGATGAATCGCTTCACGAAGCAGTCTGTGGTGCACACAATTGAAGAGGTGTGTCTCAACGTAAGTAATTATAACATAGAAGAGTCTCTGCAGCCTTATCTGAAGCTGCTAATCACTTTGCGAGTCTACGCAATGCGCGAGATGCAGTGCGTTGTTGGGGACTCTGTCAACGTGTCGCAGCCGTCAGTAAGCAGAACATCTCATTCCAACTTCTTCCACAATGATAGTGAAGCAGTTGTCGTCAGCGGAGGAGAAAATCTTCGCCGCGGCCTGAGTGAATTACCTAATGGGTGCAGGAAACTCTTCCATATGTTCCTAAAAAATTGCCATGATGTCACAGTTTATCGTTCCATGATCTGCGGTTTTAAAGCTTTAGAGTTGTTCTGCACACGACCCCCCTCGTACATACCACAAATAAGTTAAGGTGGTGATATTAACGAAGAGCTTCTAAATATTTTGTAGGAATGATACTTGATAAACTGCAAAGCTTCTCTCCGGTGGGAAAGGACAACGTGGGCCGCATGCTTTCAGTTGTCTGTGGACTCACTGAAACACGAGCTGCCTTGATTAGACTTTCATCTGAGTTACCTTTTCCTGAAACTGGCGCCTACTCGGAGGCAAGGGGACTTGTTAGACGCATTGTAGTGGCAAGCCCGAACAACAGCCCTTTTGGCAAGTTTATCGTGATCAGAAGGGGTCAATTTGTTCGCACGTGGTTTGCAGATTCGGCCAACACATTTAATGGCGAAAACGAGCTTTCATGTTTCTTGACCAGACGGATGGACATTCTTCAAATACTCCGACCATGTCCCACAACAGAATGCCAAACTGAGGCACCCCACCGTCTATTTGCAAATGCGTGATGCACGATCGTGATCTGAAAGTAAACATGAAGATTAGACGTACGTGCATTATAAATAAAGTAGCACCAAGTTAAAAAAATTAACATGTCCAACACTGCTCAGTTTTGAAAACTTCTCTCCCCCATTTCCTGAGTTCTTTAAGTGACCTTCATTGCTCGCTTCAGTATTTTTTCAACAGGCAACAGGCAAAAGTTCAATAAATGGAAAAGGCTGTGCATCCACATGGCGAAATAGGTGTGAGTGCGTTACTATTCATCGTTACGTGAAAAATATTATTCCTATTCTTTCTTTCAGAACGTGTGGTCTCCATTTTCGCACAGGTACTCTCGATTGCAAACTTGTTAAACGCGCGCCTTAATTTACCAAGGCGGCCCATAGCAAAGGAAAGTAGAAGGAAGCTTTGAGAATGAACTGGCTCCCTTAGGAGCTTGTTAAGATATGGAGGCTTGAAGGGCTCCTTTCGTAAGGTGAGGAAATGGTCCAAGGTAAGGAATGTTTCAGAAAATGAACCTCGGATACTGAAAACGACGTGAGGAGGGCCGAAGGGGAGGAACAATAACACACCTTGCACCTGCTGTGAGGACTCTCCGGCAACATACCCTCGATCTTTGGCCAAGCGTGTCATTACCGTAAATTGCCAAGAACACGGGGCCAACGAGCCCCCTATCCCCGCGAAATTCATTAGAGTTATCGGTATTCAAACTTTAAATCCTGCACGGCCTATGGGGCATTCGTCATGCTCGTTCACTGAAATCTGAGTATTGTAAGCACTTGTATAAATTCGTCTTTCATTCATCAACTTACCCTGATGAACGCTCCGGCGTGACAACAACCCGCGTTGTCACCGGGACAGTTTTTTTTTTTTTTTGCACGTCGAAACGTTTGACCCATGTGACAAATTTGTTGACGTCCCCGAAATGTCACGGCTGCAGCGGCGCTTTTTTTTTTTTTACAATTCGTAGTTCGTTTGAACTCGTGACAAGCCGGGGTCAGGTTAAAAAAAGAACTATGAAAAACTGTGATAACGGTTACAGTATCACGGCTAAAGAGATGGCAAGAAGTGTCTAAGAAAGCCTTGGATATGAAAATTTCTTCCCCCTGGTAAGTGGAACAAATGTTCAGTGTCAGATCTGTCGTCATCGACGTTTTCGCGTGCTGATCGGTGTTCGCAATAATTTTCACGTCTGTTTTGCGTGCACACAAACATGTGCAGCTCCTTTCGGTGGCAAAGCAGTTTTTGCTTCTTGTTTTGTCAACTCTCATTCTCTCCTTACTGTGAGATAGCCGGCCAGTGCCGGCATGCCCCATATTGAGACTTATTGTCAACTTTTGCCGTTTGCGAACGACTACATCCGCTGCTTCCAATTTGTACGGAGAAGTGCGTACTATTACATGCTGCTTATGTAAGCAAAATATGTTGTGGTGTTTTGTGGTGAAATGCTGCAAAACTGTTATCATGCCACTCGGCTTGCCTGTCACGACATTTTTTTGGCGTTTATGCTGCGAAACATTCACACGTGTTCAACTAGTTTGGCCTGGAAAGAAAGTGCGAATGCATTGTGCGCTGTCTGATTGAACTCTCATCTTTATCAGCAAACTGTCCTGTGCATGCCTTATCACCGTGTAGATGCTTGTTTTCGTTGTTATCAATTTGGTCCTTTTTCCATTTCACAGTACGGGCGCCCGAATTGTTTGAATCACGAAGACGAGACAGTTTCCTGTTCATACCCAGTGTATACGTCCACGGTCTACAAAACAAATTGAAAAAAACACCGCAGCAACAACAACGGTGGAAAGAAGAAGATGGAGAGGGCGACACCACCAAGAAAAATCGCTAGCTTCGGAGCTGTCCGAGCAGTCACCCCTGAAAAAGGGACCAACTCGTTTCCGAAACGTCGGCTAAGTTTACAGTCTTTAAGTTTTATCTTTGGACTATAACTTCGCTGGAGAGTTTATGTCAATAGTGTGAAAGTTCACCCAGTCATCTGTCGAAGATGTTCACCTATAAGCAGCATGTAATAGTACGCGTACAAATTCGAAGCAGCGGATGCAGTCGTTTGCTAACGCTAAACGTCGCGAATAAGAAGTCTCAACACAGGGCCTTACTGCACTGGCCGGCAATTTTACAGCGATGAGAGTTCACAAAACAAGAAACACAAACCACTTTGCCACCGAAGTGACCTCCACATGTTTGTGTACCCAGAAGACCGACGCAAAACGATTTGCAAACACCTCTCAGCATGCGAAATATTTCCTCGATGACGACGAATCTGACCCTGAACGTGCTTTTTGCGGACTTTCTTGTGTTCCACGGAGAAAGGAATCATCACATTCAAGGCTATTTCAGACACTTCATGCCACCCTCTAAGTCATGATCACAGTGTTTTTCACCTCGCCTCGGCTTGTCTTGACGGTGTTCTCTCTCTCGACTCGAAATGGACAGCGAATAAAAAAAAAAGAGCACCGCGGCAGGCATGACGTTTGGTGACGTCACTGGAATGGTCACGTGAACGAAACGATTAGACCTGCAAAAAAAAAAAAACGTCTCGTTTTCACCGGCCACGAAATCCCATTGCTAACCAAAGCTATACTCTGTTTCACACACGTGCAACGTTGTGGAAGCTAGCGAGATTTGGAAGCTAGCGAGTTGTGGAAGCTAGTGAGCTAGCGAGTCAAGGCATGTCGAACTGCGACATGCCTTGACTTTCCCAAGGTGAATCTACATGTGTTTTTGGCCGGCGTAACCATGGCATTTTAAAATCTTGTTCTCGCTGGCACTTTTGCACCGCGTGCGTGTTCGGAGTGCCCGGCAGGACTGACAGTTGATACACATGCGGTGCATGAGCGCAAGTTGGGGCCAGATTCTGGCGCTACATTGACGCCAACTTACAGCACAAATTCTGCCTTTTCACAGCCAAGGCACGCCGCAGTTGACGCTTTCAGCTGCTCGCGTTTCTTTCAGTCGGATAATACGTACTTGATAAAGTTGCTTCCGCAGTCTGCAATGCACGTGCTTTAGACATTCCGGACTGTCGAGGAAGGTCTCCTCGACGTTTCACACGAAATTAGCACACAATTCTAGCAAAGGAACAGCGAGAGACATGCTTACAGCCAGACTCGGGTTGTGAAGTTTCGCGTTTGATTTGCAGAGCGTCTGCTCACGCGGCAGTTGAGTGTTGCTTTGCCACGCTTGCAAGAGATGGCGCCACGCGCTTTTTAATATGGCAGCAAGCATTGAGTTCGCTGTATTCTGGAGTATAGTGCGAGCGCTGTTTTAGAAGTATCACCGACCGCCTTGAGTAAATGCTATGATATCGCTGCACGAATTTTACTCTTTTGCAAGGAGTGATGGTATTCCCATATACCAACGTTTCGCAAATGCGCGAAATCTGACGAAAAAGAGCGAGCTGCAACCTAGAAGGAGGAGGAAGAAGGAAGGAGGAAGGAAGGAGGAAGGAAGGGGAGGTGAGCCATTTCTCAAAGTGACTGGCTACCCTATGCTGGGGAAGGGGGTAATAGATATAAAAGATGAGAGAAAAGAGACACTGAAGGAGAAAAGAAGGGAAAAGGGCAACAGTACGATCCACGACGCTGCTTATAGTTTGTCTCTAAGACCACTTGCCCGCAACAGGGGCAACGACGCTCTCGATGCCTTGCATGCCGAAGACGGTCTCGGCCAGTGTCCTAATACCCCTTCTTCCGAGAATTGGCCATTGTCTAATCTATCTATAGCTTTCGACAGCTCTTGGCGCACTGAAGCGAGGACACTCACAGAGAAGATGGAAAAGTGTCTACGCGCAGCCACAGCTGTCGCACGTCGGGCTGCTGGCCATTCCGATTCGAAACGAATCGGAATGGAATCGGAATGGCCGAAGTTCGTTATAGGGCTGCGTGCACCTATCACATGGTGAAAAATGTGAAGTCGTCGAAAGCTTTTCCAACTATAAAATTGTTGAAGTCGTCTGAAACAGCGTGTTTTCCTCAAAGACCTGAGATCAAAACTGTTTTGAAATTTCTTAAAGTTAATGGCACTTCCGTACTTGACACTGCAGCGTCATCGTTTGAGGAACTTTAATGTTGTAGTGAATTTCGCAGCGTATATGTGTTCCTTCTTGATTTTTCTGGCATTGTTGGTAGACGTCAATCAAACTACGTGCCTGAAAAATACATTAAGTGGAACTCAAGACAACCAAGGTAGTAGTAGTAGTAGTAGTAGTACACAACTTTATTATGTACATAATCCCGACAGGCTTGAACTCCAGTGCCCCGAAGAATATACGGGGTGGAGAACGGTACCTTGGTTGTCTGCCGGACAGACAACCAAGGTACCGTAAATATATAATTAATCTCACTCGTCGCATAAAGCGCTTACGTAAGCATCGTCATTCCAAGTGTAACGATAGTGCTTTTTTCACTTAATGCATTGAAAAGTTAATTGAAAGCTAAAATGAAACACGCCCACCCCTGTATTCAGAAACGCTCCACGACTCGACTTTCACCCTTCACTTGACAGAGTTGAGCAATGCGCCGCCACTCGGCTGAAAATGATGCTGTGCTACTCAAGAATCGCCGCATAATATCTCTGATATGCAGTGACTTGACGTGCCTAGAGACGGCGCTCCCATCGGCTTTCTCAAGTGGAAGTGAAGCGTTGAGGGAAGGGATGTTCTAGAATACGAGGGTAATAAGAATTACAACTTTTGCAATACCTTCGTTACATCTATGAAAATAAAAAAAATCCATTAGGGTGTATAGGTTTAATAGTTCGGCATCTTCTATGGCTTCGTCATTTATTCCTAATGACAAGTGCTCTTCAAATCCTGAAGCTATAAAAACTGCCTTTCGTTATTACTTCCCATCTGCTGTTTTTGTACCGGCAACGGCATCACTCCTTCAATTTCCTCGTGAAGCAAATCACCTGCTCTTTCTAATCTTCCATCAAAGGGACCCACAACCGGCCAGAACAGGTGACGAGATTCCGGTGGAAAGAAAAAGAGCGTCAATTATGGTGACAGCTCACAGCACACATTTTGTGATTTAAGTATGATATTTATTTTTGAATCGCGTTTGAAAGTAATTGAAACCGGCATGTTGGCCCCGTCGCTGTGGTCTAGTGGCTTAGGTACTCGGATGCTGACCCGACGGTCACGGGATCAAATCCCGGCTGCGGCGGCTGCGTTTCCGATGGAGGCGGAAATGGTGTAGACCCGTGTGCGCAGATTTGGGTGCACGTTGAAGAACCCCAGGTGGTCTAAATTTCCGGAGCCCTCCACTATGGCGTCTCTCATATACATAGGGTGGTTTTGGGACGTTAAACCCCACATATTAATCACCAATCTAGGGTGCCTCGATGCGCGCATCGAGGCACCCTACACCAATCTGGCATGTTGCGCTCCTAGCGCAAGAGCTATGAACCACAAATATAAAGCCTAATAAATTTGCAGTGATTATTTAAAGCTCACTGATATAAGGGCTTAAGTTTCGAATATGTATGTTATTGTTCATTTTCGTAAGTTTCTAAGTGGCTTACAAGTTGAAAGAACTAGTGCAAAAAGTGGCGCTGCTTTCGTGGCTTCTGCATGGAAACGGGTGCAGTTGCGCATGCGCGAGGCCGCGCGGCGTTCTCAGAAGCTCGCTTCCCGTCACGTCGGGCGCGTTAGAAGAAGCACGCAAGCTTGTGAATGTGATCGCTGCGGCACGCGAAATGCTGTCCACCTACTATTCTATGGGGAATCGCTACCACTTCATGCATGCTGCTGGTAGTAGTGGCGACGGTGGCGCTCCGTCGGATTCGTCGCTACCGCTGTCGTCCGTCCAATAGGGGTCCAACTTTTGCGCTCGCATCAGAACCAAAATTTGTTTCTTTAACTCGCTCAAGTTGTCAAGCGATGGCACATCGAAGCCGTACAACTATTACCGCGCGTGAAGTACTGTGCGTTAATTTTCGATCACGTGAAAACGCGTCATATTTTTTCGAAGACTTGACTCAGGTCGACTTGTTTAAAGTAAAAAGAAAATGACCTGTGCACAGCCAAAAGTACTTGCATAAAAGCCCAGGGAAAGTACTGTAGATCTTGTAAAATAGTTTTCCACGCTAAAAAGCAATAGTCGTGGGATTGCACGCTTGACAAACACAACATTACTTGTCTATACTTAGGGTTCCTCTTTTTATCACAGCTGGCGTTACCCTGCAGCGTATAATCACTATCGCAATAACACCCACTGTTTGCAGCATGTCTTCTTAAGACCGAATAATCACCGCAAATTTGGTGTTACGTAACACCAACTATGTTGGCGACAACAAGCTGGTTGTTAGATAGCAGATTACTTCCTGTCCCGCTCAAAATTTGTTAGCTTTAACCACGCGAAGTCATCTGACGTACATATCACGTCCGTAAGGGGCCTCCAGATTGAGTGCTTGGTCTTCTTTTGTTTATTGTTCATATAAATGACGGAGAAAAAATGATCGATGATACTCAAATTAAACTTAGAATATATACAGACGAAGAACCCATTGCGGATCACCTTCCGATGTTTATTGTACTTAATAACTTAATCCAAAACAACAAGGAACATCGACGACATATTATCAAGACAGACTACACAATGCTGAGAAAGAGCTTCTTGCAGATCAGTTTTGATGATATATACGACAATGATGTTAATACGGAGTTCTCGAACCTGATAGGAATTCTTAAAAACGCAGTTAATAACTGCTGTCGCGTACTCCCTGCACGTTCATATCAATTACCAATTTGCCCTTGGATGAATGATGACATTTTGCAACTGTTCAAAACGAAAAATTTCTGGTACAATAAATGGAAATTCCATAAGACGAACCGTTACTATTTAGGTCAGTACAAGCTACTGCGCAACAAATGAGTAACGATAATCAGGGCCCGTAAAAAACAAAACTACTCACGCTGCATCGAGGAGGCATCTGGCGATACACGCAAAATATGGGGTATCATAAATGAGGTTACTGGGGGCCGTCAATCACAACGTATTACTCCTGACAGCGTTGACAACAGCACCGTCGAAGCGTTCAAAACCTTCTTTTCTGGTATAGGCAAAGCTCTGGCAGACAAAATTCCCCGCTGTGCAGACAGTTACATTGCGTCAAACCCAGTTGTCAATACGTTTGTGATGTATGATATTGAACTTTCCGAAGTTTTTCAAATTATTAAAAACCTTTCAACTAACAAATCTGCTGGGCTAGACCAAATTACCGCGCGATTGTTAAAAGAAAACGTGGATATTTTAGGCCGAACCTTATGCAATTTATTTAATCATTCTATACAAAAGAAACTTACCCATCCATACTAAAAATTGCAAAAGTAATTCCAGTTTACAAAAACGGTGACATTTCCGATCCGTCTAGCTACAGACCGATATCGGTTCTTAGCGTTGTAAATAACAATTTTAAAAGAATTCTATCAAACCGCATAAATAAGTTTTTACAGAAATACATGGTTCTTTGTCCTCAGCAACATAGATTCCGGTCTAATTATTCTACGTCATCCGCAGTGTTGACATTAGCACAATCGATTAACACGGCCCTAAGCAACAACAAGCTAGCGGGAGTTGTTTTTCTTGACTTACAAAAAGCATTCGATACGGTAGATCATTCAATTCTTTTGCATAAATTAAAGCACTACGGCATACGTAATCAAGCCTATGAGTTTTTTCTAATTACATCAAAGACAGACAGCAGGCTGTCGTGATGACCGATATTACTTCCACACTGCAATATCTGAACACAGGGGTGCCACAGGGATCGGTTTTCAGGCCGCTGTTCTTCTCCCTTTATATCAATGACTTGCCTCATGTATTAAGCTCTACAGAAATTATTATGTATGCCGATGATACAGCGTTAATATGTACGGCCGACAATGTTCTTGAATTACAAAGACAAGCAAACGCAGAATTGAAAAAATTCCCAGTGGTTTTTTGCTGACAGGTTAACGGTTAATGCTAAAAAAACGAAGTACATTATATTTCATTCCCGTAGGAAATTAATTAGTTACGAAGATATTCAGATAAAAATTGACAACTGCATATTGAAAGGTACGGATACGTTTAAATACCTCGGGATTATACTGAATATTCACTCTCACTGGGCAGGTCAAATAAATGTTGTCGGTGTAAAGCTGGCTTCCGGCTGCCACGCGCTTTTACAAGCTAGAGGCTACTTTCATAAAAGCATTTTGCGGGCGCTTTACTTTGCTTTCATCAATAGTCGTTTGATCTACTGCATGAAATCGTGGGCCTGGACTTATGATTCTTATCGGGATCCCCTTCGAAGGCTACAAAAGCGTGCCATAATAATAATAACTCACAGTAAGTACAACGAGCCAAGCCGGCCGTTATTCCGATGGCTAAAAATACTACCCTTTGATCTTTTGCGTGACTATAAGATGACCGTTTGTGTTAACAGTATCGTAAAATACAATAGCCCATTTGATGTCTCGTTATTTTATTCCTCTTCCCGCCTTACAAGAAGCCTGACGTTCGGTAACTTTAACTTGGCGCCAAGAAATAACGTTTATGGTGAGAGATTATTGCAATTCACAGGGATAAAGATCTGGAATAGTTTGCCCACTGAACTGAAGACATCACACAATGCTGCGCTAAAACTAAAAAATCAATTCTGGAGCAAGCTGTAAAAACTTTTTTTTCTCTTTTGTGGTAAGCACTTACATTTGTATAAATATACGCTGGTGAATCTTGTAAACCTAGCATTTTTTTTTCCTTCTAACTAAAACTTGTGATAGTTTGATGTTCTTTATGTATTTTAACTGATGTTTTTTGGTGTGTCCACGAAGTTATCTGCCATATCTTTTTGTAGGCGCACATGCAGTTTTGTTTGGTGTGACCAGATTGTTTAAGAAGAGAAAGACTTCTCTACTCTGTACATGTGTATATTTACAGTGTCTGTATAGCTACATATGTATTATGTGTAATTGATATTTCCCGCTTCTGTCCATTACTTTTCTCATTGGACCCTACACTAGCCTCAGGCTATGGGTGCAATCAGTGTTTGTAAACCTCATGTGACAATTGATAATAAACGTTCAATCAATCAATCAATCAATCAATCAAAGAAGGAGACAGGAAAGTGGCTAGTCTACCAACTGTTTATTCACGTACGCGAGGCTCAACTTTATGTACTCATGCGGTGACACCGTCATGCTACTAGGTCTTCGCGAAAATTGGAAAATATATATATACCACGTACAATTGTTGTATGCGTTTTTTGCCCGACTAATCACTAAAATTTACAGAAAATATTGCAGGAAATTTTATCCTTCCTGAGCAACGCCACAGATATATCACTACAACATGCCTCACCATTATTTGCCATGTGAAAAGATTCAAGTATTTTACTTGCCATTTTTTCATGGCTTCTACACGAAATTCTGGTTTTAAATGCGAAGCATTTCTTAGCGAACTTCGGCGACATTGAGCGTATCTATCTATCTATCTATCTATCTATCTATCTATCTATCTATCTATCTATCTATCTATCTATCTATCTATCTATCTATCTATCTATCTATCTATCTATCTATCTATCTATCTAGCCACCTACGACTTTTAGCTCTCCTGGCTGTTTGGATAATGGTATCAATAGCAAACTTGGTGTGACATAACATGACTCTATGACGAGCATATTTGACTAGTCATAACATGAAAATCTTGGCATATATTTCATGAATGTCATGATTTAGATTTCATTGTCTTGATGCTCTTGCGGTGGTTTCGTTCACATGTCATGTTGCAAAACTGGTATGGTATGACACGATTACACGGCGAACACAAGCGACAGACCCTAACATGAAAATTATGACATGCGTGTCATGTAACAACATGACTGCATGTCATGCTCATGATGCGCTCGTGGCCATTTCGCTAGCGTCACATGTACAAAATTTGGTATTATAGAACGTGAAATAATGATGAAGGTATGTGACTAGTGCAAACATGAGAATCATGACATGCGTGTCATGTAACAACATCACTCATGAAGTGCTGCGGCCACGCTCATGATGTGCTGGTGGCCGTTTCGCTAGCTTCACTTATATAATTTTGTAATACGTGACGTGAATGGGTGAAGAAGGTATGATACTAGGGCAACCATGATAAACATGAGATGCGTTTCATGTAACAACATAACTTCATGCTACGCTCATTACGCGCTCGTGGCGATTTCGCTAGTTTCACATGTACCAAACTCGGTATTACGTGACGCGAACGGATGACATAGGATGACATAAGCACATCCAAACATGATAATCACGACATGTGTGTCATGTAACAACATGACTACATGCCACACTCATAATGCGCTCGCAGCCGTTTCGCTAGTTTCACATATGCCTAACTTGGTATTACGTGACGCCAATGGAGGATGAAGGTATGTTACTGGTGCGAACATGATAATCATGAGATGCGTGTCATGTGAGAGCATAACTACATGCCACATTCAAGGTGCCAATACATTTCGACATGACGTGGTGCGCGTGCTCGCCGGCGTTCATTTCGTCACGTCCCGCCGGCGTTGACACGCCAGGCGCCAGTCCTGCCATATATTCGCAGGTGCGCACCGTGCACGATGCGTTGCTTTGATGCATGCGTGTTTCAGCGCGTCCGGCGTCCCTCCGTCACGAAAAAAGGGAGATGCCTTGTTTTCTGGGTAACGCATCGGTGCGAAACGCAGCATGTCGCATTTCGCACCTGTTGCCGTCGGGCTACTGGTCGCGCCTTGCGTGAGACTCTATAGTGCTCGCGTTTTGCTAACGTAGTGTCGCTGTTCCCAGCGTGCGCGCGCGTCAACGCTATATGAGAGTATATTTAGTCCTTCATGATGCGCTCGCGCCCGTTTTACTAGCCCCATATATACCAAATTCTGTGTTACGTGACGCCAATGGATAATGAAGGTATATGACTGGTGCAAACATGACAATCATGACACGTGTTTTATGCAAGAACATGACAACATACCACGTTTATAGCGTGCTCGCGGCCGTTTCACTAGCTTCACATCCAATAAATTTGGCATCACGGTGAATAGATGAAGAAAGTAACCGACTCATCCAAATATAAAAATCAAGACACGGAAGTCGTGTCCGGCATAATTTACCTCGTAACGTTGGGGTGATTTCCAAGTACATATCAACCTTTCTCATTCGTGCTTTGCATATCATCGATTCTCACTCTACGTGGTATCTGCCAATTTTTTGTCACCACTGGTTTACGATTGTACTATTGATAATTAAGGGCTAAATTGGAGACTGTTCCTTTCTCTAATGGTTTAAAATGTTCCCAGGTCCTAATAATCAAACAACGATTTGTTTGGCCTATGTACACCATCCAGCAAGTCGGTGGAAGTTCATACATTACGACAACAACGCATTACACGAACGTCTACTCGTGCTTCGCCTCACACTATGGGTTTTTTTTAATGCGTGAGCGCAAACTACTGAATTTCTTTGATGCGGAAAACACCACGGGCACAACATACCTGCCGGCTACATTTTTCAGGCCATGCAATACAAGGTGCGTATAGGGCACTTCTAGTGGTCTCCACTACTCTCGCCAGGTCTTTGTGTTTTTCTTTTCTCCTTTCGTTTTTTTTCACCAAATATTCGGCTACAGCAGACAAAACGGACCTGAACGCCCGTGTTTTTCGATCTATCACTCCTCTCAAGCATGTGCTCACAGGACTTTGTCAGGACAGATTCAAGGCAAAGACAAAATATGGTCCTCTTGACAGTTTTAGATTGTGCCAACCCATATACGGCAACAAATCTTTCTTAGCTCTTTGCAAATACATCCAATTAGAGTGTCTTTCAAAGCATATCATGTGTATGTCTAGAAATTGTAGACAATTCTTGAGCGGCAACTTATGCACAAAACTCGTGTCTTTTCTTAGGTTTTTAAAGCAGCACAATACACTTTGCACGGTGTTGTCATAGGCTACGTAAAAAAATTGAAGAAGGAAAAAAAGAAAAACACACAGACGTGGTCAGAGTGAACATTGTGAGAAGTATGGATGGTTACAAAGGAGCAGTGACTGTTGCGCTGCGCTGTGCAGCACGTGAAGTGATCATTAGATGACGTGGAGGCAGGCAGGCAGACAGACAGTTGACCGCCGGACGGACGGACGCACTGGAGACGCGTGCCCGGGAGGCGGCGGTGCAATGCGCACAAACATAGGCAGATCTCGAGTTGAGAGCCTGCGAAGCTTCACCTTACTCATCATCATTCACTCTTTAGTTATGCTGTGAGCTTTTCATTTCTTGTCTATTCTTAGTATGACGTTCCCAAACAGTTTTTATTGACAATTTCGCTATGATTGTAAATATTTTTTAGCTGTTATCTGTCTCTTTTCTTTAGACATTTCTTCTGCAACACCTGTCTTACTTGTGACACCTCGAAGCGAATAAAATGAAAAGTCACAGCTTTGCCGCAAAGGCGAAGCAATGAACGCAATAGCAACAAATTGGAAGGTCGCGTGCAGAATGGCAAGCAGATAGATACGCGCCCTGCGTTTCCCATGTACGAATGACGCACGAAACGTACTCACGGGTACAGATAAACGTGAATAAGTGTCTCAGTTGTTACTTCGCTGGGTCACAATAGCATGCCCTTTTCGCAAGAAGAGGCTGTGGAACGATTGCAGTGACCTCTGTGCGCCCCGTAATTACAACAGAATTGTTCCAGAGCAAGCCCAACTCCAGCCAAGACGTATAATCTTCCCCACTGAGAGATAAGGGCGCGCGACAGATCGTCCACTCCTCTCTTCTACGTGGGCCGAAGTACGCGTGAGAGATGAGAGCTCCCGCGCGCTCGCTGCGCCATCTTGCTGATAATGCCTAAAACACTATAGTTCCCCCTTCCCCGAGATGCCCGCGAACAGCGGTAAATGGTAGATATAACTAGCTTGCCGTTTAAACGTTGAACGAGGTGCACCTCGGTGACTAAGTCGTTAACGCCTCGCCTTCGCGACGTGGAGGCCCCGCGTACGATTCCGCGCGCCGGAGTCTTTTTTTTCTTTCTTGCGTTTTCATATATATATATATATATATATATATATATATATATATATATATATATATATATATATATATATATATATATATATATATATATATATATATATATATATATTATATATATATATATATATATATATATATATATTCTTTGTCTGCGATTTGTATTTCAGGGGTTTGTAATTCTATTGTGTGTTGGGGATTTGGGTGGAAGCAAATGGTCTCGTCAGCTCTTTTCCCGATGATGATTATGTCATCGGTGGTTTTCGCTTTACACGAACCTACACGAGAGCTTGCCGATTAAACAGCCCGGTGACCAATTGGCGTCCACGACGGGACGAGACCATTTTACCACTTACCTTTACACTAGCACAGGAACATTAGTAGGGCAGACCTAGAGGAGTTGGCAAGACGCATGGGTCTAAAAGGCGATGAAATGGAGGCTTGGTGTGAGGATCGCGAGAGGCGCATTCGCAAAACGAGGGAGGAGGAAATTGAGTTTGAAAGAGAACGGAGAACGAAGGAACAGGAAATTGAAGAGCTAGAGACGCGCGAGAAAGAAAAACAGCTTGAACTGGATACACGCGCGAAGAAGGAGCAGCTTGAATTAGAGAACCAAAACCTGCAACTGCGTCTTAGACTTCCCGAAGCTGGGAGTAGCCGTGTAGAGACAAGAACTGTTGACTCAGCACCACGCTCAGCACCAGAAAGGAGTGTTTCATGCAGCGTGAATCCTCATAATTTGATACCGGGATTTAATGAAAGCCGGGACGACTTGGACGCTTATTTAAAAAAGGTTTGAGAGAGTCGCCATCGGTCAAGAATGCTATAGGGACAAATGGGCCACGGCATTAAGTTTATGTTTGAGTGGAAGTAGAAGCCTGAGCAAAGCAGATCAAGGGGAGTTCAAAGAAGACGGGGCAAGCAGAAGGTCGTCACTGGACCGGGCGCTGAAGATGGGCCGTCGGGCGTCGGACCCGAGCCTGCAGGACTTCAACCAGCCCGGGCCTCCTGCCGTCGTGTTCCCGCTCGAGAAGACCGTGGCCATCCGGTCCTGAACACCTACCCAGGGCCTGCGGACTTCCTTTGGTTCCAACAGGCGAGCAACAGCCGTCGGGCTACGGGCCCGAGCTGGGCGCCCAGCTGCTTGGCCAGGTTGACCATATATATATATATATATATATATATATATATATATATATATATATATATATATATATATATATATATATATATATATATATATATATATATATATATATATATATATATATATATATATATATATATATATATATATGATGACTGACGTCGACGCCAGTGGCAAAATCCAGATGGTATGCCGCATGGGTACAATATATTTATTTTATTTTGCATCGCGCTCGTTCATTCAGCTATAGATGTTTTGGTTTGGTTAACAACGATGATCGGTCTCAGAAAACTCACACTCGAGTCTTCGTAGTAAGTACAAGCGTGAAGGACACACGTCATTCGGTACTGCTATGCAGTTTACTCTCAGTGGTTCACGGCGCAGTTGAAGAAACGAAGCTAAGTCCCAACCATTAGTTTAAAGGGCACATAAACCACTTCCAGTTTTTTTTTTTTTTTGCAAGCATTCCAAGTAAACGCGCGCATCGTGTGCAGAATACCTTCGCGATCAATGAATCTGCACGTGGCAGAACTACGAGCCACCGGCGCGCCACAATATCTAAGAAACAATCCCGCCTCCTTTCGGGCCTCCGCGTGACGCGCCGTGCTTTAATTCTGGCGCGCCGAGCCAACTATGCGAAATATGCAGTCGTTCAAGAGCCTTCGACTTCCGGTCAGTCTGCAAGCAGCTGTCCGCGCTGCTTTTTTTTCGTCGTGTTGCTACAATGGCTAGAATAGGGAAGTGCGATGAACGCGCCGGCTAGCGCTTAACGCCTTGGAAGGAAACCGCCAGATGGCGCTGGCACACGTTTTTTTTACTCAAATTTGGTCCGATGCGCAGCGGCAATCAAAGAAAGGGTGAAAGGCGACAAGAGAGTTGCGATAGGGACGTTCCCAGGACAAACGCTGGGGACAGTAATGAGTCAAGCGGGTGAACAACTCGCAGCTAAGGCTGGCAATCGTAACCTCGTTGTAATTGCGGGAGGGTTAAATGACGTCCTGAAAAAAGAATCGTCAGGACTAGCGACGGCCTTGGCGAGAGGGGTGGATGACATGCGCACCGTGTCCCCCCAGGTGCAAATTGTAGTATGCACAGTACCGGAAGTACCGGTGCGCAACGTCAACCTGCGAAGAGCGGTTGTCGACGCAAACAAGGAGATATGGCGGATTAGTCGAGAGAAGGGTTTCGAGGTAGTGGATTTAAACAGGGAAGTGCACAGGTGGGGTGGATTCCAAAGAGACAGGATTCATTTCGATAAGAGGCTTGGACACGAGGTGGGCTGGCGACTGGCAGGACGCGCAGTAGCTTTTTTGGGGGGCTCACGGGCCCTTCGGAGTCCGGGGTAGCTCGTAACAGGGAAAGCAACCAGGAGGACGCTTTGACAGGTAGAATTGCGAAAAACCAGAAAAAAGGTAAAAGAAAAAGGAAAAAGGCGCGTGTTGCAATTAGTTACATAAACATGCAGGGTGGCAGAAAGAAGGCAAAATGGTTAGAGATTGAGGAGCAGTTAAACAAAGAACAGATAGGCGTGTATGCGGTTACAGAAACACACCTTAGAGACTTGGAAGAGCCACCACATATTAAAAATTATGTTTGGGAAGGGTGTAACAGGACCATATCGGAAAGGAAAGGTGGGGGTGTAGGAATGCTAATTCACCGCGGAGCCAAATGGGTTAGAGTGAAACAGACGTGTTCAGAGCACCTCTGGGTTCGGGGCACAGTAGGTGGAAAGGAAACGTGGCTAGGGGTAGCCTACTTGTGGACGGGGAATAACTGCAGAGAAAAGAATCAGGAGATAGTGGATTGCATGAGTGCGGATATTAAGGAATTTGGTAATGGGGCCGAAATCATCCTTCTAGGGGACATGAATGCCCACATACATGACCTTGACGGATATTCAGACACCAATGGGAAGTTATTACTAGATCTTTGCGAGCAACATAGTCTGGAGATAGTTAACACGGGGCCTAAATGTGACGGCCAGATCACATGGGAAGTCGGAAACAAGCAATCAAGTATTGATTATTGTCTCATGACTGAAGGAATTTACGACAAACTGACAGAAATGAGGATAGACGAGGAAGGCATTAACAGCTTGGGTAGTGATCATAAACGAATAACATTACAAATGGGATACGAAACTGAAAATATGAGCATGGAATCAAAGTCTGGCAGCTCGTATTTAAATGACAAACAAATAATAAATATAGCCGCAAGAGTCGAGGAAGAAGTAGGCGAAATACCAGGCAAGGACTGGGAGTATAGTGAGCTGTTACATCTAATGACGAAGGAGATAGGAAAAGAGAAGAAAACTGTTTGCTGGAAAGGAAAAAGGAAGCCAAAAAGTTGGTGGAACAAGGAAATCCGGGAGGCGATCGAGAAGCGACGCGAAGCCTCACGGGAGCATAGAAAGGCAAAAAAGGAGAAGCGGCCGCAGGACGAAGTCAAAAAAATATGGGAAATATATTTAGAGAAAAAATCCCTTGTACAGAAATTGGTAGAGGCAAAAATTAAAGGTGAAAGTGAACGCTGGATGACAGAGATACACGAAAAAAAGGAGGCCGCGCCTAGGATTTTTTGGAGCCACATAAAGGCGCTAGGTAGGAAGTCTGTCACAACGCAACAACATATTCTAGATGAAGGAGGAAATCAATTGGAAGGGTACGAAGCGCTAGGTTACATCCAAAAGGTAACAGCCGATTCGTTTCAAAAGAGCGTGCAGGGGATCTCCCCGGTGAGTAAAAGTGTGGCGGAGAAAGCAACAGAGGAAGAGCTAGTACTTGATAATTTCAACTGGAAAAAGGCCGAAGGAAAAATTCCAAAGCGCACTGCCGCGGGTTTAGATGGGATTCCCGTTAGCCTCATTAACGAACTAGGACATAACACTAAAGAAGCATTGTTAAAAGCAGTAGAAAAAAGCTTAAAGGACGGACAAATACCGGACAGTTGGCGACAAAGTAGAATGAACTTAATCTATAAAGGCAAGGGAGAAAAGGACAAGATTCGCTCGTATAGACCACTAACAATTACATCGGTACTATACAGGATGGCGATGCAAGCAGTAAAAATGAAAATAGAAACATGGGCCGAACATAACGATATTTTGGGAGAACTTCAGAACGGATTTCGAGTCGACAGGCGGTTAGACGATAACCTGTTTGTTCTCACTCAGTGTATAGAAATATCCAAAATAGAGAATAGGCCCTTGTACGTGGCTTTTCTAGACATCACGGGGGCATACGACAACGTTAATCAGGAAATTTTGTGGGATATATTGAAAGGAATGGGCATGGGCGACGACTGTATACAGCTTTTGAGGGAGATATACCGAGAAAATACAGTTTGCATAGAGTGGGAAGGAATGCGTAGCAAAGAGAACGTTGAGGTTAGCAGGGGTCTGAGACAGGGATGTCCTTTGTCCCCGCTGTTATTCATGCTGTACATGGTGAGTATGGAAAAAGCGCTAGAAGGTAGCAACATTGGTTTTAATCTGTCACACAAACAGGGTGGCATGATGATTGAGCAGAAGCTTCCAGGTTTATTTTATGCGGACGATATCGTCTTATTTGCGGACAGTCGAGATGATATACAGCAGCTGGCGAATATATGCGGAAGGGAAGGTGAAGCTCTTGGACTAGGATTCAGTGTAACGAAGTGTGGATTGATGGTATTCAATGATCCCTGTGATCAGACGGTGTCCATACAAGGCCAAGAAATACCGAGGGTAAGTGAATACAAGTACCTTGGAGTATGGGTAAATGAGAGTGATAGATACATGGAGGGACAGGAAAAAGCCTCGGCAGCAAAAGGAAAGAGGAATGCGGCAATAATGAAGCACAGAGCGTTGTGGGGATACAATAGGTATGAGGTGCTTCGAGGTCTGTGGAAGGGTGTAATGGTTCCAGGGCTTACTTTTGGGAACTCAGTGGTGTGCATGAGGGCAGAGGTGCAAGCGGGAATGGATGTAAATCAAAGGACTGTGGGACGCCTCGCGTTGGGTGCTCACGGGAAGACGACAAACGAGGCTGTAAAGGGCGATATGGGGTGGGCAGGTTTTGAGGCGAGGGAAGCGCAGAGCAAAATAAGGTTCGAAGAAAGGCTAAGAAATATGAAGGAGAGTAGATGGGCAGAGAAGGTGTTCCGTTATTTGTATAGGAAGAGCGTGGACACACAGTGGAGAAAAAGAACTAGAAGACTCACTAGTAAGTATACGGCTGGTATTGTAAGCCGTATGTCAACAAAGAGCGTTAAGGGAAAAGTCAGGGAGGCGGAGAGGATTTACTGGATGGCAGCTATGGAGAAAAAACCGGCTTTGAGTAACTACCGAAAGGGCAAAAATGAAATAAGGAGGGAGGCATTTTACGATAATTCAAGGGGAAGCGCTTTACTGTTTGAAGCGAGATCGGGTTGCCTTAGAACGCGTAGTTATAAAGCAAGATTCAGTAAAGAAGAAGAACAATGCACATGCTGCGGGAAAGATAAGGAAACGGCGGAGCATGTTCTGATTGAATGTGGAGATATCCACCCAGGTGTACGTTTGGGCACGAGCCTACAGGAAGCCTTGGGTTTTAGGGACAACAATGGAAAGCTGAACACACCCGCGATTGAAATAACTAAGAGACGGTTAGAGTATTGGTGGCAGAAAATTAGAGAGAAAGGACAAAAATAAATATTGGAAAAATAAAATATGGACAGTGTGCCGTAAATGGCAGAGAACTTAAGCTGAAAATTTACCTTTTTTTCTATTAAGATAGAATTTATCGAAGTAGAGGCATTAGGCCAACATAAAAAGAAAAAAAGGGTTTTTTTTTTTTTTGTCGAGCCTGGTGGCATACTTGTCACCACCCCGTTATAAAGGGGACGCTCATAGCATCCATCCATCCATCCTTGAGCGCTCCGGATCGACTGCGCAGATAAGTGTTTTTGCGTGTTTTGAGCTTGTCTTTAAAATCATAAGGCAGCGGTTGAAATCTTCGTAGCACTTATTTTATGGTATGGCTTTTTCGGGGGCCAGTCACCAGGTATTTATTAGTTAGTGCGGGTGTGTGTGTTTGATTTTTTTTGTTGTTTTTTTTCTTTTGCCACCCAGGGGGGGAGGTGTGCGTACATTGAACACGCAAATTTTCCTGATAGAGCTTAGACATTCTTTTTCTTTTTTTCTCGTAGTGCAGGGCTCGTGTTTAGTAATTATCGAGTATAGGGACAATTGGTGTCAGAAAAGCATGGTTGAAAACACTGTAAAGTGTTCGGGATGTGGAGTAGGTTTCAAAGTGGACCCAAGCGTAGAAGCGGATGGAGAAGAGGCTGACGCGAAGTGTAGGCAATGTGAGGTCGAGGAAAAAATGGAGAAAATGATGGTTGCCCAGAGTGAACTACTGATGAGAATCGCCGAGCTCGAGACTGCGTTGGCGACAGAGCAAGAGAAAACGAGGGCAATGGGAGAAATACTGAAGTCCGCCGAGGAAGCGCTAGCGAAGCTGAACGAAGAAGCGACCTACCGAGAGAACAATAGGGAACCGGCAACCAGAACGGTGGAGAAGGAAAAGCAAGCAAGTTGGGAAAAAACAGGTTTAGTCGGTTCAACTGTCGCAAGGCCCAGCTTCAGCGAGGTAGTGGTGGGGCAGCGAGGGAACAAAGCAGCCGGCGTCACAGGTGCAAGTAGCCCCCAGGTGTAGAACGCTCCAGCTGAAAAGTCACAGCATGTGATAATCGCCGGGGACTCGAGTTTAAATCGATGCACAGAAGCCAGCAAAGAGAGGGTAAGGGGTGACAAGAGGGTTGCAGTAGGGGCGTTCCCAGGACGCAAGCTGGAAGCAGTCATGAGGCAAGCGAGGGCAAAGCTCAAAACAACAGCTGATAGACGAAACCTCGTGATAATTTCAGGTGGTTTAAACGATGTCTTAAATGAAGATGCAGCAGGACTAGCAGCCACACTGGCGAAAGGCGTCGATGACATGCGCGCCACATCTCCTAAAGTACAGGTAGTGATATGCACGATACCGGAGGTACCGGTGCGTGATAGCAACCTGAAAAGAGCGGTGGTCAACGCAAAAAAAGAGATATGGCGGATGAGTCGAGAGAAAGGCTTTGAGGTGGTGGAAATAAACAGAGAGGTGCATAGGTGGGGGGGGGGGGGGGATGGGGGTTTCAACGCGACAGAATTCACTTCGATAGGCGGCTAGGTCATGAGGTGGGTTGGCGACTTGCAGGACGCGCAGTAGCTTTTTTGGGGGGCAAGTGAGCCCTTCGGGGTGCAGGATAGCTAGTAACGAGGAAAACAACCAGGGAGACTCTTCGACAGCTGGTATGGACAGATACGATTCCAAAGTGGCACCAATATCTAAGATAGGTAGAGTCCGGGGCAAAAATAGACGTAGCCACGAGCGCCGAGCCAATTCAGACATAGGGTATATTAACATGCAGGGTGGTAGGAACAGGCTGAAGTGGGAAGAGATAGAAGAACAGCTAAGGGAAGAGAGGCCGATCGTATACGGTTTGGTAGAAACACATCTCAGGGACATGGAACAACCTCCAAACAATCCGGACTACGCGTGGGAATATTGTAATAGAACAGAAGGCAGCGGAAAGGGGGGTGGTATTGAGGCATTCATTCATAAAAGTGCAGACTGGCAAAGGGTCATGCAGGAGTGCAAGGAACATTTATGGCTAAAAGGGAAAGTGGCAGGTCAAAACACACTCCTTGGTTTCGTGTACTTGTGGACGGGAGCAAAGGCCAGAGAGGAAAACCAGACAATGGTAGAGTGTATATCAAAGGACATTCAGGAGTTAGGAAGAGAGTGCGATATAATTATACTAGGAGACATGAATGCGCACATAGAAGATATAGATGGGTGTACCGACCCGATAGGCAAAATGATCATGGATATGTGTGAAAGGCTTGATTTTATCATTTTCAACAGTACCGAGAAGTGTGAAGGGCAAATAACATGGGAGGTATGAAGGCTTCAGTCGACGATAGATTATGCACTGATGTCACATAGGATGTATGATAAGCTCATGGGAATGCACATAGATGAAGGTGGCTCCAGAAGTCTGGGTAGCGATCACAAACGTATCAAACTAAGTTTTGGAAGAGCAGTGAAAGTGGGAAGGAGACAAGATGAGCAACTACAGGAAAATTTTTATCCAGAAAGGCAAATTGAAATACCCACTAAACAAATTGAGAAAGTAATCACGGAGGATAATAAGACAGTGTGGACATACACGAATCTAATTAGACTCTTTGAGCTAGAGGTTGCTAAGACGCGTGAAAAGTCACCCCGGAAAAGAAGACACAAACTCAAAAGTTGGTGGGATGAGGAAGTTAGGAGAGCCATAGCAAAACGTCAGGAAGCCTCTAGGGAACACAGACATGCTAAGCAGCGGGGTGGACCGACAGATGATGTTGAAAGAAAATGGGCAACCTTTCTAAGCTGTAGAAGGGATGCATCCCTTCTGATCAATGAAAAGATTAGAAGGAAGGGAGCTCAGTGGCTGGCAGAAGTACATAAAAAAGATAGAAAGGCAGCTGCGAAATTTTGGAACCATCTAAACTCCCTAAGAAATCAGACGAGCCTAGAGCAGAGTTTTATAACTACAGCCCAAGGTGCTGGGCTAGAAGGGGACGAAGCTATGAATATATAAGAACAAGGGAGACAGAAAAACTTCAACAAAGAAGGACTTTACACACCACAATAGACAAGGACGAATCAAGTGGTGCAATGGCTCCATTTTCACAAGAGTGAAATAAGGCTGAGAAAAGGGTTCCTAGTAGTACATCAACAGGCCCAGATGGCATTCCAATTAGGCTGGTAAAGACATTAGGTCCGAAGTCTAAGCAGGCTTTGAGAGAGGCAGTGAGCACAATAATAATCGAAGGGGAAGTTCTCGTTGGATGGAAACTTAGCAGGATGAGCATGATCTTTAAAGGAAAGGGGGAGAAAGCTGACATAAACAACTACCGGCCTATAACAGTGACATCAGTGGTCTACAGGCTGGCGATGCAGATTATAAAGGAAAGACTGCAGGCGTGGATAGAGGATGAGGGGGTGCTGGGGGAACTGCAGAATGGGTTTCGGAAACACAGGTGGTTGGAAGACAATCCGTTCTCATTGACGCAGTGCATTGAAATAGCATAAAAGGAACACAGGCCCCTGTGGCTAGCATTTTTGGATATCAAGGGAGCGTACGATAGCGTGGTTCAAGAGGAATTGTGGGGAATACTGGACACACTAGGCGTTGAACATGTAGTCACTAATCTTTTAAAGGGTATCTATAAAGGTAACAAGGTAGTTATAAAGTGGGAAAAACAGGTATCCAAGCCTGCAGAGGTAAAACGGGGGCTTAGGCAGGGGTGCCCCCTGTCACCATTATTATTCATGATCTACCTACAAGGATTAGAGGCAAAATTAGAGGGAAGTGGACTGGGCTTCAACCTCTCTTTAGTCAAACAAGGAAAACCTATTGATCAGGCACTACCAGCATTAATGTACGCAGATGATATAGTGCTAATGGCCAACAACAAGGAAGATTTGCAGAGAGTGATGGACATCTGCGGTAATGAGGGAGATAGGTTAGATTTTAGATTCAGTAAGGAAAAATCAGCAGTCATGATTTTCAATGACAACGAAGGTAGTGAGCTTAGAATACAGGGGGTCACGCTAGAGATAACAGATAAATACAAATATCTGGGCGAATGGATAAGCAATGGGACCGAGTATCTGAGGGAACACGAAATATACGTGACGACTAAAGGTGACAGGAATGTAGCAGTCATGAAAAATAGGGCACTGTGGAATTACAATAGGTATGATGTTGTGAGAGGAATGTGGAAAGGGGTCATGGTTCCTGGGCTGACGTTCGGCAATACGGTCTTGTGCATGATATCAGAAGTTCAAGCAAGATTAGAAATTAAGCAACGTGGAATAGGTAGGCTTGCTTTAGGAGCTCAAGGGAATACACCAAATCAGGGAGTACAAGGTGATATGGGATGGACATCATTTAAGTGCAGGGAACCTAGCAGCAAGATAAAATTTGAGAAGCGATTGAGAGATATGGGGGAAGAGCGTTGGGCTAGGAAGTTTTTCAGGTACTTGTACATGAAGAATGCCGATACAAAATGGAGGGAGCGAACCAGGAAGTTGACTGGTAAATACTTAGAAAACAGCAGGTGGCTAAACCAAAAAGAACTATCGGTTAAGAAGAAAGTGAACGAAACGGAGACTGACATGTGGAGAATGGGCATGATTAAGAACTCGGCACTAGAGATCTATCGAACTTTTAAGCAGGTTATTGCCAAGGAAAGGATCTATGATAATACTCGGGGTAGTTCTCTACTGTTTGAGGCCAGGAGGGGAGTACTGCGAACCAAGACATATCGGGCCAAATACGAAGGGGTAGGCACAGTATGCAGTGCGTGTGGAGAGGAAGAAGAAACTGCCGAACACTTGATAATGTTCTGTAAAGGGCTTCACCCTATAGTTCAGGATGATGGCGCAGAGGTTTTCAAAGCACTTGGGTTTAGGGACTGGGAGGGCAAAATAAACTTTAAGCGGGTAGACTTAACTAGAAGGAGGTTATCTGATTGGTGGCTAAAGTCAAGGCACGAGTGAAAATAACTCTTCACTGCTAAGTACGAATCATCAAACTCACTTTTTAAGGAAAAAAAATAAATATAGTTTTTGTTTCATTAGGTATTACGGCTTGGTGGCGCTAGCCACCGCCCGACCTAAAGGGTACAGCCATATCCATCCATCCATTCATCAAACGTCACCCAAGCTGGCGATGCGCTGCGCATGTATGAGACGGGAATCAACCACGCGCGCGGGCAACGCGAAACATATAAAATATATTTTGTTGCTTGTGCAAGGTTTCAAATTGCGACCGAGAAAATATGCTAATAAGCTTTCGGAATTACTGGATGCCTACGCGGGTGCGCGACTGAACTGAGATATCGACAGGGTGCCGAAAGTGAGCGCGTTACGGCACTGAAACATTTTATTGATGTGAAATTGTAGAAGAGTGGAACGATGGACTAGGTTGTGAGCCACTGTTTGCAACACCTTCTACGGCGAACCATCATTTCAGGGACGAGAATCTCGAGTGGTATCCGAATGAAAACCCTTTATTTTCGTACACTGCTCATACAAGGCATTTCCGAGTAGTGACTCACTATCTGTTTACAACAATGCATACTTGATAATTGGTCGCGCGTCTTGTTTTATCCCCAAGAAAAAAAAAGCTTTATATTTCACAAGCACCCCCCAGAACATTGTTTCCTTTGGACTGAGAGCAGATGACGCGCCTGGGCTTCAGGTACTTCTTTTCACAGGAAGATGCTTGCTCCTTGTGGAGTGCCTTTGTGTGAAGAGGCAAATGAGTGAGCAGAAAACAACGTGTTCACTTCATTGGTGAGGCTCGAACCATGTGGTGCCCAGCCCAGTGTGACATCTTTGTTTTGGTTTTGTTTTTTCATCAGAAAAAAGGCTCTTCAAGCTGTCACTGTGAAGCTCGTTGTAGCAAAACCACTTTGAAAAAGGGATTTCAAGGGCGTCTACAAATACGAAGAGCTTCACTGAAAAGCCTACCAATAGGCATCAACACAAGGAGAGCAAAGGGGGTAGGCGCCCCCCCCCCTTGTCACCTGTGAGGGGGACGCTAAATCTGCTCTATACATTGACTAGGCAGCGGCCCACACTTTAAGTCATCTAAAGGGGGGGGGCGCAAAATCTGCCTCATACAGTGAATTAATAGGGAGGGGCGCACTGCAACGAACATTCACCCCCCCCCCCCCCCCTGAACGACAAGCACGCCTATGGGCCTACCCCTTTCTATGCGGACCATTTCGCCGTTCACAGTGAGCTCGAAGTGCCGGGAGATGTACATACCTCTCGTCGAAGTGCAGCTTGCACACAGCCAAGTTTTCTTGAAGTGGCTTGTCAGTGCGCGGGATCACTCTCCACCACTGCGCAGAGCTTTGTTCTTACTAACGCCGAACAACCTGACTTGTAGCCTGTAGTGCACCCCGGCACGAAGCAATGACTTTATTTTCGCGCCATGAGAGTGCATACAGAAGCATTGGTGTGAGAGTGCCACGGAGTAAAAAAAACGAGGACGAACGCACCCGACCAATCTGTCGGAAACGTGCAAACAACGTTGGATGAATGGGTGGATGGATGGATATGGCTGTACCCTTTAGATCGGGCGGTGGCTAGCGCCACCAAGCCGTCATACTTAATGAACCAAAAACTAGATTTATTTATTTTTTCTTTAAAAAGTGAGTTTGAGGATTCGTACTTTGCAGTGAAGAGTTTAGTTTTCACTCAGGCCTTGACTTTAGCCAATAATCAGATAACCTTCTTCTAGTTAAGTCTACCCCCCTAAAGTCTATTTTGCCCTCCCGGTATCTAAACCCCAGTGCTTTGAAAAACTCTGCGCCATCATCCTGAACTATAGGGTGAAGCCCTTTACAGAGCATTATCAAGTGTTCGTCAGTTTCTTCTTCCTCTCCACACGCACTGCATACTGTGTCTACCCCTTCGTATTTGGCCCGATATGTCTTGGTTCGCAGTACTCCCGTCCTGGCCTCAAACAGTAGAGAACTACCCCGAGTATTATCATAGATCCTTTCTTTGGCAATTTCCTGCTTAAAAGTTCGATAGATCTCTAGTGCGGACTTCTTAATCATGCCCATTCTCCACATGCCAGTCTCCGTTTCCTTCACATTCTTCTTAACCGATAGTTCTTTTTGGTTTAGCCACCTGCTGTTTTCTAAGTATTTACCAGTCAACTTCCTGGTTCGCTTCCTCCATTTTGTATCGACATTCCTCATGTACAAGTAGCTGAAAACATTCCTAGCCCAATGCTCCTCTTTCATTTCTCTCAATCGCTTCTCAAATTTTATCTTGCTGCTAGATTCCCTGCCCTCAAATGATGTCCATCCCATATCACCTTGTACTCCCTGATTTGGTGTATTCCCGTGAGCTCCTAAAGCAAGCCTACCTATTCCACGTTGCTTAATTTCTAATCTTGCTTGAACTTCTGATCTCATGCACAAGACCGCATTGCCGAACGTCAGTGTAGGAACTATGACCCCTTTCCATATTCCTCTCGCAACTTCACACCTATTTTAATTCCACAGGGCCCTATTTTTCATCACTGCTGCATTCCTGTTACCTTTAGTCGTCACATATATTTCGTGTTCCCTCAGGTATTCGGTCCCATTGCTTATCCATACGCCCAGACATTTGTATTTATCTGTTATCACTAGCGTGACCGCCTGTATTTTCAGCTCACTACCTTCGTTGTCATTGAAAATCATGACTGCTGATTTTTCCTTACTGAATCTAAAATCTAACCTATCTCCCTCATTACCGCAGATGTCCATCACTCTCTGCAAATCTTCCTTGTTGTTGGCCATTAGCACTATATCATCTGCGTACATTAATGCTGGTAGTGCCTGATCAATAGGTTTTCCTTGTTTGACTAAAGAGAGGTTGAAGCCCAGTCCACTTCCCTCTAATTTTGCCTCTAATCTTTGTAGGTACATAATGAATATTAAAGGTGACATGGGGGCACCCCTGCCAAAGCCCCCGTTTTACCTCTGCAGGCTTGGATACCTGTTTTTCCCACTTTATAACTACCTTGTTACCTTTATAGATACCCTTTAAAAGATTAGTGACTACATGTTCCACGCCTAGTGTGTCCAGTATTCCCAACAATTCCTCTTGAACCACGCTATCGTACGCTCCCTTGATATCCAAAAATGCTAGCCACAGGGGCCTGTGTTCCTTTTCTGCTATTTCGATGCACTGCGTCAGTGAGAACAGATTGTCTTCCGACCTCCTGTGTTTCCGAAACCCATTCTGCAGTTCACCCAGCACCCCCTCATCCTCTATCCACGCCTGCAGTCTTTCCTTTATATTCTGCATCGCCAGCCTGTAGACCACTGATGTCACTGTTATAGGCTGGTAGTTGTTTATGTCAGCTTTGTCCCCCTTTCTTTTATAGATCATGCCCATCCTGCTAAGTTTCCACACATCGGGAACTTCACCATCGATTATTATTGTGCTCACTGCCTCTCTCAAAGCCTGCTTAGTCTTCGGACCTAATGTCTTTATCAGCCTAATATGAATGCCATCTGGGCCTGTTGATGTACTACTAGGAACCCTTTTCTCAGCCCTTTCCCACTCTTGTTGTGAAAATGGAGCCATTGCACCACTTGATTCGTCCTTGTCTATTGTGGTGCATAAAGTACTTCTTTGTTGAAAATTTTCTGTCACCCTTGTTCATATATATTCAATAGCTTCGTCCCCTTTTAGCCCAGCACCTTGAGCTGTAGTTATAAACCTCTGATCGAGGCTCGTCTCATTTTTTAGTGAATTTAGATGGTTCCAAAATTTCGCCGCTGCCTTTCTTTTTTATGTACTTCTGCCAGCCACTGAGCTCCCTTCCTTCTAATCTTTTCATTGATCAGAAGGGATGCATCCCTTCTACAGCTTAGAAAGGTTGCCCATTTTCTTTCAACATCATCTGTCGGTTCACCCCGCTGCTTAGCATGTGTGTGTTCCCTAGAGGCTTCCTGCGTTTTGCTATGGCTCTCTTAACTTCCTCATCCCACCAACTTTCGGGTTTGTGTCTTCTTTTCCGGGGTGACTTGTCACGCGTCTTAGCAAGCTCTAGCTCAAAGAGTCTAATTAGATTCGTGTATGTTCACACTGTCTTATTATCCTCCGTGATTACTTTCTCAATTTGTTTAGTAGCTATTTCAATTTGCCTTTCTGGATAAAAACTTTCCTGTAGTTGCTCATCTTGTCTCCTTCCCACTTTCGCTGCTCCTCCAAAACTTACCTTGATACGTTTGTGATCGCTACCCAGACTTCTGGAGCCACCTTCATCTATGTGCATTCCCCTGAGCTTATTATACATCCTATGTGACATCAGTGCATAATCTATCGTCGACTGAAGCCTTACTACCTCCCATGTTACTTGCCCTTCACACTTCTCGGTAGTGTTGCAAATGATCAAATCAAGCCTTTCACACATATCCATGATCATTTTGCCTGTCGGGTCGGTATATCCATCTATATCTTCTATGTGCACATTCATGTCTCCTAGTATAATTATCTCGCACTCTCTTCCTAACTCCTGAATGTCCTTTGATATACACTTCACCATTGCCTGGTTTTCCTCTCTGGCCTTTGCTCCCGTCCACAAGTACACGAAACCAAGGAGTGTCATTTGACCTGCCACTTTCCCTTTTAGCCATAAATGTTCCTTGCACTCCTGCTTGACCCTTTGCCAGTCTGTACTTTTATGAATGAATGCCCCAATACCACGCCCTTTCTGCTGCCTTCTGTTCTATTACAATATTCCCACGCGTAGTCCGGATTGTTCGGAGGTTGTTCCATGTCCCTGAGATGTGTTCCTACAAAACCGTATACGATCGGCCTCTCTTCCCTTAGCTGTTCTTCTATCTCTTCCCACTTCAGCCTGTTCCTACCACCCTGCATGTTAATATACCCTATGTCTGAATTGGCTCGGCGCTCGTGGCTACGTCTATTTATGCCCCGGACTCTACCGATCTTAGATATTGGTGCCACGTTGGAATCGTATCTGTCCACACCACCTGTCGAAGAGTCTCCCTGGTTGTTTTCCTCGTTTCTAGCTATTCTGCACCCCGAAGGGCTCGCTTGCCCCCCCAAAAAAGCTACTGCGCGTCCTGCAAGTCGCCAACACACCTCACGACCTAGCCGCCCATCGAAGTGAATTCTGTCTCGTTAACCCCCCCCCCCCCCCCACCTATGCACCTCTCTGTTTATTTCCACCACCTCAAAGCCTTTCTCTCGACTCATCCGCCGTATCTCTTGGTTTTCGTTGACCACCGCTCTTTGCAGGTTGCTATCACGCACCGGTACCTCCGGTATCGTGCATATCACTACCTGCACCTTAGGAGAAGTGGCGCGCATGTCATCGACGCCTTTCGCCAGTGTGTCTGCTAGTCCTGCTATATCTTCATTCAAGACATCGTTTAAACCGCCTGAAATTATCACGAGGTTTCGTCTATCAGCTGTAGTTTTGAGTTTTGCGCTCGCTTGCCTCATGACTGCTTCAAGCTTGCGTGCTGGGAACGCCCCTACTGCAACCCTATTGTCACCTCTTACCCTCTCTTTGATGGCTTCTGTGCATTGATTTAAATTCGAGTCCCCGGCGATTATCACATGCTGTGACTTTTCAGCTGGAGCGGCCTGCACCTGGGGGCTACTTGCACCTGTGACGCCAGCTGCTTTGTTCCCTCCCAGCCCCACCACTACCTCGCTGAAGCTGGGCCTTGCGACAGTTGAACCGGCTAAACCTGTTTTTTCCAAACTTGCTTGCTTTTCCTTCTCCACCGTTCTGGGTTCCGGTTTCCTACTGTTCTCTCGGTAGGTCGCTTTTGTTCAGCTTCGCTAGCGCTTCCTCGGTGGACTTAAGTCTTTCTCCCATTGCCCTCGTTTTCTCTTGCTCTGTCGCCAACGCAGTCTCGAGCTCGGCAATTCTCATCAGCAGTTCACTCTGGGCAAACATCATTTTCTCCATTTTTTCCTCGACCTCACATTGCCTACACTTCGCGTCAGCCTCTTCTCCATCCGCTTCTACGCTTGGGTCCACTTTCATACCCACTCCACATCCATAACACTTTACAGTCTTTTTAACCATGTCTTTCTGAAACCAATTGTCCCTACACTCGATAATTACTAAACTCGAGCCCTGCACTACGAAAAAAAAAGAAAGTCTAAGCTCTACTCCTGTGCGAGTTACACTTCTCTTGTTCTGTGCGAGATACACTTCGAGCAACGGTTTATTGTGAGAGATTACACCCGCTTCGTGAATGGTGAAGTTGTGAAGATTCCTCGCGGCCGCCCATGCCTTACCGACGATGCAATACCGTCGATCTTCCCAGACACGCCGAGTTATCTCTCTAAAAAGCTTCCTCAGAAGCGCAGCTCCCGGACATCGAGAGGAGAAGTGCTCGGCAAAAAAAGAAAAGTGAACGATGAAAACGAACTTGCTTCGATGGAGCACGATTCTTCCTTAGATGTGACAACGAACGGTGAACGTGTTCCCGGCGCGTCGTGTACAATGGGAAAACTGGAGCATATGAAAGGTGAGAAGCTTCCAAGCAAATACTGGTCGATGTGCCTACTTGCGGTTACCCCGAACGCTGTTGCGTTTACTGTTGGTGCTCAAGATGGTGATAGTGTGTGCTTCAAGAAACTGGTGTTGTGCTCTGCTGAGGATACTTGCTATCATTGTGTAGTGTTTGTGCAAGGGAAAGTTGTAAAAAAAGTGGACGTGTTTGATGTGAATGCTGTTGAAAGCCTCCTCCACTCCATTAACGAGATGGTTGTGTGCTCCGGTTTTAAGCAAGGTGCTATTCTACTGGAGCGGCTTAACAGTTCCAATCAATCAAAATACAGAACTCATGCAAACAAGTTGTACAGCAAAAGTTACTTAGGCATGTCTCAAGATCAAAGGCCTTGTATACACTGCAGGTATCTAAGGAAACTGCTTTTGAACCAAGCATCCTATAAGAAGAGAAAAGCTAGAGTGGCTACTGGTTACCGTGCTTCGAAGAAACTAATTATGCGGGGAAGACAGTTGAGGTGAGAAAAGGCAAAAGTCAGTGAACTAAAGCAAATGCTTGCGAAAATGAAGCAAAGTAATTCTACCCTCTCTGAATCAAACCTTCAGGAGAGTCTGTCTAAGCTGCCTGAGAAACAGCGGCAGCAGGTACAAACATGCTTTGAAGCAGCGAAAAGGAAAGGGACACAGGGGATGAAGTACAGCGATGAATGGCTTCTGGACTGCATTATAATGCGCATGAAAATCCCAAAGCTGCATGAGCATACTCGAAAGCATAAAATAATGGTCTTGCCCAGCAAGAGTTGTTTGAACAAGTACGTGAGAAACTATAAGAGTCACTTTGGGTTCAATGATAATGTTTTTGCTGCCATCGAAGAAAAAACCAAAAGTATAGATGAGTTTCACAGGCACGGAGGTCTCTTAATTGACGAGCTGAAGCTCTCGGAGAGCCTCAAAGTGACAAGCAGTGGACTCATCGAAGGTTTCGTTCACTTGGGCAAATACACTTCTCTAGATCAAAGCACACACACGTGTGATCACGGTCTAGTAGTATTGTACCAGCCATTTTCAGGCAACTTTCAGCAAATCTTAGGGGTTTTCGGCTCCCATGGAAAGGTCAAGGCAGATGTGCTTGCAAAAATTATTGTCGATGCAACACTAACTGCCGAGAAGTCTGGGCTTTTTGTGGATTTTGTGACCACAGATGGTGCATCCTGGAACAGGAGTATGTGGCGACAATTTGGCATCAAGGGTTCTTCAAAGTCAGTTGTTTGCAAACTGAAACACCCTGCAGATCACAGCAGAAGTCTGCACTTCTTATCAGACTTTCCGCATCTTGTGAAGTGCACCCGCAACAGCATTGTGTCGACGGGTCTCCAGGTGCCCGAAGGAAGGGTCAGGATAGATGTTGTGAAAGAGGCATGGAAGTGTGACAATAGGGACATTGTGTAGCTTAAAGCAATGCCTCGTGTCACAAGAGTCGTCATCGATCCGAACGGATTTGAAAAAAATGAAAGTGAACTATGCTTTCACTTTTTTCAGTGATGTGATGGTCAGGGGTTTGTATGCATATAAGGAAGAGATCGAGAGAGTATGGGGCGTTGGCTCTAGTGATGCAACAGTGTCATTTATCAGAAGAATGGCTAGGCTGATTGCAGCCATGACTTCCCGCTGCAGCCGCGGTGCCATGCGTCCCAACTCGCCAGTTCTGGCTGAAGTGGAGGAATTTATTGCATATCTAGATGCGTAGGAAGGAAACGTTGGGAAGCTGGGCTTCTTCAGCCAGGGTACTGCAGAAGGGCTTCGCGTTACTCTGAAAAGCACCATGTCGATTTTCGAATATCTCACAAAAGAGCTTGGTTACAAGTACTTGCTGACATCAAGACTAAGCCAGGATCCTGTGGAGAATGTGTTCGGAATCTTGCGGCAAATGTCGGGAAGCAAGGACCACCCGACGCCAATTCCCAGTTTCTGCTTTCGGCAAATTGTCTGTCGTTCTGCAGTTTGGCGAAGGCACCTGCTAACGGAAATGTGTCACCATCAGTGCTGAAGAGCCTCATACATGGCAGCCACAAAGACCAGAGAGAGTTCCAGACGAAGCTTGACGAGCTCATGGACATAGGGTGTCTCAATGAAGTACATGAAATCCTTGAATCGTCTGGCATCCCAACAGATAACTGCGCAATGGTTTCGGTAAAAAGCGACTCCCGAGTTATGCGTTACGTTGCTGGATATGTCGCCCAAAGGATGCTGAGCCAAACCAAGTGCCCTGAATGTGCAAAAGCCCTTATCCGACCACGCGATTCTGATATGCCCGCAGATGCCTGCCTAATCAGAGAAGTAGACCGGGGTGGGCTGCTCTACCCATCTGATGAACTGCAGGCTTTTATCGAAAACATGGAAGACTCATTCGCGCGCTGCTTTAGCTTCAGCAAGCTTAAAGCAAATAGCATAATGGACTTCATTTCTGCGTTGACAAGAAACCGGCTAACTCCTCTTCGGTGCGAAAAACATTCCAGAGATGTTACTAACAGGCTCGTCAAGTTTTATACAATGACAAGGCTGCACTTCATTGTAAAAGCGGAAAACAAGGCACGGGAGGGCAAGCGACGGCAGCGAATGCACTATTTGAAGCTTCCTCGCGTAACGTGAATATGTGTGGAGTTGCGCTTTCATGTGATTGTAATTTAGAGCTGCTTGCTGTACAAGATTGGCGATGCACAAAAATAAAGATGCAGGCTGTTAATTCCCTGAACGTTGCGCATGTATACAATTTTTATTAAAATCTCCTTGATTAATTATACGTCACTCGGTGTGTAGAAAATTCACCAAACACGAAACTCATCGAAAAAGTGAACAGCTGCAAAAACTACAATATAATAAAATCGTTAAAAGTTACGCATTGAAATGTAAAGGGAGGTACCGAACGTTGCGATTGTGAGCATATGATCGTTTTACACCGACGTTTCAAATGGTATTCGAACTTATACGCACGGTCTTATCGTGGAGTACGCCGCCTTGCCTTTTGGGTGCTACCGCGTATGTTTGCATGCCATTAGAGGTAGTTCGTTGCCTTAATCTCGATATGCATTCCGTGCTTAAATTTTCGTTTAAAACACCCCATTGCTAGTGCACACAGCTGCATTCCAGTTATTACATGGAGGTCGCAAGCTCTGCAAAGTGCGCATACCTTCTCGTGCAGCGCCTGGCCTGTTTGGCCGTCAAGGACGCTCGCCCCCACCGATCGATCTTTTTTAAAAAGCTACAGCAGCGCCGCCGCTGCCGCCATGATCTGTTGCTACACTCCGCAGCTGGCGATGCTCCCACCTCCCCCTTCTAGCCACCATAGTTGCCCCGCCGCGGTGGTCTAGTGGCTAAGGTACTCGGCTGCTGACCCGCAGGGCGCGGGTTTGAATCCCGGCTGCGGCGGCTGCACTTCCGATGGAGGCGGAAATGTTGTAGGCCCGTGTGCTCAGATTTGGGTGCACGTTAAAGAACTCCAGGTGGTCTAAATTTCCGGAGCCCTCCACTACGGCGTCTCTCATAATCATATAGTGGTTTTGGGACGTTAAACCCCACATATCAATCAATTAGCCACCATAGTTGGAGTAGCGGCAACCGGAAATAGATGGTGTTTCAAGCAGCGCGTCAGCGGTGGCGTATGCCACGCGAGATTGGGAGGGGCGCTCGGTGAGAGGGCAAAGCGGCATGGAAGAGGATACCCGCAGAGGGAAGCGCAGGAGATAGCGAAAGGTGTGGTATTCACTTTGTTGACAGTCAATCGCGTCTAACTCCGCTATAACTGCACCGTTTCAAAAAATTATCACGGCTCCGTGTTCATCGTACACTTGGGTACAATTTCCCCTCAACAACTGAATTTCGATCACTGGGTGATTCACGGGTCCTTTAAGGTATCTACCCTGTAACCAGTGCGAAACTGATGAAGTGAAAGAAGACGGGCACCTGCCCTGTCTTGAGTGTTTTTTCCTCGCACGTAGATGTGCATGAAATTCTTCAGACACTATATTTCACAGCCATTCCTGCGTCTAAAGCAAGCCTGTGTAATCTTTACGTCACTTACAACCTGTCGGCGTGGCCGGAGGACTTGGTTGTGTCGAAGCTAATGGCGAGCAAACATGTGCCGAAAGTATACGATATTTAAAAGCAACTCTATCAATCACATGGGACGCGCCAGATTAACTGAAGGCAAAAATGGCTGCTTCTTACGTGCAATGAAACAATTTGGTCTAGATAACGAAAGGATAAGAAAAAAAACAGCCCTTCATAAAAGAAGTTTCTGCTAAAATTATGTAATGGTTTCTTCTGGTGCAATACGAACTCTAATGGGCCAAGGAACGAAATTTCCTTATCAGAGCTACGTCGTGAACTCCACAGATGACAATAAAATCACGTTTTCTTTATTTAGGTGCATCTCACTGCTGCCCCTTGGAAATTTCATTGAAGTGTTGTCAGATAAAGCAAAAAACGTGACATTGCGCACATTCTCGAAAACTGGCATCCATTGCCACGCAATGTTTGTCGTTTCATTCATTCACGAAGAACGATTCGCTGAGGATCGAGAAAAGGGTGTCGGTACAGTTCTTGGGCCTTTTCCACCAGTCCAAAACATTGGAGTGGTGTCGTTCACGAAGTGGTTTCTCATGAAGTGCGCCGCATAAAGCGCACAGACCGTCGGCCACGGGTGGTGTCACTGTGCAGTTATCTTTCCAGGCAAAGTGGTAGTCGTACAGCTTCGGATTATCAATGAGTGCTCTGAGATACGCCGCCAGTTCACCAGGACCGCGCATTGTAGAAGAGCTGATCACGGACTTCGGAGGAAATTCAAGTGAGGCCTCGGCCTCAAGCACCACGGGCACCACGTTGTGTTCGAAGGCGTCGTAGATTAGTTCGGAGGCATTTTGGAAACACTCCGGCATGTTAGAGACGACAATGAAATGATATCTCTGCGCTATATACCGGACGCAGTCCCGTCGTGAGCCGCACTGCTTGGAGCCACAAGCCGTCAACAGGTGAACGCGGATGGCACGTTCCCTCTCGTGATCAGTGGCCAAGTTGCTCATAGAATTGCGCGAGACATTGACGAATGTTTCGCGTTCGCACTCCCCGACAATCCATGCTGCGTCCTTTCTGTGTTTCCGCTTCTGCATGTGTGCCTCCATCTTTTCTTGATTGCGGTCCTTTCGAACGGCGTTTCCACAGTACCACGTCTTGTAGGCAACAATCACATCCGCATCGTTCCGGCGTCCCATAGTCCAATTGAAGAGACCTGAAATCGGCGAAATGTTCTCGTGCAATTCAGATGACGGCTGGTCGGTGGTAGCCCAGAACACCCACATCTGTCCAGTCCTTCGATGTTTGGGAAGAAGTGACGCCGTAATGCTTTCTCCGTAGAACACCAATGCGTCGCTGTCATTTACACGACTGTGATGCATGGTCACTTCGCACGAAACTTCTTCGCCCGGGTTCCAAGCGCAGTTGAAGACTCTTGCAAGTGAGCTTCCGAAGTAGATGTCTGGCTGAGGAGCGTCCGATTCTGCGGCAGCTGACGACGTCATTGCTGGGCTCCAAAGCAAAAGAAGCGGAACTCTGGAGTTGTTGAGGCGTTGCCTCCAAGGCAGCCATCTTGATATGTGGGTTTCCGGGCAGTCTTCGTCGACGGACAAAGGTACCTCCCTTGCACGAACTATGCGCAGGCTGGCAAAAAGGATGCTCAGTGTTATAGCAGTACTGGTGGTGGCAAAAATTTCTCTTCTAAAGCGGAGGCAGCGAAGGCCAGTCTTGACCATGTATCGTATGCAGGAACTCGGCGACAAACTGTGTCTGGAACGCGTCATGGGATTGCCTGAGGGCAGTATCGCGAGCAGCTCACCTTCCATATTCTCGCTTTATCGAAAGTCGTCCTGCAAACCAGTACAGGTTGAGCATAAAAAAAAACGAAAAGGAAAAATTAACAGTGCGGGCTAAACAGAAAATGAGGCATGCATTTCAGCACTGCATCCTTGAAAACTTATTGCCGTTAGGCTTCTGCAGGATGAATTTTTATATATATCTACGAATTTCACCGCTTTGCATCTTAACGGCAGCTTTTCAAATTGAGATTCTATTGAACAATCGACATACCTGAAGAAGGCTTCGCTTGTTCTGACTTCTAGCGGGGCGAAGATGGTCGGACTTAATGGCTCAATAAACAGCGCAAGTCACGCGTGATAACATGTTAGCTTAGTTTTGCAATCACAATATGATACGGTGTGTCATACGATCGAGTGTAACGTGTCTAACACGGTGATACTAGCAAAAACATGTCGGGAAGTGGGCGTCATTTGGTGGCCTTCCTACATACGCAGCCTGTGGCACTAAGTGATTATATGGCGGTGTTCCCGTTGTCGTGTATCATTAGTCGGATAATGTCGATTTCTGCATGAACGGAGTACCATGATGGTCTTTTCGTCTTCTTAGGGTTGGAGGGGAGTAGAGAACGTTTCCCGGATTGGACAAACTTCTTGGACAAGTTGGTCAATATATGCTATGCGATGAAGTTTGGGCGCAGTTGATGTCAGGTGTTCAGGAATAGGCAACCTTAGTTTTAGTAGGCTTACGCTGTGGTGCCTAAATTGGCCCTTGAAAACTTTTTTAAGTAACGATCAATCCATTCAATTGAAGGATTTTATTGCCTCTCAAATCGTTTAACACGAGAATTTTTCAGATTCATCCAGCTCCTAAGAAGCTGAGTTAGGGCTGTGTTACATGCTGGGATCACACCGAAAATGAAATTTGTTCGATTCGCTGTATTCACTTGCTTCGCAACGGCCACTAAGGTTCAGACGGGCTGCATTTTTTTCTTACGGGACTGCGCGAAATCTTCATTGCTGTTAATATTTGAGGCAGACACTGCAAAAATTTTCAACTGCCGTGTAGGGTCATCTGCGTTATGATACTTTCAACTTTTACGATAGCGAAGAGCTCTCATTTTTTTTAGTAAAAAACACTTTCTAAGCGCGCAACAACATTTGACCGAAAAATCAGTCGGCGAAATTTTTACGGCTCAGCCGGCTGGGTGCTATTTCTGCTGGTCCTGGTAGAAAAGGCACTCCGTCGCAGCGGAAAGAGCGAAAATTTTGTGCCGTGTTCGTCGCTCACCGCTCACCGTTGCGACACGAGCGGTGGGCCGTTTTCTCGCTGTGAGCGAGTTCGCGGCCTGAAAATCTCAGGTTTTAGCGTAATGTCAAACGGTGTCTAGAAGGATTCGTCACATGCTTTAAGCGGTTTCTCGCACCTTTCATGCCAACGAGCACGCTGACTGCTACGTACAATAACACAATGCACCAATAATACAATGCACTAAGCACATTCTGTGTTTCACAGAGCATTTTACTCGATTTGGAGCTGGGTGATTCACCAACCTACAAAACTTTGATAGCTTTTCCGGGGCGTAAAATATACAGTGATACCAGCTCGTTTCCCGATTTCATTCAGCCTATGCGAAACATTGTGCAGATAAGAGACTGCAACAAAGCTCTTAGGAACTGACGAATTTTGAGGCTGAGATCGCCCTCCTTGATTTTTAATTGCTTTAAAAGCTTTTCCTTAACAGCAGAAATCAGGGCGTTTGAGTAACCAGTGCCGAAGAGGCACTCGACCTGTGCTATGAAACTGCGTTGCATAGAGTGCGGGCATGACCTTCTAAGAGCGTTAACAAGGCAACCATGGATGATACCCCTTTTCACCAGTTTCGAATGAGTTAAGTGGAAAGGTGAGAGGGGTCTACCACTTCTCAACTTTTAAGTTGCGCTGTTCGTATATTCAGTTCTACAGAGGCTCGGGCGCGCGGGGAGATGGTTGCGAGGAGAAAGACGATGGGACACAATGGAACAGCCTACCTGCAGTATGGATCAGTATTAAGTTAGCTTTATATAAGTGAGCACGAATGCGAGCGAAGCCTGGTGAATCGACTAGCATGGTTACGAGACGCAGGCTTTTCTCATTCTGTCATCAAATCCATCTACGAAACAATCCTGCGAAAGGCAAAGCAGAACCAGGTAACAAAAAAAAGGCAAGACAAGAGACCAGTGCACGTAGTTCCGTACTTGTACAGGCTGCAGAATAATAACAAACATTCAAATAGGAACAATGTTAACTTGTTTCTCAGTGCCCCTTGCAAGCTGTCTTCGATATGTGCCTCATGAAGTCAACAAACAGCCCCCACACCCACGCGCACTACTAATCACAATGCCCGTTTTCCTGAATGCGCGAGCCCACGAGCAATGTGGTATATAAGATCTTGATGAGCTGTGGAAAAGTGCCCGTTGATAATGTTGCAATAACGTAAAGAGTGAATATGGTAACCAGGGGCGTAGCAAGAAATTTTTTCGGTAGTGGGGGGGGGGGGGGATGTCCACCAACTCGATTGTGGGAGGGGTGGGGGGGGGGCACAGGCGTTAGCTTTTCTCTGTGACATGACTCTCGGTGGTAGTTTGAGCAGATATGGTGTACATGTCAATCAAGTCATGAGATCCCCCTCCCCCCTTCCGATGCGTATGCTTGTGAAAAGAGTAAGTAAAAGTAAACTAATCGCAGTAAAATTCAGTAAACGACACGTACAGTGGCCGTTTCGACCAATGGCCTCTCATCGTGTCATTGAATGGACAAGTCTTCGCAAACCCATCATTGTGAAAACCCGCTCGATCGGGCAAGACATCTTTAGTCGCTGATCTCATTTAAGCGTAGGTGGCGTAGTCCTCGTCGGGACGAAGTGCATTTCACAAGTCAAGGAGGGTTCCGCTTACGAGGCGGAATGATAGATATGCACAGCATGTTTTTGTACAGTCATAATAACATTTCGCTTTTGCTTACTTTGCTGAGTGAACTTGTTGCTATCGATGTTTGTGACTGCAAGCCTATGGGAATGATTTTTATGTTGAGTTCTATATGTCCAGCCGCCTTGACGCCGTGATACCTTTTAGACAATGTACTTTTTACTTCACTGCGTGAATCTAAACACGCTTGCGATACGCATTAAGTAATCTTCTTGTGGTTGTGCTGCACTTTGGCCACACGATTTCATACGCGTTATTTTTCGGGCTGACTTTATCGCAACCTTGGTTGACATTAGTTTCACTCAGTGACTTTTGACAGCTATGAAGTACTCCAATCGTAGATGTTTTATCGTGCAATCTGTGGTGGCAAGGTAATCACTGTCGAGGAATGTTCACTTGGTCCCAATCGAAAATGCAGCTGGGACAAGACTATACCTACTCACAAAGAGATAGCTTGTTATAGGCGTATATGCACTAGAAAAGTTAAATACGCGCAGAAACACGTAATGTTATTTTTTTTTTCATAGATTTTGTCGCTCTGCTCTTTGAATCGATAGCGTTGCGGCAAGGTGTCTTCTGTTTTTTGCAAGCGTGCAACCGCCATCTTCTGTTACGTCAACAGATTCTGAACTATACGAACAGAATATTTCACCATGCAGCGTAGATATGCCATGTAGACACTGTTCTATCTGGTACGTGCATTCATACTTGCAGCACTTACGCCGGCGCGAACAGGACCAGCCTCATACCTCATGATATCTCGAGCGATCAGTTCACTAGTGATGATGAACTCTGGTTGTGAGAATAGCTGAGGACTATGTACAGCTCTTGAGAGAAATATACCAAGAGAATACAGTTTGTGAAGAATCCAAAAGAATAAGTACCAACGACAGCGTTGAAATTAACAAGGGGCTGAGACAGGGATGTCCTTTATCCCCCCTGTTATTCATGCTGTACATGGTGAGGATGGGAAATTCGCTAGAAGGTGGCGACATTGGGTTTACTCTGTCACACGAACGAGCTGGCGCGATGGTTGAGCATAAGCTTCCAGATTTATTTCATGCAGACGATATGGTTCTATTTGCACACATATAAGACGATTTACAGCGGCTGGTAGATATATCTGGAAGGGAGGGCGAGGCTTTAAGACTAGGATTTAGTGCAACATATGTGGATTGATGGTATTCAAATATCTCAACAGTCTTAATACAGGGCCAAGAAGTACTGAGGGTAAGCGAGTACAAGTACCTCGGAGCATGGGTAAATGAAGGAGATATACATATATATGCATGGAGGTACACAGAAAAAAAAAAAAAACTTCGGAAGCAATAAATGGAAAAAGGAATGCTGCAATAATGAAGGACAGAGCGTTCTAGGGACATAACAGGTACGAAGTACTTCGAAGTTTGTGGAAAGGCAAAATAGTTCTGAGGCTTACACTTCGGAACCCAGTGGTGTGCATGAAGTCAGAGGTGAAATCAGGAACGGATGTAAATCGAATGACGGTGGTACGTCTGGCGTTGGGCGCTGACAGGAATACAACGAATGAGGCTGTAAAAGGGAATATGGGAGGGACAGGCTTTGAAGTAAGGAAAATGAAAGAGAGTACATGTACAGGGAAGGTGTTCAGGTATTTGTACAGGAAGAGCGTAGACAAAAAGTAGAGGAAACGAACTAGGACGCTCACCAGTACATATACGGCTGGCAGTGTTGGCGACATGGAAACAAGGAGCATTAAGCGAAAAGTCAGAAAGGTGGAGAGGATTTATTGGCTGACAGCAATGGAAAAGAATCCGGCTCTCAGTAACGACAGAATAGGCAAGAACAAAATAAGGCGGAAGAGATTTCATGATGATTCAGGGAGAAGCGCTTTAAAGCAAGGTCGGGTTGCTTTATAACACGTATACGTAGTCATAAACGGGATTGAATAAACAGGAAGAACAATGTACATGTTGTGGGGCAGCTAAAGAAACGATTGAACATGTTATGATTGAATGTGGAGATATCCACCTAGGTATACGTGTGTGTACAAGCCTACATGAAGCTTTCGGTTTTAGGAACAAACATGGAAAGCTGGACACGCCGGCGATAGAAGGAAGTAAGGGACGCTTAGAGTATCGGAGGAAGAAAAGTAGAGATAAAGGACAAAAATAGTGAGAAAATTAGGTCATTCTGCTTGAAAAAACAGATAGATGGTACATAAATTTATATTTTTCTTTGTTATACACTCTAAAAAAATATTGAGTAAAACGGGTGTCTTTTTGTCCCACAACAACAATCGTCATCAGACTTGCGTGCGCTTCCTTTCTTGAAAACTCGGTGCTGGCAACTTTCCTATTGAGAATGCAATGTAATAACCCTGATAATGGGCATGTCGATCGTGACCGGAATGTACCGGGCGCGGGGTGATAGCGCAAGGATGGAACGCAATATAGATGACGATTATTCTTGTGGGACAAAAAGACAGCCTTTTTACTCGCTCTTTTTTTAGAGTGTATATAGTTATAGGAAGATCAATTCATTCGAAGTAGACAATGCATGAGGCCAACATAGAAAGAAAGTTTTCTTTTCAATCTTTTTTTTTTTCCTTGCCAGCCTGATGGCCCACATGTCACCACCCCGTTATGAATCGGGGGCTCATATAACATCCATCCATCCAGGGAAAAAAAAAAAAATCACAGCATATCCACGAAGTGAATGATGACACGCGGGGCGAAGCGGACGGACTGGTGGACGGGCGTACGCGCGAGACCATGGACGGACTGACGGACGTAGGCTTCGCGCCACTCATCATCATTCATTCCGCGGATATCCCGCGACACCATATTTGTTGACATGCAATGCAATGCAACTGGCTACTACGACTACGACGACGCAAGACAAACGACCCACGGCGTAAGTAGGTGTCACCTGTGGTTGACAGGTGATGTAAACCACCCCGTGTACCCCCCCCCCCCCCCTTCAAATTTTTGTTTTGCACATACCCACTTCAGTGGCGGAACCAAGAATTCAAAAAATGAAAGTCTGCCCCCCCCCCCCCCCCTTCCCATCTCCCTACCAATTTTTTTTTTTTTTCGCCGTGCATACATAGCTCAAAATGACCATTTGCCTGGCCGACCCCACTTCATGTCAAGGAGGTGTGCCCCCTTTCCGAAAAAAAAATTCTCCCTATAACCGTGACCCAAACGTAAGAATGTACACACTAGTTCAAATGGTTACGTGGAGAACTGGAGCTTGATTTAAAGCACCCGCTAATGCACAACCGCCAATCAAATGCAGAATCTCTGCTTAGAAGTTGAGCACTTCGCAAGAAAAATAAAGACATTTGAAAAAAGCTGGCTTAGAAGCTTTCTTGCGTAATTTACTAACCCAGCCAAAAGTTGTAAAGCTCCAGTACCAAGAAACATGTCCTTCGAGATTGCAGTCTAAAAAACGCTTGGTGCGACCGGGATAACGCGTGTAAAAGGCAATTACAAAACAACGCTCTTTTTACATACAAAGTGGCATAGGGGTGAACGCATCTTCGTTTTTCAAAGCAGTCTTTTTTGATATTCTATAAAATACCCTTTGATATAACCTTCGAGATTTGTTTCGCATACCTGGCACCACAAAAAACGTGGCGCGTTCGAGAAACTCAGGTGGAGAAACTAGAGTTCGCGCGGATACAGAACATACCATTTGGCGCGGATTTCGGCACGTGATGCGGTGTGTGTTTCGGCCAGCCGCTCGTCTTGTGTTTGTCTCTCGTCGCCGGTGCATTGTTCTGGCGAAAGAACAATCGCTGGCTCAAGAAACGCTGTCGAAGACCGCACCTTCTGTCACTTTCTGAGGACCAGCGATGCTGCAGCGATACAAGGTAAACTGTGTCAACTTTTTCTTGTCGGTATCATAACCAGTTTCATAGTTGTTTGCATTATGCATAACATGCGCTTCAGTGATTGATACGCCATTGTGCAACGCACCGCAGGGTTCGAACAGCTCGCCGTACTTTGGATAACAAAGGACATCACACGTACTAAAGTTAAAGAACGCGGCGCGTTGTTGCCTCGTCTCTAATATATTCGGGGAAGCGAGGTCCAATAGCCGGAGATGCGCAGGACAGGTGACTCGCTCCCTAAGAGTAAGAGGGGATGTTTCTCTACCCGACCAATCCCCATTGGTTATCGGTGTTAAAGCCTTTGTCGACCCTTATGTGGACCTTGGAGAGTTGAAGTTTGCTCAAAACACCTGAATACTCAACGTAAGCATTGTCGGAAGCATGCCCACCAAAGCAGTCGCCTACGAAGGCATTGTTTGAAGTGAACGACAGCGTGTAAAACTAGGACGATAAAATAACGAACGAGAACACGAGCACTGACTGACAATGTAGTTTTTTTTTTTCCTTTATTGCACGAATGCAATATATGGAAACGAAAACGGGCTGCCCCGCATGGGCGACATTACGCAATCATATTTAAGCAAAGATGATGAATGTCACTTGCATTCATATTTGTAGCGCAAAACGGGAAGAAACGGGGACACACAAAAGTAACACATAAACAGGACGGGCGCTAGACATCAACTTATGTTTCATTGAAAAATCCAAAACCGCCGCACATTAGCGCATGCACACAATCGCACTCGGAGGTGCTTTATGTTTGTCACTTCACATGTTACCACCCTGCATGCAGAAGATTTAATCTTAAATACTCAATTTAATCTCTTTTTTGGATAAGGCAACCGGTGCCACACTGACACTTTCCTTCATTCTCGCTGATACCGAATGCTTCTATAATCTCTAGCGTTGGCTTATGCTTCCTTTTTCCAAGCACACATGTATTGGCGAAATCAGGAGTACAACCCCACCTGCGGCAATGATCCGCCAAATGACCCCCTGCTGCCTTCAGGTCAACTATTGAACAGTGCTCTCGTAATCTGTCATTGACAGCGCCCGCTTTGTCCTATGTAGCAGCTGCCACACGAAAGGGGTGTCTTGTACATGACACCCATCTCTCAAGGCAAGAGCAGTGTCGCATACTTTTTGTGGATGCAGTTTTACCTTTTTGACCATTCACCACCGGGCGCATGCGGGCCAACTTCTCTGGGGCAGAGAGTACCACCGGCACACCGCATTTTGCTGCCACCTTCTTTAGCTGGTGGGAGAAGTGGTGGATGTGTGGCAAGGCTATAGGCCTCGCCCTTGGCTTGCCAGAGGACCTTGCATAAGCACCCCCTCCAGTCCTCGCCTAATTTAGGAGGGTCTCAGCCACGGAACTGATCAGTTCCCATACTGCCCGCCCACTTGAGGTGGTCTACTTGATGTTGTAAACTTTGCCCAACAAGTGTTCACATATCTTTTCAAGAGCCAACCTAAAGCAGCCGACAGCCATTCCCCTTTTTATTGGTATTGAATGTGACAAATCATACCTGACAATTTTCTTTTTTTGAGCGTCGTTTGTAGCTCCAGCATACGTGGTCCTCACTCAGCTCAAAACACATTGAGCAAGTGTATATACTCCCCCCTTCCGGTAAAATATAAGTGAACTTCAAATCTTTTGAACATGCGCTAAACACATTCAAAATACTTCGGACACAATCTTCTCCTGCTAGAGGATCCACCCCCCTTATTACCACCAGATAATCATCAACATATTTAAAAATTACGGCTACGGGAGCCTGGTCAATGTGCACTGCTATGTATCCATCACAATCAGCTAAAAAGAATGTATTTAAAATTGCAGCTATACTCGACCCAATACAAACTCCCTCCCTCCTTATAAAAAACTGGTCGTTAAAAGAGACAAATGTATGCGCAAGATAAAAAGATAGTAATTCTAAAATGCTCTAGGTGGATAGCCCAGAGGAGCTATGAAAGCTCAAACAATCCGACTCCTTGATGGCATCTCTAACCACTCAAAGAATTTCTCGCTAAGGAATAAAATAAAAAAGATCGTCGGCATCAACAGAAAAAGTGGAAACCGACTCCGAAACACTTCCTTATTTCCGGAAAATTCAATCACTTCATCAGAGTTCTTTACCAAAAAGGGACAGACAGATGTCTTCAGAACAGACAAATGTCGCTGGAGAAATTTAGAAATCTCAACCTGCCACGTGCCCTTCTCAGTGATAAATGAGCAGAAGGGAACACCAACTTTATGAGTTCGTGCCTTAAAAAAAATCTCAAGCAACCCTTTTTTAGCGGCAGTTACACTCTTTCGAAGGCAACAAAAATTTAACCTATCGCATTGTGCTAACACTTGTCTCTTAGCCTTTGCAGAAACCCCATTTGCAACTTTAAAATTCTTCGTCATTGCTTTTTGTTCTTTTTCGTCGTACAGCGACATAAATTCAATTACGAACGCTCCCTCTTTGTCCCCTATCAACAGAGCAAGATTATTCTCTCCCAAGTAGTCAACACACGTACGCACCTGAAGCTGCTTTTTGTTCTTCCTTCAGGCCTAGAATGGGTGGATAACAAAACGGCACGTCGTCTGCTACGGTACTTCCCGTTCGAGGCCCATCCCTTCGCTGCTTCAAGGTGCCTGCTGAGCAGTGTTGTCGGGGTGGAAACACGTGCCATTCTGTGACACTTTTGCTGCCGCTTGTTCAATGATTATGTTTTTCAATTCTTTTTTGCAAATGGATAGATATTTCTCGCATTTCAGGGAACGAAGCGAAACGGGGACATGGGCAAAAACAAGCAACGTTGAGAGAAGGGTTTTCAACACAGCGTGCAGTTATGCTTTGAAAGACGCAGTAACCTTTCGCAGAATCACCTCGATTTATTATTTTCGAGCGCATACACTTACCGAGACCACTTCAATATCACTCACACATATGTTCACATGCTATCATATGTCAAAATACGTATGGTGTCTATATAAGTACGCCCACTTTGCGCGATCATGTGTGCGAATTTAGTATATTTCGATTGTATAATTTGCATTGCTTACTGTTTGTCAAATTTATTGAAATGAGTGAGTGTGTAAACAGTCAACACAACAAAATGGGCACTCAAATAATAATATCGTGAGACGTTAAAACGATCAAAGTCGCTTTTGAAGCAACAAGTAGCATAGTATGGCGTCTCTGTCATGGCAGACTTGCAAGCGTGATGTGCTGATAGGTCATGTTATACCCAGACTCATAGTCTTAAAGGGGCCGTGCAACACTTTTTGTATATGGTCAGAAAAGGCTCCCGATCGGTAGTGGGGGCTCCCGACAACACGCAAGCCAAATATTGTAGCCCAGTACACGGCCTGGAATTCACAATAAACTATCGAAGTCAGCTAAAAATTGCTTTCTCTTCTCTCAAAATCGCGTTATATGCCCAAAAATCTCACGTCAATGACCTATCTATCAGCCATTGGCTGATTTGAACATAGCGCGCTCACTCGTTACAGCAATCCCCGCGGAAGGCCACTACTTGTTCACGCAAGCGCAACCGCACTGAAGAAGTCGCGCATTCGAAGAAAAAAGAAAAGTGCTCAAGGTCAGGAGGCTTACGTGAAGTATATTCATTATACCTGCCATCCCACCCTGCTTAGCTTCCAGCGCTTTCGTCGGGACGAGAGAAGAGAAAATGCGATCGCAGCTTGCGACAAACCTTTGTAACTCCTCTCGCACTGGATGGATTCCTAAAATTTTTGTTGAGTTGAATTCGTGAGGCGATAAACTCTTCCAGTAAATTTATTCCGTAATTACTTGAAAAAGTCTTTCAGGGCCCCTTTAATTAAACACTATCTTGCACAACTGTACGCTGAGTGCGGATAATTTTGCATGCATTGAAAAATATTGTTCGAGCGTGTGAGGGATGACACTTCATTTAAAGAGATATTTGGAGGCGTAAAAAAAAAAGCCAGAAAACTACAAGCTTGTTTCATTTGAAGCGTTCGAAACACATTACTACAGCCATTCACTACATCGAGCCCGGAATGGTATTTTTGGGACCCAAAAATTGATGAATCATTTTACGGGTACGTGAGCAACATGAAAACAAGTGAACAAATGTTTCGCGATCCCACGATGTGCAGAAATTTTTTGTATGTGATAAAAGATGCGCAATATAACCTTCGCTACAAAACAGCAAGCATGTGTCCATTAGTGAAAGCCAGTTCACTGAAAAAATCACCGCTCGCTTGATTATAACCATCCTGTAGTAATTGTATTTGTTATTCAATCATGCTGCATACCACTCCAAAGTATTATGCAGCAGTTTGCAAGAAAAGGGCACCATGAGTGCAAGGTGGAACACGCGAAACAAACGCCACCACTGGCAAGAATGCTTGCGCGGCATCACGGCGCCTCGAACCGGAAGCCGGTGCAGACTAGCACTATGGCCCACAATTCATTGTGTGAGCCACGATTTTGCTAGCCTCCTATTCAAACGATCCACGCCGTCGGCTATACATGTCGCCTTATTTTGCTCATTTGCACTAACTGCTACCTTCCTGATTAGTGAAAGCATTTCTACAGGGGATTCTTTAGGCTCACTCGTGAAATTGGACTATATTTGAGTACATATTCCACATCCTGAGGGAGTGATTCTACATCAAGGTATTCTACTTTTTCCGTGATTGTCCTTTCTTTCTGGCGCAACCTTTTCCACGCATATAACACCGGCAAGTACGCCTTCCACAAAACTTCAGCACCGCAGGCAGCTTGGTGAAATAAAACAGCAAATGCCACCTCACTTTCACGTCCACAAGTACCGTTTGCAGAAACGCACACGCATAAGCACACTTGAGAAAAGCCTGACCTGTCATCATAGTTCTGAGTTCAACATCTATATGAATGCAAGTGAACGAAACCAACTAGCCCGCATTGCGGCCTTGACTGATGAATGTCGCTTGTGTCTGCGTTGCAGCACAAGCAAACACAGGAAACCATCAATATTTAGAGTATGTTCACAAATGGTCTAAATATCCAATATTTATTGCGCTTATTCAGTGGATATTGAGTGGACACCTCTTTTCAGATAATAAAAGTGGATATTCATAAAATATTCGTAAACAGATATACCAAAGCGAGTTCAACCGAAGGTCGTGAGATTGAATCCTGGCCGCAATGGCTGCATTTTCGATCGAGGCAGAAATGCATTAGGCTCGTGTACTTATGAGTTAAGTGCATTTTAAAGAACCTCAGGTGGTGGAAATTTCAGGAGCGCTCCACTACGGCGTCTCTCATAATCACATAGTGGTTTTGGGACGGTCAAACCCAACAATTTTACGGATGTTAAAACCCAACCCCAGCTATTTCATTTGCTCTTTCTATCCCCACTAAGCAAAAAATAAAACTAACAAAGCGCATTAGGATTTATAACAGAGCTAGTTTCGATGCGATTGACGCTGAGATGATCCATTATTTCGACTCTTCATTATGGGTTTGCCAAATCGAAGCTTAATGTCAAATTGGAACTTTTTTCTGAGTAAAATTCATGAACAAAGGGAGAATCATATTTTATTGCGTAATATTTCATGTCGTTCTGCCTCACAATGGTTCACCAAAAATCTAAAAACATTGTCTAATAAAAAAAAAGCAACTCTACCGCCTTGCAAAGAATTCGTCATCAGGCACCCGGTGAAATGACTATGAAGCAGCAAACATCGCCTATGTAACAGCCCTCAAACAAGTGAAAGCTAACTTCCAGCAGCATATTTTACCATCCATGTTAAGTGACAACCCAAGAAAGTTTTGGCGCGTCATTCATCCTAGCCATAACAGCATGTTGCATTTAATTGATAATAATGGCATGCCTATTGCCGAATGTGATTGCGCCAAAATATTAAACTTCTTCTACAACAACTTCACAAGGTATATTGACAAGACACCTACTTATCAACCCAGTTACAACTACTTAACCATGGATCATATCATCATTTCGCCCTCTGGTATCTATAAGCCTATTGATTCACTAAGGACATCATCAAGTCCTAGATCAGACTCAGTTACTCCTAAATTTTTAAAAAGCACCAGTGCCATTTCGTCATTGTTTCTTGCACAGATTTTTCAACAATCCATCGATAACGGTGCTCTCCCGCACGACCGGCAGATTGGGAATGTGGTTCCGATACGCAAGTTTGGTAGTAAAAGTTAACCCTCAAACTACCGCCCCATATCATTAACCAGTATTCCTTGCAAATTACTGGAGCACATTATTTACACTAACGTCGCCTCATTTTTGGAAGCACATTCTTTCTTTTCAGACGCGCAACGTGGTTTCCTGAAAAACCAATCTGGCAAAACACAGTTGGCATCCTTCATTCACCAACTTCATGTTACTTTAGATCGTAGGTCACTGATTCTATTTTTCTCTAAGGCTTTCAGCAAAGTAAATAATAAATTACTGCTCTTAAAGCTCTAACAACTAAACCTTGATAATAACGTCATCAGATCGATAGAACATTGCCTACTTAACCACATGCAGTTTGTAACTGCCAAGGGGTGTTAGTTTTTATCTCGCGCTAATCACTCTGGAGTATCACAGGGTTTCGTCTTAGGACCCCTTTTATTTCTATTTTACAATAATGATTTGTCTGTATGTGTTTCTTCTAACATAAAGCTGTTTGCAGATGACGGCATTGTGCTTCGCGAAATTAACAGCCTAAATGATGTCACTGTCCTTCAAAATGACATTTACTCGATCTTTAACTGGTGCATGACGTGGCAAATGGAACTAAATATTTCCAAATGCTAGGTATTGCAAATTTCCCGAATATCATCTTCTCCTGCTACTTATTCACTTAACAGCATCCCACTATATTTAGTCACCTCTTACCACTATCTAGGCGTGCACATCACCATTTGTTTAAGCTGGTCATGCCATATCCGCTTCATTATCAATAATTCAAACCTCATGCTTGGGTACATTCGTCACAACTTCTCTTCTGCACCTGTCTCACTTAAACTAATGTACAAGACGCTGATTCGTAGCAAGATAGAATACGCCGCTGCAGGATGAGATCCGAGTGCAATAAATTTAATCAATGCTCTTGGACTAATCCAAAACAATTCTGTTCGCTTCATTCTTCACAACTACAGTCATCATGCTAGCATTTCTGCCATGAAAATGGAAAGTTCATTTGAACTGCTGTCTCTTGCCTCTCGTCGTATGCTCTTCCACCTCTGTCTATTTCACAAAATTTGTCATTGTATTTTAACTCTTCGATAGGCACTTGTTATTTAGCCTTCTTACGTATCATCTAGAATTGATCATCCTAATAAAGTTGGTGTTATGTCATGTCTAATCAAAACATGCAGCGATTTATTTATTCCCAGAACTTCGGTAGACTGGAACCACCTTCTTGGAACGGTAACCATCTTGACTGATCATCACTTGTTTCGTTCTGCTCTAACAAGCATTGTATAAATGCCCACACTTACTTAATTGTTCTGTTTGTACGCCATGCTTATATATTGTTTTTTTATTCATGTTTTTATCATTAGCTAACATTGTATCAGTGAAAAATTTGTTTTACCCCCCTTCATAATGTCTTTGGCCCCGAACTTATTGTGAAATAAAATAAATAAATAGTTATAAGCATCAAGAAGCTCGTGATATGTTGTGTATAGAAATAACAGTAGTGTGTAGCTTTTTCCGTATATGTGCATACAACAATGCAATGCTTTCTTTTTAAATAGGCTGCATTTTCATGACAATAACCTGACCTGTGCATAGACTACATGTATATGCATGATTTTGTATTCACCTCGGCCACTGCAACATCATGAAATTGTATGCAAGTTGTGCAATCAAATTTCAGATTAGTAGCTGTAAGAAACATTATGATTGTGTGTATTTATCCCTAAAAATAATTTCAAATAGAGACTGTGATTTCAATAACAATTTTTACATGTACTCATTTTGGAACAGCGGTGCTACACGTAATTTGGCCATGTATGCTTTTTCAAGACAGCAAGCAGCAATGAGCTCGCATATTCTCATGCATATAAAATGAACTTTACACAAAAGAAAGTGAAGTCTTAACAAAGCTTCATTACAGTTCCACTTGTCGTCGTTTAAGATAACTCTTGCAAATGCTTGTCTTTGCAAAGCAGTGTTCTCACTGAATTCTAGAAGCGCCTGCTTGCACCCCAGCACGATGCATATTAGGTACATTTGCGATGCCAAAGCATCCTGCTGGTTGGCCAGTGTACATTTTCAAGCATACTTTTTTTGCAACTTACTACAATTTTGAAATGTATAAATATGTGGAGCAGTATAATATAGTTTTACAAAAAGCAGCAGCTGCATTATCAAAGAATGTCAGGCCTGCATGAAACATGCAGGACAGTCAGAGCAAAAGTGGGTGTAATAGCCTTTTTAGAGCACACTGCGACTCTGTTGGCTTGGGGCGACTATAGTGCAACTGCAGCAGGAACCTACACATATGCCATAAATCATCACTTTGTAAGGTAGGGAAGAACCCACGAAGCCATCATTTATTGTTCTGTGGAAAATTCTGAGGCACTACATAAATTTTGTAGATGTTTGCAAACATTACACGTGTAACAAAAGAATAACAACGAACTTATTGTGTCCGAAAGGGAAGACAGAAGCCTTTCTAGGATTATTGATTGGCCAGAATCTTGTATTGGAGAGTTGTGACACATCTACAACGCCAAGTCTGGATGATTGAACGGGTCCCATTAAAAGGTTCTCGTTCATGAGAAATTCCCGTCCTATCACAACTGGGGGACTGTCTCCTCATTGAAAGCAAAGTTAGAGGCCAGAATCACGTGCTCATTAATAAAATACAACAGTTGTTGGGACTGTTGCAACTCAGGTAGAAAGTTCTGCATTTGAGGTGTGAATACTCGGGTGGTCTGTACTCTGAAGGCAACAAACTTCTGTTATGTGCCCTCCAAAGGTGAACTCGTTAGGAACACTGCGCCTCTGAGACTGTGCGTGTACACGTACTTTCTCAGCCATTCTGCAGTAGAGCCGTTCCAACAAAGCTCGTGGCTTGCTAAGCTCTTTTTTTTTATCTGTTGTAGACAGTTTTCAAATGGTAATGCACTGAAATTTCAAGGCAACCAAAATAGGAGACATCGTCTTTAAGGCAGAGTAGACAGTGCACATTGAAGGAGAGGTTTTTCTGACCATATTGTTCAGCGAAACGACTCGCAAAACATTTAAGCAGGAGCTGCGCATAAGATGCTTGTTGTACGTGAAGATTCTTGTTGAGGAGCACCGTGACTGTGCAGAAGAAGGTAATAAAGTTTAAGTACAGTTTACTTGGCAAAATCTCGCGAAGAAGAACAGGTCCTGTGTAGAAGAGAAAAAGGAGGAGCTCAGTAGCCTTCCACCTGTGGAACTCGGCTAGTGCCCTGCCTTTGCGTACAAATTCTGCAGGCACATACTTGCTGGCTTTCATAGTCTTTTTGGACAATTCCTTTCGGGAAGTGGGTCCGATGCGAGCTGAGAATGCCCCAGACAGCCACAGGTGGATCGATATCCGAACAACACCCAAATAAACAAGATGCATATAGCCAAAAGGGATATCCTTGACTGCATCAATCGGCAACCTGAATAAATATGACAGAGCGGGATGGTGATCATCATCTGCTTGGCTCCTGAAGGAAAAATCCGTTCTCATTGCAGAAGCCACTGAGGTTAGAGTGGCCCTTGCATTTATGTGCATGCCTTCTGCAGTACAACACGGGCAACTGGAGTAGCCTGTGCGTGATTTTGTCATCATGATGAAACTCTTGCAAGTGCATCACAAAAAAAACTGTGAATCTGCACACAGTACTTTAAACTGTTGAAGGTAATGCTATTTTGTATAATTAAAAAAGCTGATCCACAAACTTGACAAGAAATTCATTTGCATCTGATGGGTTCGAATCACCTGCAAACACTCCTACAGGAAATTAGTTTAGTTCTTTGCAGTTTGTAACCAAGCACAATATAGGTCAAATATGAGCACGCAGGCCCCTGGACACTGGAAGGCCATCGATATTGAAGTATAATAATATTGTTGTGGGCACATTAAGTACAGTTTTGAGAGCTTGCTCTAAACTTCGCAATAAGCCATAATGGCAGCATTTCCCACAACCCATTCAAATATTGTAGCGCCAGGTAGCTTAGGAGTTTTCAAGAATGTTCGGGCATCCCTTGGCAATTCACTGAACTGGTTGTTTCTTCAATGAGGTGATAGGACACTGCCCAGCTATTATGACTGTTGACAATGCCGCTATCAGAACTGTCTGTTTTGCCAGCAATGCTAGTCACTCTGCTGGTAGCACTGCTGCCAGCAGCGCTCACTAGAAGGGCTAGTAGTACATGAATAAGTATTGGATCACATTGGCGGCTAGCACCTTTTTTGTCGCCAGTCGCCATTTGCGACTGGCGACCAAAAAGTAATTGATGTGTTCCGTCAGAGGCTGCATGTGAGAAATAAAAAGTCTCATACCCGAGGAATAGTGTCCTGATTTTTTTATTCGCAAGAAGTCTGGAGGGCGGTGGTGATATGCTGATCAGGTGATCGCTGCCAGCTGAGTGAGTGAAGCCCACTGATCTCCACTAGGTTTGCTGGATGGCTCTTCTCTGTTCTCGCGGGTAGGCGCGCGCACGGTCACCGGCTTTTCCCGGAAGTCGGTCATCTGCTGCGCTTGTCAACCACTCTTTAGCATTTATTTTGGCTTGTACTTCGCATCTTATAGAATTTTTCGCGGCGTAATATTCTTTCATACCACAAATAATATGCTACATAAACATGTGATGCAAATATGAAGTTGAATTCAGAAGAGAAACGGAAAAAAATGTCTTTTATGTTGTGGTTTTAGCGGATAAGGCTCAGCTCGAATAAAATTACGCTGGTGAGAAGACAGTGTGACCCGTGTAAACACATCTGTAATGCAATAAATGAAGTCGTAAAATCACATAGTCGACAATTATCTAGCACGCACAAAAAGACGATAGCGACTTCAATATCAATGTCTGTTGTTCAAAAAATCCCTGCCTAATTTGGATCTTCCATGCGACTGGAAGTACGCGAAAATCACGCCAATCGCTAAAGCAAGCGAGTCATCAATTCTGTCATTATACAGACCGATTTCCTTATTATGCACATGTGTGAAAGTACTAGAGCACATAATTTTTAACATATATCTAGTTTTCTTGAAAAAAGTTTTTTTAATTTATTCCTTATAGCATGACTTTCGCTGTGGTCACTCTACAGTCACCCAGCTCATCGAAACTGTCCATAACTTAGCAGCGACCCTAAACAGACATAATTAGGTTGACATTATATTCGGAAAAGCATTTGACCGAGTCTCCCATTGAAAGTTATTATTGAAGTTATAACCCATTCTCAAAAGAAATCACAGTACCAGCTTGGATAGAAGCCTATCTATCATGTAGCCGGCAAGTCCTGGCCATTGATAACGAAACTTTGCGTGCCATTCCAGTCCTTTCAGGAATCCCGCAAGGCTCCGTTCTTGGTACTTTATTTTTTCTCTGATACATCAATGACATCGTTCAGAACATACCCATTAAAATAAGGCTCGTTGCTGATGATTGTATTATATACCACGAAATTATCACACCTTATGACCAGGTTACACTAAGTAAATATTTTGACCTAATTGAAACATGGTACACAGACTGGAAAATGACCATCAACAAAAAGGAAACTTTCGCAATGACAGTTGGTCGCAAAAAGCACCTTATAACGTTTTCTTACTGTTTTGATAATAAACCTCTTGCAGTACCGTGGGATTGGGCGTGTTGGTATAACATCATAAAGGTTGCTTACCAGCACAAACGACAGGGCAGGGGGGGACAGGAGAAGAGACGAGACAGAGCGCTGAACTCGGCTAGTGGTAACTGCGATCATGTTGACGACAACATGAGGCTGGAGCGAAGAAGTCAGGAAAGGGCCCGTTATATTATAGTTTGAGTTTCATTTCTAATACAACGGGCCCTTTCCTGACTGGGAAGAGATAGCTGGGAAGAGAAAGAACAGCTAAGGGAGGAGAGGCCGATGGTATACGGTTTTGTAGAAACACATCTAAGGGACATGGAACAATCTCCTAACAATCCGGACTACGTGTGGGAATATTGTAATGGAACAGAAGGCAGCAGAAAGGGGGCGGGTATTGGAGCATTCATTCATAAAATTACAGACTGGCAAAGGGTCAAGCAGGAGTGCAAGGAAGATTTATGGTTAAAAGGGAAAGTGGCAGGGCAAATGACTTTCCTTGGTTTCGTGTACTTGTGGACGGAGCAAAGGCCAGTGAGGAAAACCAGGCAATGGTAGAGTGTATATCAAAGGATATTGAGGAATTAGGAGGAGAGTGCGAGATAATTATACTAGAAGATATGAATGCGCACTTAGAAAATATAGATGAATATACCGACCCGACAGGTAAAATGATCATGGATATGTGTGAAAGGCATGATTTGATCATTTGCAGCAATACAGAGAAGTGTGAAGGGCAAATAACATGGAGGTAGGAAGGCTGCAGTCGACGATAGATTGTGCACTGATGTCACATAGGCTGTATGATAAGCTCAGGGGAATGCACATAGATGAAGGTGGCTCCAGAAATCTCGGTAGTGATCACAAACGTATCAAGCTAAGTTTTGGAAGAGCAGTGAAAGTGGGAAGGCGACAAGATGAGCAACTACAACAAAATTTTTATTCAGAAAGGCAAATTGACATAGCTACTAAACAAATCGAGAAAGTAATCACTGAGGATAATAAAACAGTGTGGAGACACACGAATCTGATTAGACTGTTGGAGCTAGAGCTTGCTAAGGCATGTGACAAGTCACCCCATAAAAGAAGACACTCACCCAAAAGTTGGTGGGATGAGGAAGTTAAGAGAGCCATAGCAAAACGTCAGGAAGCCTCTTGGGAACACAGACATGCTAAGCAGCAAGGTGAACCGACAAATGATATTGACAGAAAATGGGAAATCTTTCTAAGCTGTAAAAGGGATGCATCCCTTCTGATCAATGAAAAGATTTGAAGAAAGGGAGCTCAGTGGCTGGCAGAAGTACATAAAAAGATAGAAAGGCAGCTGCGACATTTTGAAACCATCTTAATTCCCTAAGAAATGAGACGAGCCTACACCAGAGGTTTATAACTACAGCTCAAGGTGCTAGGCTAGAAGGGGACGAAGCTATTGAGTATATAAGAACAAAGGTGACAGAAAAATTTCAACAAAGAAGTGCTTTATGCACCACAATAGACAATGATGTATCAAGTGGTGCAATGGCTCCCTTTTCACAATGAGAGTGGGAAAGAGCTGAGAAGAGGGTTCCTAGTAGTACATAAACAGGACCACATGGCATTCCAATTATGCTGATAAAGACATTAGGTCCGAAGTCTAAGCAGGCTTTGAGAGAGGCCGTGAGCAAAATAATAATCGATAGTGAAGTCCCCGATAGATGGAAACTTAGCAAGATGAGCATGATCTATAAAGGAAAGGGGGACAAAGTTCACATAAACAACTACCGTCCTATAACAGTGACATCAGTGGTCTAGAGGCTGGAGATGCAGATTATAAAGGAAAGACTGCAGGCATCGATAGAGGATAAAGGATGGCTGGAGGAACTGCAGAATGGGTTTCGGAAACACAGGTGGTTAGAAGACAATCTGTTCTTACTGACGCAGTGCATCGAAATAGCAGAAAAGGAACACAGGCCCCTGTGGCTAGCATGTTTCGATATCAGGGGAGCGTACGATAGCGTGGTCCAAAAGAAATTGTGGGGAATACTGAAGACGCTAGGCGTGGAAGATGGACTCACTAATCTTTTAAAGGATATCTGTGAAGGTAACAAGGTAGTTATAAAGTGGGAAAAACAGGTATCCAAGCCTGCAAAGGTAAAACGGGAGCTTAGGCAGGGATGTCCTCTGTCACTCTTATTCATGATGTACCTACAAGGATTAGAGGCCAAATTAGAGGGAAGTGGACTGGGCTTTAACCTCTCTTTCGTCAAACAAGGAAAACGCATTGAACAGGCACTACTAGCATTGATGTACGCAGATGATATAGTGCCAATGGCTGACAACAAGGAAGATTTGAAGAGATTGATGGACATCTGCGGTAATGAGGGAGATAGGTCAGATTTCAGATTCAGTAAGGAAAAATTTTTTAATGACAATAAAGGTAGTAAGCTTAGAATACAGGAGGTCATGCCAGAGATAACAGATAAATACAAATATCTGGGAGTATGGATAAGCAATGGCGCCGAGTACCCAAGGGAACACGAAATATACGTGACGACGAAAGGTAACAGGAATTCAGCGGTAATGAAAAACAGGGCACTGTGGAATTACAATAGGTATGATGTTGTGAGAGGAATATGGAAAGGGGTCATAGTTCCTACACTGACGTTCGGCAATGCGGTCTTGTGCATGAGACAAGAAGTTCAAGCAAGATTATAAATCAAGCAACGTGGAATAGGTAGGCTTGCCTTAGGAGCTCACGGGAATACACCAAATCAGAGATTACAAGGTGATATGGGATGGACATCATTTGAGGGCAGGGAAGCTAGTAGCAAGATAAAGTTTGAGAAGCGATTGAGAGAAATGGAGGAGGAGCGTTGGGCTAGGAAGGTATTCAGCTACTTGTACATGAAGAATGTCGATACAAAATGGAGGAAGCGAACCAGAAAATTGACTTGTAAATACTTAAAAAACAGCGGGGGGGCCAAACCAAAAAGAATTATCGGTTAAGAAGAAGGTGAAGGAAACTGAGACTGATATGTGGAGAATTGGCATGATTAAGAAGTCCGCACTAGAGATCTATTGAACTTTTAAGCAGGAAATCGACAAGGAAAGGATCTATGATAATACTCGGGGTAGTTCTCTACTCTTTGAGGCCAGGACAGAAGTATTGCAAACCAAGACATATCAGGCCAAATACGAAGGGGTAGACACGGTATGCAGTGCGTGTGGAGAGAAAGAGGAAAGTGCCGAACACTTGATAATGTTCTGTAAAGGGCTTCATCCTATAGTTCAGGATGATGGCACAGTTTTTCAAAGCACTGGGGTTTAGGAAACAGGGAAGGCAAAATAGACTTTAAGCGGGTAGACTTAACTAGAAGGAGGTTATCTGATTGGTTTGCTAAAGTCAAGGCACGAGTGAAAATGAACCCTTCACTGCAATGTACGAATCCTCAACCTCACTATTTAAAGGAAAAAAAAAATATATGTAGTTTTTGGTTCACTCAGTATCACGGCTTGGTGGCGCTAGCCACCGCCTGATCTGAAGGGTACAGCCATATCCATCCGTCCATCCATCCAGTGTAGATGACTCGTAGTCTCTGTGCTTACGCAGTGAGCATCCCAGAAAGCATAAATATCTTCGACGCAAATGTAGAAATGCACTATTATGTTCATTATGGGCAACTTTACCATCATCAGCAAGCATTACCGTGAGTATAAATGCATCATACAAGTAAACCTAACCGTATGAATGCGGATTGCGTATCGCGTTGTCTGTGCACGCGCTGCGTCATGTTCAAGATAAACTGATGGGCTAAACTCATACTTGTCCTTAAGGATATTAAGTCCTTGATACCCTAGAGCTTCGTAGGTGAATCCACAATGCTTGTAGCTGCCTTGCCGCTTTAGAAAGCTATAAGAAAGCGACCTGAGAGCACCACTTGATGGCTCTTTACTTTAGCAGCATTACGTTGCGAAGCCAAAACTGCGGGGTGGTTTCGCAGCCTCAAAGTTGCATTTTGACGAATATAAAATGTAAATGTGCTGCATACGTGTGCGTTAAAACACGGCCTTTTTCTCGCCGGCAGGTTTCCTGCCAGCACGTAGTCTCGACGGCCACGGTGAAGAATGGCATCTGATCAAAATCAATCCGTAGTCCTATATTACGGCATGCCTCCCATCTTCATTGCAGTTTTGCAGTAAAACCCGGAATGCAAGTGACAACAATTGTTACCTTGTTCTGGACATCAACTTTTATTTTGTTGGCATTCTCAAGATGTATATGTGCATAGGAAATGCCTAACAGCAATGAAAGAAAAATGGTACAGTCAGTCGAGCAGCTGCAAAAACACTATTCACAGTTTTAGAACTTTTCTCTATAAGAGCTTGTGGTGAAGTGCCTTCCTCACATCGTGTTTGTCATTCATACCCAGGGCGTAGTTGGTGAACACAGGCGTGAAACATTTCATGCAAACAAGCTCCAGAAAGGGCAAGCAGTGCTCAATGCAAACATGCTTGAAAATGTCTGTTTTCCATAGCAGAAACAACGTTGCTGACTGTTTTCTTCAGAGGCCTTGGCATTGCTCTGCGCTTGCTTAAAAAGAGTTCAGTGTATTTCTTTAGCACACACAAAACATTAACAAGCTCACTTCAAGGGTACAGTAGCCCACCTCTGTCTTGGTGCCGAATCAGACTGTCAATGGGGGCCGAGGACGCTGGCTTTGTGACAACTGAAATGCGGTGCTGCAAGCAATATTGTATGACACGGGCCACGAAGCCTCCCACCACAGCAAGTGCTGCAGTGTCCACAGTCAGAAGAAGCAAGCTTGCAGGCTTCTTAGGAGGTCTTCAAGAAGCTTCCTAGATTCTGCTGGAAACTGACTTGCTTGCACTTCTTTCTGTTTTCTTGTAACTTGAAGTGCATTTGAACCATGACTTGATGAATCCACTACGTTACTGGTCTTTGAAGCAGAAATTATGCCAGTTTTTGAGGCCTTTTCGACGCCAGACAAGACAGACTGAACGTCAGTCTGGTCATTACTTCCTGCTGACATTCTTATTCACTTGAAAAAGGATTCAATCGGGTCTGACAAGAATTTCCTCGTCAACACAAACTTGAAGGAGACTGCATCTAGTAGGGATCTGGTGCACTGAACATTAGACTTCGTAGTCAGCACAAGTGCATAAGTTTCCTTAGTGAGGAACGGCTTTGACTGGCAGTCACGTCTCAAATCTTCAAGGTATTCAAGGAAAGATGACATGAGCCACACAAGGCCCTCATCAGAAGGAGACTCGTACTGCTTGCAGTCTGGCATATTCCTGTGTATGTGTTGGACACAGTTACTCACGTCCATTAAGACAAACCATCGATGCACTGTGTCCATGAACTCAATTGTTGGGCTTGCATCAGCAAAGGTGATGTCAAACGTGTGTCCAGCTTGCTCCTGCAACAGTTTCAACACTGCTGTAACTTCAGGAGAGAAAACCTGAACAGCTTTGTGAACGTTCATGGCTTCAATACTTGATGGAAATACATGCTTCCGTGTGAGGAATCGTGCAGGTTGATTACACTCCCCTGTTGCATCTTGTACAGGCTCTTCACATGGGAGTATGTAACTTCACCGTTTTTTCCCATGTCTCGGGCCAGGAACTGCGACCTGATATTCTTTATCAGATGGCATTGAATAAAGGCAATGAAGAACTTTCGTTCGGGATCTTGGGGATGCTTTATAGAATGCTGCAGTTTCCCACTGCAAAGCATTTATAAATCAAGAACATTAATTTTGTGATTGTCCATCACAATGCGCATTACAATAAAGCCAGCTGTCTCCACTTCCTTTAGCACATATTTCATGAGCATGAACAGCTGCTGTCCACTGCAGTTCTTGGTGAAAAAAATACCCCACGGGTATTCGAATGCGCACAGAGAGTCCTGACAAAATAAAACACAGCAGTGAATTTGCTAGGACTGGTTCCCCTTTTGTTGGTGTTCCATAATCTTTACCCAAGTCTACCTCTACAACAAAGGCATCTCTCTGCTTGTTGTATTGCAGGCGTTGCCGTATTCTCATTTCGTCAACAACCAGAGAACAAAATTTCGCTTGCTGGGTGCTCAGATTTTCTAGTTCCTCTTTCAGGCGCTCTTTTACGAGACTTGTAAATCCCACTTCATTAGTAGTCACACCCATAAACCTGTGATGTGGTCCTGCTTGGAAGCTTCCAGAGATTTTCCCTTCTTATAAATTCATAGGCCTTTGTTGACAAATTCCTCAGCACAATGCAATTACGAACAGTAACCTCGGAGTAAGTAGGTCTGATTTTGTAGAATTTGTTCACCTGATCAACGAGGATGCAGGCCCCAATGTGCTTTTCTCACACAGATTCAACTACTTTGGCAAAAGCAGTCAAATTGCAATCTTCCTTTAATTGTTTCAGTTCTTCTTTATATTTGTCAGCTGTTTGACGAAGCTGTCGTATCTGCGCCGTTAAATCGTGCTCCTTCTGTCTAAATTTCTGACGTTCCAAAACAGAAATACTACTGCGAACATCTACCTGGGTGGCTTCGTGCTTTGAGATAGGTTCAGAAGAAGCATCCACCTAAACTTGTAGTCGTACGGTGAAGCACGGAACTTCTGCGAGAACTGGAGAGCTAGAACTTCAGGAAAGTCTATTCGCAGGCACGGTGTCTTCATCGGCTCCAACAAAAAGGCCTGTTGCAGTCCCTATCTCAAGAGGCCGCGCAGAAGCGTTGTCATTAGCAAGCGCTCGTTTCCTCACAGCCGCATCGCTCCGCGGTTTCTTCGACTTCGGCTGCATGTACTCCAGGTAGGCGTCGAACACGCTGGGAGTTGCACTCCTCTTGAGTTTTCGAGTTTTACATCCTTCTTTGTAGTCCGTCAGGAGAAAATGTCGCCTGCACACAACGGAGCAGCGTGATGTCGTGTTCGGCGTCCAGTCTTTCCTAGCGATGGCTTTCAACCAAGCTGCCCTCGGTTCACTCGCACTAGGAATTTCATGAAACGAAATACTAGGTACCTTACGTTTCGCATAAGATTTGCACCTTGGAATACAGCAGTAGGCCATGGCATCACGAGAACGCGCGCAAGTTTTTCAATCGCGGAAACACAATGCGTGCACCGACTACAGGACTGCGGCGATGCAAGGAAAACTGCCTTCACGCTCCCCAGGGCTGGTGGCCCCACTTCTTGGGGAACGGCGTCAGCCGGTGGGAGAGCGCGGACAGAGGCTCTGCCTCCTTCGAGCGGGCACAGAAAGTATATAGGAGGCTATGCTTGAAAGTTAAGGCAAAAATAGTGAAGGAAAGGTCAGCTGTACTTGGGCTGCAATAAAAACTGGAGCTATTTAACACTGCATTGAAAAGTATGTGATCACAACGCATGCAGATCATATGTCGTGCGATGTGCAATACGCATGCGTTAGGTGTGTGAACCTTAGAAGTTGCGAAAAAAGACTGTCATGTATCAAATCACAGTGTCGCGCACGTGCACTTAGTACCGAAAAGATCATCTTTATTTTGAGGTTTCTTCATCCCTTGATTATGTGTGGGGAGCAGAAGGAAAATTAACAAGTGAATTTAAATCGGCCTGCACAGCAGACTACTGAGTATCAGACAAATGCATAAAACACGTTCAACATATGCAGCATTAGCTACAACTTTTTTTTGGAATCAAACTATCATAGTCGTCACGGTTTTGACAGCAGATCCTTGTTCACATCTTAGGGCTCTTAAATGCAGTTGAACTTCAAATTGGCTTGAAATGTGTTTGACTATAATATAGTTATAGCTCTTAGAATGTTACCGATATTTCGGCGACATTTTCAAAAACTCGAGCGACTATATAGCGACTTTTTACTTTGGTTTAGCGCCACGTGTAAAAAAAAGATGGCAATACTACTCAGTCGATGGTCCAGCGTGATACACAGGTAGCCACAGTAGAATGCTTTCTCGGAACGAGAGGGGCTCAATCGGGTATCACGCCATCGGTGAGGGGTAGATTAGAAGCGCTTCAGTCTTAGCAGTGGAGAGTTGGTGGAGTACAATGCTTGAGATGACGGCATCCACTGCCTCGAGCGAGTGCTTGATGCTGTGTCGCCCCTGAGGTCCGCGCGGGGTGGGGCAACTCGTGAAGAGAGTGACGTCGGCATCGCACAGGGGCGCCTGCGCAAGTAGGCGTTTGGTGTGTAGCGACACCACAGACCCGAGCTAACGGGGGAGTTTCTACTCCCTCCCACGCCTAGCTGTGCGTGGCTTTGCCGTGTCCGGGGAAAAGGGGATCCTGGGAGTTGAGCCGACGCTGGGTGATTGGACCGTTAAGGCTCCCCGGCAGAGGCAACACACCCCTTTGGCCCCGGCTTCACGTAGACGACACCCTTGGGCTGACCCACCCAGGGGAAATCGGCAGTCGCCTTTTCCTATCTCTCTTTCTCCCTACATCTTCGTCTTTTGTTCTCACTTTACATCTTTCCTGTTCTCTCCTCTCTTCAATTTACTTCTGTTTTTCCTGGCGGCAAGGGTTAACCTTGTGTGGCTATCCAAACTAGGGTAAACCATATTGGGTTATAGTAACTGTGCACTGCTGGCGTTCTGCAGACATTTCCACATGCTCTGCCACGTCCCCTTGTTGGACTCCGTGGTGGGTGGTAGGCGCCGTTACCGAAAAATACACATTTTCCCATGGAATCCTCGACCCCCTCTCTAACTGATCATGCCTCGAAAAGGGTACGCACCGACGCAACTTCACTACTTTGGCCGAAAAACAGAGAAACTTTCCCAAAATACCATGTCCTCCACTGCGAACAATCATCTACAAAAGCTAGAGCGATCTCGCCCTTCCTTGTGGCCAAGTGCTTGAGAGAGACCATTGGAACCGGCTATAAGGCCACGAAGATGGCAAGTGGAGATCTGCTCGATTTAAAAGACAAGAAATAGTACAATAAATTCTCGCACCTTGTAGCCTTTGGTAACATCCCCGTCTCTGTGAGCACACATCGTACCATGAATACAGTGAAGGGCGTGGTATCGGACGAAGATTTGATGACACTGAGTGAAGAAGAGCTTCTTGATGGATGGAAGGACCAAGGTGTAATACATGTCCAGCGCATCAAAATCAGACGTAACAACAACGAAATAGCAACAAAGCACTTCATACTCACCTTTAACTCAACCACTTTACGTGAGAATCTCGAAACAGGTTATATAAAACTCCATGTTGAACCCTTCATTCCAAACCCGAGGCGTTGTTTCAAATGCCAGCGATTTGGTCATGCATCCCAGAGCTGCCGAGGGCAGCTGATCTGTGCTAAGTGTGGCACGACCGGCCACAGTGCTGATGAATGTAGTCATGATGAGGTCCTCTGTGCTAACTGCGAAGGTAGTCACCCCGCATACTCTAGAGCGTGCCCAACCTGGAAAAAAGAAAAAGAAATAATAGCTATAAAAGTAAAGGAAAATATAACATTCAGGGAAGCAAGACAACGGATGTCGTTAACATTGGCACAAAAAACACCTTTCGCCAAAGTGGTGCAACGAGGGGCGGCACCACAAAGGCCCTTGGCAGTTGCCCGGACCGCGCCTAGCGTGCCGAGGCCAAGGCCACAAGCCCCTACGGCGGGAGCAGCCAGCGCTGCCTTGCCCACATTCAGCCTGTCCACACCAGTGACCTCTACAAGCTCTGGCAGCAGCCAGGGCAATCACGAGGCCAAGGGGGCTTTATCGACCCCCAGCTCGGTGGGGACGAAGACTTCGTCGATCGAGGCGAAGTTTAAGCGACGCACAGATCGCTCTGTAGAGCAAGCGTCCAGTGCCTCGCAAGAGGCTATGGACACCAGTTCAAGCCAAACGGCGCAGGAAGCGCCGAAGGAACGGCGAGTTTCTCTCGACCGCCCCAAAAAGGACAGAACACCGATTACAGGGCCTGACAAAGGCCCTGTAAAATGAGCTAATTTCCGTCTTTTCTGCACACAGCACTTCTTCCTTTTTTTTTTCTTCCACTATGGACAATATCATACAGTGGAACGTGAGGGGAATACTTAGAAATTTAGATGACGTCCAAGAACTTCTGAGTAAGTTTAACGCGAAAGTGCTATGTGTGCAAGAAACGCACTTAACTCCTAAGCACAAGGACTTCCTTCGACAATATATTATTTTCCGAAAAGACCGGGAGGATGCTGTCATACCATCTGGCGGTGTAGCCATTATAGCTGATCGTAGTATAGCATGCCAGCATTTGAAGCTCCAAACGGCCCTTGAGGCAGTGGCCATTCGAGCTGTACTTTTTAACAAACTCATTACCATACATTCTGTGTAGATACCATCGCATCAACAGCTACACAGACGTGACCTGGAATCATTAATAGATGAACTCCCAGAGCCGTTTCTGGTTCTAGGTGATTTTAATGCACACAATGTCCTGTGGGGCGATGCTCACTGTGATGCGCGAGGACGTCTCAATGAGCAGCTCCTTTTCTTCTCTAGTTTATGCCATTTAAATATAAAGGAGCCTACGTATTTTAGCCTTGCAAACAACACATACTCCTCCATAGATCTTAGCATTTCATCACCGTCTCTTTTACCTGTTTTTAAGTGGAACGTTCTTAAAAACCCTTATGGGAGTGATCACTTCCCTATCATCCTGAGTGCGCTGAACAAAGATCAACTACCCCCGCAGGTTCCTCGATGGAAGATTGACTCAGCTGATTGGGAAGGGTATAGAACTCTTACACACATGACATGGACTGAGTTGTCTGCCCTGACCATAGATGACGCTGTCACGTATTTTACAGCTTTTATACTTGATGCCACATCTAAATGTATTGCCGAAACGAGTGGCATGTCTTCTAAACGGCGAGTCCCATGGTGAAACGACGCATGCAGGAAAGCACGGACCACTCAGAACAAAGCATGGGCGTTGCTTCGCGATTCCCCTACAGCAGAAAACCTGGAAAATTTCAAGCGGGTCAAATCGCAGGCAAGGAGAACGCGTCGACAATCTAGACGAGAGAGCTGGACAAAGTTTATATCGAGTATCAACTCGTACACAGATGAGGGAAAAGTGTGGAATAAGGTAAAAAAAAATTAAGGGCCAACAAACGTATTCTCTTCCACTAGAAATAGCCTCGGGGAAAGCTTGGACGATCAAGCCAACTTTCTTGGCACCCATTTCGAACACATATTGAGCTCCTCACACTACTCCGAATCCTTCCAGAATTAGAAGGCACGAATAGAAAAACAAAAGTTAGAAAGAAAATTCGCAAGAAATGAGGCATATAATTCATCATTCTGCTTAGCAGAACTGCCAACAGCACTCAGCTGCTGTAATACATCTACCCCAGGTTCTGACAACGTAATGTACGCGATGCTGAAGGAACTACCCTCCGAAACTAAAGAAACCCTCCTCTCTTTTTATAATCGCATATGGTTTTCAGGTGTGATCCCCTCCTCCTGGAAGGAGGCTGTTATAATTCCAATTTTGAAGCAGGGAAAGGATCCCTCTACTGTATCAAGTTACAGACCTATAGCGTTAGCAAGCTGCCTCTGCAAACTATTTGAAAAAATGATTAATTGCCGCTTACTCCACTACTTAGAAACAAACAAATTGCTCGACCCATACCAATGTGGGTTTCGAGAGGGTAGATCCACCACCGACCATCTGGTGCGTATCGAGGCACAGATCCGAGACGCTTTCGTCCACAAACAATACTTCCTCTCTGTGTTTCTCGATATAGAGAAGGCCTACGACACAACATGGCGTTTTGGCATATTAAGAGACTTGTCTCACCTGGGTGTGCGGGGCAGAATGCTTTCCATAATCGAGAGTTACTTGTCCAATCGGAAATTCCGTGTCCGTGTGGGCAGTATTCTCTCCCAAACATTTGTGCAAGAAACGGGAATACCGAAAGGTGGTGTACTTAGTTGTACACTTTCTATTATCAAAATGAATTCCTTGCTCCTGTCCATCCCCCGCAACATGTTTTATTCCACATATGTAGATGACTTCCAGCTTGGCTTTAAGTCATGCAACCTTGCAATGTGTGAGCGGCAGGTTCAGTTAGGTTTTAACAAGGTGTCCGAATGGGCAGAGGAAAACGGATTCCCGCTGAACCCAGAAAAAAGCACCTGCGTCTTGTTTTCCCGAAAGAGAGGCGTGCACCCAGAAACTGACATTGAACTGAACGGTCAACGTCTGTCTGTCAATGCGGAGCACAAATTCTTAGGCTTAATCTTGAAAGACAAGTAGACCTTCGTACCGCACATCAAGTATTTAAAAACAAAATGTTTAAAAGCCATGAATGTTTTAAAAGTGTTGTCACGTACTACTTGGGGTAGTGACAGGCAATGTCTCATGAACCTGTATAGAAGCCTCATTCGCACCTGCTTAGGTTATGGGGCCGTTGTTTTTCAGTCTGCGACTCAAAGTGCTTTGAAGATGCCGGACCCCGTGCACCATTCGGGCATCCGCCTTTCTATGGGTGCTTTTCGCACCAGCCCCGTAGAAAGCCTTTACGTTGTGTCAAATGAGTGGTCGCTTCATCTGCACAGAACTTACATGTCCTTTGTTTATTTTCTTAAGGTGAAAGCAGACAAGAAGCACCCCTCATACTCTAATATAATTGATTTGTCGAGCTCCATTCTGTTTTAAAACAGGCCTTCGATGAGGCAGCCCTTCTCAGTTCGCCTGAAAGGTCTAGCTGAGGACACTAGAGTGTCACTTGAACACAGTTTATTGGCTCCTGTAGCATACCCGCCACCGTGGCAGTGGCAGACTATAGATTGCGATGCGTCTTTCCTAGAAGTTACCAAACATGCGCCTATTGCCCATATACGAACATACTTCCTGGAACTTCAACACAAATACACACGTCCTGAGTTCTTTACAGATGCCTCTAAGTCCAACTCCTCTGTGTCCTACGCTGTTGTTGGCCCTTCCTTTTCGGATGCTGGCCCTCTACATCCAGGCACAAGTATCTTCACAGCGGAAGCTTACGCGATACTTGTGGCAGCTAAACACATCAAACAATTACAAATACAAAAAGCAGTAATTTATACAGACTCCCTCAGTGTGGTAACGGCTCTGCACAGTCTTAAAAAACAAAAAAAAACCCTGTCCTCGTCTCACTTTACTCCATTTTATGCACACTCTACACACTCAACCAACATGTTGTAGTGTGCTGGGTGCCAGGGCACCGAGAGATTCAAAGCAACGTGATGGTGGATCAGCTTGCTGCATCCGACCACGAAATCAGTGCCACTACACCCATATCGATCCCGCCCCTTGATCTTAAGCTGTCTCTCAAACAAAAGCTCAGGGACTACTGGCAGAGCAAGTGGGATAGACACACACAAAACAAGCTACACGTTATCAAGCCACACCTTGGCCATTGGCCACCAGTATCAAAATCGGCGTCCAACAGAGGTAACACTAACAAGACTCAGGATAGGACACACATACACGATACACACACATCGTTTGTCCGGTGGCGATCCACCATTGTGTGATAAATGTGGTGAGGCATTAACAGTTCTTCACGTTTTAATCCAATGTAAACAATTAGACACTCTAAGAAGACACTTTCCATAACCCTACCGACAACATATACCATTACACCCCGCAATGTTTGTGGGTAGGGAACCACTTTTCACCCATAAATCATTGCTAGCTTTTTTAAGAGATGTCGGTTTTTACCATGTAATATACCCAGGCATTGCGTAGCGTGACCTCTCAAGAGAGGTTCCTGCTGCAGTGACTATATTTAAAAGCACTTGCCTCGCAGCCCTTGGACACAAGGGCGCTGATGAGGCACTTGTGCTAGTGCCAAATATTTTTACATGTTTTTATTATCAAAACCTTTGTCACCCTTTTTACTATGCATATCACGCCACTGTCATGATCTTAATACTTATGTTTTTACCCGCATTATCGCGAGGAATTTTAAGGCCCCTATACAGCCACGCAACATATCATTGTCCGCATCTCTACTCATCGAAGTGGCGCTCTTTGGCCATCAATTGGCCCTTGCACCACAAAGCACCATACATCATCATCAGTGACGTCCGCATAGATCGCCACGCGCACTGCGTACTCAGGGTCGAGCGGGAAATAATCCACGATATGCGCGAGAGCGAGATTTAAAAGGAGGGATGGGACCCAAAATACTGCCCCGTGCCACTCCAGCAGTAGACGGGTGAGGCGCGCTCAGGTCACCACCAATGCTGACGCGGAAAGTTCTGCCCCCGAGAAACTCCTCGATGTACCCAAGCAGGCTGCCGCACACACCCATTACACGCAGAGCGTTCAAAATGGCCGCATGAGGCAGGCAACCAAATGCACTCTTAATGTCAAGGAGCTTAAAGTCACCACGGAGCCTTGCAACCTCTAGGGTAGTCACCACGTCATTGATGGATTCTGCGGTGGATCAGTGGCTACGGAAATCGCTCTACTCCTTTGCCAGGAAGTTGAGGGCATCAGCGATTCATTGGAGTCGCTTGAGGGCCATTGCCTCCATCACCTTCGCAGCATCAGACGTGAGCGAGACCGGTCTGCAGGAAGTCGGCTTTGACGAGGGTCTGCCCTTCTTCCAAGCTGGGACGACAATTGCCTCCTTTGACATCACTGGAAACACGCCAGAGCGCCAGATACTGTTCTTTTTTCGACGAGGCCAGGAAGCTGGGACGACAGTTGCCTCCTTTGACATCACTGGAAACACGCCAGAGCGCCAGATGCTGTTCTTTTTTCGAGGAGGCCAGGAAGTTAGCTTTTGTCAAGGTTGCATAGCATCTGGTATGTGATGCTGTCGTTGCCGGGCGCCAAATGGCTCTTTCGCGTCGCCAGGACGTGGCGAAGGTTGCCGAGATTGAAGTCCTCTGTGCACAAGGCTTCTATCTGGCGTGAAATCTTCGATGTCGAGAAAACTCCTCTGGCGCAAAGAGGTGCAAAGAGAGCACAAGGGGTAGCGACGCTGCGTTGGGGATGAGCACAAGGGTGCAGAAAGTGTCCGCAAATAGCTCCGTCAGCTGCGCTGTGGTTATATGCCAGGCGACCGCGATGGAGAGGACTGGAGACTTTGGGACTCGTTGTCGCAAAATCGCCCCTAACACCCAAGAGGCACGCCAGTTGTAGCGCTACTGATAAAAGATGCGGCAGAGGCTGGACCAGTTTTCGTCGCAGGGATGGTGGGTGTATCGCCTACACACCGCATCGATACGGTTGTATACAGTCCTGTTTTTTGCCCTTTTGGAATGCTCAGCTCGGCGTTAGACCTGACGATGAGTGGCCTGGAGGTTTAATAGCTTCATGTCCGCAGCAGGTGAGTTAGCGGAAACGCGACACTTCACTGTGGCCTCTCGCACACACTTGGCAGTGTGTGTAAACACGTTTCTCGCGACTGGCACTGAAGCACACAGTTTGTGAAACCCTGAGAAGTTCACCACCGAGTAGACGTGCGTTTGATGAGGCCTGGCATGAAAAGGCTCAAGGCAGATGGGGTAGTGAACCGACCCCTCCGTGTCGGGCTTTCGGGACCACCGGTAGCGGCAGTCTTCCGTGACAAAGGAGAGCTCGATCGCACTGGGAGCTGATCTGCGCCTCAAGAAGGTGTGCCTGTCATCATTCAGTATATGCAACCTGGCAGCGAGAGATGTATCCCAATAGTTTTCGGCTGAGAAAATGTATCCCCGCACTTCCCCATGCTGTGTGAGAAGAGTTAAAATCACCGCACGCAACCACCTGTAGCGGCAGTCTTTCCTGACAAAGGAGAGGTTGATCGAACTGGGAGCTGATCAACGCCACGGGAGGTATGCCTGTCATCATTCATGATATGCAGCCAGGCAGGGAGAGATGAATCCAACAGTTTTCGGCCAGGATTATTTATCCCCGCACTTCCCCGTGCTGTGTGGGAAAAAGTTAAAATCACCGCACATAACTGTCGAGTCACCTAGCCGGTCCGCCAGTCGCATGCTAAACTCAGGGTCCCAGAGTCAAGGGAAGCGCATCTAAACACTGGCTGTCGCTGTGTCTGTCACACCAACAGGCACTCGATGCCAGGACACAGGAAGTCGGCGATGTCATTAGGCGACGGGGGCAATCGCGCGCGCACATAGATTTACGCAGGGAAGGATCCCGGTGAATACAAAAGTTGCGTGCAGTGGGGGGCTGACACAGTCGGCGCCTCCGCACTCTATTGCGCTGTGGTAAGCCGCATAGCCAGGCAGATTGAGTTCCTCAGCACGAAGGTGTGTTTTCTCAAGAGCCAGGAGGCCGAGTTGCATTGGGGAAGTGAGGGAATGAGCTCAAGGGGACGGCAGCGGAGGAAACGAACATTACACTGGAGAATCCACAAAAGCGGCTTCTTTGACACACTGTCCATGGTGTGTTAAATCTTCAAGGGCGTTCAAAGACGCGACACACTGATCGCATGTCGTCGAGCTGCACACCGTGGTGTCTAGAAATGCGCGATGAGCGGCAGCCATCGCCTTACCCTTAGATCTTCGTGGAGGGGTCCCCCCTCCTCAAAAAGCACCAGTTGGCTGCGTGGCTTTCGGTGTATGTGCTGCATTGGAGCTGCCTTTGAGGGCATCGCGGAAGGAGCAGCCAGGGCGTGTGGTAGCCGGCGCCGGAGCCTCACGCTGAGATGCTGCCTGCGCTTGCTGCATTGCTTGGCGGTCAGTTTTATGTCTGAAGAGGCAAGCAAAAAGGCGGCCTGACGCTGAAGCTGCCTAGACGAGCACCACGGTTCGTTGCCAGCCTTAGAGCCCTTGCAGTTGATGCAGCGAGGTCTCTCGGAGGTGCAGGGACCCTCAGCGTGGTTCTTGCCAGAACGAGGCAGTGCCTGTCACGAGAGCAGGTTGCCGTGGCCTGTACAAACACTCCACAGCGTGCACACTGTAGTGGACATGGAAGACGCGCCCATACCGGCCTCTGCTGCTTGAACAGGGAGAGTTCTGCCGGGACCACCATTCATTCGAAGGTGATCACAAGTGTGGAGCCGCACTGCACACACGAGAGTATTTGCCCAGGCGATGCAATATTCGAAGCGATGTCCTCTAGTGGGATGTCTGGATCAACCCCAAAAAGTTTACCCGCACACGAGTTCAGGTCGAACACCTTTACTTTAACTCGGACGTGGACGATGGTGCCATTCTCAAGCAGGGCATTGAAGTCAGAGTCAGGCGTGGTGTGGACAGCCACGAGGTTGCGCCGATGGTTTACCCGCACACGTTGAGTGGCAGGAAAACCGGCGAGAAATGCCGCGATAGCATCCTTCGACGCAGCGAGAAAGTGGGATTTCCGGCCGATCGGTATGAAGATGACAGTCTGGCCGGTTGGGTCAGCTGAGGAGCTCGTTGGAGATGTGCTTGGAGGGCCGTGGATTTCGAAATCCGCCTGTGACGAGCTTGGGCGAGGTGGTGTTTTTGGCGCTGCTTTTTGGACGCCTTCCCCTTCCTTTTCCTACCTGCTTTTGGAACGGAGGGGTTGATTGGCGTGCAAAGAGCTGCATCACCGAATACCTACGTAGTGGAGAGTCAGGCTACCTACAGGATACCCACAGGAGAGGAGAGTCAGGCTGGCTAGCAGGTGACACATGCTTTCCCTCGCTAGGTGGAGTCCCACTCTCTCCAGTGACCTCAGATTTCACTCCTCTGGGATGACCAGAGAGGCGAAGAAACAAGTTTCCCGCTGCACGAATGAGATGCACACCGGCTTGTTGCAGGCGGCTGCAGCCGACGATTCTTCCGCCTGCTCGAGTTGTTGGAGACCGGTTCTCTCACCCTCGCTCTCGGTTCCAGAGCTCGGTGAGTAGGCCGGAGTCTCGTGCTCTCAGGAAGAGAATGTTGTGGGAAGGGAGGAAGTAGTACTTCTGCATTCCTCGCGTCTTTGCGGCGACTGCTGTACGAACTTGAGTTTGTCTGTGTGTTGACGCAGAGAGTCGGAGACGCAGGTTCTCTTGGGAATGGCCTAGTAACTTCCTACCACGGGAATACTGAAAAGCTCTACCCATCAAAGTGTCTAGTGTTGAGACAAAAGGAGCTTGCTGAGCCATGGTGGCCAATTCGCATGGGACAAAATCCAACAACACCAGTTCGTTGAGAATTAAGTGCATGTAACAAGGTTTAGGTGGCAAAACTCAATTAGAAGTCCCAGGCCAGAAACACCTCATCTGAGGGGAATGAGTGCAGGCTTATTTTAACTCGCGCCTGCACGACATGTGCCTTGAGGCACACAACAAATCCGATTGCTCTTGTACTTCTTGTTCATTTTCGACATATAGAAGTGTCACACGCAATCCCAGCGATAGTGTTTGCATTGCCTCTTCACTCGCAGCTGCAACCTCTGGTGGTGGCGCCTGCCTCCCTGTCATGAAACTGGGGCCAAGGTTTTGTGACTATGAAAAGCATTGAATGACTGATGTCACTGAGTAGCATAGCTTATGGATTTGCTGGTGTAGGATTGCATACTGTAGCTACGGTCCCTGCACCAACAGTGGGCACGTGATGCTTTATGCCCTGTGTTGGCATATGTCAACAGGCAGCTTTGAGGATCTTGAGGATTTCAGAAATAAATATTCAAATAATATTAAATTTCTGATGGTAGTCATGTGGCTGTATATGGAAATGGATTCCCCAGGAGAAAATGTGTAAGTGGGAATTATACTTCTTTTATCTGGTTCCACTACAACTGGTTAGAGAAACATGCTACTAGTTGATAACTGGGACCATTTGGGAATTCTTTTTTTGTGAGGAACATACTTCTAGTCCCCAAACTGGCCTCTTCGATGTACGATTGTGCATGCTCTCCAGCTCGCTCAAATAATTTGGAACTAGGAAATAATAATCATTGTAACCACATCAAGCACTCGAAAGGATTCCCTGGTGTATAAGACAATTCGTGGTTTATTATTATACAGCCCTCGACATTTGCTGCTGCTCTACCTCTCTTGAGCCACCACTTTCGTGGGACACTCACAGAAAAGTTTTCCCCAACCTGGCTTTTATACTGTCCATTACCTTTGCACTTCTTGTCAAGTTTGCAGCTGCAATTGATGAATCTGTGCCATCCACTCATGACAAATGGGAGAACGTTGCTGCGAAATAAGAGGTAACATGTTACTCGCATGCCTCAGAGTAGTCATATCAGTTTGTCAGACTCACTCGGCAGACCAATCTTCTATGACGTCAACTTTTCCAGGTGTGTGTGCAGGTTTTCGCGAATGCCAAAGGTTGCTTCCCGAAGCTACGCCGCCTCTCAAAATGCGCGACGCCAGCCCTCGTTGAGACCATGCGGCCTCAGCAGTTTTTTTCACAACCAATGTTGCCTTTTTGTGGAACATATTTCTAGTCCCAAACATATTTCTAGCTGCTAAACTGGCTGAAGCAGCATGAAAACTGGCTAAAGTAACATAAATTGCAAACGAAAATCTAAAACTTGGTGTTGCAAGCCAAATGTGGCTACTGTGGGTGATTTCAAAGTTACATCATTGAGCTTGGCACTGCCACGTAATGTAACTAGTGCACAGAAGCAGTATTTCAATTTCGTCGTTATTGAAGTTGGATTCTATACCACAGTAGACAGCCAATGCTTGTGGCCAATCTAAAGCACCCCTCCACGATCGTAGTCATCATCATCATCAGCCTCACTACGTCCACTGCAGGACAAAGGCCTCTCCCATGTTCCACCACTCAACTCGGTCCTGTGCTTCCTGCTGCCAATTTATACCCGCAAACTTCTTAATCTCATCTGCTTACCTAACCTTCTGTCTCCCCCTAACCCACTTGCCTTCTCTGATAATCCAGTTAGTTACCCTTAATGACCAGCTGTTATCCTGCCTACGCACTACATGCCCGGCTCATGTCCATTTTCTCTTCTTGATTTCAACTATGATATCCTTAACCCCCCGTTTGTTCCCTAATCCACTCTGCTCTCTTCTTGTCCCTTAAGGCTACATCTACCATTTTTCTTTCCATTGCTCGCTGCGTTGTCCTCAATTTAAGCTGAACCCTCTTTGTAAGTCTCCCGGTTTCTGCTCCATAGCTAAGTACCGGCAAGATGCAGCTGTTATATACCTTCCTTTTGAGGGATAGTGGCAATCTGCTTTTCATGATTTGAGAGTGCTTGCCAAATGTGCTCCACCCCATTCTTATTCTTCTAGTCACTTCAATCTCGTGGTTTGGCTCTGCAGTTATTACTTGCCCTATGTAGACAGGGTTTTACAACTTTAAGTGCACTGTTACCTATTTCGAAGTGCTGCTCTCTTCCAAGGTTTTTGTACATTACTTTCATTTTCTGCAGATTATTTCAAGACCCTCCTTTCTGCTCCTTTTGTCTAACTCCGTAATCATGAGTTGCAATTCGTCCCCCGAGTTACTCAGCAATGCAATGTCATCGGCGAAGCGCAAGTTACTAAGGTACTCTCCATTAACTCTTATCCCTTACTGTTCCCATTCTAGGCCTCTGAAAATCTCCTGTAAGCACGTGGTAAATAGCATTAGGGAGATTGTATCCCCCTGCCTTACACCCTCCTTGATTTGTATTCTGTTGCTTTTTTTATAAAGCGATACGGTAGCAGTTGATCCCCTGTGGGTTTCTTCCAGGACGTTTATACAGTCGCCGACCGATTTTCCGGACTCCAAAAATTCGGACTTGTTGGATATTCCGGACTTCATAAATGCACCGTCAGGGATCCCATAGAGCTAATGCATTGTTTCGACTGATTTTTCGGGCGAATTTGCCCCTGAAAGTTCGATTTTTCGGACTAAATCTTTCGTTTTGTGCCACGTTTTAAGCCATCGTGAACGCCGCCATGTTGGATTTTCCGTCGGCTTGGCTAAGCTTGGTCTTCAGATGCCTTTCCTGCCTCCGAGATTGGAATGCGCACGCCATATTTTAAGTTTCGGAGGCCGTGTTCGCTTTTTAAAAGACGCGGTGATGGATGCCGTTTTTTCGTCTTCGGTCAGCACTATCGTCATCACATCGCACGGGGAGGAGGCGAAAGAAGGATTCTCTACCTGCCACAATGACATTTAAAGACTTCACTCGTGCGGACGACGACATTGTTTCGTGCGCGGAGGCCACTGACGACGAAATTCTTCGCCAGGTTGTCCCGGAGCCGGAGAGCGGCTCGGATGACAACGACGACCGCCCGCAGCCGTCGGCGGCGGAGATCGCGAACGCGGTGACAATTTTGTCGAGCGTTTACGGCGACGATGTCACCTTGGCGCAAATACGGGCAAACCAAATTGCCTCCAAGCGTAGTTTGAGGCAAGGCAGCATCAAGGACTTTTTTAAACCTGCCTGATGCAATAAACTTCAGATTTTTGGCGAAAACGAATTTTTCGGACTGTTCGATTTTTCGTACTTTTTTTCGGTCCCCGCCTGGTCCGAAAAATCGGTCGGCGACTGTATATGCTTCATCGACGCCCTGATTTTGCAGTGTCTGCATGACTGCCGATATTTCTACTGAATCAAATGCCTTCTCGTAATCTATGAAGGCCATGTATAGTGGTTGGCTATATTCTGAGCATTTCTCTATTACCTGATTGATAGTATGAATTCGGTCGATTGTTGAGTAGCCTGTTCGAAATCCTGCTTGTTCCTTTGGTTAATTGAATTCTAATGTTTTCTTTACTCTGTTAGCAATTACCTTTGTAAATAGCTTGTATACTACGCAGAGCAAGTTGATCAGCCTGTAATTCATTAAGTCCTTGTCACCTCCTTTTTTATGTATTAGGACATTGTTAGCATTCTTCCAAGACTCTAGTACTTCTCCCGTCAGGAGGCATCTCGTGGCTAGTTTTTCTAACACAATCTGTCTTCCATCTTTCAGCAGATCTGATGGTACCTGGTCCTCACCAGCAGCTTTACCTCTTTGCATGCTCTCCAAGGCCTTTTTGGCCTCATCTATCATTACTGGTGGGGTGTCATCTGGGCTACTGCTAGTTCTTATAGTATTAAGGTCGTGGTTGTCTCGGCTACTGTACAGATCTCTGTAAAACTCCTCCGCTATTTTAACTATCCTATCCATATTGGTAGTTATTTTGCCTTCTTTGCCCCTTAGTGCATACATCCAATTTTTGCCTATCCCAAGTTTCTTCTTTACTGCTTTGACGCTTCTATGTTTTTTAGAGCATGTTGGTGCGTATCAATTTCTGTCGTTCCTTCTTCAAGTCTAAGTGAATTCGAGGCCGTAATCATTCTATGGTCACTGCATTGTACCTAGCCAATCACTTCCACATCCTGCACGATGTCTGGGTGTGCACTCATTATAAAGTCTATTTCGTTCTTACTTTCGCCATTAGGGCTCCTCCGTGAGCACTTATGGTTTCGTGGTTTTTGGTAGAAGGTGTTCAAAATCCGTAAATCATTACGCTTTGCAAATTCTACTAGTAGCTCTCTTCTGGCATTTCTAGTACCGATGCCATAATCTCCCACTGCCTGGTCTCCAGCCTGCTTCTTCCCTACCTTTGCATTATAGTCTCCCATTAGTATAGTATACTGTGTTTTTACCTTACTCATTGCCGATTCCACATCTTTATAGAAGCTTTCAACTGAAGCATCATCATGGCTGGATATAGGGGCATAAGCCTGTACCACCTTCATCTTGTATCTCTTATTGAGTTTAATTACGACACCTACCACCCTTTCATTGATGCTATAGTATTCCTCTATGTTGCCAGCTATGTTTCTGTGAATATGTTTCAGAAACATATTCACAACATATCTCCACGATACCCGTTCCCAACTATTCACAAATACAGCATTGCAAGTGTGATGGTCAAGACGACCTGTTGTAGCAGATGTTCAAATGTTTAAACGTACTTGCACAGTTGACATTCGGAGGTAGTCATCCTATTGTTGCATGGCAGTCTGGAAAAACAAGTAAAGATGTCACTAGGTATTGATAAGCATAATTAATAATAAATTTTGCAGAAGTAAATGAATAAACTTGGTGAAAGAGTAAATAGTAATGTTATATGTGTATTATCTAATAGCACCTTATAACGCATGTCATATTATTTGGGTTAGCTTTTTTACAGAGGTGTCTCATATTGCAGGTGCCTTGTTCATTGTACACTGTACATTTTACATTGCTTCCATGTCATTCAGGCCCAGAGGCTATGGCAGAAGAAACTGTATTTCTCACTTAAGTGACTGCTTCTCTACCCCTCTAAAGTGAAAGTACTCATCATTGTGTGATGTTTTTCAAATACTACTGTGATAGTCTTATGTTTCTGAGGCCACATTGATGCCTTCTTTTAACTCAGCCACCTGGTTTGTGTTACCTGGTGGTAAACTTCAAGAAAGCACTACTGAGTCAGCAACTCGCTCCCTTGTGAAGCCACACCTCTAGAATTGCACATTTTCTCGACGGCAAGTCATGACACATAGAAAAATTTTGATATTGCAGTGTGTCGCCTTTGGCCGATGCCTACAGAGTCGTTGGCAAAAAACTGAAGCAACGGGTTTTACTCATCGGATCGCATATTCTCAAGCTAGAAATGGGTGTTCATCCAGTGAATACTTCAACGGTCTCTTCGTTACCCGAAGTCAGCTGAATGCACTTTGCGAAAGCATTTGAATGAGTCAAAATCAACACAACAAAATGGATTCTGTTGGCCGACAGTGGCTCAAAATATAAAATATTTACAGCCAAACAAAATGGCTCGAGAATCATCCAATGTATGGTGAATCATTACCTGCCAATGGCCACTGTATATTTTGAACTGGGGATAACTATGCCTGTAGGCTGCGGACTACTACAAGTCAGTTGGAGCAAAAACTATTACTAAAAGATTGATGACATTGCACATTACAAGGCAAGACTTTTTGGTATAAAGAGTTATTTGTTTTATTTAGGTGTAGCATTATACAAAGATGTAGTGTTCAGTTATTTGATGAAGAAATGTATTTGGCCCCCACAAGGGGGCTCTGCATAAGAGTCCATTAATGCGAATGGCAACACCCATGCGACCATAACGTAGAGGTTAGTAGATCGACTTTTAATCGAATAGGGGAAGTAGCTTCTGTGGGTTCAGAGGTGAAGAAGTGGTGGGTACAGGCAAAACATCATTAGGTGCGGCTGGTGCACCACTAGCGGCTTCCTGAAGCTGTAGCTTTAGCTTGAGCATCTCGCACTGTCTCTCCTCAGCTTCTCTGGCGGCATCCCGTTCGGTAGCTCTCTCATCCCTTTGCCTTGCCTGTTGCGCCTTGATCCACTTGGCTAGTTCGGCTGCTGGGAAACCCTAGCTGAAGCCCTAAAGCAGTGAGCTTTTCCAAGTCTATGGTGACGTCTAGCGTATGATCATACACGAGCAAAACTGCCTTCATTCACTGTATGATCGGGCAAATCCTGGCAGGCTCGCCAGTTTATGATGTTATGTTTGGGTTCAGAATTTGCCCCAGAAAGAATAATGCAGCACGCAAGCGAACAAGCACGTGTAGAACGTATTTACACACGCAAACGCTATACAAAAATTGACGAACACAGTTAAAAACCCATATTCTGTCCGCTACTCGTGAGAGTCAAAAGATGCTCATACGGTTGAGAGTCGACGATGAAGTAGCCGACGATGTCACGGAGTTGAAGTCGTCGAGTGTCCGATGTTGTAGTTCAATGAGTAATGTGGTCAGGTAGGGGCGCGGCTGTTGATCCTGGACTTCCTGTCCACTGGAACTGCTCCACGACGATGTACTAGGCCCCGTGTGCTCGTGGACGAACCCTCAGTGCGACCACGAGTACAAAGGGTCAAGGCTTGGCCCGGCCTCGTGCCCGGTCTTCCTCTCGTGGTGAAACAGGCGGGAGTGCTTCGATTACGCCAAGGCACCAGGAAGGAGTGTAGCCATCGCTGAGCATCAGACACCTGCTAAAAAGCAATGAGAAATCCGACAGATTCCACTAGATTCTAAAACATATCCGCTAAATTTCCCACTGGAGCCTATTTTATTCAAAAATACTGCAATTTCGTATGATAAATACCTTTATCATTCTTAAAAGCTCCCCAAAACTATGAGTGCGGAAATAACATACAAAATAGTCTTTCAAGGAGTCTACTAGAACACTTGAGGCTTCAGTGCTGCGGTGGTTGTCATTGGTGAACCTCATCACAGCTGAGGCTAAATGTTTTAAATGTTCACACTGATGAAAAAAAAATCACAGGTCAACCAAAAACACATCGAGGTCTTCGTCCCCGCTGTTCTTGTCTGACACCATCTCCACAGGACCGCTGGTACTTGTTGAGGGACCAGACAAGTGACTTGGTTGCACATACGTTGCAGATGTTCGATTGCACTAACAACTGCCGCGGGATGTTCGTAATCAAAACAACTTTTCTGGTGTCGCTTCAGCCCCGCTCTTACGATGAGGATGGCATTTGTTGTTTCAGGCTTCAGCTTGTTCTTCAACTTGGATTTTAGTATGTTAAGCTGACTAAATCTTCTCTCTACTTCGGCATTTGAATACGGCAGCACCAGCATCGACATGGCGAATCCGGCCAGCTCGGCGAACGGGTTTTCGCTGCAGGCGTCTTTATAGGAGTGAAATTCACATCAGAACGACTGCGGGGACGATATTTGCTTCCAGTTCAGGAGGGTGATTTTGCCCCACTGGTTTTGAATTTTTTCGATCGTTTTAGGGGGCACTGCCATATTCCAGCAGAGGAATCAATGGCTCTGGCTCCTTCACGACCTACAAAGCCTTTTCGATCGATAAGAGTGAGGATTCTGGAGAACTGTGTTGTGGTCGGGAAGTCCCTGTCTGATTTCATCTACTAGCGTGGTAGTAACCCTTATGCAGCTTTCTCGCATCACAGCTTCATCTGCGACAGAGAAGTCATCGGTCTTCTGAGCTTTCATGTTGTCAACGTACGTCTCAAACAGGTAGCCCAGATATGGCTTGGGATTCAAGTGGTCCTCAAGTCTGCACGTCAAAACGTCAATCTGCTCTGTCGGAATTGCGACTTTTTCAACCAAGCTTGAAAGCAAAGTCATGAGGTCTTTCAGCAGCGTTGTTCGATCCGCATCTTTTGCCTCGAATGCCTTGTTAACCTTCTGAACGTCTGTCAGAATCGGTCTCGAAAAAAGAAAGTAACCCAGATTGATCTGGTTTTCGTACATATCATACAGCACCTCTCCCGCATAGCACTTTTCAATGCTCCTTGCAATCAGGAAGTGCGCCTTCACGATTCACTGATCTACGATCCTTGATACGGCTATTTCGAGGGATAGCCATTGTGTCCTGCACGCTTGCACAATCTTCAGTGGTTCATCGCTGTCATTCATCAAACTGTAGAGCTTCTTGTACGCCATTTGCCAAGCAGGGAATCTTGCGAACCAGTTTTACGTTTCACTTACTAGGTATTCTAAGATTCTCGGCGATACTTTCGCCGTAGCAGCCGACGTGGCTAGCTGCAAAGAGTGGCAGACGCAGCATATCAGTACAAGGTGGGGAGCCTCAGCTTTCAATTTCCGATGAACGCCATTATTGATCCCCATCATATTGCTAGCGTTGTTTGTCCCTACGCCTCTCACCCTTTCTAGTTTAAGACAGTACTCCATCAGAGTGGATTTCACGGCCGCCACAATTTCATCTGCCGTACACACTTTCAAGGTGCACAAGTTAAGGAATGTGGTCATAATCCTTGACTTGGTGACACTATGATAGATGATAGAAATGGCAGGGAATTTTGTGACACTGATGTCGGTCGACTCATCTATGATCAAGGTGTAATAGCTGTTCCCAATGTCCTGTACCAGATCCACCTTGAAGTGTAGGCCAAGAACGTTCTTAATCACGGAAGCGCACTTGGAGTGGCGCATTCGATACGCTCTTGCAGCTTCGCTATCAGGAAACGACTTCTTATAAAGTTTGCACAAGTGATCGGCAGTCATAATTGAAGAATGTTCGGCAATAAATAGAGCAGTTCTGCCTTCAGCGGCATTCCCTGGTTGGACTTGCCTTTTTGTAGTGAAGCTCAAGCCCAGTTGCTTCTGGATCGAAGAACTGCCAACCAGTTCCCTATGATTCTTGATGTTTGCATGAGCTTTCAGGTTCGAATATCTGCTGCGGAGTTGACAGCTGCAGTGCTTGCACGCCGCAACTTGTTTTCCATCACCAGGCACTTTGCACTCAGCCATTTGCTGATTAAGGGATCCTTTAACCATTCTGTCCTGAACTTCTGTGAATATACCACTTTCGGCATAACTCAAGAGGAAGGGGAGTCAGGTTACACAGAGAATAAACAGAACGGTTTTTCGACACAAAGCAGTCAGACATCTTCCTTTGTTCTCTGCAACTTCGAACGCAAAGAAACAACGAGATGGCTACTTCTCCAATCGCCTCGCTTCCCACCGGAACTACAGGTGCCCCCTGCCACTTGCAGTGGAAACAGCGAGCCCACTCCCTGCACAAAAGCGGACTCACTATTTGTACGGCAAGTGGCAGGGGCCCGCAGAGTCCACAGATTGGTGCATCGCAGCTCGTCCATTATTTAATACTTGGAAAGCGATTGCCGCTTTGAAACTGCACGGATTTGTTTGTTTGAAATAGGCAGAGCAAGTGAACAGGAGCCTCTGAAATTAAACGATTCCTGCATTTTTAAAGAACATGGAAAAGGTTTCTTGCAGGGCGATTTGGAATCGATCCACTGTGTGAGGTATACGCCAGAAACTCGCTATGTACAAAAATGGCGCGTCAGAAAATCCGCTAGCCTCTAGACAGTTTTTTTTTGTCAAAATAAAATTAAATCCGTCAGATTTAGCCGGAAATCCGCTAAATTGGCATCACTCGCAGGAAGTAGGCCTGCGGGTTCTGGACCGGACGCCCAGCGAAGGAGACGGCCCTGGAACCTTCTGATATCCGCGCACAGCTCTCACACTGCCAGACTTCCTCGAGCCACATGCACACTAGATCGCCGTCCTCTTCACCACCGCACGACATTTACACGAAGTCGCACAGGTCATTACAAAGCCGCCACCGCACGACGCACTGTTGTTCGGGCATAACTGAACCCGCAGATGGACGTATCATCACAGTGTCAAGCCCAAAATTGGTGCCTTGGTCACCCTTCATGACCATTTTCCCAATTATGAGCTGAGAACAGAATGTAAGGTCTATGGCTGATATGTGCCCGTCAGGGCTTGGTTCTGTGTAGGGGCCCACGTGCCAATCAGACGCATACATCCCGAGGTCAATCGCCACCTGCATTGGTGCATGCGTCAGCCCCATTAGCATGCAAGGGTTAATAGCTAGCTCACTCAAGAGTATACTTCCGAGGTACGCTGTCTCGTCTCTCTGTGCCCGGTCTATGTCTTGACTGCTTCAGCCGAAATAGCCAACGCCTTTGTGTCAATCATGGCTGGAAATAAGAAAAAACTCTTTGCTTGGAATTCACCAATAAGCCTGGTAAAGACGTTGGTCACTGCTCAGTATGTCTCTGTAGTTTTCAAACGCACAGCCCCTGTCCTCAGCGAGGGTTCTATCCTGACCAAGGGCATTGGCGACTGGTCTTTCCCGATGTCCACATCAGGGTCCTCCTCACCTATTTTTGTGCGTTACCCAAACCGCATAAGGCTTAGAATTTCAGGCCATCACCACGGCGTCAAATTTCTCGGGAACCTGGCGATGGTTTGGTTAACCATCTGGTCAAGCACCGGTGGCTGCCCACCACCGATGTCCATTCATTCTGAGGAACATTGGTCCCAGTGCATCTGTGTTAGCTGTAGGAGAAGATTCTGATTTTCATATATCTTCATTCGGTGATATGTTCATCTTTCATACGGCATAAGTTCTACCTGGTGAACACCACCTCACCACAACCGGTCAGGGAAAGGTCCCGTAACCCATTCTAAAAATCCCCCCTAAAACCTTTTGATTTTGTCCTGTTGCACCGAATCGAGAGGTGTGTCTGTGATCCTTCTGGTTGGAGCTTTACGTGTTTCAAGAGCTCTAAAAATCGTGGATAGTGAAACAATCAAATGCTTTTCGGAGATTTAACCACACACTGAGAAGGGCGGTGCCTATGCTTCAGCATTCGCGTAATGGCCTGTAAAATGCGCAAGTAAGAGAGAGGATGCACTAAATACAGTTCTCTGCAAAATCGAGACTGAAACTTTCAGAAATCATTAGTAGCACTGATTTTACAGAGCAAGAGGGTCATAAAACGTCTATAGAGAGAACAGGAGGAAACTGAGGTAGGCGGGAAGTCACTTGGACCTCCAGGATTTGCCTTCTTAGCTATAATGACAAAGTGGATCCAGGAAGACCTATATGAAGAAACTCTCAAAGTGAAAAGAAATAGTAGTTGGGCTTAAACTGTGTGAGGTGCAGTAATCCTGTACACCAGCATACTAACACAATGCACCAGGGCACTAGCAATGTGCTTTTTCAGTCTTGTGTGTCAAAGGCACTTTGTAGAGGGCTATCGCGAAGGCTTTTCAACGGGTGAGACAAATCCGAGAGGAAATCGAAATGGCGCTTGTTGTCTGATAAACGATTCCCGCATTTTTAAAGAACACGGAAAAGGTTTCTTGCAGGGCGATTTTGAATCGATCCACTGTGTGAGGTATACGCCAGAAACTCGCTATTTCCTATATAGTTGCTTTCACGCCCATCATTTGCCGCATCTTTCTATTCAACAATGGAGGATCACAGGTCTCACAAACGACAGAACGACCTGTTCTTTCAGCCTTGTGTGGGGTCAAAGATAACTGTTGCAGGATTTTTTTTGAAGCTTTGTGTGGGTTGCATGTGTGCCCGAAATGTGAGTGCAGTTTCAGCTAAGGGGACAAACACAACTGCGGGATCATGATTGAACAGCAGATGTGCTTGGTTTTTTTGGGGTGTTTGGGCCTAACTCCACAAGGCCAGCAGTCTTGCGTTCTCAGTCCACCAACAGGTTCTCAGAAACATTAATAGAATGCGTGCGTCGCTGGCTGGGTGATGTGCGTGTCTTTTGCGTCAGGTATTTTTGTGCTCTGCTTCTATTTTCAGAAAGGTTTCTCTTATCAAAAATCAATTCACTGTTGCATTTGAAAGTATCCATTGCAGAAGATTTCTTCCTCAGAGTTTGCGACATCCTATCGTTAAACGATAGTGCTCTTGTAGCTCTACATGCATTCCCTGATGGTAGCTCTGCTTAAAGTCACAAATATATTCAGCCTATGAATATAGTCATATAACCTGGGGCTTTGCATTATCAGGAGGATACATTCAAACATCCACTCCTTATCAAATGAGAGGCCTTTAGTGATCTTCTTTTTACAGCTTGGAAACTGTTTCAGAGTTGCTGGGCACTGGCAGCTGCAGCTTTTCTCGTACTGGGAACAGAACTTGCTCTCACGTTCTCACTTTTGACACAAGCCTCTTGGCTTCGTCTCTGCGATGCTTGCATTTTAGGTGTGCTTCTATGCACATTTTTCACCGCTTGTCCCTTAATGCACGATTTTCTTGCAAAGATTTACCAAGGTATTGTTAAAAACCTACTATTAATTATTCAGTAGTTGGACGATTGCCGGCCCAAGGAACAGACGACGCACGCAGTGCCAGAAAGACGAATTCCTGTGTGTTCATTGTTCAATACACTTGTGAGCGCTATTCAGTCGATCGAAGGTAAGCAAGAAAGAAAAAGAAAACAAGATAACACAGCAAGCAGGGTAATCTTATCTGATGTTCCCAATCTAGAATGTGGTGAGCACCACGAACTACCCGTGCCGAAGGTTTTCAAGAGGATGATACTTCCTCAACGACTGGAGGTGTCAATGCCAACAGGCAGCTATGGAGCTAGTTTTTCTAAGCACAGCGCACTCCTTTTTCTGATCCTGCCACATCGTACTTGTGCTTCACATGGGTGAAGACATCGAGGTGCATGGTGGGTGGATCGGTCTGTTGGGTTCGCCATCGCACGAAGAACGAAGGTGGCACTGTGTGTCGTAAAGTGCACTGACATGATTCTGAGATATTGCAAAAGGGACATTTTCTGCTTATTTGGTATGCCGTACTCTTCAAACACAGGATTCAGCCAACATGTTTAAAATATTGTCCGTTATTTTAATGTTTTCCGTGTTGAGCACACGAGTCAGCCCCACGGCAATAGACATTATCACTAGGTGTCAACACAGTTCCACTGATTTGGTGAACTTTGCATTGTGCATGCAGCCTCATCACAGAAATCGCTATTGGGGTCGCTGGAGACAATGTACTCATCATTGTTTCTGTGCACAACGAGCAGGCTGCAGATTTGCTGCTAGTACAGTGCAATTTGCTGTCTTTTTGTGATGTCGCATTGCCATAACACGTCGCAAAAAAGCTGCCCCCTTGATACCGAAACTGAAAGTGTCCTTTCAAAGTAGTGGCATTAAAAACATATGCGATGAATTCCCAGGCACCACAGTACTCATTTTAGTGTTCTGGACACTTGTGTGACTATATGACGCAAGGGATGACCTACGGTGAATGCGGGGGGGCAGGAACAGGGTGGCCAGGAAGATTGTGTTCCTTCACAGCGCTTGCATAGGTGGGAGCTCCTCTGGCTTCCTCCCGCTCGGCCACAGTAACCACTCTCCTCGACAGGCTGGTGGTAAAGGACGCCATGATAGTGGCTACCTTTCACTGCTCCTTCCACCGGGCGCACTGCGTCGTGTTGGCAGGGTGTGGGCCGCTACACAATGCGGTTGTGTTTGCAGGCAGTCCTGCACCCAGGGGTGGGCCCAACCACCGCGGATGCACCCTTCGTGCCAGCTGCAACTTTCCTTGACCTGGCAAAACTGGCCACACTGCCCCCACTGGAGTGGTAAGAGCCTGGCTGGTTGTACAGGAATTATGTTGGAGCTTGCTGAAAAAAACTTGAAATAATTGCGCCCCGCAAGGGCTTCTGCATAAGCAGGCATTTGGTGTGTAGCGACACCACGGACTCGAGCTAACGGGGGGGTTTCGACTCCCTCCCACACCTAGTCGTGCGTGGCTTTGCCGTGTCCGGGGAAAAGGGGTTCCTGGGGGTTGAGCCGACGCCGGGTGATTGGACCTATAAGGCCCCCCGGCGAAGGCAACACACCCCTTTGGCCCCGGCTTCACGTAGACGACACCCCTGGGTGGACCCACCCAGGGGAAATCGGCAGTCGCCTTTTCCTATCTCTCTCTACCTACATCTTCGTCTTTATCTCTCACTTTTTATCTGTCCTGCCATCTTTTCTTTTCGTTTACTTCCAAATTTTCTGGCGGCGAGGGTTAACCCTGTGTTGTTACCCAACCTTGGGTAGTTACATTCGGTTACAGCGGCGATGCATGGCTGGCATCTCCAAGTGTTCACTATTCAACCTTGAAGCGTCCCTTTGTTGGGCTCGGTGGTGGGTGGCCACCATCGCCGCCGAATTTAAAATGCTTCTTATAGAAAACCCCTTTTCCCGCACTCCCTGATCGCCGCCTGAAAAGGTGGCGCACCGATGACAGCTTCTTTACTGCACAGCCTAAACAGACATTCCCCAAGTACCATGTAATCCACAGCCAAAATGAAAAGAAAACCGTTCGATCTATTTCACCATTTATTGTCTCGAAAACGCTCACAGATGCAGTTGGCCCTGGCTATAAAGTAACTAAGATGGGGAATGGTGATCTCCTTTTGAAAGTTCGTGTCAAGACTCAGTACGACAAGCTCACAAAACCCGTATCATTTGATAACACCCCAGTATCAGTGGGCCCACATAGGTCGATGAACACAGTGTGTGGTGTCATATCTGATGATGACCTCCTCGAGCTGTCTGAAATTGAATTGCTTGAAGGCTGGCAGGAACAAAATGTAGTGAAAGTGCAAAGAATAATAATCAGGTGAGATATTAAACAGACCCCAACAAAGCACATCATAGTAACCTTCGGTACAAGCAACCTTCCTGACTCCATTGAAACTGGTTACTGCAAGCTTCGTGTCAGACCTTATATACCGAATCCTCGCTGATGTTTCAAGTGTCAGTGCTTCGGACACGAATCCAAACGTGCAGAGGGCGCGCTAGGTGCGCGAAGTGCGCATCTTGTGAACATGTATCCGAAAAGTGCACTTCAGAAGCCTGTTGCGCTAACTGTGAAGGAAATCATGCTGCCTACTCCCGATCATGCCCTGCATGGAAAAAAGAGAAACAAATATTAGAACTTAAGGTCAAGTTTAACCTGTCATTTCAAGAGGCACGTCAACGCTTTTCTACACACAATCATTCTGAACCTTTCTTCGCCGATGTGGCGCGTCGAGGCACCGTGCCACGTCTTTCGGCATCCGCGAGATTCACACCAAGTGTGACTGCGGTTGTGCCAGAAGCACCTCCGGCTGGAGCAGCCTGTACTGCTCCGCCTCCTGTTCAAAAGAGCCAGCAGACTTCAGAGTCTGCTGGACCATGGACCTCTGCAAGTGCAGTCAGGTTCGAAACTGCCATAAATGTGCCTGCCAAGGAGGCACCATCCGCCATCTCAGAAGAGGTGATGGACACAAGCCATACTCCTCCGGTGCCCCAGACGCAGAAGGAAAGGCGCAGCTCTTTGGAGGGTAGCAAGAAAGAGAAACCTCGTATTACAGGGCCCCAACAGGCCCTGTAACTCAAGGCAACGTTTCTGTACACACAGCACTTAACTACATTAAAAATGGAGACACAAATTTTACAGCAAAACGTCAGAGGACTCCTGAAAAACCTTGACGATGTTCAAGAACTTTTACATAAACAGTCACCAAAAGTGCTGTGTGTACAAGAAACACACCTAAAACCCAAGATCACTAATTTTCTATGCCAATATATCATTTTTCGAAAGGACAGGAATGAAGCCGTCACGTCATCTGGCGGTGTGGCCATTATAGTCAATCAAGGGATTGCATGTACTCATCTACCACTCGAAACATCTCTTGAAGCAGTGGCTATTCGTGTAGTTCTCCTGAACAAACTCGTCACCATCTGCTCTGTCTACATACCTCCACACTACCATCTTGAAAAACGTGAATTCCAGTCCTTAATAGATAAATTTCCAGAACCTTATATCCTCCTTGGAGATTTCAATGCACATAGCAATCTATGGGGTGACTCTCGCTGCGATGCTCGTGGTCGCCTGATTGAACAGTTCCTTTTTACTTTTGGCGCATGCCTTTTAAATCGGAAAGAGCCCACATACTACTGCCTCGCCAGCAATACCTACTCGTCAATAGACCTCAGTATTGTCTCACCATTCCTCCTTCCATTACTGACATGGAATGTCATCAATAATCCTTACAGAAGTGACCACTTTCCCATAACGCTAAGCACACCCATATCAAATGAATATCGCCCACAGGTCCCCAGATGGATCACTGACAAAGCTGATTGGGAACAGTTCTTGCAGATTACTCACTTAAGTTGGACTGACCTATCTGGTTCAAACATAGATGCAGCTGTACAATACTTTTCTGCTTTTCTGACCGATGCTGTGATGAAATGCATCCCGTAAATTTCTAGACTGCCTTGCAAGCGACGTGTCCCATGGTGGAACACTGAATGTCGCAATGCACGCAAACAACAAAACAAAGCGTGGAGATTGCTACGGGATTCGCCGACCGCAGAGAATCTTGAAAGTTTTAAGAAAACCAAGTCCCAAGGGAGGAGAACGCGCTGGCAGGCTAGGAGAGAAAGCTGGCATAAGTTTTTATTAGGCAGCACTTCCTATACACAAGAAACTAAAGTCTGGAACATGGTTCGCAAGGTAGCAGGACGACACGCATCTTCACTACCTCTCATAGACACACAAGGGGACACCTTGGAAGACCAGGCGAACTTCCTCAGTGCCCACTTCGAAGAGGTGTCCAGTTCGTCGCATTATACTGCAGCTTTTCAACGACACAAAAGAAAAATCGAAACAGAGAAACTACAGCGAAAATCTTCTAAAGATGAGTCTTACAACAACCCTTTCAGTTTGGCCGAGTTACAAGCATCGCTACATGTTTGCAATAAATCAGCTCCAGGTTCGGACCGTATAGTATACGAAATATAAAAACAACTGCCTTCTGAAACACAAAATACCCTGCTTTCCCTGTATAACTCTATCTGGTTTTCCGGTGAAATCCCCTCTGCCTGGAAAGAAGCCATTATTATTCAGATTTTAAAGCAAAGCAACGATCCATCTGTTGTTAGTGGTTACAGGCCGATCGTACTTACAAGTTGCATGGGTAAACTTTTTGAAAAAATGATAAACTGCAGGCTTGTACATAACCTTGAAACGAACAATCGGCTCGACCCATTCCAATGCGGGTTTCGAGAGGGTAGAGCCACCACCGACCACCTCGTACGTATCGAGGCACAGATCCGAGACGCCTTCGTTCACAAACAATACTTTCTGTGTTCCTCGACATTGAAAAAGCCTGTGATACGACATGGATATTCGGAATATTAAGAGACCTGTCCAATCTTGGTGTGCGTGGCAGGATGTTTACTATTATCGAAAGCTTGTCCAATTACAAAGCTTGAAATTACCGAAGCTTGAAATTACTGAAGCTTGAAATTACCGAAGCTTGAAATTACTTGTTCAATCGTACATTCCGTGTCAGAGTCGGCAGCGTTCTTTCCCGTACATTTGTCCAGGAAACAGGAGTGGCGGAAGGTGGTTTACTTAGCTGTACTCTTTTTGTTGTCAAAATGAATTCTTTGCATCAATCCATCCCACAAAATATGTTTTACTATACATATGTCGATGACGTCCAGCTTGGATTTAAGTCTTGTAACCTAGCAGTTTGTGAGCGGCAGGTTCAGCTTGGCTTGAACAAGGTCTCTCAATGGGCAGAGGAAAACGGATTCCGATTAAACCCCCAAAAAAGCACGTGTGTCTTGTTCTCTAGAAAGAGAGGCACTCACCCCGACCCTGACATTCAATTTCATGGTCAACGCCTGTCTGTTAATGCCGAATACAAATTCTTAGGCTTAATTCTGAACACTAAGCTAACCTTCGTACCACACATTAAGTATCTAAAAAACAAGTGCATCAGAACCATGAATGTTCTAAAAGTGCTGTCACGCACTACGTGGGAAAACGACAAGAAGTGTCCCATGAATTTGTACAGGAGCACCCGCTTCGATTTGTACAGGAGCACCCGCTTGTATAGGAGCACCCACTTGTATAGGAGCACCCGCTTGTACAGGACCACCCGCTTGTACAGGAGCACCTGCTTGGATTATGGAGCAATAACCTATCAGTCGAGGACACCTACCGCCCTAAAAATGCTTGACCCTATTCGCCACCTAGGCATCCGTCTTTCTACGGGTGTCTTTCGTACCAGCCCCGTTGAAAGCCTGTACATGGAATCAAACAAATGGTCACTCCACCTACAGAGATGTTAAATGTCTTTTTTATATTATCTCAAAGCAAAGGCAGACAAGGACCACCCTTCACACTTCACAATTGATGACATGTCCACTTCTGTTTTGTTTGAAAACCGGTCATCTTTGAGACAGCCCTATTCACTTCGTGTGAGGGACCTTTCTAAGGAAACCGGTGTCACTCGAATGTCGTTTGATGGCTCCCGCAGCATGTCTGCCACCATGGCAGTGGCAATTGATAGATTGTGATGTGTCGTTTTTAGAGATTATAAAGCACGCATCCTTTGTACATATCCGCACATACCTCCTAGAACTGCAACAAAAGTACACATGCCCCGAGTTTTTTACAGATGCCTCAAAGTCCAACACTTCTGTTTCATACGCAGCCATTGGCCCATCCTTCTCAGATACTGGCGTCCTGCATCTTGATGCAAGCATTTTCGCAGGAGAAGCCTACGCAATACTTGCAGCTGTTAAACACATTGCACATATAAAACTACAAAAAGCGGTAATTTACACGGATTCTCTGAGTGTGGTGAAAGCCTTGAAAACACTTACAAAATGCTAAAACCCAGTTCTCAAGTCCCTTTATTCACTCTTATGCACAGTCTACTCATCCAAACAGCATGTTGTAGTCTGCTGGGTGCCGGGGCACCGTGAGATACAGGGAAACGTTTTGGCAGATCAGCTGGCTGCATCCGCCAGCAACGATGCCGCTAATGCATCAATACCAATCCCTGTACTTGACATGAAACCTTTCCTAAAATGAAAACTCAGAGGTTATTGGCAAAACTTGTGGGATAGACACACAAGTAATAAACTACATGTTATTAAGCCACAACTTGGTCATTGGCCGCCCCTATCAAAATCCCGACATACAGAAGTGACACTCACAAGGCTAAGAACAGGGCATACATACTCTACGCATTCATATAATCTCTCTGCCTGTGATCCACCATTGTGTGCGAGATGTGGAGAACCACTTACGGTTCTCCACATCCTCGTCCAGTGTAATGAGTTGGGCGCACTAAGGAAAAAGCACTTTTTACTGCTCTACCGACAGCAGCTCCCACTACACCCGGGGATGCTTATCGGTAGGGATCCGATTTTTAAAATTCACTCATTGTTTACGTTTTTAAATGATGTACGCAGTTTTCACTGCATATTTCAAGCTGATATGTAGCAGAACCTGTGGTGACTACATCTCCGCCATAGTTTTATTATCATGACCTTTTGACATTCACTTTCACTGCACATATTTCATGCCACTGTCATAATTTTAATACATAAGTTTTTACCCGCATTAGCGCGAAGAATTTGAAGGCCCCTTTACAGTCACTCATCATTTACAATATCATTGTCCATATCTCTAGTCTATCGAAATTGTGCTCTGTGGCCATCAATTGGCCCTTGCGCCATAAAACACCACACATCATCATCATCATTGAAATAAATGCGTGCACCTGCACCACCAAAGTATAACAGGCTTAAATTAATTGAAACAAAATGAATATGGCTTGAGCCAAATGATAAATTTTGTGAGATATAAAGTGAAAGAGAAAAAATAAGAAAAACAAGAAAGGGGGAGAGGGAACGAAGAAAACTAAAAAGAGGAAGGAGGGAAAAAACAGTAAGGGAACTATACTACCTAGCGCCTTCCCAGCCACGGGAGCCAGTCGGCCAGATCAGCGGGCTTTATTTTGTGCAGATATGTTTTGTACAATATTTTGTCCTTTTAATTCTTGACTGACAATTGCTTCTTTCTTGATATTCTTGATCTTGTGCTTGGCTTGTTCTTGTGTGTCCTTGTGTCTTGTTCTTTAGGTTGTTCTTCTCTCCGTCCTACTCTGTCACGCATTCCCGGGGCTGCTGCTGCTGGCAATGGACTGCGACATGACTCGAATGACAACACCACATTTAATAAACACCCGAACGGCACACCCTCTATATACAGGTTTACAAAACTGTATCAAACAAATAGAAATAAGTACAATCTAGTCTCCTATTCTATAAATAAACCCCATGCAGCATAAACTGTCCTAAATATCGTTCAGCAACTCCTTAGTCCTAATGCTTCGCCTCGGCCTTACTTGTCGCACAGCAGGCACACTTCTAGTCACTGTCCTGATCCCTCTAGTCTGGTACCTATCGGTGTTCTCGCAGATCATCACGAAAGTCGTCGTCCTTGCCGCTGCGAATGTGGTCGCCCGTTGTCGTCGTCGCCTGATGTCGGTGACATGGCAATGTCTCGGGGGTTGGGCCTGGAAGCCGCTGGTGCTATCCGGTGCTGCATGGCGGCGTGGCCACTGAGGGACTGTCTTCGTTGGCTTGCTTCGAAGGGGGTTTGCGCCAGGAACGTCGGCGCTGTGCGCGGCGGCTGCATCCTAACTAGCTTCTCTCTGAGCTTGTTGAGGTCTCTGTCTTCTTCTTGGGACTCCTGTATCAGGTTGCCAAGTCGCTGTCCTGCCGCTTTTGTCGCCAGTGCGTTTGCTGGCGATGCAACGTTCTCTTGCGAAGCAGACGTTGACAATGCCAGCTCGTCGCTGCCAGTGAGCCGATCGCAGCTGGGGTCAGGCGTTTCAGGCCTCATTGTGGGGTGCGCATGCTCGTGCCATTTTAAATCTTGTCAGCTCCTAATCGTCTTTTTCTCTCCTACGGGCTCTTGCTTGTGACATACTCTTGCTGCTTGAGGAACAACTATGAATCAATGTTTTTCTGGCTTTCTTAATGATCTGCAATGTCCGGTGAGGTTTTTCAAGTTTTAATATGCACCCTTACTATATTAGGTTAGTTTTGATGGGAAAATATTTGGAAATGTTATTTGGAAACCGATTGAAATATGGTCGGTATTGAATTCTGGAGATGACCCACATGTTTGTGTTGGTTAATTTTATATAATTGCAGCTGGTACTATCATGAGGGTCTTAAAGTCTAGTTTTTTAATCGTGTTGTCTCGTAATGGTTTCCACAGTCCTTCTTCATTTGCCACCTGTTTTTTTTTGTTACGTTTGCCGGGTAATTAGCAAAAAACTGGGGATCATGACAGTCGTATGTATGTTTCATATTTATTGGAAATAAATCCCATATTGTTGTTTTTTTCTCTTTATATTGGGCTTTTGAGATAGTTCCCATTGAGATTAGGATGTTTGAGTGTATCATCCTTACCAGTTAGTTTCTATGTCTGGATAGTTCGTCACTCAAACATGCCAGCCAGGGGTGACTCCGCATTCTTCCACATCATTGTTTGGGTGGTTGTAAATTGGGCAGAGCTCAGAAGAAAGCCCTGGTGCATGGACTTTGGCCTTGGAATCACAGGATGCAGCCGAAACCCTGAGACTGTTCGAGTCTATAAACTTCAGGGTGTTTGGACTTCGCTGAAAGCATGTTATATGCTGATTTCTTTCTGGTTCGTGCAGGTTTGGGATAAATGGGTGGACATACATTCTCAATCTATCATCAACCTGCGAATTGTAATTGTAGCTGTTCGGGTCTGAGATTTATGTTGGAACTTTAGTCCAGATCAGTCATCACCCCGATGTCTTGTAAGCGGGCAGGATACCCGTTCTGATTTTGTTTCAAATGCTGCACCTGTGCTTGGGCTTATTTTGTTGATTATGGACGCACTATTGACTCCTCCCAGTGACAAAGTTGACCGACGAATTCGAACTATTTCAATGCTATGGAGGGGTGATAGTCCTTGATCTCATTGAGTACCTTGCCCTGTTTATTTCTGTAAAATTTGTTCGTTAGATTTTTCTAACCATGCCCTTTTATTTTTATGTTATCCGGGGGTTCTACCACTGAGCTATGCCCCGAAAGAAGTCTCGGCACGCCAAACAGAATCCCTCCGGTTATACACGGATGGGTGCCTTTTCAGGGGAGAGTCATCCAAGGCTCTCTCCTGTGCCCATTTACGTTGGGTCCTCGTCGGCCCCCACCGAAGTGGGGTCTCTTCTATGTACGCAAGGCATACATGGCATGTGCTCAAGAGGACGGGGACGCACGATTCCCGAATGCCCACCCATGCATGGACATCTCTGCCCGGGTGTCTGCAAGCATCCCCGAGGTTGCAAATCCCAGAGGAACAGCAAGCTCTCCTCACATCTTTCAAGTGGCTCAGTCGGCCACCGGCCCTCACAAGAAGGAGCTCCCATAAGAGGGTGGTGTTGTCTTGGGCCAACAGAGCACCCGAATATGGTGCTATTCCCAAGCCCGAAGGCTCAGTTTCACTTTCTCACCCACTTAGCCATTGCAAAGCAAAGTTGCCCATGGCGCCCGCATGGAGGGGGGGGGGGGGGCGAGTTTGGTACACAGGCAGCATTTCCTCTAAACTGGTTTTTGGAAAACACTAGAACACCACCTTCCGCACGCATATACCTGTGACCGTGTGAACTCTCGCACCAGGGTGTCCTGCAAAAAACTAATGCGCATCAGTTCCTTGATTCATCTTAACCACGAACTCAAAAGTGCTAGCGTTGAATCGGAAGCCCACCGCCTCATAACTGACGATTGTTTACAGAGGGGCGCAACGTTCTCCAGCGAATGCGGGACATCTCACCCGTCACTGAGCACTGCCTTCTAAAAGCTGGATTACAAAGGGACGCCACTCCCTCCAGCGTCAGCGTCTGCAGAGACGACTTCAACAAATCTGTGGCCACAGGGCCCAAAGCAGGCACGCCTTGAATGCCCCAAGGGACACGTCCCTATAGGTGGAGAACCACTGGCGACTGAACCAATCATCCAGGCTCCTCTTGGATTACCTGGGCGCTTTCCCCCGCCCAAGGGCATATGTGACGGCCACAACTGGTGATGCTGAAGAAAAAAAAGGATCAAAAACACCATGTATATTCTCAAGCGGAATATCCCCCAACCTAGTAGTTTCACAAATAAAAATCCTAGAGAAGCACCTTCAGCCCCAGACGGTAGAGCTGTTTGTAATGCTTATAAAGTCGTCTACGAAAGCTGCTCGCCTTCTCATTTGTCCCTGAACAGGTTTGGTTCATGTATGTCTACCTCTCTTGTTCTTTTTTATCACGACACAGAAGTGCTGTTGTAAAGCCTGCAGGTCGTTCATCGATAAAGATGATTGCATTAAATTTTTAGCCAGTCCCGCATTGCTGATTCCAAATTACTGAAAAAGCTTGTCGATTTGTGCGTGAGATAGGGTCATGGAAGCCAAGGGAGCATCGTTCTTCAAACTTGAGGCAGTGTCCTCTGCCGAGGGACGTACATCAAATTCCTGCTGTTCCGATGTAGATTTCTTGGCTAAACTTTCCCTATAGCGTTTGTCTTTACGCAAACTTTTAATGGCTGTGAGGCACATAGTATGACGTACCGCCGCTAATGCTTGGTTAATGTAGCGCTCATCAGCAAACAGCGAGAGCTCCGCTTGGGCCAAGATTATCATTTGTGCCTGTGACCACCGACATTAGGCGCTCACCGCAAAAACTGCCTCTGAGTGCACATAGCCATCAGCCTCATATTCTTCACTTGCACTCTGCTGCGTGTCAACGGCCCCGATGGGCAGGGAGAGCATTGGAGCTGTGGCATTATCAGTACTGCAATGCAAAGAAGTAATCATTCGGTTTCCATCCTCTGTTACGGCTGAAGGGCCCGGATGCTCGAGTGGGTGGTCCTGAAACGAACCCAGGATACAAGAAGGGCGGTGCGATACTACTGGCTGTACAGATACTGCCGTAGCGCAAAACGGCGTTTCAGTAGCCCGTTCTGAGTCCTCTTCAGTCTTGCCCTCCTCCAGTGCCACATTCCCACGCCCTTTATCGTGGCTGGCATGTGAGGATGTGGGGTGGGGAGCAGACGCGGTCGAGCAGCCCAGGAACTCCCGCTCCCTCCCTCCGGCCAGAGCAGGGGAGAGTTTCCTATTGCTATAACCCCAGGGCTCTCTAGGGGTCCGGCCGATATAGAAAATTGAGAAATCATTGATTACACACCCCTGGTTGAAGCAGACTATTGTTGTAATGTGGCTTGTGCTAGGCTTCCCCATCCCTTGGTGGCACACCAGCCAAACTGGCAGGGGGCAAAAAAGATTGGTCCGTGGACCTTATCCCAGGGGGCTCCGACGGCACTTCCCCACTGGAGAGGGTGGACACATGCCTCCTAGTGGTGCGGACAGTCGGCAAGACTACCTCGCCCGCGCTGCTCTCAGAGCACTCTTCACATCTCGCATCAAGGTCCCTATAGGGGAGACCCGCTCAAGTTTGCCTGCCGATGCCAGCGCTTGCCTTTCGCCTGCCAGAAAAAGCGCACAATAGTAGCGTGTAGCGACCCTTCCGCTGCCTTTGGCTTCCACGCATTTGCGAAGCGCGTGCTGCACGTGAAACGTCCCTCGTTCCGTGATGTCACCCCAACGAAAAGGGGAGAACTATTGCTGTGTTGTCAACTGTCACAATAGCCATGCAAACAGGGAGGGCTCGACTTTACCAGTGAAATTCTACCGATTCCCAAACCGATGGTACAAAAGAAGCAGACGATAGGAATGAATGATGCAGTGTGCCGAAAAAAGTAAGAAAACAATTTTTTAAAATAAAGATTAGCACGCGCACAATGCATTCAACATAACAGGTGTGAACTCCTTCGCCACCGTTCCTCTTATCTATCAAGTTACTGGGAGATGCACGTCCCCATCTTAAAAGTATACATTACCATAATACTTTCAACTTCTGTCTTTAGAGCAATGTTTAAAAATTGCCTAGAAGTATGTTTATGCTGCTACTATTATTCGATATTGTTGGGGACGTAGTAGTTGAAGCTGTGTGCACAAGTGGTATTGGTGATGTGTGCTGACATATATTTTATATCTACACAGCGCCGATGGAAGTGTGTGGTTGCCAAAAGCTTGGACAATGATTTGTCGTAGACATTTTGTGGGAAACTGCACAAATGACTCAAGTCTGCACCTGTCGTATGTGCCGACAGTGTTTCCAGCAGCTTACAATACACGGGCACCTCACGCAGAAACGGCGCAGAGGTATGATAGGCAGTGAAGCGCATAGCTATCTATGCATTTTAAAGCACTTTCTGAGGACTCTTGATTTCTAATTTCAAGCTCAGCGAGAATTCATTCCGTGTATGTGCAATTATCAAGTGAAGCCAAAATATAAGGGTTGTGATCAAACATGACACTTTCACACCGCCACATTTTAAGGGTAAGATGGGAACGCGGTTAGTAACAAGCACATTGCTTTTTTGATAGTTTTCGTACAAAGTAAAAATAATTCCAGCAACAGACAATGCAAAATGTTTAATCAATAAGTTTTCATGCGTAGCTATTTCCGTGAAGTTCTCGTATGAAATGTTTCCATTCACACAGATGGACACAATTGCTAGTTTTTTAAATGAGGTATTTAGCCATCGTACATGTTTTCATAGAGTTTTATTTCATATGCAGTACTTGTTTTATTTTGTGAATGTAAGGTGTCACTAACAGCATCACGGAAAACCCTTAAACGTGTACTCATTTTCAGACTTCTTGTACATTTTATACTTGAAGATGATAAAAAAGGTATTATCTGGCACACCACAGATATGTTCAATGTTGATCACCGTACAATATCTGAATAAAAAAATTCCAACGTATAAACGCTGCTGTGAATGGCACGATCTAATCTCTGCCACAAACTTATTTTGCTTAGGTGGAAGCGTCATTCTGTGAGGGCAGCCAGATCAGCACAAAATTTCATGGAGCAGGCTGTGCTGCAAAGCATTGCCCAAGACGACCCAGCAATGCAAGATGAAGAGAACTCTGTTTTTCTCTATGTCTATGACACGCTTTCAACTGATTCAGAATCGCTAGAGACGCCAGGGATGCAATTAGATTTGCCGCTAGAGATGCGAAGCTCCTGCTTGAGTGGACACGACCATGATAACTACGAAAAAAGAAAAAAAATGCATTAGCTATTGTTGCACGTCCGTTGGCAGACGCAGTGAACTAGTTGTTACTGAGAGTGCAGCGGCAGCCCGAACAACACGGTGCATTTTCGATAGTGACCAAGATAAGATGCCTTTATAACAATGTGCTCTTCCCCTGCAGATTAGACACACACAAAAAAGTTTTGTCTGAAAGCTGGCGGCTCATCATGATGGTACGCACGCTGTTCTTGAAGTCGAAGTACCCGCGATGAGAACGGTGATAATGCAAGGAAGGACACGCGAGATAGATGTCAATTTTCGTTGTGGTTCAGAAAGAAGCCTCAAATAGACCATTTATTTTTGAAGTGCTGTGTATATACCGCACGATAACTTGGGTGGGTGCTAGTAAATTAAGGTATCCCAACTAATAGCAGTCACAGCGCAAGAACCGCTCAGCCTAAAGCACGAGAAGCGGTCTTACCCATGCATCCGGTAACATACATAGTGCATAGTACACACAGCAAACGAAATAAAACAGGTATATAGTTATGAACGTACAGAAAGTTGTATTCACCTCTAACTCCACGTCGTAAACAGTGTCGTCTTTCACTTGTGAAACGCACTTCGCTCTGACGAGAACGGCGTCGTCTACTACAACTTGCTTCGCATGGGCTACATGGCTGAGCAGACGCTGCCCTTTTACCAAATTGCTGCCACGAAAAAAAACTCTAATTGTGGCGATCCTATTAAATGCGTACAGAAATATAATCGCGCGCGACGCGAAACTCTCAAAAACATGTGCAGAACGCGTGCAGCGTTCTGCACAGCAAAGCAACGCGTTTTCAAGGCAGGTTGAAGGGGACAGCGCAGGAGTCAACATTCGGGTAACCAGTTTTCACCCCACATTGACTGACAGCGCCAGGCTCTGCAGCGCCTCCCTCGGCGTGGGTCTTCCCAATAGCCACTGTAGGAGGACGTCCTTCTATAATGCCAATATTCAGTCTCGAACTCCCTAAACTCCACCGTCCACCTTAGAGCCGCGACGTTAGCAGAGCGGCCATCCAAGTAAATGCAAATTTGATAGGAAGAGGCGCGCTTTCCAAGCCGTACCCGCACCGAGGCGACAGTGTCTATTTTTTTTTCTTGCCACTCACGATCTCCGTCACGTCGTGAGGGAGCGCTCGTACACGATTTTTTTTGTTGAGTCTGGCTTTCATTTTTGCCACCAGAAGCCAACCCTGGTTGTTCCGCACACATATTCTGACGAGCTGAAGTCCCATAACCCTTTAATTCGTTCCCTGACACAATATATTTCCTGCTTACATTACTTTTTACCCTACATTTACTAAAGTGTGCTGATGCCAAATGAGAATTACTGTGTATTACTTTAGTACAATTACTACGATTCCGCGCAAGACATTTATGATGGCCCTGTACAACATGAGCTTCTAACTTAAACCTAGAAGAAAAGACACTGCTACACAAGGGGCAATCATTCTGTGTTGGAGGATACGGTAGAACTAGTTCTTCGTTAGGAGACTCAACAGTAGGTTTATGTATGGTACTCTCGTCATTAGAATTGTTAGAACTGCCTCTGGCCTTGGTACTATGCTGCTGCTTAGATTTTTTTTAAGCAGTGATTATAATGAGCAGCCACTGATCTGCAAGGTGCTGTGAAAGAGCACAGATCACATTTCCATTTGATGCCAAGGTAATGAATAATTAAGTAATGGTGCTCTTATGCAGCCAGGCGTCTCTCGGTGATGTGGCACACATGGCACTTTACTGGGTCTAGTGGGTAAATTGAGATGTACACATTCAAAGGCATCTTGCTTCGATCACTGGAACAGAAGAAACAAGTAAATGGACGTTGGAGCATTGACAACAGGGTGACAGTATAAAATTGAAATAAGAGTGAACGAGGGCTCCACTTCTGGTTCCTCCCCTTGACGGTGAGCAGGCGAGAAAAAAAAAATCGAAAGATTGATTCGCTAACATTAAGTGTGGCACGTAAAAGGAGAGAAGGAAGAAAGGGAATGAAGCTGTTCTATTCAAACCAACTAATAAAAAAATATATTCTAGCTTAGACTTACACCTCGGTGACAAAGAGATTGGGATTGTCATCATCATCATCATCATCAGCCTGACTACGTCCACTGCAGGACAAAGGCCTCTCGCATGTTCCGCCAGTTAACCCGGTCCTGTGCTTGCTGCTGCCAATTTATACCCGCAAACTTCTTAATCTCATCTGCCCACCTAACCTTCTGTCTCCCCCTAACCCGCTTCCCTTCTCTGGGAATCCAGTCAGTTATCCTTAATGACCAGCGGTTATCCTGTCTACGCGCTACATGCCCTGCCCATGACCATTTCTTCTTCTTGATTTCAGCTATGATATCCTTAACCCCCGTTTGTTCCCTAATCCACTCTGCTCTCTTCTTGTCTCTTAAGGTTACACCTACCATTTTTCTTTCCATTGCTCGCTGCGTCGTCCTCAATTTAAGCTGAACCCTCTTTGTAAGTCTCCAGGTTTCTGCTCCGTAGCTAAGTACCGGCAAGATACAGCTGTTATATACCTTCCTCTTGAGGGATAGTGGCAATCTACCTGTCATAATTTGAGAGTGCTTGCCGAATGTGCTCCACCCCATTCTTATTCTTCTAGTTACTTCAATCTCGTGGTTCGGCTCTGCGGTTATTACCTGCCCTAAGTAGACATAGTCTTTTACAACTTCAAGTGCACTGTTACCTATCTCGAAGCGCTGCTTCTTGCCGAAGTTGTTGTACATTACTTTCGTTTTCTGCAGATTAATTTTAAGACCCACCTTTCTGCTCTCCTTGTCTAACTCCGTAATCATGAGTTGCAATTCGTCCCCCGAGTTACTCAGCAATGCAATGTCATCGGCGAAGCGCAGGTTACTAAGGTATTCTTCATTGACTCTTATCCCTAACTGTTCCCATTCTAAGCTTCTGAAAACCTCCTGTAAGCACGCGGTAAATAGCATTGGGGAAATTGTGTCCCCCTGCCTTACACCCTTCTTGATTGGTATTCTGTTGCTTTCTTTATGAAGCACTATGGTAGCAGTTGATCCCCTGTAGATTTCTTCCAGAATGTTTATATATACTTCATCTACGCCCTGATTCCGCAGTGTTTGCATGACGGCTGATATTTCTACTGAATCAAACGCCTTCTCGTAATCTATGAAGGCTATGTATAGTGGTTGGTTATACTCTGAGCATTTCTCTATTACCTGATTGATAGTATGAATGTGGTCAATTGTTGAGTAGCCTGTTCGAAATCCTGCTTGTTCCTTTGGTTGATTGAATTCTAATGTTTTCTTTACTCTGTTAGCAATTACCTTTGTAAATAGCTTGTATACTACAGAGAGCAAGCTGATCGGCCTGTAATTCTTCAAGTCCTTGTCATCTCCTTTCTTATGTATTAAGATGATGTTAGCGTTCTTCCAACACTCTGGTACTCTTCCCGCCAGGAGACACCTCGTAAACAGGGTGGCTAGTTTTTCTAACACAATCTGCCCTCCATCTTTCAGCAGATCTGATGTTACCTGATCCTCACCAGCAGCTTTGCCCCTTTGCATGCTCTCCAAAGCTTTTCTGACTTCTTCTATCATTACTGGTGGGGTGTAATCTGGGTTACTGCTAGTTCTTATAGTATTAAGGTCGTGGTTGTCTCGGCTACTGTACAGATCTCTGTAGAACTCCTCCGCTATTTTAACTATCCTATCCATATTGGTAGTTATTTTGCCTTCTTTGTCTCTTAGTCCATACATCCGACTTTTGCCTATCCGAAGTTTCCTCTTCAATGCTTTCACACTTCCTCCGTTTTTCAGAGCGTGTTCAATTCTCTCCATGTTATACCTTCTTACATCGCATACCTTACGTCTATTAATCAACTTCGAAAGCTCTGCCAGTTCTATTTTGTCTGTTGTACTGGACACTTTCATAATTTGACGCTTCTTAATTAGGTTCTTCGTTTCCTGGGAAAGTTTGCCAGCGTCCTGTCTAACTACCCTGCCTCCAACTTCCACTGCACACTCCGTAATGATACTCGTCAGATTATCGTTCATTGTATCTACGCTAAGGTTGGTTTCCTCACTAAGAGCAGAGTACCTGTTCTGCAGCGACACTCTGAATTCCTGTACTTTCCCTCTCAGTGCTAGCTGATTGATTGGCTTCTTGCGTATCAGATTCTGTCGTTCCTTCTTCAAGTCTAGGCGAATTTGAGACCGTACCAGTCTATGGTCACTGCATCGTACCTTGCCAATCACTTCCACATCCTGCACGATTCCAGGGTGCGCACTCATTATAAAGTCTATTTCGTTCTTATTTTCGCCATTAGGGCTCCTCCATGTCCACTTGCGGTTTTCTCGTTTTCGGTAGAAGGTATTCAGAATCCGTAAATTATTGCGTTCTGCGAATTCTACTAGTAGCTCTCCTCTGGCGTTTCTAGTACCGATGCCATAATCTCCTACTGCCTGGTCTCCAGCCTGCTTCTTCCCTACTTTTGCATTAAAGTCGCCCATCACTATAGTGTACTGTGTTTTTACCTTACTCATTGCCCATTCCACATCTTCATAGAAGCTTTCAACTGAAGCGTCATCATGGCTGGATGTAGGCGCGTAAGCCTGTACTACCTTCATCTTGTATCTCTTATTCAGTTTAATTACGATACCTACCACCCTTTCATTAATGCTATAGTATTCCTCTATGTTGCCAGCTATGTTTCTGTGAATTAGGAACCCCACTCCCAGTTCTCTTCTGTCTGCCAAGCCCCTGTAGCAAAGGACGTGCCCATTCTGTAGCACCGTATAGGCCTCATCTGTCCTCCTAACCTCACTGAGCCCTATTATATCCCATTTAACACCCTCTAGCTCCTCGAATAGTACAGCTAGACTTGCCTCATTAGATAAGGTTCTAGCGTTAAACGTTGCCAAGTTCAGGTTCCAATGGCGGCCTGTCCGGATCCAGAGATTCTTAGCACCCTCTGCTGCGTTGCAGATCTGACCGCCGCCGTGGTCAGTTGCTTCGCAGCTGCTGGGGACTGAGGGCCGTGAGTTATTTGACGTAAGCATGTGGGAGGTAGTGGCCAGATACTGCACCAGGGTGGCCAATCCTTCTCTGGTGAGGGAATGCGTTCTCGGCGGTGTTTGCCGGTGAGGCCGCACCCCAGGCCTCTTAATGCAGTTCCACCAACACGCGGATTTTTTTTTTTTTTAATCCGGTTGGGAACTGCGCGGTACCGGGATTTGAACCACGGACCTCTTGCATGCGAGGCGGATGCTCTAACCACTACGCCATCGCCGCTCTACCCACTACGCCATTGCCGCTCTACGATTGGGATTGTACAAGACATTAAAATATTGGGGGTCACTTTCAGTGAAGACTTAAACGGGGATTCGCATGTGTATGATGTTGCCAAAAAGCTTGCTAAAGTATCTGGAGTGCTTTCGAAATTTTGAGATATAGTTTCTCCAAAAGTGAAACTCCTCATTTATAATGCTTTATTTCACTCGCACATCAATTACTGTGCCCTCGTATGGGGAAACACCATGCAAAAGAACAAATTAAAATTGATCAGGCTACAGATATATTGCAGGTGTTCCATACAACGTTCATACATCAACATTATTTACAATATATAACGTGCTCCAAGTAGAAGAACTGTACAATTTCAATCTCTTTGCTAAATACAAATGTGGTTTGAAAAGTAAAACCAATTTTCTAATACTGTGTCAGCTCACAGAGTCACTCGCAACACCTTACAACATAAGGAAAAGAGACGCATGGCAAACACCGTTTTCGGGAACGAATTACGGCTTTAAAGTCTTAAGCATATCATGCCAAACTTTTTGAATCACCTAAACAACAAAGGCATTACGCCTGATACGCTGACATACAAGCAGTCGAAAGAATATTTAATTAGCTACCCCAGAGAGTCTGGGAATTTGATCAATTAATCTCGAGTTTATTTTCTCTATGTATTATTTCATAGTATCATATTCAGTTTGATAATTCATTTGAATAGAAGTGCATTTTTGCCTTTTCATGTGCACATGTACAAACATGACCTGTTTCATGTATTTGTGTTTTCGTTATGCGTACTGTTTCAAGGTAGTGTTTCTTATATATATAAATTATGTTCTTTTGTATTCCTTCTTACTTTGTTTTCCCATGTTATGCCACATTCTTTCAGTGTTTGCAATTTTACATTATGTCTGCAGTTGAAGTTTGCTGCTAAATTTGTTGATATTTTACTTGCTTGTGTTATATGCGTTCTTGTACTTTTTCTGTTTTACTTGCTTGTATTTTATTTCTTTTTTTCACATCACCACGAGTCTGCGGCCAATCTGCTCAGGGTCAGGAATCCGGTCAAGCTGCTTTTTAGCAGCTTTTAATTCCTGTCCCTGCATCCTCTCACTTTTTAATCTGATTCACATTTCGTTTTGTGTTGACCATTGCCATTGTATGAAAACATTGAATCACTGTACTTTAACATGATTGCTGAAAAAGATTGCTAAATAAACTGAAACTGGAACTGAAACTAAAAAATGTAATTACCTACATCTTACGTAGAAATGAAAAAATGATCAACAGAAATATGTGTCCACACTGTTCACTTGATAGAAAAAGATGCTAAATTGACAAAAAAAAAAAGAAAAAAAATTTTTAGGCAGCTTTTAAATCACTGACCTCCCAATCGATTTGCCCCGTGAAGGAGCCAAGTGGGCAAGCCGACCTGTCAGAAGCACACTTTCACTGAAAATTTTACAAAAGTAACTAACACATACTAAACAGTGTTTTGCTTAAATGTCCGCCAATAAAAGTTTTGCCGATTCTGACACGTAGCAAGAATATGTTCAGAAAGAAAGGGGCGAAAAATACGATAAAGCCGCGGAAATCGCAGCTTTAACACCTGAGAACTGTAAGCTCGCGACGCATTGGACACCGAATTCCTCTAAACCGTAGAGCAATCAGTCCAATGCATCAGAACCAATTCACCGAGGCCGCTTAGGTCAAACATTTAACTAGAGTAATTCAAACCTGAATTAAATAATGAACTACAAGGTGCCAAAATTCTATTGCACGAAAATGCCGACTGAAGCAAGATGTATGGTCATTGCCTACATTTTAAATGACAGAAAAAAAATCAAGCCTTGCATTTACTTTTACATAGGTAAATGCAGCACTTTAGCAATAGTGCTTAAGTGCAGCTGTGCATAGTATTCACTTCTTTTATTCCGACATAAATTTATTTAACTGTAGTGCCTCTTTGTGTGATTGGGCGACCTCACTTTTTGTGTGTTCATAATGTTGATCTGCTTCTTAGCATTCTTCTGGTGGCTGCAAAAAATATTCAGCAACTCTGAGATGTGGTGTTCGTGTAGTACAGAATGGAAGTCCGTGAATATGCTTTGCAGAAGGTTCATGACTAGTTCTAGCTTCATGCTACTCTTCGGTACAATGTCCAATTGGCCGATTAAGGATGAGCTTATTGCACAGTAGAAAATGTGAGCTCGTTTTTTAGTTGCAGTGTTTTAGGTTCATTGGGTTGGTGCAAGCTGCTCGAGTGCTTCGACTACGACCGTGTACTTCTAAAAGAAGATCCTAACCAAATTGTATCTTTTATACTATCTTATTTACGAAGTGTAAAAACACTGTGCACTTAATTGCTCATTGATACACTCTCACAGAAGGATGAATATTTGGGCTACCTGATATTGTTAAATACTTACTCAATAGCGCAGAAAATGCTAAATATAAAAGGGAGAACCACATGAGACAACTGTATTTTGATTATTCCTTTAGGGTTTGAATTTCAGAGACCTCGTTCAAAAAATGCATCTCGAAATTAAATTTGTGACTGCCACATCTGTGTCTTTATAGTAGTGCGGTTCATCCAGTAGTAACTGTGCTAAAGTGTATCAGCACTTATTGGCTCTTGCAGTTCTGTTTGTGAAATGACCTAGCTCAATTGCTCCTCCTGGGGTTCTACATTTAAAAGAACAGGGTCCTTCTTGTGCTGGGGCTTTCATTCACTGCTTCAAAGGCTGGGTCCGCTTCGTCTTAACAGTTTCCTTTTGTTGTCATTTTTAGTGGTATGAACGGATGGTATTCAGGGTGTCTCATTACGGTAGCTGGCTTCCACCATCATCTACATAGCTTATATTTTCCAATGAGGACACTCGTTCTTAGGGGAGGAATGTAGATTTATTTACATGGTGGATGAACGATTGAATGAAGTAAACTTTGTCCTAATGTGTCCGGGTTTTATGGTCCCTCCCTACACCATCTGTCAACACTCAGGTTCGAAGAAAGCATTGACATCTGCTCCTGTAAATCAGTCATCTTAACAACTCAGTGTTCCACCCTCAAGAAACTGACGATGTTTACTGAAAGGTGTAAAAATAAAAACATCAATAGAAGTATCCTGACCAGTATAAGTATAACACGTTGATAACCAATCAAAATAAACGAAGATGGCTGAAGCCAAGAAGTAATTTAAAAAAAGAAAGAAAAGGAACTACCTTCTGCGTACCACAACCAAACGGGCCCAGCAACACCAGGCATTTATTAAATTTTTTCTTTTTTTTTTGCTGTGCTCTGTTTTTGAGCTTGTTCTTGAGAGTTGGAGTCGCAACTTGCACCATGAGGCGTCTTTTGAGTCTATGTTCCAAGGGATGCCTACCGCTGAATCCACCCCATCATTCAGAATGCCCCGCTAGGCTCGACGGAATAAGGGAAGCAAGGAGCACTGCCACATGTTTATAAAAATAAAAGACAGGTAAATAAGGAAAAAGGGAGAGCAGAGGTGGTAACGGACTTTTTTAAAATAAAAGACTGATAAATGAAAGCACAGAGAAGCATGAGGAAGAAGGGAGAGGAGAGGTGGTAACAGTAAGAGATCTTCGAAGGAGGTGTCGGCAACAAGGATGTGAGGGTAGTGAGTACACGGAAAAGTTGTTCAGAGGTCGTTTAGACATGGTGGGCTCAATGGCGAGGCCAGGAGCCAAATCAAAGTAATATTGCACTCCAGAGCAAGATAGTGAACGATGTCAGAAGATGTCCCAACGATCAGTACGTTTGCTGTGAGAGATTAAGAGAGCGCCCAATTGGCAGGGCAAGGGCACAAGTGAGAGGGAGCGGAAGTCGGGCCACTCGTTGATGAGGAGCATGGGTGAAAAGTTCAATGGAGAGCGCGAGCACGACACACAATAATGTAGGCCGCCCACGCAGTGAAGACTCGATTCTGTAAAGCAAGGTGAGGTGGCAGGGCCAGGAGAAGGGTAAAGCCTGACATTTGAGGAGAATATGGCCATTGATAAGAATCTTCTACCTGGCTGATGACTGAACCTATCGATATACTGCCTTAGGTTCAGGCTTAACAGCTTTCGTGCTTACTTAGAAAGCTACCACCTCTTCAAGGTTAATTTCTGAATCTGAAACCTTGCTCATTCATGAAGCTGTTTCAGTTTCTTCGGGCTCTTCTATAGTGAGGTTCACAAGTCCCTGACGTTCTACGTAAGGCTTCATCAGGTTATAACGTTATATTTTTGCCTCCTTCCTTCACCCTGGCACTTTCAATGCATAATCTGTGCAAGAAGCCTATGCATCACTTCGGCTGGCCTGTCCTGATGTACTTCCACTTTGTTCTTTTGCAACGGTCTTAGAATCATCAGTTGCTCCCAATGTGTAAAGGTTTGAAGTCTGGTATTCCTGTAAAAATGAAGGAACGCAGCGTTCTGCCTTACACCAATTCTACTGAAGGGAAACCTGTGGCCTTATTGTTTTTATGCTGTATCTAAACAACCTTTGCTGCACACAAGACTGTCAAGCAGGTGTGCACAGTAACAGCATCACGCTGCTAAAATTGAGGCAGACATCGTGGCCAACCGGAACATCATGCGAATTAAAACAAGTGACTTTTTTTTTTCGCCAAAGTGCTGATAAGTGAGACATTGCCAGTCGTGTGGGATTTTCTTCATTCTTTTTTTAATATAAATGGTTCTTTTTAAAGCCACCTAAGCGATGGCCTCGCCAAACTGCGACGAGAATCTTGTACTCACGCCATGACGCTCTCCATCAGCGAAAAATGGCCATAAAAAAGGTGTGTATTTGCATGCATTCGTTTTTCCCGACTGCCCGATTTTGCACATGTTGTCAAGGCCCCTTGAGGGTACGGCTAATCAGATGTCGACAGTACATAGTGTGCAAATTAAATATTTGCACTTTTGGCTCATGACAAGGTCAAAGAAAACGCGTCTCCATGCGTGCAATTTTGTCAATGCAAAAAAAAAAATTGAAAGTAAGATGTTTAAGAAGGGTAAAAGCGCACTGAATACGAATACACAAAGAAAAGACACACACACACACACACACTTAGCGCTACTTTCAACAGTTTATTTTTGTGATCACAACTCTACTTATAGGGCACAACGATAAGCACAGCTCCTGCGCAGAAGTAACCGCAACATTACTACGCATCATAATGGACACCAAAGAAATCAAATTCGTTCTTTGTAAGCGCGATAGAAGGCATACTAACACACCTGTCACCCAACTTTTCAATCCTTCCTGCCTCTATTATCTCGCGAGTAAGCTGATTCCTATTTCTTGACAAAACCGCACAAGTGTTGAACAGGGGCATACAACCACACTTTTTACAATGTATTGCTAAGAACCCACCTGCCCCGTTTTTTACATTGTAATGATGCTCACACAGCCGGTCATTCAAGCAACGACCTGTTTGTCCGATGTAGCAGCGACCACAAGATAGCAGCAGGCAATATATGACACACTCAGCGCACTCAACAAACTTAATTCTGTGATTAGTTTTGCACGCTTGATTTTCTTTTGCATTTCTCGTCGTAATCTTGCACAACCTTTCCAACTTGTTTGGCGTTGAAAAGAGCCCATGTTGCTTTCAATTTTTTTTTTTGCATTGACAAAATTGCACGCATGGAGACGCGTTTTCTTTGACCTTGTCATGAGCCAAAAGTGCAAATATTTAATTTGCACACTATGTACTGTCGACATCTGATTAGCCGTACCCTCAAGGGGCCTTGACAACATGTGCAAAATCGGGCAGTCGGAAGCGCTAAGTGTGTGTGTCCTTTCTTTGTGTATTCGTATTCAGTGTGCTCTAACCCTTCTTAAACATGGAATACCAACATGCCCACCTTTTCACCTTGGTGAATGTAAGAATTTTTGTGGCAGCAAGAGAAGTGCATTTTGATGTTTTCCACAATTTTTTTTTTGTTTTGCCAGATGATATCGTAGAAGAAGAAAAAAAAACGCATGTTTGCAAGAACAGTTTATGTTTCGAGATGGTGTTCTCAAGAACTCATGCCTCTCAATCGGCTGGCTCAGTCAAACAATGTATATAGTACTTTTGATCTCCTCGACCTGAGGGTTTTTTACTGTGTACGGCATGCCTGCCCTATACGCTTTTCTTTGCAGGAATTCACAATTGCAGCATTAATGACATGAAGCTTCATTCTCACTGTCCACTTTCGCAACAAACTTTGTGCTGTAGAGTGCCACTAAGAAGTCAGTTTTATTGACTCCGCCCATGTTGCTGTTGTACGTCTTTACTACAGCCTATAGCTGGGTGTTCCACTTCTAGGTAGCATGCATCTGTCTCGCTCCGACACTCTGTTGGGTTCTCGTCATCGATTGCCACAAAGTTCGATGCCATTGTCACAGCAGCCTCGTACCATCACTTGACCACCACTTCTCAGGCTTTGGTAACTGAAGAAGCTGAAGAACCGCCTTTTTTTTTTTTCAGATTTTTCTCGGACTCCAGTGGCCATTTGTGACATCAGTTAGTTTGAGTTTGAGCAGTTCCCGCAGCAAATATTTTTTTCTCAAGGAGAATGCACAGCAGAGTCAGTGGTGTAAAATAATTGTCCATTGTGGCTTGTGTCCCTTGTGGACCTGTGTGAATGATGAGGGACTCCTTGCAGTAAGAGAGAAAGGAGTGGGGCATGATAACTTGACGCCACATAGGCACCATCGCACAACACACGTCTAACCGGTTCAGGGAGCACACTACCACCCAGTGTGTATACAGGGTCGCTCGTCACCTTCTTAAGCGTCGTGGCACGAAGGTGGAGGAGCATGTGCTGCCGCAGGTACTTTGCTTTTCGATCAGTTGATGCAGACACTTCTTGCCACTTCTTTTTAGCATCAAGAATGCAGTCGTCAGCCTGGAGCTTGAGGCACAAAGCATCCCTGTAGAAGAGAGCCTGGCGTAACCACTTGTCGCAAAGAATCTTACGCGAGTTCCATGACCAGCAGATGATGGGAACCCTGCTGGGAGCAGTTGTCGGGTGGAAGGTGCTTGACTCTAATGCAGTGCTCAAAAGTACACACACGACACGTGGTGAGGACAAGTTCAGCAATAACAGATGCAGCAATAAAAGTCGCTCAAATGCAGCACTATGGCTATGTTGAAAGCGCTAATAGCATTTTTGCTTTAGAATAGCTCAAAACAAATGAGTTGTGCATATGCATTGGTGTACATAGCAACACAGTGGCAAGGTTTTAGCCACTTGTGAAATCGAGGTACCAATTGCAATAGTAAAAACGGCAGTTTAGGCACTTTAACATAGTGTAGTGGAGCATACGCACCAACGCGTATGCGCCTTCGGAAGACAACAAAAAGCCCGTGCTCTGCTTGCGCGAGAGTTTGTGCCGCCTCTGCCAGACTTGCCGTACGCCCACTTTCCGTTGCGACCTCGCTGCGACTTCTCGGCTCGAATAAACGTCATCACATTTGGTGGAGGGTGCTGAGATCCCCAAGAAGACCTGGAGCTCCGCTCTCGCAAGTTGCCTGAAAGACTACCGCGAAACATGACTGACGCAGTCGCCCACCAGCCCGTCCCAGCCCAGCCAGCACCATCGGCTGCCCCGTCGACCTGCCCCGGTGCTACCCGTCAGCGGGACCCACCAATCTTCAGCGGCAGTGGTGAGCAAGACGTCGAAGACTGGCTCTCCTTGTACGAACGCGTGAGTGCCAGCAACAAATGGGACAACGACTCCAAGCTTGCTTATGTCATCTTTTACTTGGCTGACGTCGCCAAGCTATGGTTCACCAACCGCGAAACCGCCATCGCCAGCTGGTCCACCTTCAAGACCCTCGTGACCGAAGCGTTCGGCCGACCAGAGGTCCGCAAGCTCCGCGCTGACCAGCGTCTGCGCCACCGAGCCCAGCAACCTGGTGAGACCTTTACTAGCTATATTGAGGATGTGCTCGACCTCTGCAGGCGTGTTAACTCATCCATGCCTGAAGAAGAGAAAATTCGACATATTCTCAAAGGCATCGAGGATGGCGCATTCCAGATGTTGCTGGCGAAGAGCCCGACCACGGTGGCGGTCCTCGTAAGCCTGTGCCAGAGCTTCGATGAATTGCGTCGTCAGCGTTCCATCGCCCGACAGAGTGTTCCATCACCAGATTCCATCTCGGCCGTCGCACTCGCCAATGGCAACGTTCACCAAGGAACTCTGTCGAACCAGATTAAAGACTTCATCAGGGAGGAAGTCGCCCGACAGCTTTCCCTGCTGCCGCATAGTGACGCGCCCACGACAAGCCTCCCTTCGAATATGCAGCAGGCCATACGCACTGAAATTTGCAATGCACTCCCTACAGTTCCGGCCTCTTACCCGTGCACTTCGGTGCTATCTGATCTCTCAACTGCTGGCTACGCACCAACTGCGCCGCCTTCACCTCTCAGCTACGCAGCTGTGGTCGCGCGGCCCCCACCGCATCCAGTCGCCTTATCGGCTCCAACTCCTCCGGCAGCGCCACCGGTTTACAGGCCCTCACCTCGCTTTTTCCGTCAATCTAATGAGTGGCGCACCCATGACAACCGTCCTATCTGCTTCGCGTGTGGCATCGCTGGCCACATTGCACGCTACTGCCGCCGCCGTCCCACACCTGCGTACGCCTCCTTTGGAACTTCTACCTATGCGTCGCAGCAGGCCACCTCGTCTGCATACGAACAGAGGCACTCTGACTCGGATCGTCGCCCATCAACTTCTCGTTTCCCATCTCCTCGTCGCCGATCACCATCTCCTATGCGTCGTAGACCACCTCCTGAGGTGGGAAACTAATCAGTGCAGTTCCAGAGGCAAGAACTGCAACTTCTGCGCAATTATCAAGGCCTCCATTTTCGCCGCGAAATGTTGTTGATGTCAATGTTGAGGGAGTCGCCACACAAGCGTTAATTGATACTGGGGCCGCCGTTTCTGTGATGAACGCGAAATTTTGTCGCAAACTGAAGAAAGTGACCACATCTCTCTGTGGCATCGTGCTGTCCACGGCTAGCGCGCAACGCATTCAGCCCTCGTCTGTGTGTACGGCGCGCGTCGTCATCCAAGACGTTTTGTACATCGTCCAATTTTTCGTACTACCATCTTGCTCTCATGACCTCATCCTGGGTTGGGATTTCTTATCAGGTCATGAAGCTATCATCGATTGTTGCCGTGCGGAAGTGTCCCTAGTGCCAAATTGTGAGTTTCCATCGCCCGACCATTCACCACTGCTCTGCAAACTCATCGCTGACGACGACATCACCTTGCCTCCGGAAGCTTCAGTCCCTATTAGCCTTTCATGTGTGGCGCAACCTGACGCCACGGTGGTATTTACGCCATCCCCTGTTTTTACTGAACGCAAGGGCATCGTGCTCCCATTTGCCGTTCTTACGATTGCGTCTGGTTTAACCGTAATGCTGGTTACCAACCACTGCAACTACCCCATTGGCTTGCTTCGTGGTGAAACGTTAGGATATGTGCAACCTGTCGACCATATCAATGATATTATTCTTCCCGACGAAACGCCATGTCAGATTGCCGCAATCACTCAGGCGTCTGAGCCATCAAGCTCACCAGCCTTCGACGATGCTATTGACGCTGACCTTCCCCCCTCGCATCGCAGCCAACTTGTTGCTCTCCTTAACAAGTTTCGCTCTTCTTTCGACTTTCAGAAACCTGCTTTGGGCCGCACCACGACTGTCACTCATACTATTGACACCGGCTCACATTCGCCTCTGCGACAGCGTCCTTACCGCGTTTCTGCCGAAGAGCGCCGCGTCATTACGGAGCAAGTAGATGACATGCTTAAACGTGGAGTCATACAGCCTTCTCAAAGCGCTTGGTCGTCACCCGTGGTTCTGGTAAAGAAAAAAGATGGCACCGTTCGATTTTGCGTGGACTATCGCCGCTTAAACAAGATTACAAAGAAAGACGTCTACCCGCTACCACGAATAGACGATGCTCTTGACTGTTTACAAGGCGCCGAGTACTTCACATCCTTGGATCTGCGTTCTGGGTATTGGCAGGTGCCAATGGCTGAATGTGATCGCCCTAAAACAGCCTTTGTAACGCCAGATGGCCTGTATGAGTTCAAAGTCATGCCATTTGGGCTCTGCAACGCGCCTGCGACGTTTGAACGCATGATAGATACCATATTGCGGGCCCACAAGTGGAAAACTTGCTTGTGTTACCTAGATGACATCGTAGTCTTTTCAGCTGATTTCCCGACACATCTTCGTCGTCTCCACGAGGTTCTGGCGTGTCTAGCTTCTGCAGGCCTACAACTTAACACCAAGAAGTGCCACTTCGCAGCCCGCAAACTAACCATCTTGGGACATGTCATCACAAGAGACGGTGTTCTTCCGGACCCCGATAAGCTTCGAGCTGTCGCTGACTTCCCCATGCCCACATCACTGAAAGCCCTAAGAAGTTTCGTTGGTCTTTGCTCTTACTTTCGTCGCTTCGTGCGCAACTTCGCGTCCATCATAGCACCTCTGACTAGTCTGCTTTCCAACAGCAAAGGTATATCTGCATGGTCACCTGCATGTGACGACGCATTTCACCAGCTGCGCCGCCTGCTGACCTCGCCACCTATTCTTCGCCACTACGACCCTACTGCTGCCACAGAAGTTCACACTGATGCAAGCGGCATTGGTCTTGGCGCAGTTTTGGCACAACGGAAAGGTACCCAAACCGAATACGTAGTCGCTTATGCAAGTCGCGCTCTTAAGAAGGCTGAATTGAATTACTCCGTGACAGAGAAGGAGTGTTTGGCCATAATCTGGGCGCTTACGAAGTTTCGCCCGTACCTTTACGGCCGTCCTTTCGATGTGGTCACAGACCACCACGCTCTATGTTGGCTGTCCACCTTGAAAGACCCGTCCGGACGTCTGGGCCGTTGGGCACTTCGATTGCAGGAATACGACATCCGTGTCGTATATCGTTCCGGTCGCAAGCATGCGGACGCCGATGCACTTTCCCGATCGCCATTAACACCAGATGTGGCTTCTCTGTCACCCCCTTTTACCACCTTGTCACCACTCGACAGCACTGACATGCTTTCGGAGCAGCGTAAAGACCCATACCTTGCCTTGTTAGTCGACTACCTTACCGATCCATCTTCTGTCCCTTCCACGAGAGCGGTACGCCGGCAAGCAGCCCACTTTTCCTTACGTGACAACATTCTGTACCGCCGCAACTACACGCCTGGTGGTCGGAAGTGGCTCCTTGCTGTCCCAACTCATATGCGCTCTGACATCTGCATGAATTTCCATGCAGATCCCCAAAGTGCTCACGCAGGTGTCCTGAAAACCTACGAACGGCTGCGCCAACGCTATTACTGGCGAGGAATGTATCGTTTTGTGCAGAAATACATTCAGTCTTGCACCACTTGCCAACAGAACAAAACACCTCCGCGGCACCTTACCGGCATGTTACAGCCGCTGCCGTGCCCGGCTCGCCCATTCGACCGCGTGGGTATAGACCTCTATGGCCCACTCCCATATAGTAGCTCTGGAAACCGGTGGATTATTGTCGGAGTCGATCATCTGACACGCTACGCTGAGACTGCAGCTCTACCGGCAGCGACCGCCCACGAAGTTGCACTCTTCATTCTCCGCAGCTTCATTCTACGCCATGGTGCTCCGCGGGAATTACTCAGTGATAGGGGTCGAGTGTTCCTGTCGGAGGTCATCCAAGCTATCCTCGCTGAATGCAACATTATCCACCGGAAATCTACCGCATACCATCCACAGACAAATGGTCTTACTGAGCGGTTCAACCGCACACTTGGCGACATGCTGAGGATGTACACCTCCTCCGACCACACTAACTGGGACGCTGTATTGCCCTTTGTTACCTTCGCTTATAACACCGCGACGCAAGCGACTACCGGTTTTTCTCCGTTCTTTCTATTGTACGGCCGCGAACCTTCCCACCCCCTTGACACTATACTACCGTACCGCCCTGATGCATCTGAGTGCTCCCCGCTTTCGGAAGTCGCCAGATACGCTGAAGACTGCCGTCAGTTGGCTCGGTCTCTGACAAGTGAGGCTCAAGGTCTACAAAAGACTCGACACGACGACGCTCACCGCATAGCTCCTACATTTCGTGCTGGCTCCCTTGTGTGGCTTTGGGTGCCCCCGCACGTTCCTGGCCTATCTTCCAAACTTCTGGCCCGGTACCATGGTCCGTACCGTATCATTGACGCGACCTCCCCGGTGAATTACATCATCGAGCCGTTAACACAATCACCAGATTTGCGCCGTCGAGGACGCGAGACCGTACACGTCGACCGTCTCAAGCCCTACTACGACCCCATCATTGTGCCTACTCCCTGAGTCGCCAGGATGGCTACCCTTCATCCCGGGGGTATTGTAGTGGAGCATACGCACCAACGCGTATGCGCCTTCGGAAGACAACAAAAAGCCCGTGCTCTGCTTGCGCGAGAGTTTGTGCCGCCTCTGCCAGACTTGCCGTACGCCCACTTTCCGTTGCGACCTCGCTGCGACTTCTCGGCTCGAATAAACGTCATCACATTAGTAATAACATGGGCAATGTTCACTAAGGTATCTTCAAGATTTTCTTTTATGAAAACTTATAAGGTTGGGGCAATCTCGCCTCAGGCGATGAATGGCCCTCCCGATCATAGTGGTTTTCGTTGTCCAAAAAGAATGTTTATGTGTGTATGTTGATTTTAAATCACTGTTAGATATGAAACAGAAAGTGGACTGTTTTAAGGTGTTGTGAAGGGGGAAAACAAGCTTGTACCATATCCTTGGAAAGGAGATTATGCTGTAAAGGAAGCACCATTTTGTTTTGTGGAGCCAATGTGCACTACCACATTTTGGAGCATTAAGGAGAACTGGAAGCTACCATATGGCAACACAGGTTCGAAGTAGTGCGGTAATTTTGGCACTGTGTTCTTTATGGACAATGTCTGCTGCATACACTTCAGCTTGCCAATTAGATCTGAATGGGGCCTTCAGGTTGACCTCCTGGTTGGCCCAATCGGAAAAATGGTCATCATACAAATGTAAATCTTCTAAACTTGTTTTACTTTCTTCGACGGACATGGTAAGCGGGCACTTGCCCTAAATTATGTAAGCAAAGAACGAATGCAAGCAATTACCCGATTGCTCTGTGGTGTCTGCCGCTAAGCCATAGTGCGCATCAGTAGCACGTCTCTCAGCCTTTTCATCAGTGCTCGCGAAACAAAAAATTAATTCAAAGCAAATCTTCATAACTGTGACTGACTGAACTGACTGACCAACTGCACTGACTGACTGAACGACAGCTGTCGCGCTTGTCGTTGCCGATGTAGTCGGAAAACGCAAAACGTTGACCAAGTATTCAGGATGTTAGGTTCAAAAACTGTTTATTGATCAAGTTGACGTGTGCCAACGTATGTTTCTTCGAGGAAAAACGTATTGAAAAGGAGCGCCAGAGCCATCGGGTGAATTTTCTTGTCGTATTTCTTTAGTGGAAGATAAGCTTGCCTCTTGTAGCGCCACATGTGGTGGTTGAAGGCTTTGTCATCTGGAAACACCTCGTTGTTTGAGAGCACGATGACGGGTGTCCTAAATATGGTCTGGTCAGCAGTGTACTTGATAGCCACCGAGTCTACGTCACCACCAAAAATTTTTTTTGACAGTATCAAAAGCAGATGACTCACAGTTTGGCTCGTTCCATAACTGGGTGTGATGGCCCACGGTGTCCTATAGTGGAAAGCTAGTGTAGCGGTTAAAGTTAGTTACAAATGGTACTGCGGTTACTGTGAAATGGAAGATTAGAATCAAAATAAAAGTTTTTGCCTGCACTTGGAGGGGACACAATTTCCATGCAATTTTTCTTGGGGTCGCCTTCTCGACCAGGCTGTACAAGTTGTTTACAAAAGCTGATACTTCCTTGTACAAAAGCTGATACTTCCTTGTGGATGCCGTGACACTTGCCATGTGGTGTGTCAAACAGTGGCTGGGTGTTCTTGTACATTTCAATGAAGTTGAGGGTGGAGTACGAACACATTTCATCATTAAACACTTGGATGGCTCGTTGAAGTTGATGTCGTTCAGGTGAACAAACCGACCTGGTCCGCCAGCCACTTAGGGGTGCGCACAGTGTTGCCTAACGGCGATACAAGGTTTTCATGTAGCCAGTCGTAGATGGATTTTTCCGACGCTCTTTTTGCACGTTTTCGGCACTTTGTACCCTTTCTTGCGCATACTTTGTCAGCGTCTCCAACACTCGTCTGACCTCTACGGGCGTCGTCACGTGCAACTGAATGCAGAAGTTTCAGGGGCAGTATTTCGAAAACTCGGCTGGGCTCGTGTCCAAAACCTTGGAATTGTGTCAAAACTTGATCTCTAATGTTGCGACTCCAATCGCTTTGTCCCACTTTAAGGTATTCCAGTAGCCGGGGCTCACTATTGAGATACTGGGCGAAATTGTAGAGGTTCCATGCGCTGGCATTTGTAGACCAAATTGAGAAGCGATTTGCTCGTCTGACGAAGCCAGCGAAGATAACACATCGGCATGTGCCATTGCTCCAGCTGCAGTCCTGTAGGACGTGGACGTGTGATAGAGTGGTTCCCCATGTGTGGAGTGCGACGGCAGCAATTCCCTACCGGGTGGGTCATTGTTTGAATCCCCTGACAATGTCATTACAAATTACACCCTCTAGAGCTGAAGCTGCCCTAGCCCACCACATCGACTAGGCATCCAAGTGTGGCTGTTGAGAAAGCCCATTGGCAAGTGTAGTGCGGTCTTTATCGTTTTGCACATAAACTTGTCCAGGTGATATGCCTGAGCGTGTACTTGCAAAGAGTTTGAGGCACCATAATGACACGCTGACTGTACAAGCTGCTGCCAACAGTGCATCTTTTTAAAGCGTTCGAGCCTCGCGTTGCCAATCGGCTGTAAAAGCTTATTGTCTTTTTCCCATTGCACAGTCGGTACCTTGTTCACAAAAAAGTTCAGCCCCAAATTTTTAATAGGGTTGTCCCTCCCAGCGGTTCTAACCTCAGTGGCAGCCACAGGTATCGGTTCAATGGAATAGTCGAATCCGTTTGAAACATGGTTTGGGCACTTCGATTGGAAAGGATTAACTGCCAAGCCAAGGTTGCAGAGGTGCCTTTCAGTTTGAACTGTAAGAGTAGGAAGACCTTCGTACGTATCAAAGACAAAGGCTAAGTCATCTAACTGGCATATAAGACTCCCCAAGTGTCACCCCCAACCTCGAGCCATTCAATCTCTCTGGCAATGGGTCCAACTGACACAGTTGAGCAGGTATGGCGAGAGCGGGTCTCCCTGTTTAATGCCACGCCTTACAGGCACTCTTTTGCCCAGTATATTAGATAGTGTGGATTGGTCATCTTGGGAACCTGACTGATACTTGTGAACGATGTTGTGTCGGGTAAGACGGTTTAAAAGCTCTCGAAAAGTCGGAGCACCTGGCACGCCCAGGGCGTTCTTGATTGTGTCAACAACGAAACGCCTCGGGTTTGCAGCCCTTTCCTTGGACAAAGGGCGCTACTTGTTCGGATGTGTAGCGAACCTCTCTGGTGTAAACATCCTTCTACAACAGCGTAGGCACTACTTTAGTTGAGAAAGAGTAGTGAACTCTTTTGGAGCAAGCTTCCTGCCACCCGAAAGTGGACACTACTTTTGGTCAGGCAAGTAGTGGACCTCTTCTGTGTACTCTTTTTAATGGGGTGGAGTAGTGTAACCAACTTTGGGAGTGCACTCTATTTTTTTTGCTACCAGAAAAGAGCCTGGCACCCTGTGACCTGGTGGGGAAACCCCAGTGCCAAACCATGTGGACGAGCATAGCTCAAGTCCTCCAGCAGGTCGCCTGCTTCGGTAGGACCCTTTCAGTTAGGAATCGCAGTCGGGAAGACGTCTCATCACCAGCTCAACGCTAGCTTCCAAGGTTTTCGACTCACCACTTGCAGTGCCACCCACTCCGTCCCAACGTGGGACGCAGTGGAGAGCGCGGGTGGCTCAATCCACCACTAGCGGACAAGCCGCTTGTGTGAAAAAAAGGTATGCAGCAACAAGGTGTCACTTGAGGCGCTAAGTTTGTTTCATCCAGTTTAAAGCTGTGTCGTGTCCGGAGAGGGGGATCCTCCTTGGCTAATTGACCAGAGGCCCGAGAATTTCAAATGCACAGGTCGTTTTCTTCGGTGTTTCCCTAGCACGGGTCAGCAGGCACTTAGCTACAGGTTATTGCTACCACTGTACACAGGGGTGCCATGTGTAGGTGTGCCTCCTGAGTCAAACTCCACAAACCACAGGTCAAACTCCACAAACCACCTTGCCCTGAGTCATCCAAAGGAGGAACAGCATTTCTTATTAACTTCGTCATGTACGAAACATCTAAAAAGTAGTACACTTTTTTTTGCATCACAGAGTGAGAAAATGATGCAGACATCACTGACAAATCTTAACTGAAGCCCCCTAGGTCTTTCAACATTGTGAAATTGCAAGGAGGTCATCGGGGTAAGATATGCTAATATTTTCAAAGCTGTGGTTTGCCATGCATGGGTGTCTTAGTAAGGGTAGGTTCAGCAGTGAAGTGGCGTGGTAATAAATATTATTTATAAAACTGCAGCCAAAATGGTGTGTCCCTTTGGCCACTATATTCTAGCGTGCAGACATTGCACTGAGGGCGTATTTCACATTACTGGAGTCACAGGTAATGTTTTCAGTGATGTTGAATTTGAAATCTGAAAAGCTTTTTGGTGACCATGTGTGAGCATACTTTCCCTATGGGGATTCTGGCTCAATTTTATTGGGGTTCATTCTGGCTTGGACAGGAATGTCCAAGTTTTTGTCCCTGCGGTACATCACGCGAGATGGTTCTGCGAAGATGCAAGTCAATCATTTGCTTTGCCTTGAAAGATGAAAGGACGGGATGTTAATTCTTGGCATTGATCAGGAGTAAGTTAATACAAGGATTCTTTGCAAATTTCTTAATGGTGTTTCTGGCTGCGCAATATTAGAATTGTGACATTGTGAGTGCATAGTATGGCATTGCCAGTAAACGGAGTCAGACGCGTTTGATTATCGAAACCAGGACGACCACACCTTTCGCTCTCTCTTGCACTTCCCTCCACTGGTATCCTCTTCCTCGCCTTGGGACCTCCGCGTCATGCGGAGGTCCCAAAGGCCCGGAAAAAAAAAGAGGGATTGTTTCTTGGACTTTGTGGTGCTCCAGCGGCTTGTAGCGCTGACACGTGTAGAATCGCTGATTGTGACGGCATTCTGCATGTGATGTGCGCATTTACTTAAAATGCTTGAAAAAATGACGAAGGTGGTTTACGGGTGGTCGCAGTGGTGGTTTGATTGCTTCGTGGCATACATAAACTCGGGGACAGTCGTGGATTGCACAACCCTAAAGGTGCTTGCTCGCAGAGTTCGAGGCCAGTTCTGTGCCCCATGTAGTGTGATTGATCTGAAGAAAGTGCTCATCATTGAACTCGAAATGGTTATGGTTTTTACTAGTTCTGGAAGTATAGAAAATACCTTGCCACTGAGGCCGGTCGATGAGTCAAGTTTTACATACTGTGAAACCCTAGCCATTATTTCGTCTTTGTGAAGGTATGTTGGTGTACAGTGAGAAGACATCCACAGGAAATCTATTACTTGGAATGTTGTGATTATAAGCCCTGAAATGGTGTGGTTTGTGTCCTTTAAGTAAGAGCAAAAAGTCTGTGGGATGTCTTTTTATTAGAGAACCAGTGAATTGTGACATGTTTTCTGTTAATGCACTCTTAGGAAATATCATCAGGCATCCCGGATTGACTGTTTTGTGTTTTAGGGCGTAAATGAAAAATCGACTTAGTGCTGAATGGGCTGCTAGCACTGGTTTTATCATTTTTTCAGTACTTTTCTTGTGCTGGTGAAAATTATTTGGAGTGACTTTTGTATTACAGTAAACGTCCGATTTCGGGACCCTCAAGGGACTGTGAAAATGTCCGAAATATCGGGCAGTCCGGAAAAACGGATGCACGTGAAAATGCACCTTTTCAAGGTATTTTTCGCTGATGAAGAGCGTAACGACCGAAGTACAAGATTCCTTTTGCAATTCAGCCAATGCATCGTTTAGGTGGCTCTGAAAAGAGCCGTTTATAAAAAAAATTCAACATGACCTGTACTACCTCATTAGTCAGCACCTGGGCGCAAAGAAGTCGCCTATTTTATTTTGCACCGCGTTCCGCTTGCCCGCGATCATGTCTGCCTCAATTTCAGTCAACGTCATGTTGCCTCTGTAGACCGATATCAGCGTTATAAGTGCTTGCGTCAACTTCGAGCTCGTTAGCTGTGTAGGAAAGAGCTCTTCGTTCTTGGCGTCTGAGTTGTCGGCATCCTACATAACTTGACGAATGATTTCGTCATCGGTTAAGTCCGCACATAGCTTGAGGTCTTTGTCAGCATCCGCGTCGACACGCTGGCAGCGCGCAGATCATCGAAGACAACATCCACGAATGCCAGTTCGCCACACATGCTGTCCTCTTGAGGTGAGACGGCCATCTCGGCGTCGAGTGTGAAGCCCGCATGGCGAAAACAGTTCCACAGTCTCTTGCCTAACCGCCTTTCACGATTCTGCTAGCATGTCGACGGCAGACCTGAAGTCAATAGTGTAGCTTATCCTGTTGTGGGAGCAGAGCACCATGTGGCTGAGCATGCGTGATTTGTAATGATGTTTAAAGTTTTGAATCATGCCTTGATCCATTGACTGCAAGATCGCTGTGGTGTTCGGCAGCAGAAATTCAATCTGTATGGCCTTTAGGTCCTTGATGGGGCCATGCGCAGCACAGTTATCCACAAGCAGCAGAACTCTTTCATTTTGCTGCTCGAACCCTCTGTGCAGCTTGCGCATGTACGCTTCGAATAACTGCTGTTTTACCCACACCTTCTTGTTAGCTTCATAGAAAAAAGGCAGAGTCACTGCCCCCTTGAAACATCTTGGATGCTTTGACTTTCCTATTACTAGTAACGGGAGCTTCTCGCTGCCTGACCTGTTGCTGCCAAGGACGATCGTCAGCCGCTCCTTGCTGTGCTTGCCACCGTGGCAGGGGTCACCAGCAAATGCAAGCGTTTTTTGTGGCAGCAGCCTGTAAAACAGTCTAGTTTTGTCACAGTTGAAAATATCATTAGGTGGAAACTGCTGAAGCAAGGACTGCAGCTTTCCATCCCGATATTCGGCGACAACGGAATCGTCGATGGCGCCACTTTCCCCGGACATCTTCTTGAACTTAAAGTCATTGCGGCTCTTCAAATTGCGAAGCCGTCCATCGTTGAACTTGACTACCTTCACACCCATCTGAAGGGGGGAAACCTCTGCCTTCTGCTTCAGGATGTCGCCTGACACCAGGATTTTTTTAGTGATCATGGCACTGAGCCACACGACGAGCGATTCTTCGAGCTTCGGGTAGACACCCTGGCTCGCATTCTTTTTTGCATCCCCGGTTGATTTGGCAGCCACTTTCAAGATCTTCACCTTATTTTTGATGAAGTCCGAAACAGTTTGCTTTGAAATTCCGAACTCCATACCCACCCCTGCCTGCGAATGACCGCGTTGGACCTGTTCAATGATGGTGTCTTTCTTCTCATTCCTGAGCCTACGAGAGGGCTTTGTGCGCTTCGAAGGCGCGGACAAAGACGAAGGAGTAGTCGGTGCCATAACTGTAAACAGCGAATCCACTTGACGAAAAGCACAGCACGAAACAGCTAGGAACTCGGTGGATGCTGAAGGTCTGGAAACGTGATTACTAAAGATAGCGTGCAGCAGCAAACGATCAACCGCAGACACTACCGCAGAGCTGACAAAACAACACGTGAACAGACACAGCGGGGTTTGGCTTGGCTAAGCCGCTAAGCTACGGCTGGCAACGGATTGACACATGCGGTTTCAAGGTTACGGCAGCTGCGACGATGCTGCTGGCCATACCTGCGATGCGAGTATGGAGGGTTCGATAATATGAAAACAATCAAAATGGCAGCATCGGTGGTCACTTTGGGTCAACGGTTACCAGTAAGAAGTATGGGAAATCGGATGCCGAAGGCTATAAGCGTCCAGATTTTCGGACTTTTTAGTACATTGACTCTAAGGGGAACTTGACGGTGCCACAGATGAGCCTGGGAAATGGCATGTCCGGAATTTCGGGCGTCCGGAAAATCAGACGTCGACTGTGCTTTGAAATTCGGGAAATGGGTACTTTGGAACTTTGCAGAACTTTGTGTTCATTACCGTTTCCATTCCTTTGGGTAGTCCAACCTGTTTAGAATTTTAATGCGACCCCCCCATTAGCAAGTTTGATGTTAATGTCCGGGTTATTTTGGAGTTCATCAAATGCTTTTTGTTCAGACTTCGATTGCTACGAGATGGGCAACTTTTCGTAGGCTCTAATTATATATTTTTAGACAACTGATATGTACACATTTTGGCGTTTGTCTCTCTACTCCATGATTTGTCACCACCAATCAATTTCTGCTCTTCTGGACCCTCTTCCTGACCATGAAAGTATTCATGGAGGCAGAAATTATGTGAAAAATTATTGAGGTGCCAGTGGAGTTCAAACTCGTTGAATCTACCAAAGATACTCCAGTGATCATGACATACGTTTAGTGCAGGCTTGTTTTGAGACTGCAGGAGTGTCCCAAGAATTATTCCACACTCTGCGGATACAGTTTACCGTGAGGGCATTATCCAAGCAAGCTTTCTTGTTTATGCAAATGACATCCTGTGGGACAGCCTCATTCGGCAGCATATTGTGCTTCAAGATAATAAACAAAGGCAACTTTTTGCCAGTAGTGCATGAAGGCCCATTTTCTTCACACAAATGCCCGTTTTCTGCTCACAGCAGCTTCACCTCCTTTGCCCCGTGTGTTTAGACTGGTAGACAATTGTATATCAAGCCACAGTAGTGTTTCAACGATCCCGCACTGATCGAGCGTATGGCAATGTTTCTAGCAGAAATAAATTGCATGGAGTTCAAAATTGTCTTCGTATGAACCCGATAGTATGTGGTAGATTCAACTAGGCTGGTAAGGCGTGCAGAATTTGTGTTGCATTAAGCAAAAAAGAATCCTGACACTACGCATTTAAACTTCTTCCTCAGCAGTTCTGCTTTGTCGGTGAGCTTTGTTGCAGGGAAGTTTTGCTGTCATGGGCAAGGACCTGCTACAGTGGTTGTGTACCGCCACTCTATACTCAAGTTCTGAGTGCACTGCTTTGCAAACCGCGAAGGAACTGCCTTCTCATGTTACGTGCCAATAATTTGTGTTGATGATTTCACCAGTACCAGTGCTTCTTTTGTCAGTGTCATACTTTCAGTACACGAACATGTTTGATTTGCCTCAGCGAACTCAGTTACTTTTTACTTATAGAAAAACTAGCTCATGAGTATTGAAATATGTCCCCATAATTCCTATCTTGGATGGGTAATCCCAGGGTCCTGCTTCTAGCTCATGAGCATTCGTAATTTTGACTATCTGAGAATGTTAATTCTGCAGTGGTGCTCTTTTTTGGGTGCTCAATAAAGGCCTCAAAATCCTTCAGTTCGATATAAATATTAAATGTCTTAAGTTGCGACAAGGAGGGATGAAGTGCTCATCGCAACATAGCTAATCGGCAACAGTCCGTCCTGCAAACTGTCTATTTTTGCGGCTGCTGATTGACTGGAGCTCAAGAGCATGTGCTGTGCTGACAAAAGACTCTCATAGTTCATATTTCAGGATAGCAGCTCTCTTAAACGACAAAGGCAAAGAAGACAGGGAACACACAGAGCATTGCTTTCGCAACTGAAAGTTCATTGAAAGGAAACACGACTTTATAAGTGTAAAAATTTGCATGACAAGTGAGGAACAAAGTGACCAAGTGATACGCTCGTCAAAGTTTGGCTTGGTAATATAAAGGCTTCAGAAAGTATGAATATGCACAAACTCGCCCATCTTTTCATTTTTGCTCTCATAGCTTCTAGTTTATCCAGTTGGCATCATTTTCACATCATGGATGAAGGTTGCCACCTGCCCAGTATAAAAGTGGCCTGGCCAGTTTCTCCGATAGCGGTCAGCTTGCTGGTCCACACCTAAGATCGGCGATTAGTGGCCGGCTTTTCTTTTTCATAATCTCATAATTTATTTTTTAAAGCATTTTATAAGTGTCAGTTGAAAAACATAGACGGTAACAAATTATTGTCAGTCACTGAAGGTCTTGCGCTGTTAACCAGCCCCTTTTTTTAAGATCCCTTTAGGTGAAGTCGTAATTAAAATACGACATATTACTGCATTCATGTGTGTATCACATATTTTTGCAGCATATAAACAGTATGCATTTCCACATTAATTTGTGTCAGTTATGTGACTAACGTAATGAATTTAGACAAAAAAAAGCTTTTCATGGATGATTGTTTTCTTGTGCAGTATATTTAGGGTGATAATCGAAGCCTTGTTTCGTTTTTGTTCAAGTGGAATTCCAATCGAAGGTATCTTTATGTCCCAAATAGACTAGGTAAGCTCAGTAATGTGTTTATACTTACATGTACACTAAATTTATTTCACTCTAGGAACATTGTGTACCGAAATGCCACTGTATCCGGAAAACTTGATGTGTCGTCTGTTGTTCAACATTGCGTTAATCTTGAACGTCCCCGCCTCTGCTCAAGGGGGTCAATTAGCCGCAAATCACATGACATGAGCCAGCTGCTCTGAGTACAAAAACCGCTTTAAATTCAGGACTCGAAATAATCTTGGCAAGTCTTCCAGACCGGCACAATGTGGCACAAATTCATACAAGAGGACCGAAATCCCGGAATGAACAGTCTCCCAGACTGGGGGTCAATAAAACATAGGGTGCCCAAACGAAACAGCTGGAAAGCAGGTGGGAAACGTAGTGACAGGAAAGCAAACGAACTCACACACAAGCCACAGAAGAATGCGAGCCGACAAGTCGCCTTAGTGGATGCCTGAAACTCGCGTGGCCTCTGCTCTGCAGCACTCGTGGAGGAAAACCATCACACCTAGCGCAGCTATCATCACATCCCATTGCCCTGCCACCCAGAAAGCCTGCGGGCTTGTCTCACCTCCCTTCTTATCGGCTAGCCAGGCTCCGTCTCCTGTGGCATTTCTGTCGCTGCCGCTCGTCACGCGTATAGGCAATGTGCATGTGTTCTTCTGGCCCTGCTTCCAACGTTTGTGCTGCAGGTAAGCCTGCAAAGGCCTGACAATCTCTAGTAATGTTATGAAGCGTCTGGCGAGTGGTCATCTGGTGAGGGAGCATGCTAGCGTAAGAAACATGCTCACTAAGGTAAAAATGAAAAATCAACAAAGTATTGACGTTTCGAGCCTTGTAAAGTGAGCATGGGCATACAGCTTTTTATGGGTCATGTGGAGGAACATGCTGATGTTTATCTCTGACAGATTGCATATTGTCCTCTTTGCCATGTGGTTACCTCATTGAATGTAAGATTATTTTAAAAGCATATGTTCAGACAAATGTACTTGTGCTGTCGTGATAGCTGCCGTGACTCTGCCAGTGTTACGGCCAGCATGATTGTAGTGTTCCGCCAAGGCATCAGTAGTTGCATGATCCTCGGCGATGTCGTTCTGATGCTGTTTCAAGCGTCATTATAATTTCTGCTCTAGTTGATGCGCGACATGTCGCATTCCCTGCCCCGTATCTTGTAGATAACTCTGTGGCAGTCAATCTTGACAACGTTTTCGAGTAGGCACAGTCGCTTCAGCTATTTCGACACCACATCGTTTGAAACTTCTCACAGGGGCCTCATTTGTTCTTGCTGTTTAAAAATTTCTGTGCACTTTGATCTTTTTGCTGTTTTACAGTGGAGCTCAGCCGTATTGCGCTCCCGAGTCCTGAGCAGTTGGTTATGGTAGCCATTCTATAGAAGGTTGCTTCTCACAATCTGCATTTTTTTAACGCAGAGTGCCTACTACAGTTTAATATTTTTATTACATAAGTAATAACAAAGTCCCTAAATATCTTTTCTGGTCACGAAACTTCGGGCAAAGTTTGGAATAGGGACAGAGCCTCCCGCCAGGGGGCGTTACTGCAGACAAGGGGGCGTTCATCACGGCCGCTTATACGGCTTTTTTGGCGTGTCAAGAAGCTTTCGTGGCAGAAACTCGCTCTGGTGGCTTCACGGACATATTTCCGTGGGTTTTCATATACTGATCACCCATCGCATATAGGCGGCGTACTCGTACCTGCGCGTAGCGGCCATAAATGTCTGTTCGGTTGCGGCAGTGTTCTATTCATTTCGATCGCGGCGAAATCGGCATGCAGCCATGCCCTGCACGCTCATTTAGCAAAGACTGCTTGGTCATACCTCTTCGACGCTTTTTATTTTCCTCGAGGCTGTAGCCAACTGTCAGCGGAAAAACCGTGATTAACATTGCCAGTATACAGCAGTACGTGCGATGGGCGCGAATCCCGATTCTTCACCGATAAACGTACTGACGAGCGGAACTTACGAAATGATACTTGCTCTTGGCGATTTATCTTTGCTTTAAAAAAAAGACTTAGTTTAAATTCCTCTGAATATACATGACCTAGGTAATTATGTTACTTTAGAGTGTCATTCCGTGTCCCACCGACGCTCGGCGTTCGAAATACCACGTTAGAGAAAAAAAATAGATTGTAGCTTGCCCGTGCGTCACCAAGCTCTGTCTCGGGCAGACTGCACATACAAGTCTCTGAAGTGAATATCACAACATTATTGTAGTAATACGAGTGAAAACCTTGATAAAGCTCTTTTAACTGCCTCTGTGTCTAAGCAGCTAAGGTGTGTTGCTAAACATGCTTAGTGAAGCGCTCGCATTCCAGTGAGATGAGGCGCAAGATGTGTACTTAGATTTACAAGCACATTGAAGAGCCACATGAGGTACTTTTTTTTCCATGCGAAATGTTTAAGGGCCCTCGCACTCTGCAAAGTGCTAAGCGATTGTATAATGTATTTTCCCAGCAATTCTCTACAGCAGCTCCTTCCACTTGGACAAAAGTTGATCGGAGGTCTTGTGCAGCTGTTGATCTACAAGAAATATTCAATACTTTTAGCATCTTACTAAAAAGTGAAAGTCAGTGGGCTTCATCTATTCTATGTATTCATAACAAACAGTAAATTTCTGGCTATAAGCATTTCATTTCGAAAACAGAAAGTTAAAGCAAACAACTGCCAAAGTATTAAACTATAGAGTAAGGTTTAAGTTCAGCAGATATATTTTCGAGGATAGGCAAACGCATAGGACACTATCATCAAATAGCACACACACAGTAAAATGCTCATGCAGTGACAGTACGAAGCTCGTAAAGATTACACATGCAAAGAAAAATACATATGAGTGTTCACGAATACAGAAGCGAGAAGACGGGCCTCATCAACATGAATGCCCACCAAACAATGTCATTGCAATTATGGAAGTGAACCGAAACCTCCTGTCATAATCCTTGTACTAATACAAGCAGGCTCCGGACGCTCATTCACTTGGCTTTTTTCCTCCAGATGCAGAGCATACGGAATGCTTGGCTGCTCTTGAAGCCTTATTTTTTTCTCTTGTGAAAAAATGCAGCCGGCACCTCAGAAAAAAGTAGAAAATTTCAGCAGTTGTAGCTACAAAATGTGATTGGCCCCCCACACTTGCATGCACAGTCCGATCATCACTAAGTATGCTGTCTATGATGTCCATGTACACAGTTCCAGATGCAACCTTCTCCACAGTAAACCTCTCCACATGGTCTTCAACAACCTGCAAAAGTCTAAGAAGGCGGGCTGAAGGGACTTGCAAGTAGCCTTTAGACTTAGTGGCTGTCAAGTCACTTGGCAGTCTTGATGATGTCTTCAACGTTACGACGCAGGCAGTGCACGTCTGTGTCGAAAACTTCTTTACAACATAGCCACCAAGGCAGTCTAAGATGCTCTGCTTTGTTGTCAAGGGCTGGAAAGTGGCCACGGTAACTTCATCATCTGCAGGCTCTAAATGTATCTTATTAAACAGCACCGCAAGGATGTCAGCCTGTAATGTACAAGGATCACAGTGCAAATGAGACTCACAAAATACAGAATGGAAGAGTTAATCGAGTTAACCCGATTAGCTGTTGGTGCATTTTTGCAAGAAATGTCCTGCAACTTCAGATGTAGGTTTGGACCTTTGCAATCTACCGAAGCTCGTTTTGGTGGCTGAACAATGTTATTTACTGACAACATACGATAAATGAATAAAACTTGCTGCACAGTTGGCTGCCCTCCATCTCCTGCGACATGCCTGGTAATGCCAAAAAACCTCTGAAAAAAAATGTCAGTGTTTATTAGCGCTCTAAAAGAGATTGGAACACAAATTGTACCTGCAAGGGGTCTTGCCGGAAGTTTTCTATGAGAACGTACTGAAAACCAGACTTCAGGATATCGTCAATAAGAGCAACCACACTGTGTAGCGTCAACCTCAAGGCCTCACTCGTTGGCCTGCTTAGGAAGATTTGCCGCTGCTTTGGAAGGGTCTGAATGTGTTCGTACCAGCTGTCTAGCCATTTAATGTTTTTCTTCAGCGTCTGAAAAGCATGCACATATTTTTAGACATGGCAACAACAACAAAAGACATTTTCTTTCCCAAGCCAATGGGAATGGCCACTCTAACTGATGTGCTGCGCTTCATTGTACTGCACTTGCTGAGGCCTCTTAGTGTTAAGACAATCAACCAACCTGTTGATTCTTCTGGTGAATTGTACAGTTGCAGCAGATGTGTGCAGTCTTTTACATTCATCTCTGTTAGCATAGAATTCCATTCCCGAGGCAGTACTTTCACTGAACAGCTGTAAGAAAGATGAATTCGTAGGGTTCGAGTCATTGCTCGCGCCAACTTGCACAACAAAGCTAGTTTTAATACTTTTAAGCTTCTCGATAAAGATGTGTTCTGTACCTGAACTGCAAGCTTGACACTGAGCTTCTGGAATGAATTCGTACTGACATGTGCTTTCGTCAGCTTTGGTACTGCACGAAATCCTGCCTGTTCTTCATCATACTCCAGCAGAGCCGAATAATGGAAATGACATACTTCTTGGTCACCAGGCAGCTACCAGGAGCAAAAAAGTCTTTACAAAACAGTTTGGTTTGCAACATGAACATGAAGGCAAAGTTGCTTACCAGAAATTTTCCTACTTTCAAAAGGTTGTTTCGGATGCATTTGAAAATTTGAGGTGGTTCAATCACCGTGTGCACAACTCGTGACGGATCAGAGGTGTGTGGAAATGAAGTCCTGAGGCTGCTGATGTCCCCGCTGATACCTGAACAAAATTAGGATGTTTCAATGAGTATGGTCGAAAACCATGAGTCATACATGACATACACTAATGTGACTGAAGTGCTTAAAATTATTTACCCTAGGAGTGCAAAGCTGATCTATTGGATCCCCGCAGGGGCGCCTGCTCAAGTAGGCGTTTGGTGTGTAGCGACACCACGGACCCGAGCTAACGGGGGAGTTTCTACTCCCTCCCACGCCTAGCCGTGCGTGGCTTTGCCGTGTCCGGGGAAAAGGGGATCCTGGGGGTTGAGCCGACGCTGGGTGATTGGACCTTTAAGGCCCCCCGGCAGAGGCAACACACCCCTTTGGCCCCGGCTTCACGTAGACGGCACCCCTGGGCTGACCCACCCAGGGGAAATCGGCAGTCGCCTTTTCCTATCTCTCTCTTCCTACATCTTAGTCTTTTCTCGTCTTTAAATCTATCCTGTCTTCTTCTCTCTTCCATTTACTTCCGATTTTTCCTGGCGGCAAGGGTTAACCTTGTGTAATTACTCAACCTCGAGTAGTTATATTTGGTTATAGTGGCAATGTACGGCTGGCGTCTGCAGCCTTATGCTATTAAGTGCTTCAGCGTCCCCTGGTTGGACTCCATGGTGGGTGGTCGCCATTGCTGCCGAAAAAAAGTACACTACTATGGGAACACCTGCATTTCCCCATCTCCTAGATCGTCTTCCGCTTAAGAGGGGACGCACCGATGAAATATTACTTTTCAACCAACCCAGACAATGCTTTCCGAAATTCCATGTAGTACACAGCGAAAAGCCAACAAAACAAGCCAGAGCCATATCTCCATTTCTTGTTGCTAAATCTCTGACTGAGCTCTTTGGCCAAGGATACAAGGTTACAAAGATGGCTTGCGGAGACCTTCTCCTTGAGCTGCCAGAAAAACACCACTATGAAAAACTTGGCAGTCTCAAAGCATTTGGCAATATCCCAGTATCTGTTTCACCTCATAGATCAATGAACACCTCACGCGGAGTTGTTTCAGAAGCAGACCTTCTTGAAATGTCTGAACAGGAACTGCTTGAAGGGTGGAAAGAGCAAAATGTCACAGATGTGAAACGAATCGTCATCAGACGCGACAACAAAGAAATACCTACCAAACATATAATACTCACTTTTGCATCTAGCACACTGCCTTCATCTATAGACACAGGCTACATCAAACTCTCTGTCCGTCCCTACATTCCCAATCCGAGACGGTGTTATAAATGTCAACGATTTGGTCATGGTTCGCAGAACTGCCGGGGTCAGGAAACTTGTGCAAGATGTGGTGGCCGCGGCCACCCATCTGATAACTGTGTTACCACGCCTCACTGCGTGAATTGTGACGGGGAACACGCCGCGTATTCGCGTTCGTGTCCTAACTGGAAGAAAGAAAAAGAAATCATCACTCTTAAAGTAAAAGAAAACATAACATTCAAAGAAGCAAGACGAAGAGTGTCGCCATCTTACGGCGCGACATATGCTGATGCTGCGCGTCAGGGGGCAACGCCGCACCAGCCCTCGCCACCCCTTCGGCCTGCGCAGAGCAAGCCGTCGGCTGTGGCACCTGCCCCCAAGGCGGCTGTAGCCCAGGCTACACCGCCTACTCCCAAACAGAGTCCGGAGACTCCAGAGTCTTCGGGTCTCAAGGCCTCCCCTCACCAGGCGAGGCCCAAAATTCGAACTAACAGCCCGCATGTGCGGGCATCCAGTGCCTCCGAGGAGGCAATGGATACATCGGCACCCTTGGTGCCGAAAGAGCGGCGTGGCTCCTTGGAGCGCGCCAACAAAACAAAAAAGCAAATAACAGGGCCTGGTGATGGCCCTGTTAAGTGAACTCAAACTCCCCGTCTAAGCAGCCACTCGCTTTTCGTACACACAGCACTATTTCACATTCACCATGAACACTCAAATTATACAATGGAACGTCAGGGGCCTTCTCAGAAACCTTGACGACATCCAAGAACTCCTACACGAACACTCACCAAAAGTGCTGTGTGTACAAGAAACACACCTAAATTCAAAACACACAAATTTTCTTCGTAAATACGTTATTTTTCGAAAGGACCGAGATGATGCCATGACATCATCCGGAGGTGTTGCCATCATAGTAAATCAAGGAATTGCATGCGCACACTTACAACTCCAAACATCCCTTGAGGCAGTGGCTGTTCGAGCGGTTCTTTTCAATAAACTGATCACAATCTGCAGTATTTACATTCCTCCTAGCTATCAGCTGCAAAAACAAGATTTATACTCTTTAATTGATGAACTTCCGGAGCCCTATGTTCTCCTTGGAGACTTCAATGCGCATAGCAGGCTATGGGGTGATTCTCGGTATGACGCGCGAGGTCGACTGATCGAACAGTTCCTTCTCTCGTCGAGCGCGTGTCTGCTGAATCGAAAAGAACCAACCTATTATAACCTCGCTAATAACACCTACTCCTCCATAGACCTGAGCATAGTATCTCCATCTCTTGTGCCTCTACTCCAGTGGAAAGTTGTCAGTAATCTGTACGGAAGTGACCACTTCCCCGTAGTTTTAAGCACAACGACAGTAACTGAGTGTCCACCACGTGTTCCCAGGTGGCTCATAAACAGAGCCGACTGGGAACAGTTTCATACTATCGCTTGTCTAGGTTGGAATGACATCTGTGCTTTGAACATTGATGTTGCTGTGAAATACTTCACAGCGTTTTTGATTGATGCTGCAACAAAATGCATCCCACAAACAAATGGACACCCTGGAAAACGATGTGTGCCATGGTGGAACTCTGAATGCCGAAACGCGCGCAAACAGCAAAACAGAGCTTGGAGGCTGCTTCGGAACTCACCGACAGCCGAAAATCTTGAAACCTTCAAGAAAATAAAGTCTCAAGGCAGGAGAACGCGTCGGCAGGCCAGAAGAGAAAGCTGGCAGAAGTTTTTGTCAGGGATCAATTCTTACACACAAGAGGCCAAAGTCTGGAACATGGTCGGTAGGATAGCAGGGAAACAAGTACACGCACTTCCACTCGTAAACACTCAGGGTGATACCTTGGAAGATCAGGCAAACTTCCTCGGGGCACATTTTGAACGGGTATCCAGCTCGTCCCACTATACTGACACTTTCCAAAAATACAGAACAAGAATAGAAAAGCAGAAACTCGAACACAAATGCACTAGATACGAGGCATATAATCAAGCGTTCAGTCTAGCTGAGCTGCGAATGTCTCTAAACTCCTGCAGTACTTCTGCCCCAGGTTCTGACCGTGTCGTATATGAAATGTTAAAAAACCTACCGATCGAAACACGAAAAACCTTACTTTGTTTGTACAATGCTATCTGGTTTTCTGGCACTATCCCTAACTCGTGGAAAGAGGCTATTATAATTCCCATTTTGAAAGAGGGCAAGGACCCTTCTTTACCTTCGAGTTATAGGCCTATTGCACTCACAAGCTGCTTGTGCAAAATCTTCGAAAAAATGATAAACTGCAGACTTGTACATTTCCTCGAAACAAACAATTTGCTCGACCCATTTCAGTGCGGGTTTCGAGAAAGTAGATCCACCACAGACCACCTTGTTCGTATCGAGGCACAGATCAGAGACGCCTTCGTTCATAAACAATATTTTCTCTCTGTGTTCCTCGATATCGAAAAGGCTTATGATACAACATGGCGTTTCGGAATTCTAAGAGACCTGTCCCACCTTGGCGTGCGCGGAAGAATGTTTCAAATAATCGAAAGTTACCTGTCAAACCGGACATTCCGTGTCCGAGTGGGCACGGCTCTTTCCCAAACATTCGTCCAGGAAACAGGCGTGCCACAAGGTGGTGTACTTAGCTGCACACTTTTTCTCATCAAGATGAATTCCTTGCACTTGTCCATCCCTCGCAATATGTTTTATTGTACATATGTCGACGACGTCCAGCTTGGCTTTAGATCTTGCAACCTGGTAATGTGCGAGCGACAGGTTCAGTTAGGTTTAAACAAGGTCTCCAAATGGGCAGAGGAAAACGGATTCCGACTGAACCCACAAAAGAGCACGTGTGTCTTGTTCTCCCGAAAGAGAGGCATGCACTCAGAACCTGACATTGAATTGAACGGTCAACGTCTGTCTGTCAATGCGGAGCATAAATTCTTAGGATTAATCTTGGACAACAAGTTGACCTTCGTACCGCACATCAAGTATCTAAAAACAAAATGTTTAAAAGCCATGAATGTTTTAAAAGTGTTGTCACGTACTACGTGGGGTAGTGACAGGCAATGTCTCATGACCCTGTATCGAAGCCTCATTCGCACCCGCTTAGATTATGGGGCCATTGTTTATCAGTCTGCGACTCAAAGTGCTTTGAAGATGCTGGACCCCGTGCACCATTTGGGCATCCGCCTTTCTACGGGTGCTTTTCGCACCAGCCCCGTAGAAAGCCTTTATGTTGAGTCAAATGAGTGGTCGCTTCATCTGCAGAGAACTTACATCTCCTTTGTTTATTTCCTTAAGGTGAAAGCAGATAAGAAGCACCCCTCATACTCCACTATTAATGATTTGTCGAGCTCCATTCTGTTTCAAAACAGGCCTTCGATGAGGCAGCCCTTCTCAGTTCGCCTGAAAAGTCTAGCTGAGGAAACTGGAGTCTCACTTGAACATAGTTTAATGGCTCCTGTAGCATATCTGCCACCGTGGCAATGGCAGACAATAGACTGTGATGTGTCCTTTCTTGAAGTTACAAAACATGCGCCTATTGCCCATATCCAAACATACTTCCTGGAACTTCAACACAAATACACACGTCCTGAGTTCTTTACAGATGCCTCCAAGTCCAACTCCTCTGTGTCCTACGCTGTTGTCGGCCCATCCTTCTCGGATGCTGGCCCTCTACATCCAGGCACAAGTATCTTCACAGCGGAAGCTTACGCGATACTTGTGGCAGCTAAACACATCAAACAATTACACATTCAAAAAGCAGTAATTTATACAGACTCCCTCAGTGTGGTAACGGCTCTGCACAGTCTTAAAAAACAAAAAAACCCGGTCCTCATCTCACTTTACTCCATTTTGTGCACACTCTACACACTCAAACAACATGTTGTAGTGTGCTGGGTGCCAGGGCACCGTGAGATTCAAGGCAACGTGAGGGCGGATCAGCTCGCTGCATCCGCCCACAAAAACACTGCATCTACACCCAGATCAATCCCGGCCCTCGATCTTAAGCCGTCTCTCAAACGAAACCTCAGAGTATACTGGCAGAGCAAGTGGGATACACACACACAAAACAAACTACACGTTATTAAGCCACACCTTGGTCATTGGCTGCCAGTATCGAAATCGCGTCATACAGAGGTAATACTAACGAGACTCAGGATAGGACACACATACACGACACACACACACCTTTTGTCCGGTGGCGATCCACCATTGTGTGACAGATGTGGTGAAGTATTGACTGTCCTTCACATTTTAATTGAGTGCAAACAATTGGACACTGTAAGAAAACAACACTTTCCATTACCCTACCGACAACATATACCTTTGCACCCTGCAATGTTCGTCGGTAGGGAACCACTTTTTAGTCATAAATCATTGCTAGCGTTTTTAAAAGAAATTCACAGCTTTCACATCATATACCCGGGCATCCCGTAGCATGACCTCTCCAGAGAGGTTTTTGCTGCGGTGGCTACACAAGAAAGCACATGCCTCACGGCCCTTGGACGCAAGGGTTTGAACGAGTGAGGCACTTGTGCTAATGCCATACATATCCACCATCGTCTTTTATTATCACCAACTTTTGTCATCTGTTCACACCACACACACCTTCCACGGCATGGTCATGATTTTATTATTTGTATGTTTTTACCCGCCTTACTGCGAGGAATTTTATGGCCCTTATACAGCCACTTATCACAATCATTGTCCATATTTTTAGTAAGATGAACTGGCGCTCTTTGGCCGTGAATCGGCCCTTGCGCCATAAAACATCAAACATCATCATCATCATCTATTGGATGTAGAGTTGTCACATGTGACAGCATCTACTAATGCACCAGCATTGAAAATGTGCGCTATGCATTGCAGTAACAGCTTTGCTGGGATTTGCCCTGGGGCAGCACCCGAAGCACAAAAAGTGCCAACAGTTTGTGACCAACCATCAAGGAAAGGCCGAAACAAGAAAACCAGTACATGGTCTCCGTCTTTAAATTGATCTGACGGCCTTGTATGGTCACCGAAGTCGACTTTGCCAAGTAGGGCCATGTCTCATTCACGTATGTGGACTCTTTCTCACACTCATTTGATCAAACATCAAAACTCTTGCGAATAAGAAAATGAAAAAAAGAAATGGAAAACTTGTTTCACAGTATTATCATGGTGGAAACTGGTCAACAAATTATATGCATCAAATTTTGTCGTGCTGTCATAGCTTCAAACCTTACCTTTCTTATGTAAGTGTGCAGTGTGCGAGGGTGCGGTAAGGGTAGATAACCATTCTCGTGAAGAAATGTGTAAACACACATTGACTTGCCCATTCCTTTTTGTACCTGATAGTGGAATGCAAATACTTCAATTACTGGTATAGACAACTGCATACATAACATGCAATTAGCCTTAAAGCACAGATAACATCAAGCAGTGCTCAATTGCACATTCTCAAGTCATGCTGGTTTGTCAAGAACACGCACTCTACTGTCCTGTTTACAACTCACTGCACAGCTATCGACGTCCTTGCATTAGCTTTCATGACACATTGGTCAGAGATCAGCTTCTCGTGGTCAGAGAGTTTTTTAAACATTCCCTCGAAGTGACTACTCTTTTTTTTTTTTCGCGCAGCGTTGCTTTTCCCAGCTTGATCTGGCAGGCTTCAAAGTCGTTGCTGTACACGGCGGAGCTGTGCCTTAACTTTCTGCAGTTTGGAAGCGCTGCACACAGCCTCTTCTGTTTAACAAGCTTTGTCTTCAGCCTTGTTTGCTGTTAGCCCACTTTCTGTACACCAAGAGGGAAAACAAAAAGGTTTAGGAAATCCATTAAGTTTGTTCAACTTCCGTTATAATCAGCGTGCCGAAGAACACAGAAGAGCAAGGTGCGTAAAAGTGCAATATTTACCGTCATTTACTGCATCCAATTCCTTGGAGACAACCACGGGGATCCTCTGCGCAGCATTTTCCCCACTACAATCCTCCAAAGACTCCCGACGACGCTTGACCGGCTGCCTGTGTGGCAAGTGCCGAGGTGCCGGCTTCTTTTTGAACAAGTGAGCCGAGAGACCTTCAAATATTCGAGGTATAGCGCCGGCCCTCAGCTTCGCTCTTTCGCGCGGCAACCTAACAAAGGTGCCTTCTATAACACTTTCGTCTTCACGAACAATGTCCTCGTTATAGAAAGGTCATACTCGAATGTTTGGTGAACTGAACGAGAACGTGCCCGTTTCTTTACGTGCTATCGCCCGCTTTCACTGCTCGCGGCTTTCGGGGTCGCTGAGGAACACAAACAGCGATACTTTTTCAGCAGTTCCTCTATAGCCAGAGCGACAGTGCGGCACACAGCATGTCTTTGCATCGTTCGTGAAGCTGCGGCTGGCTGTTTGTTGCATACGAAAATGGTCACAGGCACGCACAGCACCGCACACATGCGATGAAACGACACAAACAAAGCGAACACAGCACGCCGTCACCACTCTAGCCTCGACAAGCACCTTGTTTGCTGGAGCGATCGTGCGGCGCGCAGGACGTCTTCTGCACCGTTCGTCACGCTGCCACCAACTATTCGTCACGTTTAAATACGATAAGACGCGCAGAAAGCACCGCACACACGCCGATACAACACGATTCACAAAAACAACCACACCATGCTGTGACGCCGTCACCTCGCTGACTGCTTCCACGAGTGCCGCGGGTGCCCCCTTAACACTGGTGGCGCCGCCTTTCGGTCAAAGTTAGCGACACACAAAGCTCTCTCATAGAGTGACGGAGAAGTTTCGTGACCAGTAAAAAGTATTGAGGGACTATGGTAATAATAAACTCGTCACATATGTGTGCTTCTCAGCACACTTATGTGATGAGGTATAATATAACAATTTCTGTAATACACTCGGGACCATTATCCTTTTTGTTATTCACCTGCCTTTGAACATTAACATTAAAGCAGCTGTTGACCACTATTTGAAAACCTAAACATAACCCCACTTCCATTTATTGCTTAAATGATTGTGCTTTTTGATGAGAAACATTCTGAGTAAGTTCCTTCACCACTATGCGTATGCATCAAATAGTGCGTTCTCACTATTCCACGACTTCAGCAGGGTTACTCTAGGCCAGTTGTGTAAAACGGCTAGCTCATAGTGTAGACACTTCAGCAAGAAAGCACAATTACATTGGATGAAATAGTAGCACAACACCAACTGGAAAGTCTTTATAGGTAACTGAATACACACTATCTATGCATTTGATACATCCTCAGCAAACAGTGCATGTATTATTTCACTGAAATCCAAGTAAGCTTCTTAATGTTCATTATTGTCTTCAGCAATTTATGAAAAAGACATGAAAGGCAACAGCAGAAAGGCACCACTTTTAGGCTACTGAGCATTTCAAGCATTCTTTTTGAACTGAGTATTGCATAAATGGCTTTGTTTTTTAGATAATTGTACCCGTATGTAAATATGCCTACCTTTTCAAATTCCACAACCACACAGTTGCTCACGAGGCCACGAAAAACATCACGTAACACATAGCTAATTGACTCTTTGACTATGCCATGCATGAAATCTGGAGGGGCTTGCGTGCATAAGAAAAAGTAGCACTCTAAAGTGAGCAGTGACGATTTCTCGTTCACATTATGTACCGACTTCCGTTCTGATTAATGGCAATCACATCAAAATGTGGCATGTTGTCACGTTCTGTGGAGCACTTGCGCAAAGCTCAGTTCACATGCTGGCCGACCAACGCGGCTAGCAGCAGATTTATATCGGTAGTAAAAGGGAGAGAAAGCCCCATCCCGTGGCACTGTAGCTGCAGACTGCACATGCTGGCGGCACTACTTAAGACGTGTGTGTTCATTTCTTGGAGGACGCATGCAGGTTCCTTGGTTATTTAGCTGAGGTTTTCTGCATGTGTCATTGTCACACAATTCAAGTGAGGCCTCGCCGATCTAACATCGATGTGCGGCAGACTCCCGGGCTTCTACTACACGCTTCAGCCTCGTAGTGGCACATCTCAAATTTATTTGCAGGTCGGTCGACCCGAGGGGGGTTGTGCGTGTGGTGATGTATGGGTCTGACTGACGCACTCAGAAAGCAGACACAGACGTTTGCTTAAACACAAACAAGCATTTAATTAAAACAAGGCAATTGCAAGAAGATTACGAAAATAACAGAGAAAAAATGCAAATACGCAAATGCAAAGAATAACTACAAAACAAACTATGCTCTAAAGAGCACTATAACAGGTACATTTAAAACACACGTGAAATGTTAATAAAGTAATGACATGGAAATGAAAAAGGGATACAAAGAAATGATCACAAAAGGATCATGGTCGCGCTTCTAAATTGCTACGTGCGACGCAGCGCACACAACTACAGTTATTCAAAAGCTGGCTATAATAAAATAACAGTTGAAAAAAAAAACATAATAAAAAGTTTATACAGACCAGGCCTGCTCTTAGTACACATAGGGAAGTTGAAGGGTACTGCTGAAAATCTCGCCAGCTTAGCAGACGACGAGGGTGCCCATTATTGCAGCCGTCTCAATACGTTGCGTGGGTCGCTCCATACTCGCCGCCTATGCGAGCCTCGTGACACCAACGACTACGCTTTTTGCTGGTTGCACGTCTACTGCCGAATCCAAAGCAGTCAAAACTCGTTCCGGATGTCCCGTCCCCTCTAGAGGTGATTTCTTTTTCCTTGAACGCGTCTCTCCTTTCGGTACAGGTGCAGGGAAGACGCGGCACCATTGCCGCTGCGTCGCCAGTCCCCGGATGTCGTCTTCCCAACACAAAAACGCCCTTTCTTGGACGATGGGGCGCGCGGGCGAGACGAAAGTTGCAGTAGTTTGTGACGCAGCCCCCTCCTCAAGAATATTGCTGCGTAATATTCAAGGAAATTGCAAACATGCACAGTTCGAGAGCTTTCAGTGTTCCGGTCGTCCACCAATGCGTTTTTTTTTTCGCGCCTCATTTTACTGACGTGGACGACAGTGCACAGAATCCAAGACGCACCGCACTCCACTGTCAAGCTATAGTTGCACTATCACACTATACTGTCACACTACACGACTTTTGTCATATATGACGAAAGTCATATCTCGCACGCTAGGCCATAACCACACACATAAGAAAATGACTAAAATACTGCACACTTCAGAGGTAGGGTACGTAAGCATTCTTTGATGTCACACATTCAAAAATACACGCTTTAAGCGGTATACAAACATCAAATATTGAAATGCCTTATAACCGAATAAATGAAAACAAATCTTGAGTCTAGATGCAATTTGTGTGCATGCCTAGCACTAGTCCCGCTCCAATGCGCTTCATTAAAAAAATAAAACGAAAAGCTTTGATATCTTGCCATGTTCAGCATGCAGGCGTGCCGTGGTGGACCTCGAACATAGAGGTAACTTGATAAAGGTCTCTCAAAGAAGCCTACCATTTGCAAACTTTATTTAGAAAAAAACAAAGCTTTTTGAACAACAAGTGCGACAATAACTAGAAACAGTGGGTCATCTTACACAAAAACAATTACAAACAATATGCTTGAAATTGCTGTATATAACAGAGACCACTAAACTTATGAGTAACTCCAAAAACAAGCAAAAAAAAAAATTCAGCACTGTGTCTCAATGAAAGCTTGTCAGTTGAAGGTGTTCGCTTGACGAAGCGTTACTCCTAACTTTGACCCTTGCTCGAGGTGGTCAATCTTTCGGAGTCGTTCTAGCAAACAAGAGAACCCAAAAGAAACGATGACAGCCACAGGGACACCGATTCTCTGCTAGTCTATACACCAGAACACAGCAAGCTCAGTGCTTGCTGCCATATTAAAAAGCACATGGTGCCGTCTGTTGCAAGCGCGGCGAAGCAACACTCTCAACTGCCAGGCGAGCAGACACTCTGTAAATCAAACTCGGGTCCGGCTGTAAGCATGTTTCGCGCTGTTTCAGTGCTGGAATTTCATGCTGATTTCATGTGAAACGTCGAGGAGACCTTCCTTGACAGTCCGTAATGTCTGCAGCACGTGCATTGCAGACTAGAAGAGCAGCTTCATCACGTACGTACTATTGTGGTTGAAAGAAATGCGAACAGCGGAAAGCGTTGCCTTCGACTTGGTTTAGGTTAAGGTTCGACTCGGACAAGGTTAAGAACAGGACATACATACACTACACATTCTATTCTTTTGTCTAGTGGCGATCCACCTCTGTCTGATAGATGTGAAGAAGCGCTCACTGTACTCCACATTCTGATTCAGTGCAAAGAATTAGACACGCTAAGAAGACGACACTTTCTACTACCCTACCAACAACAAACACCACTTCATCCTGCAATGTTCATCGGTAGGGAACCACTTTTCACACATAAATCTTTGTTAGCTTTTATGAAAGACGTTCATACTTTTCATATCATATACCTGGGCGTGCCATAGTATGATCTCTCTAGAGAGGTCTGCGCTGCGGTGGCTACACTCAACAAAACACTTGCCTCACAGCCCTTGGACGCAAGGGTGTGAACGATCGAGGCACTAGTGTTTATGCCATACATGTCCACCATGGTTTTTATTATCACAAACTTTCGTCATCCATTAACACCACACACTTTTCACGGCATGGTCATGATTTTATCAACTTCTATGTTGTTACCCGCCTTAGGGCGAGAAATTTTAAGGCCCTTATATAGCCGCTAATCACAATAATTGTTCACATCTCTTGTCCCATAAACTGGCACTCTTTGGCCATCAAATGGCCCTTGCGCCACAAAACATAAAACAACAACTGACCCTTTCATTTAAGGTAGCGGGAGCTAGTCAAGCTGTTTCAGTGGGGCTTTTACTCCCGCTATCCTTCATCTAGCATGAAACATGAAAATAAAGATTCAATTCAATAAAAAAAGTCATATAAAGTGAAGGTTATTTTGTAGAAAGAAGATAGCTGCATCGCGTTGTTTTTGCATGCTGTATACCTTTGTCTGAGTAGCGCTAGGATGAAATCTGCAATTACATATCAAGAGGGAATATTTTAGTGGATAAAAACAGGAAATATCTGGACCTCAAATACTAGCTTGCTGACAATCTCAAGCAATCCTACGAAGAAAGGCATTGTAGATATAACAGTATAGAACATCCCTGTTTTCAAGGCCCACCCACAAGCAATTTTAAAGCTACAAATTTACATCGCTGAAGAAAAAAAACTGCAAAGACATAAAAAACCCATTTCTTGAACGGCATAGAATACTTTTGTCTCACACACTCTCTTTCGCACATCCTGTATTACATTAAAAAGCTGAAATATTACACTCAGTAAATTGTTTGTTGAACCGATGAAAGCCTAGTTTATGTTACAATCTTGTAAATGCAGTATTTTATTAGATTTTCAGTTGGTAACAAAGGTGTTGTACGTGGTAGGGTTGGCGTGAACTTTCCTCAAATAATAGTGTTCAGTAAATACATAGTGTTCAGTAAATAATAGTGTCCAGAAGTACACACTTAAACTACCTAAGTTCTGTCTGGCTACTGTCTAATTTACGTGGCTACACAATAGCTCACAGTTTGTTGAACCAGCGTCCTGAGGAGGCGATAGTCCACGCACGGTGACGACCCTTGCCCGTAGCGAGCAGCAGGAGAAAAGGCCTCTGTCAGGCCTCACATTCGTAGTCAACTTTCAGCCATCTCAGATGGCGACGGCAATCCGGAACCCGTCGTCTCTGTCGTGTATACCGACGTAGCAAGAGCCGCACCCAGTGCCGGTAACCCCAGACAGATACCACTGCTCCCGGACCTCGATCCCCAGGGAACAGGCAGGAGGAGCTCCTCGGACAGCACCCTGGTCCGGCGTCTATCAGCTGGAGCCACCGTCAGGACCACCAGGCGAGCACTAGGCACTCTGTTAGCACTCGACAAAAACCTCCAAAGACAGCGCCCTGGTCTGGCGTGTCCTTCTGCTAGGTCTTGATTGGCTCTCTGCGCAATACTCACGCGCCTCTCTTCTTTTTCCTCTTGTTCCACCAGCCACCACCTGTCGCTGGCTCGGCTCCTTGTCCTCGTCCTTTTCCTTGTACGTCCGCACAAACATTTCCAAATTTCACCAAAGTTTCCACGTACACACATTTGCACCACACAAAGTTCGTTCACATGCAGTACAGCCAGGCCCCTGTGATAGTTGGCAGCAGAAGCAGAGGAGAGAATGTCATCATCAGCTGCCCCAAAAGAGTGAGCTGGATCAGGATCAGTTGAACATCTTGCCTACATGGTGCCCTTCTACAGAAGACCACCACCTCACCTGCAACAGTTTTCCAGATGAAGCACACATTAGATAATTAACAGCAGCATCTAGGCACCTGGTTCTCTATTTCTGGCACTAATATGAATATGATGATGAAAGTTAGCATTCAGTAGTCATTTATCATAGTGATATCATAAATTAGTTTTGGGGAATGATATAGTTTTTGAGTTAGAATCACGGGGCGGTGATTTCCGAACAAAATGGACACGTTTCTCAATATTCTCCCAGAAACTGAAACCTTCGCATCCAAAAGTTGCAAGTTATAGGTGTGAAGAATGTAAAGTGATTAAAAAAAACACAACTTGCATCGTGCAGAGGCTTAACCTCCAACCTTCATATCGAAATATGGCAAGTTCAGTCAAGGTTACAGGTGCAGTTTCTATCGGATGCAAGTTGTGTTCTTCTAGTCGCTTTTATATTCTTTGCATATATATATAACTATTACTACAATGCAATTAGAGGAGCGTCGATAGAAAATTTTGATGGCGATATAATGAGAGATCTATTTATCTCGAGACACAAACAATATCTACAACATGTCGAAGGCAAATATAGTCTAGAATATGTTCAAAATCAATTTAAAAGTGCGTGCCACATGACTGCAGGTGTGGAGCCCGTTGTGACAACATCAACACGACCAGAGTCCAAACAAGCCCACGTCAAAATATCGTGTTGGAGTCCTGACAGTGGTATAGTGGCTAAGTCATTCGGCAGCTGGGTCGCAGGATAGAATCTCGGCCACGTGTTGTCAGCATCCAGCTAAATTCATGTAGCCTGATGCCAGGTACAATTGTGCCACGTGAGATTACATCTGTTAACAAGGCTACTTGGGAGCGACAACTATACAGAAGCTATTCACACGAAGTCATCCACAAAGAGCACAGAAGCTATTCACACGAAGTCATCCACAAAGAGCACTAGTGCCACAGCCACTGTAATTGTGGTCACGTGCAGTCGTCATCTTAATACCACGACCAAGGTGCTTGGTCTGAGTAATTGTTTTGAATTTTTGTTTCCTCATCATTTAACAAGACATCAAAGTGTCATATGTCAGATCACTGAACAACGGCTATTTTGGCCAGATTTGGGTACTCACTGGCCCCACCTTGTAGCTAAGCTCTGTGAATACTCTATAGGATCTTGCAGCACTTTTCAAGCACTACCGTGGCTCTGTAGCAAAATGCTCGAGTGCCCGGGTTCGATTTTGGCTTGATCTCCTGTAGCAATGTTGGCTCAAATGCAGTGTCCCCACGCGACGCTGATAGTTGTGTTGAGCTGTGCAAGCCTGGCACAGCGGGGGTGGCCGTTTCGGAAACAATAAACCACAGTTCGTTCTAGCAGAGGGCTTAACATGCTCTCGTATTCTTCGCGGGCCTGCTGGCCTACTGTTCACGGTAGTCACTACCGCCTGGCCATCCGTTAATCTATACACATGTATCAACTGTCGACGAGGATGAAAGGGAGTTTCATGTAAGTCTTCATTTCCGCACCACTTTGCCATCTGTTCACCATGCCAAGTTTTGGCAACCTCGAGCCGTTTGAGGGAGAAGGAGACGACTGGCCCTGTTACGTGGACCGGCTCAAAGCATTTTTCCTGGGGAATAATGTCGCCCCAGACAAGCGTACTGCCGTGTTCATCAGCTGCTGCGGGCAGAAAACGTATGCTTTGTTCCGCGATTCGGTCAAGCCCGCCAAGCCCAGTGACAAGACGCTGGACGAGATTCTTCAAGTTCTTGGAAGCCATTCATGCCTGAAGCCCTCTGCCGTCGTGCAGAGTTTTCGTTTCAACTCGCGTGTTCGCACGGAAGGGGAATCCATTAGCAATTTTATCACAGCACTAAAAAGCCTGTCCGAGCACTGCAACTTTGGGGCTGAACTCAAAACATGCTCTGCGACCGCGTCGTGTGTGGTATGAACAACGTGAATGTCCAGACAAGATTTTTGGAAAAACCGGACCTCACCTTCGACGACGCTGTGCAGACCGCCCTGGCAATGAAAGCAGCAAAAAGGGGCGCAGGTGAAATAGCGCAAGCCAACAGAAGCAGCGCTTTCTCGACTCACCGTGTCTCGTCAGGTTCTGGGGACGTAACCTGCTACCGCTGCGGGGACGGACATCTTGCATCAAAATGCAAGCATGTGAAGACAATCTGCAATTACTGCCACAAACGAGGTCATTTGGCGAAGGTGTGCAATTCGAGACGAAGAACTAGCCAAGCCCAAAGCAACAGCCCTACCAAAGCACGTTCGTTGGCTTGCAGTTCAACGTCATCGAGTAACTGTCATCGTGTTAATACTGTACGCAAGCATCGTGTTAATACTGTACAAAGTTTTTGACATGTGGCCGGTCGACTACGCCACGCCGCCTCCGCCTTTCACAGTCACTGTTGACGTTTGCGGCAAGCTGCTCCGCATGGAAGTGGATACAGGGGCAAGTGTCTCTGTCATGGCCAAGTCACGGCTTTTTCAGCTTTTGTGTTCGGTTCCTGTGCAGCCGTCACAAGTGCTTCTGCGAAGCTATTCCCGGGAACTAAAAAAGGTTCAAGGCAAAGCTGACCTCACTGTGAAGTTTCATGGCAGGGAGGCCGACCTACCAATTTTGCTGACCGGAGACGGATCGCCCACTCTTCTTGGACGCAACTGGCATCGGCATCTCAGATGTCGAAGTGAACATCCACACACTTTCCGACGTCAAACACCTAGTCCAAGACTACGCTGCAGTGTTTGAAGAAGGCCTGGGTACATTCAAGGGTGCTAAAGCTTCTCTACATGTTCCTTCAGATGCTCCGCCTCGGTTCTTCAAGCCGCGTCCACTGCTGTATGCTTTGACAGATGGAGTAATTCAAGAAATTCATAGACTAAGAAGAGATTCCATTCTTGTTCCAGTCAAGACAGCAAAGTGGGCTGTACCTACTGTTCCTGTGACCAAAAGGGATGGACACATCAGAATCTGTGGAGACTTTGGTGTCACCATAAGCCCAGTATCAACAGTGGAGCAGTACTCCATTCCAAGGATCAAGGACCTGTGGACTGTGCTTGCTGGAGGTGAGAAATTCACAAAATTAGATTTGCGAGATGCGTACCAGCAAGTTGTCCTTGACGAAGCCTCTAAGGGGTATGTCGCAATTTCGATGCATATGGGGCTATTTCAGTACACCCGGTTACCTTGTGGCGTCTCATCTGCTCCTGCCATATTTCAGCGCGAGATGAGAACTTGTTCAGGAGACTGCCCCATGTAGCAGGCTATTTTGACGACATTCTTGTGACTGGTGCAAATAATGCTGAGCACCTTTGCAACCTTCGTGCTGTGCTTAGCAAGCTTCAGGAATCTGGCCTCACGCTGAAACTTGAAAAATGCCAATTCTTCGTACCACAAGTTGAATATCTCGGGCACATCATCAACAAGGAAGGCCTTTCCCCGAATGTTGACAAGGTAGCAGCTATTCTGCATGCAACTATGCCTCAGGATGTCAGGGAACTTCCTAGTTTCTTGGGACTTGTAAACTTCTACAGACGCTTGTTACCCAATCTTTCGTCACTCCTACGTCCACTGCACTTGCTTCTTTGTGAAAGGAAGAAGTGAGAATGGGGACATGAACAACAAGATGCATTCAATGCCTGCAAGCACTTGGTGACATCAGCTCCAGTTCTTGTGCATTTCAACCCTGCCAGGCTTGTGTGCCTCAGCTGTGACGCATCGCCATATGGTATACGTACAGTTCTGGCGCACAAATATGCTGATGGCAGGAAACATCTTATTGCTTTTGCTTCGAGGAGCTTGTCAAATGCAGAACAAAACTACAGTCAACTCGACAAGAAGGCACTGGCTTTAGTGTTTGATGTGGATCGGTTCCACCAGTACTTGTTGGGCATCTCATTCAAAGCATACACTGACCACAAGCCACTTCTTGGACTGCTGGGTGCCAGCAAGCCCGTTCCCGTGCAATCTTCGCCTCGAGTGGTCAGGTGGGATCTGAAGCTGTCTGCTTACAAGTACGAACTTGTATACAAGCCTGGCAAAGAGCTCGGCCACGCTGATGCTTTTAGTAGACTGCCTCTCCCAACTGACACTAGTGCATTACCACGACCTGTTGAAATTTTCTTGCTAGAGGAGGCATATCCGAGACTCCTTTCACCAGGTGTTGTGGCCCAAACCACACGAAATGACCCAATTCTGGGTCATGTTGTTTTTGCTGTTCTGAAAGGAGAAAGCCTCCCAGTAGGACCAGAGTGGAACCCTTTCAGTACCAGAAGCTCAGAACTCAGTCTCCATGAGGGTTGCCTACTCTGGGGATCAAGAGTAGTGATCCCAAAGTCATTGCAGACCCAAGTTCTTGGTGTTCTTCATGTCAGCCACCCGGGTATCAAGAAGAGCAAGATGATTGCCAGGAGCCATGTTTGGTGGCCAGGCATTGACAATGACCTTGCCAACAGCGTGAAGAGCTGCGCTACGTGCCAGACTCAACATCGAGCTGCACAGCCGGTTCAGAAGACGCCGTGGCCTTTTCCACAACGACCCTGGTTAAGGCTTCACATTGATTTTGGGGGACCATTCCTAGGTCACACATTCTTGGTTATTGTGGATGCGTTCTCAAAGTGGATAGAAGTCTTTCCTGTGTCTTCCACATCTGCAGAAGCTACCATTTCTGCATTGAGAATTGCATTCGCTCAGCATGGCCTGCCTGATGTCATAGTTTCCGGAAGCGGTCCTGCCTTCACCAATGCCCGGTACCTTGAGTTCTTAACACGAAATGGAATACGCGGCATGCTTGTACCGCCGTATCACCCTGCCTCAAATCGTGCAGCTGAACGAGTTGTACAAACTGTGAAGAACAAACTCAAGAAGTATGGTTCTGGGAACTTCCAAACGCAGATCTCCAGGTTTCTGTTCTACTATAGGACCACACCACATGAAGTGGCAGGTCGGCCACCGTGTGAACTCATGACAGGAAGAATGTTCAAGACTCTGTTGTATGTCTTCAGGCCAAGCCTGCAGACATCTGTATTCCTAAAACAGCTCAAGCAAAAGTTGTATCCTGACAGAGGGTCCCAGCAGGCTCCATCACTGCAGCCAGGTGATGACTTTTACTCACGAAATTTTCGCAGGGGTACACCCTGGGTGCCTGCCAGTGTTGTGGACGTCACTCCGTCATCAGCCAATGTCCGTTTTGAAGATGGCACCTTGAGAAACCGGCACAGCGACCACTTGCGCCTTGTACAGACAGAAACATTGGCCTCTCCTGAAACTGCTATCGCTGCAGCTTTACCACATTTGGAGCCGCCGCTTGTTCATGCACCAGCTGTTCCAGAAGTGCCTCATCAGGAACAGCTACCTGGAACTAGCTTCTCTGAGAGTAGCTGTGCCACGGAGAGCGACGGGACTGCGCTCAACAGTGGTGTGCATGAGAACAGTGACTGCCTCGTGCCTACGCCTAGTACGCCGAAGTTGCGACGTGGCACACGAACTAGGAAACTGGTGAATAGGTACTCCCCGTAGTCTTTCTCCTAAGATGGGAGGAGTGTAACAATGTTGGCTTAAATGCAGCGCCCCCACGTGGCGCTGGTAGTTGTGTTGAGCTGTGCAAGCCTGGCATAGCGGGGGGTGGCCGTTTTGGAAACAATAAACCACAGTTCGTTCTGAGCAAAGGGCTCAACATGTTCTCGTGTTCTTCGCGGGGCTGATGGCCTACTGTTCACGGAAATCACTACCGCCTGGCCATCCGTTAATCTATACACATGTATCATCTCCATCTTTTCTAATTTATTATTATTTTTTTATTAACCTCACCAAGGTCATGTGAATTTTCGTACTGTACACAACACTTTTTAAGGCGAGCCTCACGCGCCACAAGGGGCCCTTTAGGCTTTCGTCTTAGTAAACACGGAATTCCAATTACTGTCAGTGCAGCCATAAGCCAGGCACAATGTATTAATTAGTTCACGGCTTCAGCAAAGTCAATTAGTGAGCAGTTAACAGGCTGCCTTTATAGATGGCATGCTTTGATGTCACTGAAACTGCCGTGTTGAGACAGAAGTATGTGAAGACACATCATCTACCATTTCACATAAATGAGGCTATGAAACGTTTTTCGAAAAGCTTTAACTGCATGTGGATTCAGAATCATGGCTGTTTATTCACAACTGTACCTGAATAAGTTCATTTAGTCGATACATTCAATTCTAAGCACGTGTTCTTTTCCAGTGCAGAGCCGACGTTGCTTTAGATCGGTCAATGAGAAGCCTCTATCGTCGACAAAACATGGCCACCTAGTGACGTTTGCTGAGCAATGGTTGACCGAGCTTCGTGGCATCATATCGGCTCGATTGCAGCGCCACAAAGTAGTGACGAACGTTGTTTTCACTTTGATAAGTTGTGCGACACCGTATTACGAATGGTGTGGTGAGTACGAAGCCACCAAAAACATGGTGCAGAACGCAATCAGCAAGAAAAAACTTAGATGCGCCACCGAGTGAGTGAAGACAACACGTGACAGAGCGCATATGTACTTGAAAGCAGAAATAAGCAGAACACTCGCTGTACTTCTATGGTATACATAGCCGAGAGCGCGAGAACTGCCGTTATTTTTTGTCTATGCCTTAGCTTCATAAAAAATCTGTGATTTTGGAGCAACCGAAAGCCACCGCTGTGTTTATAACTTCTCTTACCATGACGTCACATGTTAAGTGTCTATGGTGGCAGCCAAGGCCCCGAGAAATTCAAGAGGGCGTTAATAAATACAGAGAAATATTTTGCAATCTGCATGCCTCATCTCTATTAAAACAGGGTAATTTGCTGCCGGGCAGCTTCATTTTTGTTTCACGACCCTTTCAATGCCATCAAAACATCCCGCACGTCCTTCATTGGACATGCAGACGTTCCGGCCACATTCTTTTCATAGTGACGCCACTCGTCCACTGTCAGGATCAATCGTGGAGTGCCAGTACATTCCGAAGCTGCATCCATGATGTCGCAGGCGAGCTATCTATTGGCTGACACTTTAAACGCAATTAATGAAATGTTTTCTATTAATTCTAGACCTAATGCTACACACTTCGTTTTTAAATACGGGTGTGCTTAATTATACTGTATACAAATACGTGCATCAGCTCCTCGTGCTTCCCCACCTAAATCAAACAAGGCATCGCTAGAAATGTTTGCAACTCATTAGCACCAAAACTACGAAGCTGAACAAGTAGTGCCGCCTGGAGTGAGAACAATGTTCGGGACATCGGCAAATTCACGCTTACCATAGGTGGTTCAGCTTCAAACAATGGTTACGCATTCGTCTATGATGATCGTGAAACGGAATGTCGCGATATTGGTAAGAAATTCCAACGTGGGGAAACACGTGGGCCGGCACACATGCATGACAATGCGGCTGCTTTCTTACCGAAGTATATTTTGCGAAACAAAACAATGAAGGAGCTTGTTTACCTTACGAAAGCCATTTGCACTGATTTGCCCACGAATTCGGTGTGCCGCGCTTATGAAATGCGGTAGAAATTCATTGTCCAGGCATCTGACAACAAAAAGGAAACCTTCAAGGTAGGCACAATGTTAACTAGCAACATTCGGCGAGGAGCAGCAGCAATGAATAACCACTTTTACCAAGCTGCGTGAAAGTGACGGACATGGCTTACCATGGACGATAGGACTCGAAAGTCTGACATCACCGGTCGTCATTTTTTTTGGCCGACAGAAACATGTAACCCATCGTCACAGCAGCGCTCGCGTGGAGGAAGGAAAAGGAATCCGCTCGTTCGTGACTGCCATATTTCCATTTCCCGCGCGGCGTCCAGAAAAAGCCGGGCGGGACCCCAAGCTTGAGAGTAGTTGCTTTAAAAAAAAGAAAAAGCAATGCAACGTCACATCCTGTGAAAACATTTTTCCTCTCCATTCTTCTTTTTTTCCTCTTTCACCTCGCGCATGCGCAAACACTACAGAGTCTTCAAATTCGATGTTCAAGTGATGTTGGCTCGGCATGAAAAATGGCGCGCTTTTCGATATCCTTGAGTTTAAAACCAACCCTGGGGTATGATACAAAGAATTTTGAAAGAAAAAAAAACTGTTTAACTAGATTTGAATTAATATGGTGCATATATAATTCATTGTGTTTTTAAACCATCGATCCTATGAAAGCTGTGCCATGACTGACAGAAAGCTATGTAACAATCTAGCAGTGAAAAAACACAGTAGTGAAGAAACTTAAATTTATTTATTTATTTTCAAATACTGCAGCCCAATGCAGGGCTATTGCAGGAGTGGGCTACATACTGTAGGAAAGAATACGAGTAAACATCAAAACAAGTTCTTCGTCAGAACAAATCACAACAATTATCGCCACATTCTAAGCACAACCGGGTACATAAAAAAAAGGACAACAATGTCATTCCAGTGCCTCCGAAAAATCTGACATATTCATTTCACGAACCGAACCTGGTAGTTCGTTCCAGTGGACAATTTTCGGAAAGAAACTGTATTTGAACATATTAGTACGCGCGAAGAATGGCCTTATGTTAAGATTTTGACCACATCTAGTTGGCAGAGCATTAGCATACACGATGTAATTATCATTAGAAAGCCGGCATGATGAGTGAACATAAGAGTGCAAAAGTTTCAAAGAATCAATATCACGCCTAGCGCACAATGGAGATAACTTCAAAAATTTCATTGCAGATGAGGGCGAAAAATCATGGTCATAGTGATGAAAAATGAAGCGAACAGACTTTCTTTGGACAGATTCAATTTAATTCACGTCATCCACTTTGTATGGATTCCACACACATGAAGCGTACTCTAATATAGGGCGGAGGAGTGTTTCGTACATTAGTAATTTGGTAGATTTTGGCGATTTAGATAATGTACGTCTTAAGTAACCTACCTTTTTTAATGCTTTAGACGTAATGTAGTCTATGTGATGCGACCATTGTATGTTGTGTGTGAGCATAACGCCAAGGTATTTGTACGTCTGTGCTCGGGGAACTGCGATGTTGTTGAAGGAGTATGTATATCGCGATGGTGAATGGCTGTTAGTAAAGGACAAAACTACTGTTTTTTGGAAATTTATGCGCATCTGCCAGTCCAAGCACCAAGAACGAAACTGCGAGAAAGAATCCTGAAGTATGGCATGATCATTAGGAGAACTATTTACCTGGTAAAGTACACAGTCGTCGGCGTACAGGCGAACTTGAGACCTAATATTGCTGGGAAGGTCATTTATAAAAATCAGAAATAAAAGTGGACCGAGAACGGAGCCCTGGGGGACACCAGATGTGACTTTTACGGCTGAGGACGACTTGGAATTTAATGAGACGAACTGAGAGCGGGAGTTTAGAAAGCTTGCTAACCAGTCAATCAATTGAGGATTGTTTAAAATTACCTGTAGTTTACCTAGAAGCTTGCTGTGTATAACGGTGTCGAAATGCTTCGAGAAATCTATAAATAATGCATCAATTTGATTACCATTGTCTAAATTACTAATAATATCATGCGAAAATTCCACCAGTTGCGTTATTGTGCTGAAGCCGCGACGAAATCCATGTTGTGTGCAGGACAGAAGATTATTCGTTTAAGAAACTCAGTTATGTGTTTATGAATGATGTGTTCGAGCAGCTTTCCAGAATTGGAGGTAAGTGATATGGGTCTATAGTTGGAGAGGAGTTGTATGTTTTCTGATTTATGCAGAGGCAGGATCTTGGCTAACTTCCAGGACTCGGGAACTGTACTTGAAGACAAAGATTTGTTAAAAATGATGGTCAAATAACGTGAACACCACAGAGCATATCGCACCAGAAAGCTATTCGGAATATTATCGGGGCCAGTGCACTTCCTCGTATATAAATGGAGAATCAAGTTTAGGGTACCATCTGTGCTAATTACCAGATCGTCGACGGACAGCTCTGGATTTGAAGTTCTAAGCGAAGGGTGAACATTATTGTCGTTCGTGAACACTGACTGAAAATAAGTATTGAACGCATTGGCTATCTTAATGGGGTCTGAAACTGCTTTGCTGTCTAATATAAAGGAAACTGTATCGGTTCTAGCGGGGTTAATAGAAGACCAGAATTTGCGCGGGTTAGATTTTAATAATGCTGGAAGTTCAATTTGGAAATAAAAGTTCCTAGCACATTCCATTTGTTTACGCAGATCTTTCACAGCAGTGTTAAAGCGACTGACAACGTCTGAATTAGCTGTCTTTTTCAAACGGCGCACACGACGAACGCGACGTGAAGTTTGAAGCAAGCTGCGATTCATCCAAGGAATCTGCAGATTTCTTTTTTTGGTCTTGAGAGGAACGAATTGATCAATACTTGACTTTACAACATGCTCAAATGTGCTAACTAAAGTGGCAACATGACCGTGACTACAAAGTGCCTGAAAAGAATCGAAGTTCGAAGCTAGCACATCTGTGATAGAGGCATCATCAGCATGAACGAAATCATGAAACTGTGTAACGCTAAGCTGCTGTTTAATTAGACGGGATGTAAGCGATATGTGCACAGCTTTGTGGTCAGAAATGTAATCAATGACGTTGCACTGAAATGCTGTTTGAACTAAATGAGAACTGAGGACAACGAGGTCTAGGAGAGCGTTGTGGCGAGTTGGAGATTGTACAATCTGAGTGAGGCCCAGGGTTAAGGACATAGATACGAGTTCCCTACAAATAGAGATTTCTTGCCCAGTGCAACTTTTTGCTTGCCAGTTAATACCCGGTGCATTAAAGTCCCCCATAAAGACAAATTCTGAGGCACCGAAGTCATGTTTAGGTACAAATGTGCTAAGCCTTTGTATATATTCTAAGAAAGAACCTGGTGCACGATAGCATACACCAACAATTATTGACAGTTTATTTAAACATAGTTTACACCAAACTAGTTCAACATCAGGTGTGTCGGGGAGCTCAAAAAATTTTATGTCTGAATGAATCAGTATTGCTACACCACCACCTTTGCCATGTGATCGGTCATTGCGTACTGCTACACAACCGGGTGGAGTAAATTCACAATCAAACACTCCATGATGTAGCCAGGTTTCCGTTATGGCCACTAAATGGGGAGAGTACGACGTAACAAGGGCAAGTAAAGGCACGAGCTTTTTAACAATGCTTCTGGCATTTAAATACAAAATACTTAGTTTTTGAGAAATTCCTGGCAGTCAACGAGAAGGTGCTTTAGTTTTTGAAGCTAACGGTTCTTTAATGGCGCCAGTAAAGTCACGCTTTAAGGAATCTGTACTATTGTCCCAGATGTAGCGCACATCATCTATATAGGCATGGTCATACCGTAGTTTTACTCTGGATCCGCTATCTCGATAACTGGCAGTTGCGTCCCACAGTTTCTTTCGTAAGGTGCGCACATTCGGGGATAGATCTTCAGTTATGTACAGACCAGACCCTTTGAGTTTCGAAACACATTTCAGGACACTCATCTTTTCCCTGTAATCAAAGATTTTCATTATGACTGGTCGTGTTTTCCCTTCACGCGATCTGCCTATGCGATGACAGCGCTCAATATTTGGGCATCGTATCTGAAGACGCTCGGATAGCACCTGTGTTACAGCATTCAGCAAAGAGTCGGTATTTTCGTCACGAGTTTCCGCTAAGCCATGTAAAAGAATATTGTTTCGACGTGAGCGGTTATCTAAATCATCTGACAACTGAGTTTCAACTGAGTTTGGTGAAGGATTCTTTGAGTGACGCAATTTCAGAGTTAAGCGTATCGTTTGTCACATCTTAATTAGGAATAGCTGTGCAAGATTCTAATGCAGATACACGAGTCTCAAGGGCTTCAAACCGCGAGTTAAATGCTCCTTTGGTATCGGCAATGTCGCTTGCAATTTTTTTCTGGCCAGCCAATAGTTGCGCAAGGAGATTAGCCATGTCTGTTGGGGAACTAGTTGAACTGCCAGTGCCACTCGCAACGGGGGTGTTAACATCGGTTGTCTTAGCAGTATTTGCTAAAGGGACACCTCTAGAACCGGCGTTAAGTTCGACGTCACCACTCAAGAGAAGGCTAGAAAAATGCAAAACACGAGAGCAACAAGACTGTTCGGGCAGAGCAGCAGCAATAAGAAGCGGTCTTTGGAACGATAGCTATAGGCATCAGGAATATAACATACCTGCGTGAAAAACAAGCAGCGATTTAGCGACATTCCAACGTTGCCGCTGTTCTGCCCACTGATGCGAGGAGCCGCCGCGATGGCCTTTATAGCGTCCCGTGTTGACGTTGCCGACCAGGTGTTCGTGACGAATGGCTTTGAGTAGATGACGTCGGTCATAGGCGGAACACGTGGGAGTCAATCGCTAAAGCCGTGCAGCATGCCAGGGTTAACTTCAAGCGGTGTGGCAGGATAGACCAAAGGCACACAATCGACAGCATCGTCGTGTTGCAGAAAAGGCATCATGGACGATAAGGCAGCGTCACCGCTGAGCAATCCATGGTAGAATCCAAAAAGCTGCGTGAAAAACAAGCAGCGATTTAGCGACATTCCGGTGTTGCCGCTGTTCTGCCCAAATAGTGCAGACATGAAATTTGTGAAGCTCTATTTTGAGCTGAATCATTGGCTCCTTACTCATTACTGAAGGCAAAGAATCGACATTTCAAGCTTATTCACGGTCTTATTTCAGTTCTTCAGCTCAAACATAATAAGTGTACCTAGTTAATTTTAGGGTGGCAATGTTCGTTGAGTTAATATATAAATGATGCAAAAAAATTGCTAGCAGTTTAAAATTGCCGTATAATATGGTGCTTACCAAACAAATGGCGCTCACAGAGTAGTATTTCTTTCTGTCGCTCCTCATCAGCTGCATTGGTGGCAAAGTAAGATCAAATTCTGCATTTCATTTTCTTCTTCCGGCATGTGCATATGTACCTAAAACAAAATAAATTTTATCTAAAACGTCAAAATAAAAATTAGCATGTTCTTTGGTACACCACAGTATGAAGCAGACTTATAGCTAACGAGCAGCTGCAAAAGTTTTCCAAAAGACGGGTGAATTCATTTATAAAAATATGGGCTCAGATTTAAAGGCGTACTGACAAAATTTTGGGGCCGAGATAGCCTGCGGAGTCGGTTCTCGTGAACATTCATATATCATCTAAAAGATATCAGCAACGAATATAGCTTGGAAGGTATTTTAAAATTTTTTTGATGTTTGCGTGAGCGACCAACTCCATAGCGCTATAGACACCATTTGAGAGGACCCCGAAGTGACCCCCTACTTCTGTCACATCACCACGCTACAGTGGACAAAACAAGTTATGATGACTTCATAGCCACCATTTTTCTTTTCCTGCGTTAGTTCACGCTGTCTATATTTCTCGGCGGCTGGCGGCGAGTGCATGGTCTAGGCGCATGCTTAGAAAGTTATGTGTTTGGTGACATTCCAGTCCCGTTTCCTATTCGAAAGTAGTTCTCTATTCGGACTGTGAAGAAGTGCGTCACAGTTTTATGTGCTGATGTGGTCAAGAGCTGCACTTGCTAGGTGGCGACAGTTACACCCAGTTTTTGAACTCTCTCAAACCAAAACTGAAACTGATTGATAATGAGGGGCCTGTAATTAATCATCTGTTTCGTGCTACAGCAATGTGTCGTGTCATGAGTAACAGGCCTTCAGCAATGCATTGCAGTAGAAAAACGTGAGGCCAAGGTTTTTGTGTCAGCACCCCTTTAACACAGCAAAATATAACGAAAACTACACAGACGCTTCGCCAAAAATACGGCTGACATCCTCAGTATGCCCTGGCACCAAATGAGCGGAGATCACGCAGTTTACTGCTTGTCTCGTATGTCTCTACACACCAAGTACGCAGCCGCGGTGGTTGTTGCACGCCAACTTTTCACAATGGATGAGTCATGACTCGAGAAGCTTTCTCTTCCCCCACTTTTATTCTCGAGCAAGAGTTGTCTGATTACTGAACTCAAAGGCATGCCCCGTTGTCCAGCAGTGTTTGATGAGTTCTGTCTTGTAATGCGTGGCATGCGTGCCTTTTGCAATGTTCCCTTTGTGCTCCTTGAGCCTTGTTGGTCGCTTACTGCCTCTTTCACTGATGCATGTGGTGTTGCATACATCACTGGTGGTGTTGCATACAAGCAAAAAAAAAAAGACGAAAGCATCAAAATTCCACTTGAGAGCAGCTTCAGTTCTGATAAACCATTTGCTTTCAGTGGTTTTGAAGATCTGCATGTATTTTTGAAACATTGCTGGCATGCTGCTGCTGCACATCAATCTTTGTGAGGCAGCACATTTATGGGCATGATGTCCCTGCAGGGGCGCCTGCGCAAGTAGGGGTTTGGTGTGTAGCGACACCACGGACCCGAGCTAACGGGGGAGTTTTGACTCCCTCCCACGCCTAGCCGTGCGTGGCTTTGCCTTGTCCGGGGAAAAGGGGATCCTGGGGGTTGAGCCGACGCTGGGTGATTGGACCTCTAAGGCCCCCCGGCAGAGGCAACACACCCCTTTGGCCCTGGCTTCACGTAGACGGCACCCCCGGATTGACCCGCCTGGGGAAATCGGCAGTCGCCTTTTCCTGTCTCCCCCTCACATCTTCGTCTTTCCTCTTATTTTAAATCTTTCCTGTCCCTTACTCTCTTTCGTTGACTTCAGTGTTTCCTGGCGGCAAGGGTTAACCCTGTGTGGCTATCCTACCTTGGATACACTATATTCGGTTATAGTGGTGGTGTACAGCTGGCGTCTGCAGGGCCTGTGCTTCCAGACCCTGCAGCGTCCCCTTGTAGGACTCCATGGTGGGTGGCTGGCACCGCTGCCGAAAAGAAACCTTTTCTTATGGCTAGTTCCTTCCCCCCACTCCCTGATCACCCTCAGAAAAGAGGGCGCACCGATGAAGTCTTCCAGTTTTATGGTCACCAGAGAGTATCCTTTCCCCGATTTCACGTTGTCCACGCTGACACACCGAGCAAACCAGTGAGAACAATTTCACCTTTTCTTGTTTCGAAGTCTTTGACAGAAATCTTTGGCCCAGGATATAAAGCATCGAGAATGGCAAGCGGTGACCTCCTGTTGGAGCTCCGCGACCAGAAACAATATGAAAAATTGTCTAATCTAGTGAAATTCGGAGATACCAAATTAATAGTAACCCCACACCGAACCATGAACACCACTCGTGGCGTTGTCTCAGATGATGACCTGTTAGGGCAGACGGAGGCTGAACTCCTGGAGGGTTTTAGCGAACAGAATGTCATCAACGTGAAACGAATTAGGATGAGGCGTGATGGCAAAGAAATCCAGACTAAGCATCTGATACTTACTTTCAATTAAAGTGTGCTGCCCGACTCCGTTGAGGCTGGGTACATCAAGCTTCGAGTGAGGCCATATATACCGAACCCTCTCTGATGTTTCAAATGCCAGCGGTTCGGCCACAGTTCTCAGAACTGCCGAGGCCGCCTAACTTGTGCGAAATGCAGTGCTGACGAACACACATCTGATGCCTGTGAAAACTCTCCTCACTGTGCGAATTGTAACGGGGAGCATGCCGCATACTCACGGTCATGCCCAAGCTGGAAGAAAGAAAAGGAAATCGTCACGATTAAAGTAAAACAAAACATTTCATTTAAAGAGGCATGAAGGCAGGTGTCCTACCTGCCAGAAACCAGCTTTGCCGAAGTGGTGCGTCAGGGGGCAGCGCCACGACGGCCTTCGGTGCCTGTCTGGCACACGCGTAGTGAGCCGGCGGTGACGCCATCCGCCCCCTCGGCGGTTTCAGCCAGTGCTGCTCCGCCATCCAAGAAAGACCCACCAACCTCCGGGCTGGGGGTCGCGAAGGTCTCGTCCTTTGAGGCGAGGCCCTCAAAACAAATGCAGCGCTCGCAAGAGCGCGTGTCCAGCGCCTCGCAAGAGGCAATGGACACAACACCGAGCGTGAGGGCGCAGCCAGCGCCTAAGGATCGGCGCGACTCTGTCGACCGATCCAAAAAAGAAAAGTCTCGTGTCATGGCCGCTGGAAAGGGTCCGTGAGCTTACTTTCCATCCTTGAGCACAGAACATAAAACTCACCTAAAATGGACACACAAATACTACAGTGGAATGCCAGAGGCCTATTTAATAACCTAGATGATATCAAAGACTTGCTTAATGACTATCAGCCAAAAGTGTTCTGTGTTCAAGAAACTCATTGAAAGTCGACTCATGTGAATTTCTTAAATGAATATGTGGTTTTTCGTAAAGATCGAAATGGTGGCAATTTCTCTTCTGGTGGTGTGGCCATCATTGCACAAAGAAGTGTAGCATGCCAGCACATTGTGCTACAAAGCTCTCTTGAGGTTGTGGCTGTTCGCGCTATTCTATTCACCCGTCTTATATCTATCTGCTCGATCTACATAGCCCCTGACGAACCATTCAATAAAACAGAGTTCGAAAAGCTTATTTATCAGCTTCCAGAACCATATGTGTTAATTGGAGATTTTAATGCTCACAGTTTGCTATGGGGTGATACCAAATGTGATGCGAGAGGTCGTGCGATAGAAAACTTTCTTCTCGCATCTGGAGCCTGCCTGCTCAATAAGGCAGAGCCAACATACTTCAGTACCACACACAATACATATTCATGCATAGATTTAGCCATTAGGTCACCGTCACTCTTACCTTACTTAGATTGGAAAGTTATTAATAATCCATATGGAAGTGACCATTTTCCAACTCTTTTAGTAACAAAACAACGGGATGACCGGCCGTCTTATCCCAAAAAGTGGAACTTTCATGTTGCAAACTGGGTGAAATTCAGAGAGCTATGTACACTACACCTCGAAGAGGTAGACCATTTGGAAGTAGAAGAGATGGCCAACTATATTTCGGAATATGTTCTTACTTGTGCAAAAAAGTGCATACCGCAGTCCAGGAATGATAAGGTAAACGCAAAGCCATGGTGGAATCGGGAGTGTGAAATTGCTGAAAAAACGGCAAAACAAAGCATGGAGGGTTTTTTCTTGCTACCCAACAGCAGAAAACTTAATAACCTTTAAAAGTTGCAAAGCGAATGGAAGGCTTGTTCGCCGTATAGCCAAACGGGAAAGCTGGACACGCTATATATCCTCAATAAACTCCTACACAGACGTCAGCAAGGTTTATAATAGGGTGCATAAACTTAAAGGACAAGCAAACGCTCTTGGGAAACACTTCGAGAAAATGTCAAGCTCAGAAAACTATACCACTAAGTTCTTACGCCACAAAAGCATAGCTGAAAGTGTACCTCTGTGCCGGAACAAGCCTCGATCAGACGGATACAATAAACCACTAACAGTATATTAACTGAAGCTCGCCCTTGGTTCCTGTGGAAGTTCTGCTCCTGGTTCTGATACAATTACTTATGAAATGATCAGAAATCTCCCTGATGAAACCCTGAACTGCCTTTTAGCACTTTACAACAAGATTTTCAGTACCGGCAAAATACCCTCTGCTTGGAAAGAGGCAATAGTACTACCAATCCTTAAACAGGGCAAAGATCCTTCTTCGGTAAATAGTTACAGGCCTATCGCCCTCACAAGCTGCCTACTCAAAGTGTTTGAAAGAATTATTAACCGCCGCTTGGTCTATTACTTGGAATACAATGGCATATTGGACCCGTGCCAGTCTGGTTTCCGTACAGCTAGATCCACAACCGACAATCTTGTCCTACTCGAGTCGTATATACGTGACGCGTTTGTACACAATCAATACTGTCTGTCTGTTTTCTTCGATCTTGAGAAGGCATATGATACTGCCTGGCGATATGGAATATTGCAAGATCTACTGTCTTTCGGTATATGTGGCAGGTTGATTACCATCCTAAAAGATTACCTGTCTGAAAGGAAGTTCTGTGTAAGAATAGGTACTGTGTTATCGCGCACATTTCTTCAAGAAAATGGAGTGCCGCAGGGAGGAGTATTAAGCTGCACACTATTTATAGTTAAAATGAACTCTCTTCGCTCTGTTATTCCACCTGCGATATCGTACTCTCTATACGTGGACGACATTTAAATTAGTTTCAAATCGTGTAACTTGACTGTATGCGAACGCCAGATACAGTTAGGTGTTAACCGACTTGCAAAATGGGCTGACGAGAATGGTTTTAAGTTTAACACTGACAAGACTACTAGTGTGCTGTTCTCGAGACGACGAGGTGTGCATCCTGACCCCTGCATACTAATAATGGACAAAACATAGTCATCGCGAAAGAACAAAAATTCCTCGGTGTAATTTTTTATTCCAAACTCACCTTCATCCAGCACATAAAACAGCTAAAGTTAAAATGTCTCAAGACCATGAACCTTTTAAAGATTTTATCGCATCAGTCGTAGGGGACAGACAGGCACTGTCTCATATCTCTGTTTCGAAGCCTGGTTCTGTCACGCAGAGACTATGGATGCATAGTATAGCAGTCAGCTTCAAGGTCAGCACTGAAAATGTTGGACCCTGTATACCACCTAGGTATCCGGCTGGCTTTTGGTGCCTTTCGTACCAGCCCTATTCAAAGCCTTTATGCAGAGTCAGATCAGTGGCCACTAGACTATCAGCGCACGTATCTAGGAGTCAACTATGCAGTTAAGATCATGTCTCTTAAGCAGCACCCATGTAAAACACTTATGAACGATGTGTCTACTACCCAGTTATACCTAAACCGTTCTTCTATCGCCCCACCGTTTCCATTGGCAATAAGACCTGCAGTAGAAAAACTTGCAATTTTCTTCAATGACTTAGAGGAAAGTGACCATGTCGAACACATCCCTCCCTGGCAGCAATGTCCAGTCACTTGTGACTGGTCTTTCAAAGACATCATAAAGGAAAATTGTCCAAGTGCACTTATTGAGCAACATTTCTTGGCCCTTGAACACAAATATCGTTCAACCGCGTTCTTCTCTGATGGCTCAAAATCTCAAATATCTGTATCCTGTGCAGCCTATGGACAAAAGTTCTCGGACACCAGAACCATGCATACACATACTGGCATTTTCCCAGCGGAAGCCTATGGTATCGTGCTTATTATGCAACACATTAAACAACACAAGATACAAAAGTCTATAGTGTACACAGATTCTTTAAGTGTTGTCAGGGCCCTGTCTTGTGGCAAGTACAGCAAGAACCCTACTTTCAACAAGCTCCTTAATGAAATCTATGCAGCCTACAACCTAAAACTTTCTATTGTTATTTGCTTGGTTGCAGGTCATTCTGGAATTGCGGGCAATGAAATAGTGGACAAGAATGCACGAGAAGCCACTGGTCGGCAAACCATAGATATAACCTCTGTTCCGGGTGTAGATCTAAAACCTGTTGTACGTAGAGCTCTACGAAACCACTGGCAAGCTGAATGAGACAGAGAAGTCGACAACAAACTCCACCTTGTAAAACCCCAGCTGAGAAAAGTTATCCCCCAAAAACTCAACAGGTTCGCCGAAGTCAGTCTAACACGGCTCAGAATAGGCCACACTTATGCCACGCATAAACACCTTTTGACAGGCACTGATCCACCTACATGTATACACTGTGGAGAGAGTCTAACCGTTGTGCATGTCCTCATGCAATGTCCTGTGCTTCACCAAGCACGACTGACCCATTTCAGGGAGCTCTATCGATATCATATTCCACTTCATCCAGCGCTGTTTTTATCAATTGATGCAGTGGTTGTCCTTAAGAGACTTCTTCATTATCTTGGGAAAGTGAAATTTTTAACAATGATATCATTCCATCCTAGGCACCAGGCTGTGCCTCAAGTGTGAGGTACCCCCTGGTGCATAAAAAGTATGTCTGAGCCTTCGCAGTTCTTGCTCAGGCAAGGACTTCAGCTGCGAGGGTCTTGGGCCTTGCAGACAAATTTTTCAGCACAGACTTCAGCCAACAAAATGAAGGTTTTAGCAAAGTGACATTCCTTTTTTAAACAAAGTGACATTCTTTTAAATGTACTGTGTTTTAAATGGTTCGTAGATATTTGTTTTAATTTTTAATCATGTTTTAATCATTTGTTTTAATTTTTAAACTAATAAACGAAATGACATAACACTTGTACTGGCGCTCTTTGGCCTTAGATGCCCTTGCGCCAATAAAACTTAACGTAATAATAAATAATTATGGGCATGATGTCAGACGTCGCTGCGGCATATGTAAGCTGCGCGCTTTCCTGCCCTGCTACTTTCCTTTCTACACCTCTGCTTTACATTGTGCAGTCTTCTTTCCACGAAGGTGCTAAGATGGTCTGCCCCTTTGGGGCTTTACTCTCCAGCCGGTAGCATGATTCACTGCCAGTGCTATTCATACTTGTTCTAGGAACCCTACAGTGGGAATGTGGTGGGTTGAGAGACACAAGCGATGGCTGTTTTCAGGGATGTTAAACATCACCTCCTCTACTTGATCAGGTGGCCACTAGATGTGGCAATTTGTAAAAACGCCCATGTTTCGGAATCATGTTTCGTGCGTGTGCAGTAGGTGACACATATAAGCCGAGTTCAACGCTACAAAGAACCTCCCAGTTTATTCAATGCTGCCTTTTATGTATTCCAAACAGGAAAGGAGGTCCCGCGATAATGTTGTGCCACAGTGGATGCGCAGTGACGTCAGAGCACGGCACGTGTACGCTCAAAGCTCGTGTTTTATCACACTTGCATGTAAACACGATCACACTGTACGGCCCGAACATACACGATACATCTTTCTTTCTTCAATCAAAAGAATCAGAAAACAAAACCATGAAAAATACACTCAGATCTCAGCGGTGCTATTTACGTAGCTTGCTCAGTTATTCCCGTAACCCAGTCTCTGCGGTGGTCTTCGGTTTCGGGCACTGCGTCTGAGTCTAGGGCTTACAGTCACAGAGCTTGCACTATCAGTTGCGGACTGCAGGTGGTTGCCGATGTCATCACTTGTGCTCTCTTCGTCTGAAGAGTCTTCCGTGTCGTCAAAGGATTCCGCTGTTGGCAAGAGGTGTTGGCGGTTCTGTCGCAGAACATTGCCCTTCTCGGTGATGACAGCGTATGATCTCGGCTGCATCTGGCTAAGAATTTTAGCCTTTGTTTCCCAGGTGTTCCCCTGTACTCGCACCACTTGCCCTGTGGTCAACGGTGGAAGAGACCGCCGCTTGGGTTGCGGTTGTCCATGTTTCCGAACGGCTGTTCGGGGGCCCTCGTTAAAGTCTGGTATTGGCGTCCTCAGTTGTCGGCCTTGGAGCAACTCTGCTGGGGACCTCCCGTCTTCCAGTGGGCTGGACCTGTAGCTGAGAGGACCCATCCAAAAGTCATTTTTCTCTTCAATTGTTTTCTTTTTCAAAATTCTTCTAACACTTTGTACACTTTTTTTAGCCAGGTCATTAGAATGGGGAAACCTGGGACTTGATGTTGTATGCTTAAAGTCATAGTCTTTTGCAAAAACGGCGAACTCTCGACTTGAAAACTGTGGGCCATTGTCTGTGCATACCTCTAGGGGTATGCGATACCTAGCAAAGATTGCTTGCAGTCTTTCGACAGTCGTCGTTGCCGATGTATCCTGGAGTTGTTCCACTTCCCGAAAGTTAGAATGTGCGTCATACGTGCACAAGTACGACTTTCCGCCGTACTGAAAGATATCGACGCCAACACGCCACTATGGTTGATTGGTTGTCGGGCGTATTATCAGCGGTTCACGTGGATGTTTATAAGCATACTTTTTGCAGACAGCGCACCCGGCAATGACATTTTCAATATCTGAATATAAACCTGGCCAAAACACTAGATGACGTGCTCGGGCGTTACATTTGTTTATACCCATGTGGCCATAGTGGATGCGTCTTAGTATTTCGTGTCCCATACTTGGTGGTATCACCACTTTGTTGCCTTTAAGCAAGGCACCATTTACGACAGATAGTTTACCTACAAAGGGTCTTAGCTCTCTTTTCACTCGTTTGTTTTTCGCCAGCTGCTCCACCACGTTCTTTAAGTAGCCGTCCTTTCATGCTTCTCTCGCCAGTCTATCTTGCATCGCTTCGCTCACTAATGAAGAGACAGCGCTTACAGCATGTATTTCGACGTCTTCATATACTCCGTCTTTCTCTGGACTGCCGACGGAAGCTCGCGACAACATATCCGCCAGGACCAGCTGTTTGCCTGGAAGAAACTGCAGCTTTAAATCATATTTCAATAAACGAAGAATAAAGCGCTGCAGTCAAGGCGGCATTTCCCCAATAGCTTTCTTCGAGATTGCTACCAATGGACGGTGGTCAGTTTCTAGAACAACATGGCGTCCGTACGCAAAGTGATGAAACTTTTCACACCCAACTACATCCGCCATTGCCTCCTTTTCAATCTGCGAATACCTTTTCTGCGCCTCTGTCAATACGCGAGAGGCGTATGCAACCGGTTTCCACGAGTCACCATACTGCTACAAGAGAGCCGAGCCTATGCCATTCTGCGAGGCATCTGAGCTTATCTCCGTGTCTTTTTGTGGATCGAAGATTGCCAGCAAGCCCCGCCGCGGTGGTCTAGTGGCTAAGGTACTCGGCTGCTGACCCGCAGGGCGCGGGTTCGAATCCCGGCTGCGGCGGCTGCATTTCCGATGGAGGCGGAAATGTTGTAGGCCCGTGTGCTCAGATTTGGGTGCACGTTAAAGAACCCCAGGTGGTCTAAATTTCCGGAGCCCTCCACTACGGCGTCTCTCATAATCATATAGTAATTTTGGGACGTTAAACCCCACATATCATCATCATCATCATCATCATCATCGAAGATTGCCAGCAACGGTTGTCCACTAAGACATTTGCAAAGCTGCTCCCACTCACTTGCGTTAGTCTCCGTCCATTCGAAAACCGCGTCTTTTTTTATAAGCTGGCGTAACAACCGAGTCTTTTCCGCGAGTGCGAGTACGAACTTTCCAAAGTAGTATATCATACCTAGCATTCGTTGCACTCCGAGCTTGTCAGTAGGTGGTGGCAAGCAAAGAACTGAAGTAATCGATGCAGGGCTCGGCCTTATTCCTGCCTCTGAAGTGATATCGTTCAGAAAAGAAATTTCAGTGACGCCAACGTCACACTTTTCGGGATTGAAAGTCGGCCCCGCTTTTCGCGCTGCTTCTAGAACTCTCTTTAGCCTCCCACATGTTCCTGTCTCGTCGATTCCTATATCAGTATGCCGTCCACATACTCTTGCACGCCTGCGATGTCGTCGAAAATCTCGTTTCCCCGCAGGGGCGCCTGCGCAAGTAGACGTTTGGTGTGTAGCGACACCACGGACCCGAGCTAACGGGGGAGTTTCTACTCCCTCCCACGCCTAGCCGTGCGTGGCTTTGCCGTGCCCGGGGAAAAGGGGATCCTGGGGGTTGAGCTGACGCTGGGTGATTGGACCTTTAAGGCCCCCCAGCAGAGGCAACACACCTCTTTGGCCCCGGCTTCACGTAGACAGCACCCCTGGGCTGACCCACCCAGGGGAAATCGGCAGTCGCCTTTTCCTATCTCTCTCTCCCTACATCTTCGTCTTTCTTACTTTTTTAGCTTTCCTGTCTACTTCTCTCTTCTGTTTACTTCCAATTTTCCTGGCGGCAAGGGTTAACCCTGTGCAAATAGCCTACCTTGGTCTAGGCGCATTGGGTTATAGTGGCGTTGTACGGCTGGCGTCTGCAGTTTTCAGCATTTGTAAAGTTGTAGCGTCCCCTCGTTGGGCTCCGTGGTGGGTGGCCGCCAACGCTGCCGAACAAAAATGAGACCGGCATGCATGGAGCATTCCCTCAACTGTCTGATCGTACCGGCATAAAGCGGGTACGCACCGACGACATAAACTTCTTCAACCAGCCAGTAGAAACTTTTCCCCGCTTCCACGTCATTCACTGCGAAAAAGCCGGAAAGCAAGCCAGGACCGTATCTCCTTTCGTAGTGGCCAGGTGTCTTAATGAAACTCTCGGGGCTGGATACAAAGTAACCAAAATGGCTAGCGGAGACCTTCTTCTCGAAATTCGGGACAAAGCACAATTTGTAAAGCTAGACAGCCTCTCAACGTTTGGTGACGTGCCGATCACCGTAACACCACACAGATCCATGAACATCACTCGCGGAGTAGTATCTGATGCAGACTTACTTGAACTCACGGAAACTGAACTTTTGGAAGGGTGGAAGAGCCAAAATGTCAATAATGTACAGAGAATTATAATCAGAAGAGATAATAAGGAAATACCAACGAAACACTTGATACTCACGTTTGCATCCAGTAAACTACCAGATTCCATACAAACAGGGTACACAAAGACATCTATCAGACCGTATATACCAAACCCTCGTCGTTGCTTCCAATGCCAGAGGTATGGCCATGGCTCTAAAACCTGTCGTGGTAGCCAGACTTGTGCACAATGTGGAGTCCTAGGCCACGTGTCTGAGAACTGCAAACAACCGCCACACTGTGTAAACTGCGAAGGAAACCATGCCGCATATTCACGCTCCTGCACCTACTGGAAAAAAGAAAAAGAAATAATTACATTAAAGGTGAAGGAGAACATAACGTTTAAGGAAGCACGGCGAAGAGTCGCTCCATTCTATGGACCTACATACGCTGATGCGGCGCGTCAGGGGGCACCGCCGCACCAGCCCTCGCCACACCTTCGGCCCGCGCATACCGAGCCGGCGGTTGTGGCACCTGCCCCCAAGGCAGCTGTAGCCCAGGCTACACCGCCTGCTCCCAAACAGAGGCCGGAGACTCCAGAGTCTTCGGGTCTCAAGGCCTCCCCTCACCAGGCGAGGCCTAAAATCCGAACTAACAGCCCGCACGTGCGGGCATCCAGTGCCTCCGAGGAGGCAATGGATACGTCGGCACCCTTGGTGCCGAAAGAGCGGCGTGGCTCCTTGGAGCGCGCCAAGAAAACAAAAAAACAAATAACAGGGCCTGGTGATGGCCCTGTTAAGTGAGCTCAAACTCCCCGTCTAAACAGCCACTCGCTCTTCGTACACACAGCATTATTTTACATTCACCATGAACACTCAAATTATACAATGGAACGTCAGGGGCCTTCTCAGAAACCTTGACGACATCCAAGAACTCTTACACGAACACACACCAAAAGTGCTGTGTGTACAAGAAACACACCTTAATTCAAAACACACAAATTTTCTTCGTAAATATGTTATTTTCCGAAAAGACCGTGATGATGCCATGACATCATCCGGAGGTGTTGCCATCATTGTGAAACAAGGAACTGCATGCACACACCTACAACTACAAACATCCCTTGAGGCAGTGGCTGTTCGAGCGGTTTTTTTTGATAAACTGATCACAATCTGCACTATCTACATTCCTCCTCGCTATCAGCTGCAAAAACGTGATTTACACTCTCTAATTGATCAACTTCCGGAACCTTATGTTCTCCTTGGAGACTTTAATGCGCATAGCAGGCTATGGGGTGACTCTCGGTATGACGCGCGAGGTCGGCTGATCGAACAGTTCCTTATCTCATCCAGCGCGTGTCTCCTAAATCGAAAAGTACCAACCTATTATAACCTCGCTAATAACACCTACTCCTCTATAGACCTGACCATAGTATCTCCATCTCTTGTCCCTCAACTACAGTGGAAAGTCGTCAGTAATCTGTACGGAAGTGACCACTTCCCCGTAGTTTTGAGCACAACGACAGTAACTGAGTGTCCACCACGCGTTCCCAAGTGGCTCATAAACAGAGCCGACTGGGAACAGTTTTATACTATCGCTTGTCTAGGTTGGAATGACATCTGTACTTTGAACATTGATGTTGCTGTGAACTACTTCACAGCGTTTTTGATTGATGCTGCAACAAAATGCATCCCACAAACAAATGGACACCCTGGAAAACGATGTGTGCCATGGTGGAACGATGAATGCCGAAACGCGCGCAAACAGCAAAACAGTGCTTGGAGGCTGCTTCGTAACTCACCGACAGCCGAAAATCTTGAAACCTTCAAGAAAATAAAGTCTCAAGGCAGGAGAACGCGTCGGCAGGCCAGAAGAGAAAGCTGGCAGAAGTTTTTATCAGGGGTTAATTCATACACACAGGAGGCAAAAGTATGGAACATGGTCAGTAGGATAGCAGGAAAACAAGTACACGCACTTCCACTCGTAAACACTCAGGGTGATACCTTGGAAGATCAGGCAAACTTCCTCGGTGCACACTTCGAACAGGTATCCAGCTCGTCCCACTATACTGACACTTTCCAAAAATACAGAACAAGAATAGAAAAGCAGAAACTCGAACACAAATCCACTAGATACGAGGCATATAACCAAGCTTTCAGTCCAGCTGAGCTCCGAACATCTCTAAACTCCTGCAGTGCTTCTGCCCCAGGCTGTGACCGTGTGATGTATGAAATGTTAAAAAACCTACCAAACGAGACCCGAAAAACCCTACTTTGTTTGTACAATGCTATTTGGTCTTCTGGCACTATTCCTACCGCCTGGAAAGAGGCTATTATAATTCCCATTTTGTCACGTACTACGTGGGGTAGTGACAGGCAATGTCTCATGAATCTGTATCGAAGCCTCATTCGCACCCGCTTAGATTATGGGGCCATTGTTTATCAGTCTGCGACTCAAAGTGCTTTGAAGATGCTGGACCCCGTGCACCATTTGGGCATCCGCCTTTCTACGGGTGCTTTTCGCACCAGCCCCGTAGAAAGCCTTTATGTTGAGTCAAATGAGTGGTCGCTTCATCTGCAGAGAACTTACATGTCCTTTGTTTATTTCCTTAAGGTGAAAGCAGATAAGAAGCACCCCTCATACTCCACTATTAATGATTTGTCGAGCTCCATTCTGTTTCAAAACAGGCCTTCGATGAGGCAGCCCTTCTCAGTTCGCCTGAAAAGTCTAGCTGAGGAAACTGGAGTCTCACTTGAACATAGTTTAATGGCTCCTGTAGCATATCTGCCACCGTGGCAATGGCAGACTATAGACTGTGATGTGTCCTTTCTTGAAGTTACAAAACATGCGCCTATTGTCCATATCCAAACATACTTCCTGGAACTTCAACACAAATACACACGTCCTGAGTTCTTTACAGATGCCTCCAAGTGCAACTCCTCTGTGTCCTACGCTGTTGTCGGCCCATCCTTCTCGGATGCTGGCCCTCTACATCCAGGCACAAGTATCTTCACAGCGGAAGCTTACGCGATACTTGTGGCAGCTAAACACATCAAACAATTACACATACAAAAAGCAGTAATTTATACAGACTCCCTCAGTGTGGTAACAGCTCTGCAAAGTCTTAAAAAACAAAAAAAAAACCCGGTCCTCATCTCACTTTACTCCATTTTGTGCACACTCTACACACTCAAACAACATGTTGTAGTGTGCTGGGTGCCAGGGCACCGTGAGATTCAAGGCAACGTGAGGGCGGATCAGCTCGCTGCATCCGCCCAAAAAACACTGCCCCTACACCCATATCAATACCGGCCCTCGATCTTAAGCCGTCTCTCAAACGAAACCTCAGGGACTACTGGCAGAGCAAGTGGAATACACACACACAAAACAAACTACACATTATTAAGCCACACCTTGGTCATTGGCTGCCCGTATCGAAATCGCGTCACACAGAGGTAACACTAACGAGACTCAGGATAGGACACACATACACGACACACACATATCTGTTGTCTGGTGGCAATACACCATTATGTGACAGATGTGGTGAACCCTTAACCGTCCTTCACATGTTAATTCAGTGTAAACACTTAGAAACTCTAAGAAAACAACATTTTCCATTACTCTACCAACAATATATACCTTTACACCCTGCAATGTTTGTCGGTAGGGAACCGCTTTTTAGTCATAAATCATTGTTAACGTTTTTAAAAGAAATTCATAGCTTTCATGTCATATACCCGGGCATACCGTAGCACGATCTCTCCAGAGAGGTTTTTGCTGCGGTAACTACACAAGAAAGCACTTGTCTCACGGCCCTTGGACGCAAGGGTATGAACGAGTGAGGCACTTGTGCTAATGCCATACATATCCACCATCGTTCTTATTATCACCAACTTTTGTTATCTACTCACACCACACACACCTTTCACGGCATGGTCATGATTTTAATACTTGTATGTTCTTACCCGCCTTACGGCGTGGAATTTTATGGCCCTTATACAGCCGCTTATCACAATCATTGTCTATATATTTCGTAAGATGAACTGGCGCTCTTTGGCCGTGAAATGGCCCTTGCGCCACAAAACATCAAACATCATCATCATATCACAACTCATCAGACGATTATTTGGCCAAGATGTAGCTAGTGTTTTATGTGGGTTACTTTCGTCCCCTAAATTTCTTGCGCGTTTACCGCCAACGCTAAAGTTATCGCATAATAAGGCCCTTGCGAGCGGCGGAAAAGAAACTCAGCGTGTACTCTGGACCGCCTACAACTGGGACAAAGGTGTAAATATTGCGCAGATTTCTTGACGTAATTTTTAGAGAAACTTCCCGTCACCCCCGTAAATATCGGCGAGACAACTGGGATATTGCCACAGACGCGCTGATTCGCCTTTGCTACATAAACCTGAATGCTGCATGCTTAATGAATTCGCTCATAAATTTTTAAGGCAGAAAGGTCAAAGAACATATTTTAATAAATGATCTGCTTCATAAAAGCTGCATTCGGTGCCATAGCTAGGCCAAACTGGCTTCTTACTTACCGAGCTAGGGTGGCTCCGAGCCCTACCGGCTCTGCTGCGGCGGCAGGGCATTAGTTGCTAGCGCCATCTGCTGAGGCGTTTGAGAAGCAGAGCTTCGTCGCGAAGCGAAGAGCAGTGGCGTTCTCTCACCTAAACTATTATTACACCGTGATCTAGGGTGAATATTGAAAAAAAATGTCCTCGGGTAGCATCTCCCCTTAAGGGTAACTAACTGGATTCCCAGAGAAGGCAAGAGGATTAGGAGGAGACAGAAGGTTAGGTGGGCAGATGAGAATAAGAAATTTGCGGGTATAAATATGCAGCAGCAAGCACAAGACCGAGTTAACTGGCGAAACTTGGGAGAGGCCTTTGTCCTGCGGTGGACTTAGGCTGAAGATGATGATGATGACTTTTAGTGCTCCTGCTTTGTGGATGATTTTTCTGTTTCACTGGGCAGAATCAATAGGCTGCGAGTAGAATGTCGTGCCCACTTTGAAGCTTTTTTAGGATGTGGCGATTATGTGGAATTGGTTAGACTTGATGAATTCTTGAAGGCTTGTATGTCGTGGATGGTACGATCTGCAGTTTCATTACCATATGCGTAAAGTTGATTGCTCTTTTTTTACTCATGGTAGCGACTCGCCATCTTCGATTGATCGACATGACGTCGGCGATCGCGAGTGTATGAGACTGAGCGAGAGGCGTTATGGCGGTTCGCCTGCGCCTTTTTCCGATAGAGTTGGCGTGGGTTGCTGAAGCTGTCGAACTGTGCCATGGTGACTTAAGTTTTCTTCTTGTGTGCAATAAAACTGTTGAATTGTGCAGCGAACCCATCAATTTTGGCATTTATCGTGGTAATCCTGTGTTCGAAAGTTGCGGCCGTTTTTTTGATTGCTGATTGGACAATTTTTTTTATCATGGCATGGATGTTTGTCATAAAAGCTTCCTGCAATATTATGCACCTGGCATGCACAAGAGCTTGAACGTCCACCTTAGGCAGCATCTTGCCTGGCTGCGAGCTTGTGTCTTCCTCCACTTGGCATTGTTGTTGCGCATTTTCAGAAATTTTTCGCTGCTCCTGGCATTTTTGAAGTAGTTTGTCTATGAGCTCTTGTTGTCTTTTCTGACTCTAAAGCAGCTTGTCAATAAGGCTTTGTTGGTTTTGCAATTGGCTGTGTCGATTCTGGAGCTTCCTCTGCTGGTTTTGCAGTCTATCTTGGAGGGCCTTTACGGATGCGGTTTCCGGCGATGTAGAGGTCGAGCTGCTTCTACCTCTTGAGTCGCTTACCACGGTGGCTTAGCTCGTTCATTTGGCTGATGGGGACCGCGTGTGAGAGCGGGAGCGTGAAATAGATCGCAAGATGGACTTGCATTTGCTGCGCCTGGGGCAGCTAGTTCTGCTTTACTCCTTAATCTAGCTACAGAGGTGCCAAGCTCAGGGAACTCATCCTTAGTGGAGCTCCAATGGTGCTCTATTTTCTGTATCCTGTTGAGGCACTGTTGTCTTATATTGTAGGGTGGTGAATTTGGCTTTAGTCTCCTCTTAAACTCTTTACTTGCAGTTTCGTGCCCTTCTCCGCAGATCTTGCAAGTGGGTTTGCACTCATGTCCCTGCATTTGTCCAGCGTTGCCAGATTTGTAGCAGAAATCTGGGATAGGCCTTGGACAGATGTCTTGACGGCGTCCCGTGCTGCCACAGGTTCGGCAGTATTGAATGGACTTGCGGTATTGTCTGCATTAGAAGTCTACGCTCTGGAAGAATATGTGGAAGAAAACATTTGTGCGAACTAGCAACAATAGTTCACAATTGTCATGTACAGAGCTCGCAAAGTTCACTAAGCAGTGGCAGCTCGCACACAACTTCCAGCTCAAATCACCCTCAGTCTAATTGAACAGTTGACAATGTCGTAAATACAGCTAAACCTTCATTCAAGGAAGCCTTAAAAGTTGTTTATGAGCTGCACTTCTGAATTTCGGACCACAGATATACACCATGCTGTAACAGAAATGGAAGCCTGCCTAACTGCTGACAGGCTACCCTACCTACTTTGTTGACAACAAACATGCTGCTTAGAAAACCTATTTTGCACTAGCAGACTTAGTAGGAAAATTTGGAATGAATAAGGAACTACTACAGAGAAAAAGCATGGGAGCCGCCTTTACTGAAAAAAGAAGACTTTTTCAAAACTGCAACCGTTCACGCCTCGAGTGTCATAGGAAAAAAATGGCAGCGGCTATGCCAGGATATACGTAGCGTTAGCAAAGGTTCAGCTGATTATTCTTAGCTTTCCAGAGTGTCTAGGATTAGCTTGATTATCATGCTTACTGCTACTGCACCCCGCAGGGGCGCCTGCGCAAGTAGGCGTTTGGTGTGTAGCGACACCACGGACCCGAGCTAACGGGGGGGTTTCGGCTCCCTCCCACGCCTAGCCGTACGTGGCTTTGCCGTGTCCGGGGAAAAGGAGATCCTGGGGGTTGAGCCGACGCTGGGTGATTGGACCTTTAAGGCCCCCCGGCAGAGGCAACACACCCCTTTGGCCCCGGCTTCACGTAGACGGCACCCCTGGGCTGACCCACCCAGGGGAAATCGGCAGTCGCCTTTTCCTATCTCTCTCTCCCTACATCTTCGTCTTTTGTTCTCACTTTATATCTTTCCTGTATTCTCCTCACTTCATTTTACTTCCAATTTTTCCTGGCGGCAAGGGTTAACCTAGTGTAAATATCCAACCTTGGGTAGATATATTAGGTTATAGCGGCCATGTACGGCTGGCGCCTGCGCCTCCTTCGCGTCTCGCAGCGCCCCCTTGTTGGGCTCGGTGGTGGGTGGCTGGCATGGCCGCCGAATAAGTTCTCAAATTTATGGGAATCCCTAGCCCTCCAAGAGGTGGCGCACCGATGCAATTTTTTAATTTATTCCAAACAAAAAAGATAACTTCCTGAAATATCACATTATTCACTGTGAATGTACAGAAAAGAAAGCTAGAAGCATTTCACCTTTCCTTGTGTCCAAATGCCTTATAGAAACACTGGGCGCAGGCTACAAGGCCACAAAGACCGCCAGTGGTGACCTGTTACTTGAAATAAAAGACAACGCGCAGTACCAGAGACTACATAAACTCGCAGCATTTGGGGATCAGCCTATCACAATCACACCGCATCGAACCATGAACACAGTGAAGGGTGTTGTATCAGATGGAGACCTGATGGACCTCACTGATGATGAACTTCTAACAGGCTGGAAAGAGGAAAATGTAATTCAGGTGCAGCGTATCAAAATAAGAAGAGAAAATAAGGAAATCCCAACGAAGCACATCATACTCACTTTCGCATCTAGCACCCTCTCCACTGAAATAGCAACAGGATATCTTAAACTGCCAGTGAGACCATACATACCCAACCCGCCGCGCTGCTTTAAGTGTCAGAGGTTCGGGCACGGCTCCCAGAGCTGCCGAAGACAGCTTACCTGCGCGAAATGCGGCACCAAAGGTCATACAGCTCACGATGACTGTCAGCTACAAGTCCACTGCGCAAACTTTGAGGGTGACCATCCTGCATATTCCAGGTCATGCGTGGCCTGGAAAATGGAAAAAAGAAATTATTAATACAAAGTTTAAATTGAACATAAGCTTCCGTGAAGCGCGGCAGCGCGTTTCCCTGCATTTTGCTGGGAACACATTGTATGCCGAAGTGGTGCGAGGGGGGTCAGCACCACTTCGGTTTTCGGCAATGCCTTGCTTGGACCACGCCCAGCGTGCCGAGGCAAACGCCACAAGCCCCCATGGGGGGAGCAGCCTCGGCTGCCCCACCCTCTTTGATTACAGCCCCACCGAAGGCCCCTGTGAACCTTGGCAGCAGCCAGGGCACCACACAAATTAAAGAGGTCCCCTCGACCTCCAGCCCGGTGGGGTTTAAGGCTCCGTCTGTCACGACGAAGCCTGCAACGAAAACAACATTATCTGTCGTCTCTCCTGAGGCGATGGACACATCAACTGCACCGGCGCAGACTGCGCCAAAAGAGCGGCTGGGTTCCCTCGACCGCCCTAAAAAAGACAAAACGGTAATTACAGGGCCTTCTAAATGCTCTGTAAGACAAGTCGCTTCTCTCTTTAGACACCAGCCAAAATCATTTCGTAGACACAGCACTTCTTTACTCCCATAATGGAGACACAAATTATACAATGGAACGTCAGAGGACTACTTCGAAACCTCGACGATATCCAAGAACTTCTAAACAAACATTCTCCAAAAGTGCTGTGTATACAGGAAACACACTTAAAATACAAGAATACAAATTTTTTGCGTCAATATGTTGTCTTCCGAAAGGACAGAGATGATGCAGTGGCGTCATCTGGTGGTGTAGCCATTACTGTTAATCGAGGAGTAGTATGTAGTCATCTACCACTACTAACATCCCTAGAGGCAGTGGCTGTTCGAGCAGTTCTATACAATAAGCTCGTCACCATCTGCTCTCTATACATATCGCCGCAACACCACCTGGAAAAACATGATTTCTAGTTTTTAATAGATGAGTTACCAGAACGTTATCTGGTTCTAGGGGACCTGAATGCGCACAGCGGTTTATGGGGTGACTGTCGATGTGATGCACGAGGTCGTCTCAATGAACAGTTCCTCTTTTCATCAGGTGCTTGTCTGTAGAATAGGAAAGAGGCAACATATTATAACCTTGCAAACAATACTTACTCCTCCATAGACCTCAGTATCGCATCTCCTTCACTTGTACCATTACTTCAGTGGAAAGTCATAAATAATCCATATTGAAGTGACCATTTTCCTTTAGTTTTGAGTACACCAATAACATATGAATATCCTCCACATGTTCCCAAATGGCTTATACACAAAGCCGACTGGGAACAGTTTCATAACAATGCTCAGTTATGTTGGACTGACATATGTGGACTGAGCATAGATGAAGCTGTGCAGTACTTCACAGCTCTCCTTATTAACGCAGCAGCCAAATGCATCCCACAAACATCTGGACAGCCCGGCAAACGACACGTCCCGTGGTGGAAGACTGAGCGTCAGAATGCGCGAAAGGAACAGAACAGGGCATGGAGGTTGCTGCGCAACTCGCCGACAGCGGAAAGCCTTGAGAGCTTTAAGAAAATAAAATCTCGAGGCAGAAGAACGCGTCGGCAGGCCAGAAAAGAAAGCTGGCTCAAGTTTTTATCAGGGATAAATGGCATAAGTTTTTATCAGGGAAAGGGATAATAGACGAACTACCTGAACTTTATCTGGTCCTTGGGAACCAAAACGCACATAATGGTCTGTGGGGTGACTCTTGCTGTGATGCACGAGGTCGTCTCATTGAACAATTCCTCATTTCATCAGGAGCTTGTCTGTTGAATAGGAAAGAGGCAACATATTATAACATTGCTAACAAAACTTACTCCTTCATAGACCTCAGTATTGCATCTCCTTCACTTGTACTCCTACTCCGATGGAAAATTATAAATAATCCTTACGGAAGTGACCATTTCCCTGTCATTCTGAGTACACCAACGTCATACCAATGTCCTTCACAAGTTCCCAAATGGCTGACATACAAAGCCGACTGGGAACAGTTTTATAACACTACTCATTTAAGTTGGTTAGACATATGTGGATTAAGCATAGATGAAGATGCGGAGTGCTTCACAGCTTTCCTTATTGTCGCAGCAGCCGAATGCATCCCGCAAACATCTGGACTACCTGGTAAGCGACGCATCCCATGGTGGAACACTGAGTGTCGTAATGCGCGAAAGGAGCAGAACAAGGCATGAAGATTGTTTCGGAATTCACCGCCAGCCGAAAATCTTGACAGCTTTAAGAAAATAAAATCTCAAGGCAGGAGAACGCGCAGGCAGGCCAAAAGAGAAAGCTGGCACAAGTTCTTATCAGGGATCAATGCATATACACAAGAGGCTAAAGTCTGGGCATGGTTCGTAGGGTAGCAAGAAGACAAGTACACTCACTCCCACTCGTAAACACACAGGGTGACAGCCTGGAAGATCAGGCGAACTTCGTCGGTGCACACTACGAGCAGGTGTCCAGCTCGTCACACTCTACTGAAGTTTTCCAAATATATAAAGCAAGGATAGAAAAGCAGAAACTAGAATATAAGTGCACAAAACACGAGGCATACAACGAACCTTTCAACTTAGCTGAGCTACAAACATCACTAAACTCTAGCAGTAATTCTGCACCAGGCTATGACCGTGTCACGTATGAAATGTTGAAAAACCTGCCGCCTAAAACGCGAAAAACTTTACTCTCTCTATACAATGCTATCTGGATGTCTGGAACCATCCCTGCTTTCTGGAAAGAGGCGATTGTTATGCCTATTTTGAAACAGGGCAAGGACCCTTGCTCAGTTTCAAGTTAGAGGCCCATTGCACTAACCAGCTGCCTTTGTAAACTTTTTGAAAAAATGATGAACCACCGACTTTTACATTTCCTTGAAACGCACAATCTGCTTGACCAGTTCCAGTGTGGGTTTCGAGAGGGTAAATCCACCACCGACCTTCTGGTGCGTATCAAAGCACAGATCCCAGACACTTTTGTTCACAAACAATACTTCCTCTCAGTGTTTCTCGATATCGAGAAGGCTTACGACGCAACATGGCGTTTTGGAATTCGAAGAGACCTGTCCCACCTTGGTGTGCGCGGAAAAATGTTTCATATAATCGAAAGTTACCTGTCAAACCGGACATTCCGTGTCCGTGTGGGCAGTGTTCTCTCCCAAACATTTGTCCAGGAAACAGGCGTGCCACAAGGTGGTGTGCTTAGTTGCACACTTTTTATTATCAAAATGAATTCTTTGCACTTGTCCGTTCCCCGCAATATGTTCTATTGTACATAGGTCGACAATCGTCATCCTTGCTTCAAGTCATGCAACTTGGCAATGTGCGAGCGGCAGGTTCAGCTCGGTTTAAACAAGGTCTCCAAATGGGCAGATGAAAACGGATTTCGAGAACAAGCACGTGTGTCTTGTTCTCTCGAAAGAGAGGCATGCACTCGGAACCTGACATTCGACTGAACGGGCAACGTCTGGCCGTCAAAGCCGAGCATAAATTCTTAGGCTTAATCTTGGACAACAAGTTGACCTTCGTACCGCACATCAAGTATATAAAAACAAAATGTTTAAAAGCCATGAATGTTTTAAAAGTGTTGTCACGTCCTACTTTTGGTAGTGATAGGCAATGCCTCATAAATCTGTATCAAAGCCTCATTCGCACCCGCTTAGATTATGGGGCCGTTGTTTATCAGTCTGCAACTCAAAGTGCTTTGAAGATGCAGGACCCCGTGCACCATTTGGGCATCTGCCTTTCTATGGGTGCTTTTCGCACCAGCCCCGTAGAAAGCCTTAACGTTAAGTCAAATGAGTGGTCGCTTCATCTGCAGAGAACTTATATGTCCTTTGTTTATTTCCTTAAGGTGAAAGCAGACAAGAAGCACCCCTCATACTCTACTATTATCGATTTGTCGAGCTCATTTCTGTTTCAAAACAGGCCTTCGACGAGGCAGCCCTTCTCAGCTCGCCTGAAAAGTCTAGCTGAGGAAACTGGAGTCACACTTGAACACAGTTTAATGGCTCCTGTAGCATATCCACCACCGTGGCAATGGCAGACTATATACTGCGATGTGTCCTTTCTAGAAGTTGCAAAACATGCGCCTATTGCCCATATCCGAACATACTTCCTGGAACTTCAACACAAATACAAACGTCCTGAGTTCTTTACAGATGCTTCCAAGTCCAACTCCTCTGTGTCCTACGCTGCTGTCGGCCCATCCTTTTTGGATGCTGGCCCTTTACATCCAGGCACAAGTATCTTCACTACAGAAGCTTACGTGATACATGTGGCAGCTAAACACATCAGACAATTGCAAATACAAAAAGTAGTAATTTATAGACTCCCTGAGTGTGGTAACGGCTCTGCACAGTCTTAAAAACAAAAAAACCCGGTCCTTGTCTCATTTTACTCCATTTTGTGCACACTCTACACACTCAAACAACATGTTGTAGTGTGCTGGGTGCCAGGGCACCGTGAGATCCAAGGCAACGTGAGGGCGGATCAGCTCGCTTCATCCGTCCACAAAAGCACTGCCCTACACCCATATTAATCCCGGCCCTTGATCTTAAGCCGTCTCTCAAACGAAATCTCAGGGACTACTGGCAGAGCAAGTGGGATACACACACACAAAACAAACTACACATTGTTAAGCCACACCTTGGTCATTGGCTGCCCGTATCGAAATCGCGTCATACAGAGGTAATACTTACAAGACTCAGGATAGGACACACATACACGACACACACACATCTTCTGTCGGGTGGGGATCCACCATTGTGTGACAGATGTGGTGAAGGATTAACAGTCCTTCACATTTTAATTCAGTGCAAACACTTAGAAACTATAAGAAAACAGAATTTTCCATTACCCTACCGACAACATATACCTTTACACCCTGCAATGTTCGTTGGTAGGGAACCGCTTTTTAGTTCTAAATCATTGTTAGCGTTTTTAAAAAAAAATTCATAATTTTCATATCATATACCCGGGCATTCCGTAGCACGACCTCTCCCCAGAGGTTTTCGCTGCGGTGGCTACACAACAAAGCACTTGCCTCACGGCCCTTTGACGCAAGGGTTTGAACGAGTGAGGCACTTGTGCTAATGCCATACATGGCCACCATCGTTTTTATTATCACCAACTTTTGTCATCTATTCGCACCACACACGCCTTTCACCGCATGGTCATGATTTTATTACTTGTATGTTTTTACCCGCCTTACCGCGAGGAATTTTATGGCCCTTATACAGCCGCTAATCACAATCATCGTCCACATTCCTTGTCCTATGAACTGGCGCTCTTTGGCCATCAAATGGCTCTTGCGCCGAAAAACACCATATATCATCATCATTACTGCTGCTGCAATGACACACGTATATTTATTTTGCCGTGCAACTACTTCGGGATCCGATGAGTTAAGCTTCTCTGCTCTACTGCACTGTTCAGCAGCATTTGCACTCTCCTTCTCCATGGCTATACCACAGTGGCAAACGCCAGTCAGAGGCGCTATCAAGCGGCTCCAGCGCAGTGTCAGATGGCGACTGCACAGGGAAGGCGCGCGCGTTGGCGTCCATATGTCTACCAAGGCTATGACGGCACTTTTCTGGAAAGCGCACACCGGCAGCGGCGAGTCGCGCGCCGGTGTGCATACGAATGCAGAGAAGGCCGAGTGCGAGGGAGGTGCCGGCTCCGGTGCGTGACACCACTGATTGTCTGCGCAGCACATCGAATTGCGCACACACCGGCGGCGAGCCGCGCGCGACGGCGGCGGAGTATCGTTGCCCTTGCGCAGACCAGTGCCAGGCGAAATTGGCCCAGCGAGGCCAGTGTAGCTTACGCTACAAAAGGCATTGTTGTGGGACCAATAATGGCCAGATCTTACGGCATTGAACGGCACGGTGACATGCCAAGGGGAAAGGAGCACGCCTCTGACATGTGCCTCACCAGCTTGTGTTTTGACCAATGAGAAAAACACTGCAGTTGACCAAATGCATTGGTCGTCCTGACAGCTGCATAAACGTGGTGCTACTCCTACATCTACTACATAGAAAGCTGCGTGCAGCTATGTGAAGAAAGAATGGTATCTCATTAGCAGCCTTGCCTCAGTTGTGTGCCTTCTCGCTTGACCTACTCGAGCAAGGGAATCACAATCGGTAGGTGCATTTGTTCAAGCTGACATAAGCCTTACAGTCAAAGTGGTGCTGAAGCCAGGCTTTGGGCAAATGGCCGGAGGACTGCAGTGGTCTGATGTTATTTGTGTTCTGCATAGTGTGTTGTGCAGGCTTGGCATCTCCTTGTTGTTGGCTTCTCCCAGATTTTCTGTGGATGATATGGCATGCAGATTACTGTGCCCTTTCACGATACTGCAATTTGTGGTTTAGGTTTTCTTACTTACTACACTGTGTGTTTAGCAGGCCTGCTTTTTTCAGGTTGGTGTCTCCTGTGTGTGTTGTGACTGATCGTCCTTGTGTATTAGTATTGCCTTTCATCGCCATGCAATTTAATGTTTATATATGCTTGCAGACAGTGTGTTCTGCAGGCCTGGTGTTTGCTGTGTGTGCCGTGAAGGATAGCTTTGGCAGTAACAGACACTGTGTGTTTAGCAGGCCTTCTTTTTTCAGGTTGGTGTCTCCTGTGCGTGTTGTGACTGATCGTCGTTGTGTATTAGTATTGCCTTTCATCGCCATGCAATTTAATGTTTATATATGCTTGCAGACAGTGTGTTCTGCAGGCCTGGTGTTTGCTGTGTGTGCCGTGAAGGATAGCTTTGGCAGTAACAGACACTGTGTGTTTAGCAGGCCTTCTTTTTTCAGGTTGGTGTCTCCTGTGCGTGTTGTGACTGATCGTCGTTGTGTATTAGTATTGCCTTTCATCGCCATGCAATTTAATGTTTATATATGCTTGCAGACAGTGTGTTCTGCAGGCCTGGTGTTTGCTGTGTGTGCCGTGAAGGATAGCTTTGGCAGTAACAGACACTGTGTGTTTAGCAGGCCTTCTTTTTTCAGGTTGGTGTCTCCTGTGCGTGTTGTGACTGATCGTCGTTGTGTATTAGTATTGCCTTTCATCGCCATGCAATTTAATGTTTATATATGCTTGCAGACAGTGTGTTCTGCAGGCCTGGTGTTTGCTGTGTGTGCCGTGAAGGATAGCTTTGGCAGTAACAGACACTGTGTGATTAGCAGGCCTGCTTTTTTCAGGTTGGTGTCTCCTGTGTGTGTTGTGACTGATCGTCGTTGTGTATTAGTATTGCCTTTCATCGCCATGCAATTTAATGTTTGTATATGCTTGCAGACAGTGTGTTCTGCAGGCCTGGTGTTTGCTGTTGTGTGCCGTGAAGGATAGCTTTGGCAGTAACAGATTAACACACTTTTTTACGATTGTTTAATTTTTGGCTGATGTTTACTTATACCCAGTTCTGAAGAAGACATGAAATGCTTTCTTGACGATACGAGTTCCCAACAAATGTGTAAGTGCAGAGCACCTGGTATAACTGTTCTATTGCATTTTCATCAGTCACAGATGCTATCAGATTCTTGAGTATGGCAAACAGTTGTCAAGGTTGTTTCGAACCAGACTGAGCACCCTTTTTTGTCCGAAAACTCAGCATGTCTCTATATTTATTGTGAGTACGACCGTCCTCCTGAAGTTTCTGCGATCGACCCGCCTCGTCGAAGGTTTGCGGCGTTCTAGTGTGTGTATTTTCATTCCTCTCGCTCTTTTTCTCTCTCCTTCCGTTTTCCTTACTTTTCTGTCTCCCGTTCCCCTTTCCCAGTGCAGGGTAGCAAATCAGATACTTGCTTTCACTTGAACCTCTCTGCCTTTCTTCATATCATATCTCTCTCTCTCTCTCTCTCTCTCTACCATGATTTCATTTTATTACTATATCCAGTCACAGATTTTTCTGTTTGTATCATTTGCTCAAACCATTGTATTGCCTTTTATCTTTTCCAGGAGTAAGGGCTCTGTGAAACAGCAGTTCTTCTAGCTCCATGATTCCTATTGTTTCCACTTCCTTAGTTCTTGCCAATCGTAGGGTTGGTTGTGGCTGTTGCCTTGCATCATGCAAGCATGTAGGTCTCGTTTTAGTAGATCTGTTTCTTGTAGTTTAATCTGAAAGCACTCTTTAAAACACGATTGTGGTGATGCATGATCATTCAGGCACAGTTTGGTTTTATGAAGTGACTCCTTGGTCACTTCATAACGTAATGGTTCCCATGCTATTTTTACAACCACACAGTAATAATTGAAATATGCAGGTAATTTATATTCTTCAAGTCTACATGCATACATGTTGAGATGAAGCCTGCCTACAGCAGGCTTTTTGTAGCCTGGAAATTGGGGGTCTGAATCCCTTTAACGGAGTCCTAAAAGGCTTGCTCTTGCACATCTCTTTCTCACATATGAATTTATTGTGTTTAGTGTGTCTAGCTGCAGCCATAACGAAGCAACGCAATGTTCTCCACCATGTGATTGTGTTGTTGTTTTTTTTTCCAACGCAGATATTCTGTGTGAAGAATGTATGGTGTGGAGCTATAGAGGCCTAGTCAGGTGACTCATGATGTTGTTTTTGTCTCCTGCACTACGGCAATCTTATATTGTCAAAAAAATAGATGAATAAAAACACAGGGTACAGCTATATAAAGAAAAGAAATTCATAGAAGGCTTAGTGATTAATGTACAAACAACATAGGCTGAACTGTTTGCATTATTTGTGCTTCTTCTAGTGCTTACCCAACCACACTAACTAGCCACTGTTAACCATTCTTCAAATGAATACACGAAGTTGAAAAAGTTCCCATGTGTGTTATTGGATGTTTCAGTGATTATCTTCCCCATGTTGTCTCTACGTTTGCTATTAAATATGGGCTTGATGTCTATATATAATATTGATGCAATGTGATTATTTGATTGTTGTTGCCACATTAATACCATCACGTTAGGGCATTGTGATAATCTGAATGTTGTCCCCTTATTAAAAACAACACGTTGGGACAATGTGATTATTGTAATGTTGCTGCAACATTAAAAACGCTGTGTTATGACAATGTAATATTATAAACGTCGGTGCAATGTTATATTTTACTGTCTAACGTTGCCTCACATTTGTTGCATTCAAACCACGTTGGCTCAACGTTCTGCGTTACTTCCACACTGTCTGAGTTGCTGCTTTCTCATGATTTTTGTGTGGAAGCATAACTGCAACTTGTCTTCACACTCGCTGGCAATGCTCTCTTCCACACTGTATGGGGTGCTGGTTTCTCATGATTTTGGTGTGGAAGCATAACTGCAACTTGTATTCATATTCACAGAAGTTAAAAAACAGCGCTAAAAAGACGGGACAAGAAAAGAAAGGACAACAGGACAGGGCGCTGTCCTGTTGTCCTTTCTTTTCTTGTCCCGTCTTTTTAGCGCTGTTTTTTTAACTTCTGTGAACATGAACCAACCAGCCCAAATGCGTACGCTTCTGCAGTTGTATTCATACTCGCTGGCAATGCTCTCTTCCACATTGTTTTAGGTGCTGGTTTCTCATGATTTTGGTGTGGAAGCATAACTGCAACTTGTATTCACACTCGCTGGCAATGCTCTCTTCCACACTGTTTGGGGTGCTGGTTTCTCATGATTTTGGTGTGGAAGCATAACTGCAACTTGTATTCACACTCGCTGGCAATGCTGTCTTCCACTATATTCGAGTTGCTGGTTTCTCATGATTTTGGTGTGAAACCCTAACAGCAACGTGTCTTCACACTCGACGGCAATGCTCTCTTCCACACTGTTCGAGGCGCTGCAACCCACGCAGCTGTGTGCTGCCTACAGCCGATAGACAATTGACGATTCGGATTGCTCACCTTTGATTTCAATAATGATGCTATTATTGACTAGTTCTATGGTGCTTAAGCAATAAATTAAGTGTTTCAACTTCACTTTAACTTTTTTATACTAAGAAAATGAGCCTCTGAAGTTGAATAAAAAGAAAGAGAACTAGCCCCTCGTATTTTATGACTAATTCTATGTGCTGGACCTTCAAATCCAGCTGTTGCTCCTTGAGTACCTTGGCATGTACTTAGCCGGGCACAGGTTCATGCCTATTTGGTGGCTCCATTTTCTTTTTTGAACTCTTTTACAAGTCTTGCAAATTTCATGCGGGATTCTTTAGTTCCTCTTCTTCTTGCGATCTTTATGTTGAGCAAGTGTTTAAGAGGCACTTGCATCAGCAAGTGCAGGATGTGTGGCAGTGGTCGTTTACGGTGTGGTTGCAGACGACCACCGGAAGCATCACCTGAATGTGCAGAAGCTTCTGAAACAGTGTACAACCACTGGTCTAGAAACTGAACCACATCCTCCAGAAGCTCCTGCACACTCGTCCCGATGCTGGCTGCAGGACTATCACGCCTCGGAGGCTAGTTGCTGCCTGCACCACACTTGCAGGTATTTATGGGACATTTAATCTTAAGGGAAGGTTGGCAGTGCTGTACAGTTTTGTAGCACTAAGATAATTTTTAGATGCCCTGCAGCCAGCAAAACATGCAGTTTTGTAGGAACATTTCAAACTTCTATGCCGTCACTTCCTTGCGCACTGAAATAGAATGAAGCACATCACTTTGTATTTCACACTGTGCCATGCTGAAACACTTTGCTACGTCTGATTTTGCATATTTTCCTGAACAAATGTACAACATGGCTGTGCGTTTATTTTTAATTGCACTTTAGTTAAACTTTGGGGCTCAACAACTGAAACCATATCATTGTAATGAAGCAAGCTAGGGCTCGGTAAAGTGGACAAACCTAAAGCACAATATTATCTGTGTTTTAGCTATCTAATTTAAAATTTTATGCCATGAACTTTACTGAAAGCTAAGTGTCTAGCCATGCAGTTCGAAATTGCACAGGTTATGTCTAATTAAGTGGTTACATTTCACTTTCCATGAAGTGAAATCCCAGCCATAGTATGTTGCTTTGCCAAAAAGCTGATAAGCACCAATAATGTCGTAACAAGAAAGAAAGAAAAAAAAAGGTCCGCCTTGGTGGAACAGTTGCTGCGGTGCTCGGCTGCTGACCCAGAGGCTGCAGGGTTGATCCCATCCACGGCGGTCGCATTTCAATGGAGGCAAAACTGTAGAGGCCTGTGCACTGTGCGATGTCGGTGCACGTTAATGAACCCGAGATCGTCAAACTTTTCGGAGCCCTCCCCTACTGTGTCAATCATAATCATCTCATAGTTTTGGCACACAAAACCCCAGATAGTCTTAAAGCAAACATGCAGTATGGATGACAAGGTCTCCATAAGTAAAAAATATGATGAACTATATGTGCCCTACCAGGAACTAGGCTAAATGAACAAAACACACGTAACTGTTGTGCAACAGTGGTCGTGTCCCTGTGCACTTAGGCATCGCTGGAAGGACAACGTTGAAGCATGAAGCTATAGTTGAAGCATGTAGCTAGGGGCACATGGGATTCACCGAGAACTGCGACAGATGCAAGTAGAGTAATCCTACATATTTTATCGCAGATATGTGAACAGTACATGAAAAATCCATTCCTAGAGTCATTTAACATTCAGTCAAATTTAAGTTAAAGAAAGATAAAAGCATTGTTTATTCTCTGACAAACTACAACGTTCAGTTTGTGTAACATTGATTAGCTTAAAACGTGGTGTGTGCACGGTCAGGTTGTTTTCAATCTCATTTTATTCTTCGTGGTGACGTGAAAGGCAAAGGAAAAATTACTGGCAGCCACTGGCTTAGCGGTCATAATTTTTAGAGGAGCACTGATTGCTGGCCGAGTCGGTAGCTCATCTTCATAGTGGTGCACGAAAAACCTTCAGCACAAAAGAAAGAAAACTAAACACAGCGCCCACTAACAACTGAGAAGTCATTGCAACAACAGACATAAATAAGTGGTTACATGAACATGTGTTGAAGAAACGCTTAGATGAAGAAAGATAGTAATAATGACATGCCTCTGAGGCAAGTAGCATGATCGAGGGTTTCGTCACATGGAACCTAAATTCATGAATAGGCTAGCGTGCTATATTTGAAATGCATATTTTATCAACAAAACAGGTGATGCATGTTTCGCATTGTGTATAGGGTTATACGGGCACGACTGTGACATATGCTATAGTGGACAGGCACGCAAGTACTTTCTAAGATACCAATGTTTACCTCGACCACCTTCCAGAATATTCCCACTCTTCATCGACGATGGCATGTAGGACGAAGGGGGTGGCTTCATACTCCACAGTCATTGATCTCATTTCATTTGGGACATTCCCATTTCCTCCAAACAATATCCTCTTGCCTGGCTCACTCTAACTGCTCTGTGTCCTACGCTGCTGTCGGCCCATCCTTTTTTGGATGCTGTCCCTCTACATCCAGGCACAAGTATCTTCACAGCGGAAGCTTACACGATACTTGTGGCGGCTAAACACATCAAACCATTACAAATACAAAAAGCAGTACTTCATACGGACTTCCTCAGTGTGGTAACGGCTCTACAAACCCTTAAAAAACAAAAAACCCTGTCTACGTCTCACTTTACTCCATTTTATGCACACTCTACACACTCAAACAACATGTTGTAGTGTGCTGGGTGCCAGGGAACCGTGAGATCCAAGGCAACGTGATGGCAGATCAGCTTGCTGCATCCGTCCACGAAAGCACTGCCACTACACCCATATCAATCCCGGCCTTTGATCTGTAGCCGTCTCTCAAACGAAGGCTCAGAGACTACTGGCAGGGCAAGTGGAATAGACACACACAAAACAAACTACACATTATTAAGCCACACCTTAGCCATTGGCCACCAGTATCGAAATCACGTCATACAGAGGTAAAACTAACGAGGCTCAGGATAGGACACACATACACGAAACACACATATCTTTTGTCCAGTGTCGATCCACCATTGTGTGACATTGTGGTGAAGCACTAACAGTTCTTCACATTTTAATGCAGTGCAAACAGTTAGAAACTCTAAGAAAACAACACTTTCCATTACCCTACCGACAACATATACCTTTACACCCTGCAATGTTCGTCGGCAGGGAACCACTTTTTAGCCAGAAATCATTGTTGGCGTTTTTAAAAGAAATTCGTAGTTTTCATACTATATACCCGGGCATTCCGTAACACGACATCTCCAGAGAGGTTTTCGCTGTGATGGCTACACAACAAAGCACTTGCCTCACGGCCCTTGGCCCCGCAGGGGCGCCTGCATAAGTAGGCGTTTGGTGTGTAGCGACACCACGGACCCGAGCTAACGAGGGAGTTTTGACTCTTTCCCATGCCTAGCCGTGTGTGGCTTTGCCGTGTCCGGGGAAAAGGGGATCCTGGGGGTTGAGCCAATGCTGGGTGATTGGACCTTTAAGGCCCCCCGGCAGAGGTAACGCACCCCTTTGGCCCCGGCTTCACGTAGACGGCACCCCCGGATTGACCCGCCCGGGGGGAATCGGCAGTTGCCTTTTCCTGTCTCCACCTCACATCTTCGTCTTTCCTCTCACTTTAAATCTTTCCTGTCCTCTACTCACTTCCATTGACTTCCGTGTTTCCTGGCGGCAAGGGTTAACCCTGTGTGGCTATCCTACCTTGGATACGCCATATTTTGTTATAGTGGTGGCGTACAGCTGGCGTCTGCGGGGCCTGTACTTACAGACCTTCCAGCGTCCCATTGTAGGACTCCATGGTGGGTGGCTGGCGCCGCTGCCGAAAGTAAGCATTTACATATGGCTTGTTCCTTCCCCCCACTCCCTGATCGCCCTCAGAAAAGAGGGCGCACCGATGAAGTTTTCTAGTTTTTTGGTAACCAGAAAGTATTTTTTCCCTGATTTCATGTTATTCACGCTGACACACCCGGCAAATCAGTGCGAACACTTTCACCTTTTCTAGTATCAAAGTCTTTGACGGAAATCTTTGACCCAGGATATAAAGCTTCGAGAATGGCAAGTGGTGACCTCCTGTTGGAGCTCCGCGACCAGAAACAATATGAAAAATTGCCTAACCTTGTGAAATTTGGAGATACCAAATTAATAGTAACCCCACACCGAACCATCAACACCACCCGTGGCGTTGTCTCAGATGATGACCTGTTAGGGCTGACGAAGGCTGAACTCCTGGAGGGTTTTAGCGAACAGAATGTCATAAACGTAAAACGAATCAGCATGAGGCGTGATGGCAAAGAAGTCCACACTAAACACCTGATACTTACCTTCAATTCAAGTGTACTGCCCGACTCCGTTGAGGCTGGGTATATCAAGCTTCTAGTTAGGCCATATATACCAAACCACCTCCGATGTTTCAAATGCCAACGGTTCGGCCGCAGTTCACAGAAATGCCGAGGCCGCCTAACTTGCGCGAAATGCAGTGCTGAAGAGCACATATCAGATGCCTGTGAAAACTCTCTTCACTGTGCGAACCGTAATGGGGAACATGCCGCATACTCGCGGTCATGCCCGTGCTGGAAAAAGGAAAAGGAAATTGTCACAATTAAGGTAAAACAAAATATTTCATTTAAGGAGGCACGAAGGCAGGTGTCCTGCCTACCAGAAACTAGCTTTGCCGAAGTGGCGCGTCAGGGGGCAGCGCCACGACGGCCCCTGGTGCCTGTCTGGCATACGCGTAGTGAGCCAGCGGTGACGCCATTCGCCCCCTCGGCGGTTGCAGCCAGTGCTGCTCCGCCATCCAAGAAAGACCCACCAACCTCTGGGCTGGGGGCCGCTAAGGTCTCGTCTTTTGAGGCGAGGCCCTCAAAACAAATGCAGCGCTCGCAAGAGCGCTTGTCCAGCGCCTCGCAAGAGGCAATGGACACAACACCGAGCGTGAGGGCACAGCCAGCGCCTAAGGATCGGCGCGACTCCGTCGACCGATCCAAAAAAGAAAAATCTCGTGTCATGGCTCCTGGAAAGGGTCCGTGAGCTAACTTTCCATCTTTGAGCACACAGCACAAAACACATCTAAATTAGATACACAGATCTTACAGTGGAATGTGAAAGGACTTCTCCATAACCTCGATGATATTAGAGAACTTCTTAATAAACATACTCCAAAGGTGCTGTGTGTTCAGGAGACGCATCTCAAGTCCACACAAACAAACTTTCTAAAGCATTACGCCATCTTCCGCAAAGACCCTGACGACGCTGCCGCTTCATCGGGTGGTGTCGCTATAATAGTTGATAAAGCTGTTGCCTGTAAGCAATTAAACCTCCGAACTTCTCTTGAGGCAGTTGCTGTCCGAGCAGTGCTGTTCGGGAAGCTACTAACAATTACCTCTATTTATATTCCCCCGTGCTATCAACTTTCAAAGACACAATTTCAAGGTTTCATTGATGAACTTCCTCCGCCATATATAGTCGTTGGTGATCTAAATGCACTTAATCTCCTATGGGGCGACTCCCGTTTAGATGCGCGAGGACGCCTAATAGAACACTTTCTGTTTTCGTCAGGTGCATGTCTACTAAACAAAAAAGAACCAACGTATTATAGCACTGCACATAACACATACTCTTCTATAGACCTGAGTATTGTCTCGAGTGCTATAATTTCATACCTGGAGTGGTTCGTTCTCAAGAACCCTTTTGGAAGTGACCACTTCCCGATTATGTTAAAGTTAACAAAAGAAGATACACGCTCGCCTGACTTTCCTTGCTGGAACACCAAGTCAGCCAACTGGGAATTATTTCGAGAAATTACATTTTTAGACGGAGATGAGATTGCTGATTTTAATATAGACGATGCTGTAGCATACCTAACAAGTTTTATTATTGATGCTGCAGTGAAATGTATCAAGCAGACCAACGGAATGACCAATAAACGTCGCATCCCATGGTGGAACGACGATTGTCGGAAAGCACGCAATAGACAAAATAAAGCTTGGAGACTACTCCGAAATTACCCGACGGCTGAAAACCTCAACAATTTCAAACAGGTTAAGTCCCAAGCCAGAAGAACGCGTCGTCTTGCAAAGAAAGAAAGTTGGAATAGGTACATCTCCGGTATAAATTCTTACACCGATGAAACGAAGGTTTGGAATAGGGTAAAGAAGTTAATGGGTCGGGAGTCACACCCCTTACCCTTGGTAAGTAGCCGAGGGGAGAGCCTGGAGGAGCAGGCGGACTGTCTAGGCGAACACTTTGAATGCGTCTCAAGTGCATCGCACTACACAGAAACGTTCTTAAGATTCAAAGAACGCGAAGAGCGGCAACCCCTTAAATCTAAACGTCCCTCCAGGGAGGCTTAGAACTGCCCATTTTCATTAGCCGAACTTAAGGCATCTCTTGCGTACTGCAACAACTCGGCGCCAGGTGGCGATCGTATAACGTATGAAATGATCAAGTATCTTCACCCAGAAGCACTAAAAACGCTCCTAACCCTCTTCAATACCATGTGGGAAGCTGGATATATTCCATTGTCATGGAAAGAAGCGATAGTCATCCCGGTACTTAAACAAGGCAAAGACCCATCCTTGGCCGCCAGAGACAGGCCAATAGCGTTAACAAGCTGTTTGTGCAAACTATATGAGAAAATGTTAAACCGGCGCTTAACTCACTTTCTAGAAAGTAACAGTATACTAGACCCCCTTCAGTGTGGTTTCAGAGAGGGGAGGTCGACAACAGACCACCTTGTTCGCATAGAGACATACATCAGAGATGCATTTATTCATAGGCAGTTTGTACTTTCGGTATTCTTAGACCTGGAGAAAGCGTACGATACCACATAGCGATTCGGGATTCTACGCGATCTTGCCGCCATGGGCATCCATGGGAACATGCTAAACACAATTAAAAGTTATCTGTCCAACAGAACCTTTCGCGTAAAAGTGGGAAATGCTCTCTCTAGATCATTTACCCAAGAGACTGGTGTTCCGCAAGGGGGCGTGCTTAGTTGCACACTCTTTCTTGTAAAAATGAACTCCCTGGAGTCAGTCATTCCATGTACGATGTTTTATTCTGTGTATGTTGATGATGTACAGATGAGTTTCAAATCATGCAATATGTCTATCTGCGAACGACAAGTGCAGCTTGGAATGAATAAATTCTCTAAATGGGCGGATGAGAATGGTTTTAAAATAAACACCCAGAAAAGTACTTGCGTACTCTTCTCCAACAAACGAGGGGTAATGCCACTTCCAAATATTACGATCAAGGGAGACCAACTCTCTGTGAGAAGCGAGCATAAATTCCTACGAACCACTTTAGATTCTAAGCTCACGTTTATTCCCCATATTAAACATGTAAAAAAGAAATGTCTGAAAGCGATGAACCTCTTAAAGCTCCTATCACGTACAACATGGGGTAGTGATCGGAAGTGTCTCTTGAACTTGTACAAAAGCCTTGTTTGGTCGCGCCTTCATTATGCCTCTATAATTTATTGTTCCGCAACGCCAAGTGCTCTGAAAATCCTAGACCCCATTCACCATCTGGGTATCCGACTGGCAACCGGTGCTTTCAGGACAAGTCTGATCCAGAGTCTCTATGTAGAGTCGAATCAGTGGTCACTTCACCTACAGCGATCCTATAGCAGTTTAACTTATTTTATAAAGGTACGCGCAAACATAAAGCATCCTTCTTATTCAGCTATAAACTATATGACCACTGCCACCCTCTACCATAATCGACCCGCAGCGAGAAAGCCGTTCTCTTTGCGTGTGAGAAGCTTAAGTGAGGAAATGGGTGTTCCGCTGCTGGAACTTTGTCCTATGTCCACAACAAAACATTTACAGCCGTGGCAGTGGCAGCTCATACATTGTGACACTTCATTTGCCGAGATTACTATACAGGCACCAGAAGCACATATTAAACTGCATTTCCGACAACTTCAGTCCATCTACTCATGCGTAGAGTTTTATACTGATGCTTCTAAGTCGCATGCAGGGATGGCTTATGCAGCCGTCGGACCATCCTTCTCGGAATCCGGTGTGCTGCACCCGGAAACAAGTATATTTACGGCTGAGGGATATGAACTATTGTCGGCTGTGAAGCATATACGGAATTCAAACATACAAAAATCTATTATATTCACAGGCTCATTAAGCATTGTAAATGCATTAAGATCCCTGTTCAGAATCAGAAATCCGGTTATAATTGAGTTGTATTCCGTCCTATGTACTGCGTACATGTCCAACCAGCATGTTACTATTTGCTGGGTTCCTGGCCATAGAAGCATCGAGGGCAATGTGTTAGCTGACCAAATGGCCACGTAAATGATATTGCGTGCTATTAACCCCACCGCTACTGTCCCTGCAACACATCTAAAACCCTTCCTACGTAACAAACTGCGAAACCACTGGCAAAGCTTGTGGGACACATAAATAAATAATAAGCTTCACTTGATTAAGCCGCGGTTGGGTTACTGGCCCTCCGCTACAAGAACACGGCGAACTGATGTCCTATTCTGTCGCCTCAGAATAGGACACACTTATGGTACCCATAGCTTCTTGCTGACTGGCGATGAACCTCCTACTTGTGCTAGATGTGGTGAGAGGCTAACCGTCCTCCACGTCCTCCTGGAGTGTCCGGAAGCTGAAAGTGAGAGAAAAAAATATTTTGCTTTAGCTTACCGCTATAATCTTCCTTTACATCCGATTATGTTCCTCGGCGAAGAGCCGCTTTGCGATGCAAAATCAGTTTTAAGCTTTTTAAAGGATGTAGTATTGAATGTTTTTAGCCCAACATTGAATGTTTTTAGCCAAACAGGTTCAGAGCGCATCCTCTGTTCAGAGGATACCGCTGTGATAGCAGCTTTTAATGAGCCCAGGCCTCCATGCTCTTGTTTTAAGGGTTCTGTCGAGGCACTGGTGCTCCATGCCAAGTTTTTATTTCACATACATATCACTTTTGAACCATTTTATGTCTCCATAGCACACATCATTTGTCATTGCCATAATCTTACTATATATATATTTTTACGCACCTACAGTGACTGTTTTTTAGGCTCATTTACAGCCACATCATATCTGTTTTATCTACACTGCACATCGTACAATTTATTATCATCGTTCTGGCGCTCTTTGGCCACATCTGGCCCTTGCGCCAATAAACTTCACTAATCATCATCACGGCCCTTGGACGCAAGGGTATGAACGAGTTAGGCACTTGTGCTAATGCCATACATGTCCACCATCGTTTTTTATTATCACGAACTTTTGTCATTTATTCACACCACACACACCTTTCACGGCATGGTCATGATTTTATTAATTGTATGTTTTTACCCGATTTACCGCGAGGAACATTATGCCCTTATATAGCTGCTTATCACAATCATTGTCCATATCTTATTAATATGAACTGGCGCTCTTTGGCCGTGAAATGGCCCTTGCGTCACAAAACATCAAACATCATAATCATTGCCTAGCTCACTTTTAAGGCTCTGTGCATATCTGGAAAACTTGCAAGCCAACCGACTCAATACGATATTTGAATATTTCATTGGCACTGAATTCCAGAAGAGTACTTACATGTGAGCAGCTGTGTTTTGTTGAAATGGAAAGGTGAGTTTGGTCTTCGTTTTTCACATACTTCTGCCGGAATCGATCATTCGCTTCTGTGACGGATATTTTTCGACCATAATCTGCGAGACTAGCCTCAATTGGGCTTGCAACTCTTCTCAATCGTCTCTTAACTAAGCCGTTTCGGTGTATGGAAGGTCGGGCCGCCATGCTACGCAGCCATAAGAATCTTTTTGAAGCTGCTGTTTTTTTGGGGGGGTCAACTCTTCATCTTTCGAAACACGCTGCTTTGAGCATTTAGAGCTGCATCGTGTCTTATCATTACTGCAATTTTTGTGCTTCTACAAGAATCCTGTGGCAATGACTGTACTGTTGAGCGCTTTCTTAAAAGTTTGGAAAAACTTGCTCATGATGTCAATGGCAACTCTTCGTAGCTTTTGCGTCCAGGCATCTGATAGCAGGCGAGCACTCAGTCACTCATTGTGCTCACCATTTCGTTTAGGTTACTCTTCAGTGGGTGTCTGCCTACATGGCATGTTTTCAGGAGTTCAAGTGGAAACGCGTCCCTGGAAATTTTTGTCCAAAGGCCTAGCCCAGCACGCACACAGAAACTTTAGCTGTTCTGAAAGGGATACTTGTGGGGCTTCGCAGCATTTAGATTCTGCAACATGCTTTAGGTGCTCAAGCTTGAATACCACACTCGAGCGCCTTCTGCACAGAGAGGCAGAATGTGAGAGAGACTTCAGCAAGTCGCAATCTGCTCCACCATTGTATCGCAGGTGAGAAGTAAAAAAAATAGTAAGATAGTAAACTAAAACTACAGGTGGAAAGAAATACAAAAAAAGAAGGATTGTCTCAAAAAAAGAAGAAATAAAGAAAAAGCAAGATCACTGTCTGCGAAACCATGGCGGGCGGCATGGTATTTATTCAAGTTTAATGTAGAATGTGTCATGTCCGTCCTGACTCGCAAACTTGTTTCATCTGGCTGCGTCTGCTTGGTCTTGATGGAGACTTGTATGGTTCTGCTGTCCTGGGTTGTTGGTAGGTTCGGTTCTTGTCTATTTACGTTTTGGGGGAGACCCTCGCTGAATGCCTTGGAAGGTCGTATTGAGTATCGTATTATGTTGTTTGTACCACATGTCGGACGGACAGGTTATCTTCCCTTGCCTGGATGGAGTCAGGCTCTCCACCCGCACGATCGAAGGATTTGCTGTAACGAGATAATATATTTGTGGAATGTTGTTTGCAATTGTTTTCATCATTTTCAATTACTTCGAAAGCCTGTTGATATTTTATTATTTCTGCTTTTTCTCTTGCTGGGTGTGCTTCTACTTGTTTTATAAGTTGTCTTTGACGAGTTTGTGTTAATGTGGAATGTTGTAGGTAATGATCGAATGATAAGAATGTTTTGTTGCATGTACATTTTATTGAGATAGTGTACTTGAATCTGTTAAAATAGTGTGGGAATCTGCTATGTCCTGAAATTGCCTTATATGTGTATGTATTCCCTAAGAATTGATCTGGATTAGTTTGACATTTCTCTATTCGCATGTGTATCGGTTTTTGCCTTATTTTTGCCGGGCAGTATTCCATTGTTTTTTAGGTTGGTCTTTAATTGTGTAATTATGAATATTTTGGTAATAGGAAATATATTTTTACTGCCAATGTGCTTGCTTTTTGCTAATGTGTCTGCCATGTCCTTTCCTCAGTTCCCACTGGAACCTTTACTAAATTTTGTGTTAGTACTTCCTTGGTTATCTGTAATAATTTTTTTCTTATATCCACTAAGGCACTTGTTTTAATTATTTTTTAGAGCCTGTAAAGTTGAGAAGCAGTTTGTGAGTTATACGTATGTGTTATTGTGTCCTTGTGTTTGTATATATTCGATTGCTTTAGTAGCCTTCTGCAAAGAAAGTTGTATCGCTTTGTCGGCCAAATCTGACAGTTGGCCACGAATGTCCTGTTCCATGGGCAGTTTCTTTGTTAAGGACATTAGCCAATATCAAATATAGCAACTGGAGATATGATGTAGTACTGATATAATATACAATGATCAAATAATATACAATTTAATATAAAAATAAGCATGTTTTTACCAAAAACTGGATCATCGCTCGTTTGGCTCTGAATTACAAGCATTTATTGCTTGTGAAACAGTCCACAGGTAGTGAGTAGCTTGATGTGCGAAGTACATGCAAAGTGTCCCAAATATCACTCAGGACGATTTTAAAGAAGAGGAACAAAGTTATGCAAGCTCACCTAGTCTATATTACAAATGTTTTTGTTATGGCGTTTGTTAGTTCTATTTATTATGAATCATTCCAAATTTAAACCATATCATTGAATTTATAATGGTGCTTATGTAGGCATGCTCTAATCGCATCCAACAGTGCTGTTTTCAACAATGTACTGATTGCTTGCCTTGCTTTTTTGGCAAATAAAGAAAGCCCACCAAAGCTGCAAAATGACGCATGGCTACACTGTGGTGGGCATTGGGAAGCAGCACCTTCAAATAGGGTGACAGAGGTAGCATACGTTTTGTTGGTAGGAACATTGTTGCATTGCGTTTTTCATATTTCACGTTTTTTTTATCAGCCGGAAAGAAGTTAGCACTAAATTAGCATGTTGCTGCAAATAGCGGAGTTACATGTCATTTGAGCGTGCCAACAGATGCCTCTTGAAAATGCCATGCTCATGGACCACTTTCTGCATCTATGCAGTCATGTTTCAGATTTAACAGCAGGATGACTTATGGCTGATTTAGCACTTTACTAGCCAAGAATGCCCATACTTGTTTGTACACTACCGATTCAGAGAAATATCACACGCAGAACATTGAGATGTGACAATGCATGGAGGCCATCAGTTTAGGAAGATATTTAGTGCTGACTTCAAAAGCCTTCATTCTGTAGAGAAAATACACGAAAGCCTTAAGTGCCCATTGTGAAGCTTAAGGTCTGTCTTGAAAAACGTTGTGTGCAGTACGAAAATTCGCATGACCTTGGTGAGGTTAATAAAAAGATAATAAATTAGAAAAGCTGGAGATCAAGCTAAAATCGAACACAGGCACTCGAGCATTCTGCTAAAGAGCCACTTCAGTGCTTAGAAAGTGCTGCAAGATCCTATAGAGTATTCACTGCACTCATCTACCTGGTGTGGCCAGTGAGTGCCTAAATCTGGCCAAAATAGCCGTCTTTCAGTGATCTGATGAAAATCGAACACAGGCACTCGAGCATTCTGCTAAAGAGCCACTTCAGTGCTTAGAAAGTGCTGCAAGATCCTATAGAGTATTCACTGCACTCATCTACCTGGTGTGGCCAGTGAGTGCCTAAATCTGGCCAAAATAGCCGTCTTTCAGTGATCTGACGACATGATGAAAATCAACTTCTCCATAAGCCTTACAAAGTGCTCTGTAGGCTCGACTATACGGAACTTTTCTTGCAGATCACTCTTGTAGAAAAAGAGTCCTTTCAGGACCTCCTCGCTGAACAGCTGGTATGCCAGGTTTACGCGCATTTTTTCAAAAGCATTTGGCTCGACATGTGCTTGTGTTATTTGCGGCATCACTTTCAGTGTGATGGCTTCTCTGTCATTTTTCCAAGCCTCCTTGATAGGACTGACATGGACGTGGCCTTGTGGGATCTGTAATCCTTTGGAAACAAAGGCATTCCGCACGCACTTAACAAGGTGTGGAAAGTCAGAAATCATGTGTAGGTGTCTTGTAGAATCAACAGGATGGGGAGCCTTGCATATGATTTCCACTGATGACGCTGCAACCAGTAAGAAAATTATTTAAGCTAATGCAGGCAAGAAAAACATTGTTTTACAAAGATGTACAGAAATAGGCAACTTACCCTTTATTCCAAGCAGCTTCTAAAGACTTCTGTTTCATGGCGCACCGTCGCTTGTCCAATAATCAACACGAAGACCTGATTTTTCGGCAAGTATCGTCGCTTCAAGAAGTAATTTTGAAAGCAGAGAGGCCTTCACGTTACCTTTAGAAGAAAACACGCCAAGTATTTGGGCCCATCCGCCTGTAAAGAAGACGAAGCAATTATTGCATTGTTTTGGACAAAGCAAGGCTCTTTGTTTCACATATGCGAAATTAAAAAGTGGACAGAAACCAAATTCTTGTTCTTTGTAAGCCACACGTGGCTATAATGGAGTAGAATTAACAGAAACCACCCACCTTGGAAAGGCTGAAACATTATGATGAGTCCGTGGTCACTCAGAGAAGCCTTGTCTTCTGGTTCAGTGAAGTTATCAAGGTCTACAAAGCCACTCAATTTTCCACACGCTTTCACTGCAACATTCTCGGATAGTTTCAGTTCATCAAAAACAAGGCCCCCATGGAGACTGAACTCATCCGTATCCTTTGTTTTTTGCTCCAGGGCTGAAAACACCTTGGGGTTGAAACCAAATGTGCTTTTAAATCCCTGCAAGTGCTTGTCCAAACAAGTCTTGCTTGGTGGTGCCATAATTTCATGCTTCCTTATATGTTCATATAGCTGCGGGCTCTTCATCCGCATCAGGATGCATTCCAGAACCCCCAGCTTGCCGTAAGCCATGCCACGGCTCGACTTTCTTGACGCGGCTTTAAAACAAGTTCGTACAGTCAACTGCTGTTTTGGCGGCAGTCCGCTAATTTTTTGCTCAAAAGCCGTATCGGCCAGTGACTGATTCACAAGCCGCAGTTTTTCTACCGTTTCTTGGGCTTTTGCGAGCTTTCTCCTAGTTCGCAACAGCTGAACAGATTGCCTGGCAGCTCGTTGCCGGAATTTCGGTTAGGGATTCTGCTTCTGTCTGCGCATCTAATTTGATATAAGCTTCCTCGTGTACTTGGAACGCAAACACTGTTTTCCTTCTGCTGTTGTAACCGAGTATGCGTGCGAGTAGTACGATTCACCAAACGTCGTGCACTGACCGGTCTTGATGGGCTCAATACCACAACCAGGGCACAGAAACAGCGTGTCAGCTTTCTTTAATGCCGCGAGCGCATCACTTTCAGTGGCCACAAAAAAAAAATCATCAACCTTGACGTTGCGGCAGTATATTCGGCACAACGATGTTTCAGCCTGTTCCTGCGTCGTTCCCGAGCACCCTGCGAATGTGACGTGCTTGTGAACGAGCACATCTCTGCATTTTCCCCCACAAATGTGCCATCCGAAGCAAAGTTCCCCAGGCTCATTAGTCAGCACAATTTTGGTGCAAAAAGCTGACGGCGGTGAAATATTGCTGAACAGGTGAGCAGAAGTCTCCGACGCTGATTGTACATCAACGCTCTCGGTGAGTTCACTGTCGGGCATGTCCTCATCTAAAGCCATGCGCTTCGGTGGTGGGGCATAGTGGTTAGCGAGGTCTCTCTCTTTCCTTCTTTTTGGAACATGCTTTGTGAAGTACAAAGGTGCATCTTGGAATATGGTCGGCACAGCGTCATCGGTCAGCGCTGGCCGTTCGCGTTCAAGCTCCACAACCTCTCCATTGATGACATGTTTGAATGTTCTCTGTATGTAGCGTTCATCAAAATGACGGTAACACACCACACATGTATTGTCAAGTACCTTGTCGTCTCGTTTGATATTTCTCAACCATTCCTGCAGACGAACAGGATCTGTGAGAGCTCGAAACAATGACACTTTTACCTCTGACGACTTGTATCCACCCTCGCAGAGTGGCACAAAGCACGTGCTACCCTTACGGGCAGGCATGGTCACACATTCGACGAGAAAGGTGAACGCCGACAATATATGATGTTTGCAGCTCCTTCACAAGTCAACACAGCATCAGGACGAAGTAGTTTGAAACTGCGCAAGCACAGCACACGCACAAATATACTGCGTACACCTCGCTACCGCGCCTGACAGACCTGGCCACGCACAAACTTGCCAACATGGATGGATGGATGGATGGATGGATATGGCTGTACCCTTTAGATCGGGCGGTGGCCAGCGTCACCAAGCCGTAATACTTAATGAACTCAAAAACTATATTTATTTAATTTTTCCTTAAAAAGTGAGTTCGAGGATTCGTACTTTGCAGTGAAGAGTTTAATTTTCACTAGTGCCTTGACTTTAGCCACCAATCAGATAACCTCCTTCTAGTTAAGTCTACTTGCGTAAAGTCTATTTCGCCCTCCCCGTCCCTAAACCCCAGTGCTTTGAAAAACTCTGCGCCATCATCTTGAACTATAGGGTGAAGCCCTTTAAAGAACATTATCAAGTGTTCGGCAGTTTCTTCTTTCTCTCCACACGCACTGCTTACTGTGTCTACCCCTTCGTATTTGGCCCGATATGTCTTGGTTCGCAGTACACCCGTCCTTGCCTCAAACAGTAGAGAACTACCCCGAGTATTATCATAGATCCTTTCCTTGGCAATTTCCTGCTTAAAAGTTTGATAGATCTCTAGTGCAGACTTCTTGATCATGCCCATTTTCCACATTTCAGTCTCCATTTCCTTCACTTTCTTCTTAACCGATAGTTCTTTTTGGTATGGCCATCTGCTGTTTTCTAAGTATTTACCAGTCAACTTCCTGGTTCGCTTCTTCCATTTTGTATCAACATCCTTCATGTACAAGTAGCTGAATACCTTCCTAGCCCAACGCTCCTCCTTCATTTCTCTCAATCGCTTCTCAAATTTTATCTTGCTGCTAGCTTCCCTGCCCTCAAATGATGTCCATCCCATATCACCTTGTACTCCCTGATTTAATGTATTCCCGTGAGCTCCTGAAGCAAGCCTACCTATTCCACGTTGCTTAATTTCTAATCTTGCTTGAACTTCTGATCTCATGCACAAGACCGCATTGCCGAACGTCAGCCCAGGAACCATGACCCCTTTCCATATTCCTCTCACAACACCATACTTATTGTAATTCCACAGTACCCTATTTTTCATCACTGCTGCATTCCTGTTACCTTTAGTCGTCACGTATATTCCGTGTTCCCTCAGGTACTCGGTCCCATTGCTTATCCATACGCCCAGATATTTGTATTTATCTGTTATCTCTAGCGTGACGTCCTGTATCCTAAGCTCACTACCTTCGTTGTCATTGAAAATCATGACTGCTGATTTTTCCTTACTGAATATAAAATCTAACCTATCTCCCTCATTACCGCAGATGTCCCTCAAGCTCTGCAAATCTTCCTTGTTGTTGGCCATTAGCACTATATTTTCTGCGTACATTAATGCTGGTAGTGCCTGATCAATAAGTTTTCTTTGTTTGACTAAAGAGAGGTTGAAGCCCAGCCCACTTCCCTCTAATTTTGCCTCTAATCCTTGTAGGTACATCATGAATAATAAGGGTGACAGGGGGCACCCCTGCCTAAGCCCCCGTTTTACCTCTGCAGGCTTGGATACCTGTTTTTCCCACTTTATAACTACCTTGTTACCTTTGTAGATAACCTTTAAAAGATTAGTGACTACATGTTCCACGCCTAGTGTGTCCAGTATTCCCCACAATTCCTCTTGAACCACGCTATCGTACGCTCCCTTGATATCCAAGAATGCTAGCCACAGGGGCCTGTGTTCCTTTTCTGCTATTTCGATGCACTGCGTCAGTGAGAACAGATTGTCTTCCAAACTCCTGTGTTTTCGAAACCCGTTCTGCAGTTCCCCCAACACCCCCTCATCTTCTATCCATGTCTGCAGTCTTTCCTTTATAATCTGCATCGCCAGCCTGTAGACCACTGATGTTACTGTTATAGGACGGTAGTTGTTTATGTCAGCTTTGTCCCCCTTTCCTTTATAGATCATGCTCATCCTGCTAAGTTTCCATCCATCGGGAACTTCACCATCGATTATTATTTTGCTCACTGCCTCTCTCAAAGCCTGCTTAGACTTCGGACCTAATGTTTTTATCAGCCTAATCGGAATGCCATCTGGGCCTGTTGATGTACTACTAGGAACCTTTTTCTCAGCCCTTTCCCACTCTCGTTGTGAAAATGGAGCCATTGCACCACTTTATTTGTCCTTGTCTATTGTGGTGCATAAAGTACTTCTTTGTTGAAATTTTTCTGTCACCCTTGCTCTTATATATTCAATAGCTTCGTCCCCTTCTAGCCTGGCACCTTGGGCTGTAGTTATGAAACTCTGCTCTAGGCTCGTCTCATTTCTTAGGGAGTTTAGATGGTTCCAAAATTTCGCAGCTGCCTTTCTATCTTTTTTATGTACTTCTGCCAGCCACTGAGCTCCCTTTCTTCTAATCTTTTCATTGATCAGAAGGCATGCAGCCCTTCTACAGCTTAGAAAGGTTTCCCATTTTCTTTCCACATCATCTGTCGGTTCACCCCGCTGCTTAGCATGTCTGTGTTTCCTAGAGGCTTCCTGACGTTTTGCTATGGCTCTCTTAACTTCCTCATCCCACCAACTTTTGGGTTTGTGTCTTCTTTTCTGGGGTGACTTGTTACGCGTCTTAGCAAGCTCTAGCTCAAAAAGTCTGATTAGATTCATGTATGTCCACACTGTCTTATTATTCACTGTGATTACTTTCTCAATTTGTTTAGTGGCTATTTCAATTTGCCTTTCTGAATAAAAATTTTTTCTGTAGTTGCTCATGTTGTCTCCTTCCCACTTTCACTGCTCTTCGAAAACTTAGCTTGATACGTTTGTGATCACTACCCCGACTTCTGGAGCCACCTTCATCTATGTGCATTCCCCTGAGCTTATCATACAACCTATGTGACATCAGTGCATAATCTATCGTCGACTGCAGCCTTCCTACCTCCCATGTTATTTGCCCTTCACATTTCTCGGTACTGTCGTAAATGATCAAATCATGCCTTTCACACATATACATGATCATTTTGCCTGTTGGGTCGGTATACCCGTCTATATCTTCTATGTGCGCATTCATATCTCCTAGTATAATTATCTCGCACTCTCCTCCTTATTCCCCAATGTCCTTTGATTTACACTCTGTCATTGCCTCGTTTTCTTCTCTGGCCTTTGCTCCCGTCCACAAGTACACGAAACCAAGGAGTGTCATTTGACCTGCCACTTTCCCTTTTAGCCATAAATGTTCCTTGCACTCCTGCTTGACCCTTTGCCAGTCTATACTTTTATGAATGAATGCCCCAATACCACCCCCCTTTCTGCTGCCTTCTGTTCTATTACAATATTCCCACGCGTAGTCCGGATTGTTCGGAGGTTGTTCCATGTCCCTGAGATGTGTTTCTGCAAAACCGTATACCATCGGCCTCTCTTCCCTTAGCTGTTCTTCTATCTTTTCCCACTTCAGCCTGTTCCTACCACCCTGCATGTTAGTATACCCTATGCCTGAATGGGCTCGGCGCTCGTGGCTACGTCTATTTATGCCCCGGACTCTACCTGTCTTAGACATTGGTGCCACTTTGGAATCGTATCTGTCCATAACACCTGTCGAAGAGTCTCCCTGGTTGTTTTCCTCGTTACTAGCTATCCTGCACCCAGAAGGGCTCGCTTGCCCCCTAAAAAAGCTACTGCGCGTCCTGCAAGTCACCAACCCACCTCATGACCGAGTCGCCCATCGAAGTGAATTCTGTCTCGTTGAAAACCACCCCACCTATGCACTTCTCTGTTTATTTCCATCACCTCAAAGCCTTTCTCTCGACTCATCCACCATACCTCTTGATTTGCGGGTTGCAGAGCCATCTGGCGGACAAATCCGAACACATTTCCCTGTGCCCGCGGAGGGCGCCGCCCGCTCACGACACTAGAAAAAAGTTCCAGCCCCTCTAAAAGGAACCTTGCCTGGCAAGGTGCTTTTAGCGGTGCCACGAGCAAAATGTGCTGCGCAAGTACGCCGCCGACTCCAGTGGCTTCTGCGGATAAACCGTTAGAAGCTGCCTCCGAAAAGAGTTAGGCTATGCGAGGTAAGTTGCATTCGGCTTTTATGAAAGTCGTTACATCATTCATTAACAGCACACATGAGCATTCACTCTGTGTACGTGTCTAGGTAGAGGCGTTGTGACCATTTACGGGCTGTGTTCAATTTTCCTTATGTACTATCGCTGACTGCAAGTTTATTAAAGTTGTTGCAGAGCCATGGTAAGAGTTAGCAGCGTCATACGATCGTGTAGCCGTTGTGTCGAACTCGCCCGCCTTCGTAATGAATATGGTTGTCGTTTCTGTGCTTATGAGCTTTTATTGCAATCAGAAATTGCAATAAAATGCATGTAGCTGCTTGCCTCGGGAGTAGTTTACTATACCGGTGCAGCATCTACGAAATTTGGTCGCTATTTAAAATCGCCTAATGAGCTGCTATCTTAGCATGCGTATAACAGTTATGAGAAACGAACTGCAGTGTCACATATACCTCAGCCTTGACATATGACTGTAGCTTCGCTATTGTGAATCTGCTTTTCGCGTGCCCTTATCAAAACGGTTTTTTTACCTTGATAAGAAGTACTTTGAACAGCAGGGATAACACTGACAAGCTAGCTATCGAGTTGTGAAAAAATGCTAAATTACAGTGGCATGCATGGGCGCACAGTGCTGCATTTTATTACTTCATTAGTCCAACAGTGCTTGTGTCTTTGATGCATTGATTTTTGCACTAATGGTTAATTATTACTCTGTATATGTGGAAGACCACTTCACTCTTGACCAGTTTGAAGAAGATAGTCTAGCAGGAAAGAAGCGACTAAAGCCAGCTGCAGTTCCCAGCATTTTCTGTGGTGAGGGTAAATTGAAACAGCTGTCTGCATTTTGCTGACATTCTATCTTTTTATAGCTCACCAGTGTGCCATAGTATCTGACAATAGCAGATCATGATTGGCTCCTGACAAAAGTGAAGAAGCAGGGTTATCACCATCAAAGCTAGGTAACTATCTAATGAAGTTCACAATTTATCAAGATTATTGTTATGAATGAATATTGTCGCGGTACAGCGCGAACCAAAGGCAGATAAACCTTGACACAGCGACTCTCAGCAGCCGAACAGCAAGATCACATTCTTTATCATTGATCAGCCAGAGCCCTACTACCTGGTGTCCGCCAAATCCCCTTATCGTCGTTTTGGTCCACCAGTACACACGCGTCATTTGCCCCCCTCTTAATGAGCATCGCCCCGATGCTAAACCAGTAGTGCAGTTTTTTTTGTCTGTTCTTTAAGAAGTGTCTTGCGCAGTCACTACCTTTCATGAGGCTTCATGCGCACAAGTTGAACTAGTTCAGGACGGTGCTGGCGAAGCCTCGTACTATACATGAACTGTCGGGGACGACCTCGTAAGTAACATCACTCAGTCGTCGCAGTACTAGATATAACCCAAAGTATCTCCTTAGGAGCTTTTCAAATAGTCCCCGTTTCTGTATGGGCGTCCAAACCCATACTCTGTCACAGGTCTGGTAAACGACTGTTCTGCGGCGAGAATTGTAGCGGCTAGCGTCGTATTCTTGTTGTTGCTGGATTCGCAGGCGTGCTAGTTGCCTTGCTTCTTCCGATCGTTCTGTAAACATCTCGGCGTCTGGTTCAATATCGTCGAATTCGCGCGCTAGCATCGCATCTAACATGGTTCGTACTTCCCTTCCGTGAATTAGGCTGAATGGGGTCATCCGGGTTCCTTCTTGCTTGGCAGTGTTGTATGCAAACGTGATATATGGCAAGATTTCGTCCCAATTGTTGTGTTCGACGTCTCCGTACATTGAAAGCATGTCTTCAATTGTTTTGTTCAGATGCTCTGTAAGCCCGTTCATTTGCGGGTGGTAGGTGGTGGTCTCACGATGGGTTGTTCCACTCATTATGAGGACTTGTTCCAAAAGAGCTGCCGTAAATGCGGTTCCTCTGTCTGTGATTACGACGCTTGGTGCACCTTGCCGCAGGACAACGTTCTCGATGAAAAATTGTGCCACCTCCGCTGCTGTACCTCTCTGGATAGCCTTTGTTTCAGCATAATGGGTAAGGTAATCAGTCGCGACAATAACCCAGTGGTTTCCTGAAGTAGAAGTAGGAAGTGGGCCCAAAATATCCATGCCAATCTGGTCGAATGGTGTTCTTGGGACCTTCACGGGCTTCAGGAGGCCAGCTGGTTTAGTCGGCGGTGACTTCCGTCGCTGGCAGTCGAGGCAAGTACGAACATGGAGTTTTACGGCCATGGTCAGCCTTGGCCAGAAGTAGCGCTGCCGTACTCTGGCCAACGTTTTTGTGTAACCTTAGTGGCCTGAAGTCACCTCGTTGTGGCATGCTTCGAGTACTTCGGAGCGAAGGGCTGCTGGGATGACGAGAAAATACGCAGATCCTGTCGAAAAGAAGTTTCTTTTGTAGAGTACTTTGCCCCGTAAGCAAAATGATGACAGCGCTCTCACGAAAACAGTTGGTGCCTTCTGAGATCTTCCCTCCAGGTAATTAATTGGGGCAAGTAACTCAGGGTCGCCACGTTGTTGCTGTGCAATAGCGGTTGAGTGAAGCACATCAAGAAATGCGAGTTGCCTATTCAATGGGTAAGCGGGATAGACAGTCGGCGTCCATGTGGCGGTTCCCTGACTTGTGTACGACAGTCATGTCGTACTCCTGCAGCCTGAGACTCCAACGCGCTAATATCTCGGTAGGATCTTCAAGGTTTGTCAACCAACACAGTGAATGGTGGTCGCTGATGACTTTGAAAGGGCGGCCGTATAAATACGGGCGAAATTTTGTGACCGCCCATACCACGGCGAGGCATTCCTTCTCAGTCGTGGAGTAATTAGTCTCGGCGCGTGTTAGTGTTTAGCTTGCATAGGCGATTACTCTTTCTGTGCCCTCTTGCAGCTGCACAAGCACAGCTCCCAAACCAATATTGCTGGCATCAGTGTGTAGCATCGTTGGGGCTTTCTCATCAAAGTGGGCAAGCACTGCAGGCGTCTGTAGTCGCTGGCAGCGGTTCTTAAAAGCAGCTTCCTCATCGTTGCTCCATTGGAAAGCAACGTCTTCTCTCGTGAGGCGGGTTAACGGTGAGGCGATGCGTGCGAAGTCCGCGATGAATCACCTATAATACGCACATAGTCCGAGGAATCGTCGGACAGCCTTCTTGTCAGTCGGCACCGGGAACTGTGCAACAGCTGCGATCTTTTCAGGATCAGGACGAACGCTTGCGTGACCGACAACGTGGCCAAGAAATTGCAGCTCTTCATAGCAAAAGTGGTACTTTTCAGGCTTCAACCTGAAGCCCGCAGACCGTATGGCTTGTAAAACTGGCTCAAGTCTTTTAAGGTGCTGGTCAAATGTTGCGGCGAAAACTACGACATCATCAAGGTAGACCAAGCAGGTTTTCCACTTCAACCCAGAATGTACAGTTTCCATAAGTCTTTGAAAGATAGCAGGCGCTGAGCATAAACAAAGGGCTAGACTTTAAATTCATATAAGCCTTCTGGTGTCACAAAAGCAGTCTTCTCGCGGTATCTTGGGTGTACCTCGATTCGCCAATACCCACTCCTTGATTTGCTCAGCGGTGGCGGCTACGAAATAGTGGCTCGTCACTAACTGCTCCGTATGACTTTGCAGCTCCGGCGAAAGCTTGTTTGCGGATCGGCGCGTGCGGCCACCTTACCTTCTTCGACGCCATATCAAGAATCCCGGGTCCATATCAAGAATCGACAACGCCCCCTTTGTGAACTACGTCATCGAGACGCACCTTCAAAAGGCACAACCCAGACACCGGAGGACCATTTGCTCAGCGGTGGCGGCTACGGAACAGTGGCTCGTCACTAACTGCTCCGGTCTGACTTTGCAGGTTGGTGTAAACTGTATTTACCTTTCCCTAATTTGACGCTGTTTGCCACCGCCGCCACCGCTGTTGCAAGAATTTCCTGATCATTGTAGCTTCCTTTTTGTGACCGCTGATACCGTTGAATCTGTGATTTTGCTCAATTCGAGATGTCCGAGTCTGATGCCTGCTTAGTCTGTAATGAGCCTCTCTTAGAGAGCGGCTCATATCCAACCTGCTCTGAATGCAAATGTGGCTATCACCTGGGAGAATGCTCGGGAATGAGCAAAACGACCCTCAAAAAAGATGATGCCGCAAAGAAAACATGGAAGTGCCAGACATGCCTGGTTTCGGCGGCCCGAAGTGCACGTGGCGTTAAGAGCCACACCGGCGAGGATAATACGTCGTCGAGAAAGTACTGCTCGAAATTAATAGGAAGCTGGCCCAAATACCAGACATACAGAGAGAGGTGGATGCACTAATGAAAGTAAAAGATACAGTCGACAAATTGGAGCTGTCAGTTCAGCATTTGTCTGATCAATATGATGCGGTGCTCGTTGAAATGCAAAAGCAATCAGCTGAAATAGCAGTCCTCCAAAAACAGGTGCATTCTGCCTAGTTGTCCGACACCACTAAGAACGTTCATGAGCTGCAAAACCAGGTTAATGCTTTAGAGCAATACAGTAGACGCCAAAATATTGAAGTTCACGGCATGCCTGTCACCCAGAATGAAAATTTGCTCGGTAAGCTCAATAACTTAGCAGTTAAGCTTACGCTTCCTGAACCGACGAGCTCTGAAGTCGAAGGCATACACAGACTTCCACCAAAAACCGACAAAGTTCCTGTTGTGCTTGTTCGTTTCGTGTCACGAGCAACACGTGACCAGTGGATGGCTAAAAAGGTCGAATTAAAAACTGCTAGCTCTAACGTGTATTTCCTTGACAATCTGACGCCACAGAACAAGAAACTTCTCTGGCTAATGAAGGCGAAGGCAGAGGAATACCATTATCAGTTCGCGTGGCAAAAATCTGGCAAATTGTTTGTGCACAAGGTGCCTGGTGATCGAGCATTGCGCATAGACAGCGAAAGCGACCTAGATAAGATTCGTTGAACTGTGTCTTCTATCACTTACATTACTTCAATTTTTAGTTATCCCCCTCAATGGCTATTTTCGATGAAGCCATATATCATGACGCTCAAACTTTGAAATCAATTGTGCAGGGCGCTTCTTTTAAGGAGCCGGACAGAATGTCGATCTTTCATATAAACATACGTAGTATGAGAAACAAGCAAACTGATGTGCTGTTTGATTCTTTAGATCATACGTTTGATATTTTGGCCTTCACTGAGACTTGGTACTCTTGCACGTCCGATGTAGTGTTCATCGAAGGATACAAGCATGAAAGCGTGCATAGACCGAATCTTAGGGGTGGTGGTGTGTCGCTATATATACAAAAAGATGTTTCATATGCCGTGCTTCCCGAATTTTGTTGTGTCAGCGCACATTAGAAATCTATTGCCGTACAATGTGTAATGTCCCTGATTGTCACAGCTTATCGGCCCCCATCAGGGGATATTCAAGAACTTCTGTGTTTTATAACTTCAATGCTTGAATATGCGTCCTTGATAAATTTGCATATTGTGCTTGTCGGTGATATTAATATTGATTTGTTACTTCTTACTCCACAAAGTAGACAATGCTTAGATGTAATCGAATCATTTTCGTATAGGAACTTTATAAATTTGCCTACTAGAATAACAGCAGAAAGTGAAGTTTCTTGGTGACCATCAAATGCTTGCAAGGCAACAGTACGGGTTCCGTGAAAAGAAATCAACTGAAATGGCACTCTTGGATATTAAAGAAAAATAACTTATTAACATGGATCATAAGCAATATACTCTTGCAATATTTTTTAGACTGCAAAAAGGCGTTTGATTCCATAAAGCATTTCATTTTGTTTCAAAAACTCCCTTACTACGGTATTAGAGGTATCGTATTAAATTTGATCCGCAGTTACTTATCTGACAGGGTACAATTCACTAGTCTAAATGGTTACGCCCAGGCTATTCCTCAATAGACCTAAGCATAGTATCTCAATTGCTTGTGCCTCTACTTCACTGGAAAGCCATCACTATTCACTACGGAAGTGACCATTTTTCCGTAGTTTTGAGCACGCCTACATCAACTGAATGCCCGCCCCAGGTTCCCAAATGGCTATTAGGCAAAGCCAACTGGGAACAGTTCTATAACATCACTCATTTAAACTGGCGCGACATATGCACTTAAAGCATTGATGCGGCTGTCGACTACTTTACAGCGTCTCTGATTGATGCAGCAACAAAAAGCATACCACAAACGAATGGACATCATGGAAAACGACGTGTGCCATGGTGGAACTCAGAGTGCCAAAATGCACGTAGGCAGCAAAACAAAACATGGAGGGTGCTTCGGAACTCACCGACAGCCGAAAATCTTGCCACTTTTAAGAAAATGAAGTCTCAGGCCAGAAGAACGCGTCGGCAGGCCGGAAGAGAAAGCTGGCACAAGTTTTTATCGGAATTATTTCATATACACAAGAGGCTAAAGTCTGGAAAATGGTTGGTAGAGTAGCAGGAAGACAAGTGCATTCACTCCCACTCGTAAACACACAGGGTGACAGCCTGGAAGATCAGGCGAACTTCCTCGGTGCACACTTCGAGCAGCTCTCTAGCTCGTCACACTATACTGAAGCTTTTCAAAGGTATAAAGCAAAAATCGAAAAGCAGAAACTGGAATACAAGTGTACTAAATACGAGGCATACAACCAACCTTTCAACTTAGCTTAGCTACAAACATTACTAAATTCCTGAGGTAATTCTGCCCCAGGCCACGACCATGTCATGTATGAAATATTGAAAAACCTGCTGCTTCAAACGCAAAAAATTTTACTCTCCCTATACAATGCTATCTGGCTTTCTCGCACCATACCTACTTCCTGAAAAGAAGCCGTTATTATCCCTATTCTAAAACAGGGCAAGGACCCTTCCTCTGTTTCAAGTTATAGGCCAATTGCACTAACCAGCTGCCTTTGTAAACTTTTTGAAAAAATGATAAACCGCCGACTTTTACATTTCCTTGAAACACACAATCTGCTTGACCAATACCAATGTGGGTTTCGAGAGAGCAGATCTACCACCGACCATCTAATTCGTATCGAGGCAGAGATCCGAGACGATTTCGTCCACAAACAATACTTTCTGTGTTTCTCGATATCAAAAAGGCTTACGACACAACATGGCGTTTTGGCATATTAAGAGACTTGTCTCACCAGGGTGTGCGCGGTAGAATGCTTTCCATAATCGAGAGTTACTTGTCCAATCGGACATTCCGTGTGCGTGTGGGAAGTGTTCTCTCTCAATTATTTGTTCAAGAAACGGGAGTACCGCAAGGCGGTGTACTTAGTTGTACACTTTTTGTTATCAAAATGAGTTCCTTGCACCTTTCCAACCACCGCAATATGTTCTATTGCACATATGTCGATGACGTCCAGCTTGGCTTTAAGTCATGCAACCTAGCAATGTGTGAGTGGCAGGTTCAGTTAGGTTTAAACAAAGTCTCCAAATGGGCAGAGGAAAACGGGTTTTGGCTGAACTCAGACAAAAGCAACCGTGTCTTCTTCTCCCGAAAGAGAGGCGTGCACTCAGAACCTGACATTGAACTGAACGGTCAACGTCTGTCTGTCAATGCCGCGCATAAATTCTTAGGCTTAATCTTGGACAACAAGTTGACCTTCGTACCACACATCAAGTATTTAAAAACAAAATGTTTAAAAGCCATGAATGTTATAAAAGTGTTGTCACGTACTACGTGGGGTAGTGACAGGCAATGTCTCATGAACTTGTATAGAAGCCTCATTTGCACCCGCTTAGATTATGGGGCCGTTGTTTATCAGTCTGCGACTCAAAGTGCTTTGAAGATGCTGGATCCCGTGCACCATTTGGGCATCCGCGTTTCTACGGATGCTTTTCGCACCAGCCCCATAGAAAGCCTTCACGTTGAGTCAAATGAATGGTCGCTTCATCTACAAAGAACTTACATATCCTTTGTATATTTTCTTAAGGTAAAAGCGGACAAGAAGCACCCCTCATACTCCACTATTAATGATTTGTCGAGCTCCATTCTGTTTCAAAACAGGCCTTCGATGAGGCAGCCCTTCTCAGTTCGCCTGAAAAGTCTAGCTGAGGAAACTGGAGTCTCACTTGAACATAGTTTAATGGCTCCTGTAGCATATCTGCCACCGTGGCAATGGCAGACTATAGACTGTGATGTGTCCTTTCTTGAAGTTACAAAACATGCGCCTATTGCCCATATCCAAACATACTTCCTGGAACTTCAACACAAATACACACGTCCTGAGTTCTTTACAGATGCCTCCAAGTCTAACTCCAGTGTGTCCTACGCTGCTGTCGGCCCATCCTTTTCGGATGCTGGCCCTCTACATCCAGGCACAAGTATCTTCACAGCGGAAGCTTACGCGATACTTGTGGCGGCTAAACACATCAAGCAATCACAAATACAAAAAGCAGTAATTTATACGGACTCCCTCAGTGTGGTTACGGCTCTGCACAATCTTAAAAAACAAAAAAAAACCCTGTCCTCATCTCACTATACTCTATTTTATGCACACTCTACACACTCGAACAACATGTTGTAGTGTGCTGGGTGCCAGGGCACCGTGAGATCCAAGGCACCGTGATGGCGGATCAGCTTGCTGCATCCGTCCACGAAATCAGTTCCACCACACCCATATCGATCTCGCCCCTTGATCTTAAGCCGTCTCTCAAACGAAAGCTTAGGGACTGCTGGCAGAGCAAGTGGGATAGACACACACAAAACAATCTACACGTTATCAAGCCACACCTTGGCCATTCACCACCAGTATCAAAATCACGTTTAACAGAGGTAACACTAACAAGGCTCAGGATAGGAACATATACACGACACACACACATCTTTTGTCCGGTGGCGATCCACCATTGTGTGACAAATCTGGTGAGGCATTAACAGTTCTTCAGGTTTTAATCCAATGTAAACAATTAGACACTCTAAGAAGACAACACTTTCGGTAATCCTACCGACAACATATACCATTACATCCCGCAATGTTTGTCGGTAGGGAACCACTTTTCACCCATAAATCATTGCTAGCTTTTTTAAGAGATATCGGTTTTTACCATGTAATATACCCAGGCATCGCATAGCGTGACCTCTCAAGAGGGGTTGCTGCTGCAGTGACTACATTTTAAAGCACTTGCCTCGCAGCCCTTGGACACAAGAGAGCTGATGAGGCACTTGTGCTAGTGCCAAATATTTTTAGATGTTTTTATTATCAAAACCTCTGTCACCCTTTTTACTATGCATATCACGCCACTGTCATGATCTTAATACTTATGTTTTTACCCGCATTATCGCGAGGAATTTTAAGGCCCCTATACAGCCACGCAACATATCATTGTCCGCATCTCTACTCATCGCAATTGCGCTCTTTGGCCATCAATTGGCCCTTGCGCCACAAAGCGCCACACATCATCATCATCAGGTGGCCGCGCCGTATCTCGGTTGATTCTCAGGCAGGGGACAGTAGCGGCAGCGCTGTAGTCTCCTGGTACTGAAGATCTCAAGAGCGTCTGCATTGGGAGCGCGCGTGCCATAGCCTGCGAAAGCGTGTGTTTGCTCACTTTTAGCGCGTTCAGTGTGTCCATGAGCCTTTATTAGTGTATGCACACCTGCTAAGCACTATGATGCACGAGTGAATATGCAGGCATGCCGGAATTGCGTCGAAACATTCACTGTTTGAAATGCCTGCCGACGAAAAAAAATGCACAATCTTAATTTGCACGGATCCGCCTAGCTTCCCACTCAAGCAACGCATAAGTGGTTATTGGACAACTACAAAGAGATAAGTATTAAAACCGCGCTTAAATGATGCCCTCGTTTTCTCGGCAGTTTTTCTATTCAGAGCACTGTTCCTCATATGAGTCGACATGCGCTCGATTGTTTCATAAGAAACCCGAGTATAAGTAACGTTGTCGCAACATTTATATGGGTGATCACTCAGTTTTATGCCAGTTTTGCGGAAGGTAATGATTACTGCTTTCTGAAAGGCTTTTTTGTTTTAACCGCACGCTTTCGCGCTCACTTTACTTCTTTTATGCAAGCTCCAGGAGGCCGAGCTGAAGGAACGCCTGTACCTCCTAGTCAAGCACTCTACGCGAAAGAAGTCATCCTATACATATTAAAAAGTGTCAGTTGTAAATATATCGCACGTATGTAATTTGCCTAAATTCACTGAAACTAGTTCTCATTTCGTATCGATAGCTTAAATTGTGCTGCTTTGCAAATATTCTACTGGCGTACCGCCATTGTGAGCCAGCAAATTTATAACCATGTTTAGTAATATAGGTGCAGTTCTTATTAAGTGTCAAAAATGTAGGCAGGCAGTGGTGCATTTTGTTTTGAGAAATTTAACTTGTATATGTACACAGTAAACACACACACGCGCACATATATTCATGCAATGCCCCTTGGAACAGCCGCTATTTTACGCGGCGCATTTATCGTCCGATGACGTTAAACCTGAACTAGTTTTGAGACCTCATACTGTCGAAAATGTGAAATTTACAGTGCGAATTCGTACAGAGGCACGATATTCAGCTTCGCCAACTGTAAAACTTCGGCGCAGGGATAACCAGGATTTTTTTGAAGAGGGGGTGCATCAGAACGACTAACTTTGGCAATTGGTGGTCACTGTGAATGCGTGTAAATATTTAAGTATACCCTAAAAAATTAAATTACGGAAAAATTTCGTTGTGCAGGGGGTTCAGGTTCCATTCATCTCCCCTCTCTACTTTCGGCCTTCTTCCTGGTTTTCCGTGCGTTTGACATGGCATATATATTTTTCATCTCACAGCTTTCTGAGCCCAGCTAATTTCGAATGAATCGGCTCCGTTATTCTTAATATTGTAGACGCTTCTCAATGAGGAAAGAGTTGAGACAGAGGAAATCATAATAAGACACGCCCTTTCTAAATACTTTTTTATCTCTCACAAAGACTATTATGTAGCTCAAATTCAGTAGATTGGCATATCATGCTTCAAGAAATATGACATCAGGTGCTAAAAATGAATGATGGGCAGGTACAAAGAAATCTGCATCAAAAAAAGCGCACCGGAGAAGCCGAAATCCATGGGAGTTCCTGCACGCGGCGTGTGGCTCTTTCAGTACTCTTCGACTGCAGCGCCGCCGCTACGGGCAACGCGGAAGGTATCAGGCGGCGCAGCGTGGTCACGCCACTTAACACTTCTGGTACACTCTAATCACGCTGCCCCGCTTAGAGTGGAGCCACTCTTTGACGGAGCACTTACCACCACAACCGGTACTCGGGGAGCTCTGACGCCATTTTTTTTGCTTTCCGCTCGTGCCGGCTCTCCCACTCGACACAGAAAGCACCACGCTCTTCACACCGTCTATGCGCGGAATGCGTGGGTGCTGCGTTCCGCAATGCAGTAACAGCGCTAAAAATGGCTGCAGAATGTTTTCCTTTCTCAGAGACCCAAAAAGACGGCTCCTATGAACCGCTAAAATCAAGCGGGACAAGTGGCAGCCGACGAACCATACCTGTATATAAAATGTGAGTACCTGATTCGTAGCCGTGTGAAATACACATGCCAGCGTGTCTGCACCACTCTTTCTAAGACGCAGACTTGATACTTTATGTGTTCAGATTGGTGGCAACGTTTGCGTAACGGTAATAGATGATTGTACTCCATCACGTGTCTTTGTTTTGATTACCTGCATGCACAGTTTGCCACCTTGTAATCGTGTAGACCGCGCGTAATGGTGACAATGGTAGTAATGATCTGAGCCTTCGTACTTATATACACAGCAGCTATCTACTTCAGCCTATTTCTCTTACTTTCCGCTATGTCCATATGTGAGCGCGGCGACAGACAGCTCGCGGCGATGGTGCAACTACGAAGACGAGCACTTGCCCGCCTTTGTCAACTCTGATTATAACATAAAAAATATTATCATATATTTCTTCGCTAATCCTCTCGAACTAGCGGGCGCGTCACTGAATGTTCACTCTCGCTCATCATCTACTCTGGCAAAGGAATGAATATCGAAGCTAAAGTAGATTGCAAGCGCCTACTGAAAGCATGAGCCACCGCTATCGAGGTGCTCCCCGCGACCGGTGGATATGCACGATACTGGAGGTACCGGTGCGTGAAAGCAACCTGCAAAGGGCAGTTGTGAACGCAAGCCAAGAGATATGGCGGATGAGTCGAGAAAAAGGCTTTGAGGTGGTGGAAATAAACAGAGAAGTGCATAAATGGGGTGGTTTTCAACGAGGCAGAATTCGCTTCGTTGGGTGGCTTGGTCATGAGGCGGGTTGGCGACTTGCAGGACGCGCAGTAGATTTTTGGGGGGCACACGGGCCTATCGGGGTGCAGGATAGCTAGTAACAAGGAGAACAACCAGGGAGACTCTTAGACAGGTGGTATAGACAGATACGATTCCAAAGTGGCACCAATATCTAAGATAGACAGAGTCCGGGGCAAAAATGGACGTAGCTACGAGAGCCGAGCCAATTCAGACATAGGGTATATTAACATGCAGGGTAGCAGGAACAGGCTGAAGTGAGAAGAGACAGATGAACAGCTAAGCGAAAAGAGGCCGATGGTATACGGTTTTGTAGAAACACATTTTGGGGACATGGAACAACCTCCTAACAATCCGGACTACGCGTGGGAATATTGTAATAAAACAGAAGGCAGCAGAAAGGGGGGTTGAATTGGGGCATTCATTCGCAAAAGTACAGACTGGCAAAGGGTCAAGCAGGAGTGCAAGGAACATTCATGGCTAAAAGGGACAGTGGCAGGGCGAATGACACTCCTTGGTTTGGTGTATTTGTAGACGGGAGCAAAGGCCAGAGAAGAAAACCAGGCAATGGCAGAGAGTAAATCAAAGGAAATTGAGGAATAAGGAGGAGAGTGCGAGATAATTGCACTAGGACATATGAATGTGCACATAGAAGATATAGACGGGTATACCAACCCAACAGGCAAAATGATCATGGATATGTGTGAAAGGCATGATTTGATCATTTACGACAGTGCTGAGAAGTGTGAAAGGCAAATAACATCGGAGGTAGGAAGGTTGCAGTCGACGATAGATTACGCACTGATATTACACATGATGTATGATAGGCTCAGGGGAATGCACATAGATGAATGTGGCTCCAGAAGTCTGGGTAGTGATCACAAACGTATCAAGATAAGTATTGGAAGAGCAGTGAGAGTGGGAAAGAGACAAGATAAGCAACTACAGGAAATTTTTTGTTCAGAAAGGCAAATAGAAATTGCTACTAAACAAACTGAGAAAGCAATCACAGAGGATAATAAAACAGTGTGGACATACACGAATCTAATTAGACTGAGCTAGAGCTTGCTAAGGCTCGTGAGAAGTCACCCTGGAAAAGAAGACACAAACCCAACAGCTGGTGGGATGAGGAAGTTAAGAGAGCCATAGCAAAACGTCGGGAAGCCTCTAGGGAACACAGACATGCTAAGCAGCTGGGTGAGCCAACAGATGATGTTGAAAGAAAATGGGACATCCTTATAAGCTGTAGGAGGGAAGCATCCCTTCTGATCAGTTAAAAGATAAGAAGAAAGGGGCCTCTGTGACTGGCAGAAGTACATAAAAAGGATAGAAAGGCAGCGGCAAAATTTCGGAACCACCTAAACTACCTAAGAAATGAGACGAACCTAAAGCAGAGGTTTATAACTACAGCTCAGGGTGCTAGGCTAGAAGGGGACAGAGCTATTGAATATATGAGAACAAGGGTGACAGAAAAATTTCAACCAAGAAGTGCCTTATGCACCACAATAGACAAGGATGAATCAAGTGGCGCAATGGCTCCATTTTCACTACGAGAGTGGGACAAACGACAGTGGGAAAAGGCTGAGAAGAGGGTTGCCAGTAGTACATCAACATGCCCAGATGGCATTCCAATTATGCTGATAAAGACATTGGGTCCGAAGTCTAAGGAGACCTTGAGAGAGGCAGTGAGCTAAATAATAATCGATGATGAAGTCCCCGATGGATGGAAACTTAGCAGGATAAGCATGATCTATAAAGGAAAAGGGGACAAAGCTGACATAAACAACTTCCGTTCTATAACAGTGACTTTAGTGGTCGACAGGCTGGCGATGCAGATTATAAAGGAAAGACTGCAGGCATGTATAGAGGACGAGGGCCTGCTGGGGTAACTGCAGAATGGGTTTCGGAAATACAGGAGTTTGGAAGACAATCTGCTTTTACTGACGCAGTGCATCGAAATAGGAGAAAAGGAATCCAGGCCCTTGTTGATAGCATTTTTGGATATTAAGGGAGCGTACGATAGCGTGGTTCAAGAGGACTTGTGGGTGTGTCCCCCAAAACCTCCCTATTAAAAAAAGGAAATCTAGTTTTTGGTTCACTAAGTATTACGGCTTGGTGGCGTTAGCCACAGCCCAATCTAAAGGGTACAACGACATCAACCCATCCATTCATCGGATGCAAGGAAATGGTGGGTGCGCTAGCAGACGACATGGTCGTCTTCGCCCTAGGCTGTGTTCCAATAATTAGACAGCACGTAGACAGTTCATGCAGACTGCTTAGAAGACCGCACTATAGTGTACTGGAATATTCTAGTTCACTATACCTGCACTGAGCTCTTGCTGTCCGTGAATTAGAACATGTTTACACAGCTTTTACGCGACGATGCGCCACCTCGCGACGAGAAGAAAAAGCCTAAAGAAACAAACGTAACAGTTGTAGTTTCTGGCGCATTTCGTGTTGAAATCAAAAACAAATAAACGTTACTCACATTGAGCGTCTGGGAAAGCGTCTGCTTGTGTGCAGATGGCCGTTCTGGCGAGCTTTTATCTAGCTGAGCGATTCGCTGAGCCGCCATCTTGTTTAGACAGCAAGGTAGTCTGCATCGAATTTGTCTACGATGCGGTCTTCTCGGAGCTGTCTATTTTTCCGCCTACGTGAGAATAGGTGACCAGTAAAAGAGCGAGGGATTGTGGGATGCGCCGTCTGCTACCGGCTTTCGGTTCTAAAAGAGTAGACGACGGCGAATCGCTTCGCGGCAAGCCTCAGATTATTCAGGATTCGCGTGCGTGGTCGGCCGTTCATCTTCGTCTTGATAAACCATGGTCGGTTGTTCAGCCGTTGGCTGCTACAACTCGAGCGTCCAAGGCAAACTCAGGTATCGATTCCTATGTAATGATGATAGAAACACGAGCGGGGCTGTGACTGTGACGAAAGCCACAGTCACAGGTAGCCTTGGAGTACGGAACTTTGAAGCCAGAGTGGGCTAAAACCAGTTTATTACAGGTATCTGTGTATTCAACACTAAAAAAAGCTTACGCATGAATGTACAGCGAATATTATATTGGGAAATAAATTGTCGCGCAGGCGCACCCAAAGATTTTGTGGGATTGGGCAGGTGAAATATACCTGCCATACGAGATTAGCGCCGGCCACTGCACCCATATATATGACAAAAAACGCGAAAGCTTCTCTCTAGAAAGTTTACACGAAGCGCTGGACGAGTTCATTTGCGTTTATCTTGGTCATACTGTGCGCCAGGACAGCACCCAAAGGAAAAAGTGCGCTAAACAAGCGCAGGGTTTCGGTTATTCGGGGCAGTTTTTGTCTGACTCTCTTGTTTATGTGCCGCCGTGCCGCGCAGCCTGACCAAGATCAGTGTTCAAATAAGCATCTGGCTTCGACTAAGAAATGCATCTGATAGCGTGCTGAAGGATAGAAAAAAATATATCTCAATGCACTCAACAAGTGCTGCGCTTCATCCTGATCGACTGACGATGTCAGCCGAAGCAGCGATTCCGAAATGAACTCTTAGCACAGTCATCCCCCTCCCCTGAGATCTCTAAAATGGCGACTTTTTATCTGCAGTAACGTATCATACAATGAAAACTGTATTCTGTATCGGCTTATCTGCTAGCCAAACTGACAGAACCCCTGAGCAGCATAAAAGCATTGCACATCATTTTAGCGCGATAAAAATGTTTCCTAACCGTACATGGATTTCGTAGCTTGTCATCGTCATAGTCACGGTTAGCAAAAAAAAACAACTTTAAAGCACTGACATTGCACGGTGAGGTGCTTTTTGCAAAGGAGCAGTACAAAAATATGCACGCTGGCCGCTGCTGACCCATGTCAACGCCTCCTAGATTTTCCTTGCCTGCCGGATTATTGGCGGTCACCTTGGAAGCGGCGGTCGTCGGAACTATGGTGGTAGCGCCACTTAAGTAGGGGGAGTCTTGAAATAAGTTTTTAGGTTTTGGAGCTTATATGCGACAAAAATATAGTAAAAGGTTTGAAAAAAACGTAACCGTAATTATAATTAACCCTACGTAAGTGACGTCGTCATTCAGCAAGCAACTTCTTCAAAAAAAAAAGGCTTAGCCTCTGCTTTAGTTGCAAACGCCAAAATTGCAGATCTCAAAGGCCAAGTACAAAGACCCTTTTTCTTACGTAGGCAGCACCGTCATTGATGACGAGCGTTTCGCACTCATTCAGCAGGCAATATAAATCTAGGAGGCGTTGCCCGTGTGAAGTGTCGAACCGGAAGCCGCTGTATCCCACAGTTCTCTGCGATTGCCCATATTACCGGTCACTTATTGGAACAACGCGTCCTAGATTTCCCTTGCCTGTTGGATTACCGGTGGTCCCTTAGGAAGCGGCGGTCGTCGGAACTACGGTGGTGGCGCCACTCAAGCAGGGTTGTCTTCAAATAAGTTTTTTACGTTTTAGGAGCTTATGTGAAACAAAAATAACGTATAAAGTTTAAAAAGGCGTAAAGTAATTATAATTTACTGAATTGTTAATTTAGAAACAAAAAAAGGTTGTTGCCGGACTTTTTGGTAGGAAGCGCCACTTACATATGGTTCTAAGGCGCGCTTTTTAAATGTTGGTGACCAGGCGTTAGTATGAGCAGTGGTATGAGTTAGGATCCCACAGTCACTTGTGGGTTACCGTAAAATTCCAGACGGTGCATTTCTCGTAACATTGGATGTTAGCTTACTCTACACAAATATCCCACATGACGATGGTGTAAGGGCGTTTGTTGAATCGTATGGCACACACACCACTGTCACATATCCAAGCAAAAAAGTAATTGAAATCTTCACAAGACTTGTACTCGAATTGAATAGCTTTGAATTTAACAACCAGTACTACCTTCAAATCAGCGGCACGGCAATGGGTACAAGAATGGCCCCAAACTACGCTAACATATTCATGCACCACATAGAGTCCAATTTTCTTTCATCTTGTGATATAAAACTATTATTCTACAAACGGTACCTAGATGATATATTCATAATTTGGACACATTCAGAAAACGAGCTCCTCAAACTCATACAGGCATTCAACCATGTACACCCCAGCATTTATTTTACACACTCCTATCTAACACTGAAATAAAATTTTTTGATGTACTCATTCGAGTTGACGATGATGCGTTGGTAACCAGCGTATACATAAAACCTACGGCCAGGCACAACAATACCTGCACTTCAAAAGCTGCCACCCGCGACATTGCAAGACCAGCATTCCCTATTCCCAAGCACACAGATTCCAACGAATCTGCTCCCGCACCGAGGACTTCCACAAAAACAGCACACATACGCGCGAAGTACTCCTTAATCAAGAATACCCGCCAACTATCATTGATGACGCCATCAAAAAAGCTGAAAATCTGGACCGCCAGATTCTTCTCAACCACCAGAAAAACGCCAACCAACACCGCAACAAGAACTTGCTATTAACTTTCACGAGCAACCCACCGAACATAAACAAGGTCCTAAGGAAACACTTCAACATATTGGAACAGGCGTGTGACTATTCAAAATTTTCACTTCTCCTTGTGTGGTATATAGACGGCCGAAAAATATAAAGGATCATTTAATAAATTCAAAGATAGGTGTGAAATCTCAAATTGGGTGTCACCCTTGCAGAAAAAGCAGATGCAAGGTATGCAAACACATGCAGACAACGACAGTGGCGAAAAGCACCCACTCGGATTTTAAGCACAGGATAAGAGGTGCACTTAACTGTGACTCAGACAACGTCATATACCTCCTGGAATGTGGGGTATGTAACAAGCAATACGTGGGCCAGACAGACACTCCGTTTAGAAGTAGATTCAACAACCATCGGGCACATGTACGATCCCTGCCAGGCCTTCCACTTTCAAAACACAGCACATTAAAAGACCACAGCTTTGATGACATCACAGTTACACTATTAGAAAACAACTTTCGAACAATCAGAGAACGGGAACAACAGGAATCTTATTTTATCTACAAATTTAACATGATAAAATACGGAATAAATGAACACCCAGGCACTCTGTCAGCGTTACGACCGCTAAAAGACGCAAACGCTTCTCTCTGATCAGTCCGTTTTCATTACGACAATACTATTACCCGCTAACAAAGCTTTTAGCCTACGTATCTGACAACATAGAAATGGTTTGCCTCATCAAGCACAGCCGGAACGCACAGATAAGTGGTCCCAGATGTCGTACAGTCCCCCCCCCCTTTTTCTTTTCTTTTTTTTCTTTTTTAATTTTTAACGCACATTCGGTTCCTTTTTTGACAATGAGCTGACAGCTAGGTGGTTTCGTTAACTCTTTCATACATGCGCGCATGTCTTCCCAGTGAGCCGCAACTGTGTGGTGACTGTCCCGGATGTCGTACAGTCCCCCCCCCCCTTTTTTTTTCTTTTCTTCATTCTTTTTTAATTTTTAACGCACATTCTGTTCCATCACTGACCAGGAGCCATTGCATATAATGAATATCGATGGCGGCGCCTCAATCACCAGCTTTTTCATTCCTCCCGACGCCACCAGCACGGCCTCGAAGCGCTTAAGCTCTCCCCATTAACTTGTCTTAAACTTCAAAGAGGAACGAGCCGCCAGCGGATTACACGGAAAGGTGAAATACAAGAACGGTGGCACACTGCCGACTTGGGGAAGAGTGGGTGTGGGGGAGGTATTGTTGACAATGATGGCATTGCTCATCTACCTCTGCCCTACTCGGTTGAGATGCTGCCCCTTTCCAATTACGCCATGTCCGTCTTGCTTCTTCTCCTAAATTTTCTATATTTATTTAACGTTTCTCCTCCCGTTTCTCTGTTTCTTTCTTTTAGTTCTTTTTACTTCGTTTTACCCCTTTCCTCCTGTCTTGACAGGCTATAAGAAGACACCGAACATGTGTAAATATTATTATGCCTTGAAAAATACGGGGCTCCTGTCGAAACGTCGGCAGAATAAACAGTTGTTATGTGAAAGCACATGTACTTTCATATTTATAACCTTGCGGCAACCGAAGTTATTCTTCTGCATATAAGCCTTATATATATATATATATATATATATATATATATATATATATATATATATATATATATATATATATATATATATATATATATATATATATATTTATTTATTTATTTATATATATAAGGGAAAGAAGTGTATACCTAAGGGCTCGTTTTTCCGTGTTTTGACACAATATTAATGAGATCTAACACACAGTAATGCCATGAAATGTACAGAAGAAGTTATTAGAACCAATGGAATGTAAATAAGAAAGAAAAGTTGGTGAAAAATAACCAGCCGTGAGCAGGAATCGAACCTACGACCTTCGAATAACGCGTTCGATGCTCTAACTACTGAGCTATCACAGCGGCCTCCCCTCCATCCAGTTTTTTGGGTTTATATGTGAGTTTGGAAGTAGGAGTGTCAGTCAGCGCCATCTATAAGCCAAGCGATGAGTGTGAAACACTCTTTTATGCGCATATGTGGCGTCACGTAGCACGTAAACTTTCTTATTTACATTCCATTGGTTCTAATAACTTCCCCTGTACATTCGTTCGCATTATATATATATATATATATATATATATATATATATATATATATATATATATATATATATATATATATATATATATATATATATATATATATATATATATATGTCGTAACCGCGGCGTTCGTCTTGCGGGCGCTTGCGGCAGAAACGATGATGATTGTGCACACCACAATCATCATCGTGTGCGTGTACGCTCGGTCTGAGACTGCCCGTTCGTTGCTGAGCCCTTGGGATAAACGCTGTCTCAACCCAGACGTCATACGTGGTGGAGGTGGATTTTCGGTCCTCGGTCCTCTCCCACTTCACTCGACTCCCTGGAGCTGCGTTCAGGCTGCCGATTGCCCCCACTGTCTGACAGAATGTCGCAGAACGAGCCTGCCGGCACTGCTACCAGCACTGCTGCCATATCTTCCCCGCCGTCTTCAGCCGTGCCTCCTGTTTACGTACACAGCCACCAGCGTGATCTCCCTCTCCTCGCTGGTCTTCGCGGGGAAGACGTGGAAGACTGGCTCGATGAGTACAGCCGCGTGAGTGTGACTAATCACTGTGGCGATAGCGCCAAGCTCCATTACGTCTCTTTCTACTTGACCGGTGTGCCGAAGACATGGTATTTCAACCACGTCATTGACTTACCCGACTAGGCGACCTTCCAGCACTAGCTGCGACATGTTTTTGGGACACTGACCATTCTTTCCGCCGTCGCGAAGAGGACCCTCGATACTCGCCGACAACATCCCGGCGAGTCCTACACTTCCTACATTGAGGATGTCCTTTCACTGCGCCGGCGCGTCAATTCATTTATGCCAGAATCGGACAAAATGCGCCACATCTTGAAAGGCATTGGACCGGTTGCTTTTAATGCCCTCGCTGTGCAAAACCCGGCTACCATCGCTGACGTCGTCATGACATGTCAGCGCCTTGATTCGATCGACTCCGTTTGTCTCCAAACGGACATCGGCGACCACCACTCCACGTCCCGTGGCCATCTGCGTGACCTCATCCGGGACATTATACGAGAAGAATTGCGGCCTAAGGGCTTCACACCTTCTTCACCGCGTTCAACACAGTCTTCGGGAGTTCCATTGCGTGATCTCATCAGGGATGAACTTACATCCATGACCGGCCCTGATCTCGTACAATCACCTGTTTCCCGCATTATATCAACCTACGCTCAAGTCACTGCCGCACCTCCAAGCAACGCACACGTGACATTGCCGCAACCATCCTACGCGTCGGTTCCTGCCGCTCCCCCGGTCAACTACTGTTCGATGCCACCTGACCCTTCTTCGGCCCACCTGAGTGCGCTATCTCCAAGTGCCCCTAACGCCTTCTACTCCCCACCTTGGGGCTCGTCCCGCCCTGTCTGCTATTACTGTGGGCATCGTGGTCACATTTCTCGTTTCTGCCGCAAGCGCCAGCAAGACGAACGCCACGGTTACGACATGCGTGAACGAGGTGTGTATTATCAAGCTCAACGCCATTCATCACCTCCACACCGGTCTCCCTCTCCGCCCGCATCGAGTGCACCTCGAAACAGCCGGAACTCCAGACGCCGTTCACCATTACCTTTTCACCGCTCCTCCTCCCCACTTCGGCCTGCCTCATTCGTCACTAACAGTCATTCGGAAAACTAAGTGATGCAGTTTCTGGGGGAAAAACTGCATCCTGAATTAGGACTGATATTCCTCCATCAGGCCCGTGCAACATGTTTTCGGTGGTAGTGGAAGGAGTGTACGTGGATGCTCTGGTGGACACGGGTGCGGCATTTTCTGTTATGCGCGTTGATTTAGGCCAACGTCTGAAAAAAGTTATGACCCCTTACGATGGACCCACGTTTGTTGCTGCGCAGGGGTATACCATTCACCCTTCCGCTTTCTGTATAGCCCGGGTTTGTATCGATGGTATCCGACACCACATTCAGTTCGCCGTCCTGACTGACTGCTCTCACCAATTGCTTTTAGGGTGGGATTTTCTTTCTTCTGCCTCCGCGGCTATTTGCTGTGGCCAACGCGTCGTCCACCTCACCGACACGAACTGCATGCTCAACGACGACCCCCAGAGGCCACTTCGCCTAACAGCTGCAGAAAATACCGAATTACCGCCAGGTCAAGAGCGGAATGTAGCTGCTACCTCCAAGGACATCGACCATGGCGACGTCTTTGTCTCACCATCATTTAGTTGCGTCGGTAAAGGCATCATTCTCGCTTCCGGTGTAGTTAGGTTTCTTAATGGTTCCGCACTTGTCACCGCTGTGAATACAACATCCGAAAAAATTCTACTTCCCCAGAACACCACTGTGGCCTGCGTGACGGATCCCAAGCCTGTGTGCGTCGTACCACTTCATGCCGTCTCCTCCAACTACAGCCCTAGGAGTGAGCCTGCTTCTTCTTCCGCCTTTACAGCAGCCATTAGCGACGACTCGACACCTTCACAGACGCAACAGCTACTAGCTTTGTTCAAGAAACACGCAAGTTCCTTCGACGTTTACACCTCGACGTTGTCCCTCACTACTACTACTACGCATCGAATTCACACAGTCGTAACATCTGTTGTACGCCGCCGACCCTACCGCGTGTCTTCTGCTGAGAGAAAAATCATCAAAGAAAACGTAGCTGACATGCTCAAACGAGAAGTAATTCGCCCTTAATCTAGCCCTTGGTCGTCGCCTGTGGTTCTGGTTCGCAAGAAGGATGGCTCCGTGCGCTTTTCCGGCGATTACAAGGCGCTCAACAAGATCACTCGCAAGGATCTGTACCCAATGCCTCGCATTGACGACGCCCTTGATTCTCTACAAGGCGCGAAATATTTTCCTGCCTCGACCTGCGTTCTGGATACTGGAAAATTCCTATGCACGAAGAGGATAAAGAGAAAACAACATTCGCAACCCCCGACGGGCTATACGAATTCAACGTTATGCCTTTCGGGCTGTGCAACGCGCCCGCTACATTTGAGCGTATGATCGATACCGTGCTGCGCGGCCTTAAATGGAAGACCTGTCTCTGCTACTTGGACGACATCGTCATTTTTTCTTCAACGTTTCCTCAGCACCTGCAACGTTTGGATGACGTTCTGACGTGCCTTGCCACCGCTGGTCTCCAACTCAACACGAAAAAATGCCGTATCGCCACAAAAGCTATCAAGGTTTTGGGCCACGTCGTGAGCAATGACGGAATTCGGCCGGATCCGGAAAAAATTGTTGCGGTGCTTCGCTTTCCATGCCCCGAAAGGCCGAAGGAGTTGCGAAGTTTTCTTGGTCTCGCCTCCTATTTTCGCCATTTTATACGAAACTTCGCATCAATAGCGGCTCCACTACATCAGCTTCTTGCTTCTGACGTGCCCTTTCTGTGGTCGGAAGAATGTCAAACGGTATTCGACCTGTTAAAGTGTGCCCTCACATCCGAACCTGCACTCCGCCACTTTGATGAGGCCACACCGACCATCCTACATACGGACGCTAGCGGCCGCGGTATAGGTGCCATTCTGCTCCAACGCGACACCTCTTCACAAGAGAGAGTAGTTGCGCATGCTAGTAGAGCATTAACCGCGACCGATAAGAACTATACCATAAGTGAGCAGGGGCGCTTGGCTGCTGTCTGGGCAGTGCAAAAGTTCCGTCCCTACCTCCACTGCCGTCATTTCACGATCGTTGTCGACCACCACGCCCTATGCTGGCTTTCCACGTTGAAGAACTTGACTGGACGCTTGGGTCAGTGGATTCTACGTTAACAGGGGTATGACTTCGATATTACTTACAAGTCAGGTAGAAAACACCAAGACGCCGACACCCTTTCCCCCTGCCCGCTACCGAATACCCAGCTCAGCATCGGTCAAAGTTCGGCCATCACTTCTACTGCAGCGCCTGCACTCGCCTCAATAGACTAGCTATTCTCGGGAGACAAGCGTGCATTTCACTCCTGCCAGTTGTATGGTCCGTACTGTAGGCGTATCATGGACAAGCTCTCAGGAGCTTCACATCCACCTAACGCGCGACATCGTCGCCAACTCTTTTGATTTAAGCGGGAGAATGGAGTTCTCTACCGTCACATTTACCTCCCAGATGGTCAACGCTGGGTTCCCGTGCTACCACGCGCTCTTCGACTTGACGCGCTTAAAGCCTTCCACAACGACTTGACTGCCGGACATCTTGGTATTCAAAAAACTTACGACCGCTTCCGAAGTCGCTTCTACTGGCCTGGTATTTCCACTAGCATTGCGCGCTACGTCGGTTCCTGTGTCCCGTGCCAGCGTCGTAAAATCCAGACAACTGCACCGGCCGGGCCTCTGCAGCCAATTCCGTGCCCCACACCGCCATTTGAGGTTGTACGTGTCGACCTTTACCGCCCTCTTCCCGTCACATATACTGGAAAACGATGGATAGTGACTCCAGTAGACCACTTGACACGCTACGAGGAGACAACGTCTATATCAACTGCCTCTACTTCGGAAGTTGCCGACTTCGTTCTGCACGCCATCATTCTGCGCCATGGCGCCCCTCGTATATTGTTGAGTGACCGTGGAAGGGTGTTCTCGTCAGAAGTGCTAAATGAAGTATTGCGCGCCTCTCGAATAACACACAATACAGCTTCCAGCTACCACCCTCAAACCAACGGTCTCACCGAGAGGTTTCACCGTACTCTTGCTGATATGATAGCCGTCTACAACAGTCCAGACCACAAAAACTGGGATACTCTTCTGCCATTCCTCACCTTTGCCTACAACACGGCCGTTCAGCGCACCACCGGATATTCGCGGTTCTACCTCGTTTATGGACGTTCCCCTACTTTCTTCCTCGACGTTTCCCTTTTCAACTCTGACGTCAACTCGTCTCCATCTACCAGCGAGGAATACATTTCAAGACTAGCCCGGTGTCGCGATCATGCTCGCATCAACCGGAAGTGCGGCAGCAAGATCAAAAAGTCATTTATGACGCATCTCATCACCTTGTATTCTTCCAACCTGGTCACGAGGTGCTTCTATTCACACCTATTTGTACACCTGGTCTGTGTGACAAGTTTCAGCCACACTTCATTGGGCCTTACGTAGTTATCGAGCAGACTTTGCCCGTTAATTATTGTGTGAACCCACTTGTCGTCTCAACAGACCGCCGTCACCGCAACACAGAGATCGTGCACGTGTCTCGCATGAAGCCTTTTAGGCGACGTTTTCTGTCACATTGGGTTTCTATGGCCAGGTTGGCCGTTTCGATGTGGGGGGGAATTAGTGTGGGCATTCTTTATGCGCTTCTTTTCGTGTATGCATTATCATAATCATCATCATCCACCTGGGTCTTTGTCCTCATCTTCACTAGGTGTCACCACAATCATCATCGTGTGTGTGCTAGCTCGGTCTGAGACTGCCCGTTCGTTGCTGAGCCCTTTGGCTGAATAAACGCTGTCTGAATTCAGACGTCATATATATATATATATATATATATATATATATATAGTGGGAGTAATAATTAAATGGGCCAGTTAGTTTTCGTGAAGGTATGGGATATGGTACAACGGGAGCGTTGTCAACAAGGATAAATGTATTTATTTCCCAACAGTTTCGGGAGGAGTCCTCCCTTCATAAGGGGATGAAGGGAGGACCTCTGATGAAGGGAGGACTCCTCCCGAAACTGTTGGGAAATAAATATATTTATCTTTGTTGACAATGCTCCCGTTGTGCCATATCCCATACCTTCACTATATATATATATATATATATATATATATATATATATATATATATATATATATATATATATATATATATATATAATGTGTGTTTGTGTCTTGTGATTGTGATAATGTATGTGAATATGTACACTTGGGTGTGTATCTGTAATATCTTTATATATCTGTATATATCTGTAAGCGCATTCGCACGATTATCTTACTATTCCTTGCTTATTTAACATTTTGTGCTCAGCTGTGACAATTGTGACAACACACAAATAGTATAGTGTCAAAGAGTACTACTTTTTGTTCTAGGCATCTTCTAGTGTGGACTTCTGTTGTCAAGCTGGCGGCTGCTTTTCTGAATATGTATATTTCATGTAAGAGCTTTTATCCTCGATTATAAAAACAATGCTCTTTTCAATTGTGAATGTCCATTTAGTACTAAAGCTGTTACGGCCAGCCTGAGCAGGAACTCGTCAGGAGGCAAACTACCTCCTTTTGTCTTCACCGCGGGCAATGCGATTGTATTGTCCTAAAAATGAAATAAATAAAATAACAATTCGGTCAGGTTTTTCGGTGCTTTGAAGATGTTACTATGCATGGTTCCCCTTGGTGGTGCTCAGGTGCTCAACTGAAGGTCATGGGTTCAATCCCGGCCACAGCGGTCGCATTTCGATGGAGGTGAAATGGCAATATAGAGCCGCGTGTTGTACGATGTCAATGCACGTCAAAACTGCCAGAAGGTCAAAAGTTCTGGAGCGCTCCACTACGGCGTCTCTCATAATGATATTGTGGTTTCGGGACGTGGAATAGATTTATTATTATTCTCAATTTTATTTATATTCATGTTATTAGTCTTCATCGTAATTTTATTGCATAATAAAATTGACATTATTATTATTATTATTATTATTATTATTATTATTATTATTATTATTAAAATATTTCAATACTTATCTTCACATTTCTGCTGTTTATGTAGTATTGCTTTCGCTAATTTGATTCTTGATTGTTATTGTGTTTAAATGTAGCGTAAACGAGTTACATGTATCCTTTCTCTGATTGTTCACATGAAAAACTTTTCATTATGTATGTCATCTCTCGTTTGCCGATGTGCCGGGCTAAGTCCTCCAAGCCACCATCTGGCTTTGAAAGGCCTGTTATTTGTTTTGTACAACTCAAGATGACAATAAAGATTATTATTATTATTAATATTATTATTATTATTATTATTATTATTATTACCAATAGATTAGCAACTGGTCTAGAACAGGTGTTGGCAACCCGTGGCCGATGCTGCCTTATGTAGTTATGTAATCTACGCCTATGTAGTCTATGCGGGTCATATAGGCAATCTTAGGCGGCCCTCGACCCGACGTCAGAACCCATACCCTCTCTTTGTTGCTTCCTATCGAAAGACCGACTTCAAATTTTTTACTTCAAAAGGTGTTTTCACTTTAACATATGTTCGTAAACTTTTGCATTGCGACACGCGTGCAACAATTGAGCATGATTTGTCTTCCAGTTTTCCACAGTTTGTAGTATGCCAACTTTCTATTGTAAACGGCCCCAGTTTGCGATGCGGCTCTACGGTGCCGGCTTAAAGCAAAGTGGCCCTTCGCAAGAGCTTGCAGACTCCTGCTCTAGAACAATGGAAAGTGCGAGTTTCTCGTGAAAACACGCAAGAAAGGTTTCCGGCAGATTTTACTTGATCGAGGAGTACTGCTCAATCATGCCCCGCCACGGTGGTCTAGTGGCTCAAGTACTCGGCTGCTCACCCGCAGGTCGCGGGATTGAATCCCGGCTGTGGCGGCTGCATTTCCGATGGAAGTGCAAATGCTGTAGGCCCATGTGCTCAGATTTGGGTGCATGTTAATGAACCCCAGGTGATCGAAATTTCCGGAGCCCTCCTCTACGGTGTTTCTCATAATCATATGGTGGTTTTGGAACGTTCAACCCCACATATCAATCATTGCTCCATCAAGGTGCATTTCATAGGGAGACATTGGAGGTCTCCCTAAGGAATGTGATCCCATGTTAGAAAATCCTATCACGGCACATTCAAAGAGCAACTGGTGTCGCGTAATCAGGTAACCGATGCTATTGGAGAAGTAGAAGCGAGCGTAAATGGTACACCTTTCTACTGCTATAGAAGAACGATACTGCTGGTAATGCATGGCAGCGGCAACAAAAAGGTGAAGCCGCTTATTTCACCCGTCGTCACAAAGTTGGGCAAGGCAGCGATACTCAGAATCGTACCCCGCAATACATAAAAATACGTGTGTTGGAACCACAAAATACAAAGAATGAATTACATATGTGTTTGACGTAACGGGAAATTTGGGAGATGCATTTGCAACAAGGCGAAAAAAAAGTATCCCGGAACACAGGTGCAAGAATACAGAGACTGGAATACTCATTTGCTTACGCGATGCTGATGCACCACTAAAATATTAAAAAGTGCCGTGTGCGATTGGGGTCTGTTGTGGTACATTCAAAGATTCAAGTACACCGTACTGCTCGAACAGCTAACGAGCGCCATTCAGCTCGGCATTCATACATTCTTTACAAGATCTGTTATAAAAATACCCCGCAGGGGCGCCTGTGAAAACATGCGTTTGGTGTGTAGCGACACCACGGACCCGAGCTAACGGGGGAGTTTCGACTCCCTCCCACGCCTAGCCGTGCGTGGCTTTGCCGTGTCCGGGGAAAAGGGGATCCTGGGGGTTGAGCCGACGCCTGGTGTAGCATATCCGCCACCGTGGCAATGGCAGACTATAGACTGCGATGTGTCTTTCCTAGAAGTTACAAAACATGCACCTGTTGCCCATATCCGAACATACTTTTTGGAACTTCAACACAAATACACATGTCCTGAGTTCTTCACAGATGCCTCCAAGACTAACTCCTCTGTGTACTACGCTGCTGTAGGCCCATCCTTTTCGGATGCTGGTCCACTACATCCACGCACAAGTATCTTCACAGCGGAAGCGTACGCGATACTTGTGGCAGCTAAACACATCAAACAATTACAAATACAAAAAGCAGTAATTTATACAGATTCCCTAAGTGTGGTAACGGCTCTGCACAGTCTTAAAAAACAAAAAAACCCAGTCCTTGTCTCACTTTACTCTATTTTATGCACACTTTACACACTCAAACAACATGTTGTAGTGTGCTGGGTGCCAGGGCACCGTGAGATTCAAGGTAACGTGAGGGCGGATCAGCTCGCTGCATTCGTGCACAAAAGCACTGCCCCTACACCAATATCAATCCCGGCCCTCGATCTTAAACCATCCCTCAAACGAAACCTCAGAGTATACTGGCAGAGCAAGTGGGATACACACAGACAAAACAAACTACACGTTATTAAGCCACACCTTGGTCATTGGCCGCCCGTATCGAAATCGCGTTATACAGAGGTGATACTAACGAGACTCAGGATAGGACACACATACACGACACACACACACCTTTTGTCCTGTGGCGATCCACCATTGTGTGACAGATGTGGTGAAGCATTGACAGTCCTTCACATTTTAATTGAGTGCAAACAATTGGACACTGTAAGAAAACAACACTTTCCATTACCCTACCGACAACATATACCTTTACACCCTGCAATGTTTGTCGGTAGGGAACCGCTTTTTAGTTATAAATCATTGCTAGCGTTTTTAAAAGAAATTCATAGCTTTCATGTCATATACCCGGGCATACCGTAGCATGACCTCTCCAGAGAGGTTATTGCTGCGGTGGCTACACAAGAAAGCACATGCCTCACGGCCCTTGGACGCAAGGGTGTGAACGAGTGAGGCACTTGTGCTAATGCCATACATATGCACCATCGTCTTTTATTATCACCAACTTTTGTCATCTATTCACATCACACACACCTTTCACCGCATGGTCATGATTTTATTACTTGTATGTTTTTACCCGCCTTACTGCGAGGAATTTTATGGCCCTTATACAGCCGCTTATCACAATCATTGTCCATAATTTTAGTAAGATGAACTGGCGCTCTTTGGCCGTGAAATGGCCCTTGCGCCATAAAACATCAAACATCATCATCTGGTCACTCAACTGAACTTGTCATGATATTCCCAACCGATGAAATTAAATCTGCTATCGGCAACGATTTTGTTGATAGAGGTATTTTTCTTGGCCTCTCAAAAGCATTTGACTCTATTTCCCACGTTATTTTATTTCAGAAATAAGAGTCAATTGAAGTATCTGGCATCTTTTTAGAATTTATTCGTAGCTATCTAGTTGATTTTGAACAGTTGGTGTATGTCTTTTGTACCTTTTTAAACCCTAAATTGATCAACATTAGCCTTCGGCGGAGTTTCATTTTGGGCCCGCATTTATTTTTATTTTACATCAATGATCTTCCTCATTGCTAGCTTATTCGTTCAGCATTCTCTGTGTGCACGATACCACTGTATTAACTGCAGGTGAATAGGTTGACTCGATTCTGTTTAAATTAAACGCCGACCTGAAACACATCGCTGATTGGTTCAAAAGGAATACATAAAAATAAATGCTAAGAAGTCAAACTTTGTGGTATTTTTCAGTAAGACGGTAAGTTGGGCCAGTTGATTGGGAATCATGGTTAACTTTTCAACAGTGCAACGCTTGAAACAGAGGACAGGGAAGGAACAAAAAGAGAGAAGAAAAGACAGCACTGTTTTTTTTTCTCTTCTTGCTCCTTTTTTTGTGTTTCAAGTGTTGCTTTGTTAACAAGTGTAATTTTTGTTATGGAATCGAATTATACCTAGAAACCTCTGTGTATACGTAAGCGATTCTCAAATCAACTCTACATTTAGTACAATGTTTTTCGGGGCGTAACTTTATGATCTTTAATATTTCAATTCCCATGTTCTACAGTTTACGTGGAAAGCTGCATATGCCTTTCATTCAAAATTGCTAAAAATTTGCCCCTTCTTTCGTTTTCAGATATTGTTGTCACTGTACTACGCTTTCTTTCATAGCAAGACAATCTTTTTGCATTTCAGCATGGGAAAACAGGTAAGGCACTCATTTATCACCCATCTAACATCTTCAAAACGAAACAGTGAGAATAATAACGTTCAGAAGCTTCATGAACAATTCATCATACATACTATGTTCACAAGAAATTTCATCACTTCAAAAGATAGCCAAATATTTTCTCGGCATCCTAATCTACAAATATGAAAATGGAAAACTTCCCATTGCTTTACTACACTCAAGTCAGTTTTTCCAGGTGTCATATAATCGCTTTTCAAAAGCTAATAACTTCCTTTTATCTGAACCCAGGACCACTTAAGGTAAATTGACCGTAAAATTTTCCCCTCTATTCAGGTGGAATCTTTTCCCGTTGGAGATAAAAATAAATCCATTGTAATGTTAGAAAAACTTGCTTTATCACTTTCTAAATTCATAGTGCTTACTAATATACAAAGTATGTTATTACATTTTTTGTTTTTTTTGCTTACCTGCATTTTCGTTTGCATCGTGCTTATCTGTATTTTATATATCTCGATTGAGTTTCCTTACAGTCATAGTGCTTGATAAACTGAGCGGAGGTTATTTTATTTTTTTATTGATTTCTTTTTGCTTATCTACACATTTAGTATATCTTATATTCGCTAATTTGTACTTATCTGTACATTTATATATTCTTATTTTTGTATTCGTACCAGTGTTTATTCTTCCGTTGTATCTCTAATGAATGATTTTTTAGGAGGTCGCACTCATCGTCTTGCTACTTTGAGACCTCCTTCAGAATTTGTAATCAACAAACGCAATTTATCACTGGTATTTCAGTTTCGAATAAATTTCGAAATTCGAATTTCACGCTTAGTGGAAGACAGCGTGGGCCCACACTGCCAGTGATGTCCAAGGAAACTAGACCATGGTTTCGTGAGTCAGGCGGAGAGTGTGGCCACGCTTGGTACGGCTATTTAACTTAAATGCAACACGTTTTGTTCATATGACGTATACGCGTGATGACTAAACTTGGAACAGTGTGAAGCACAAACACTTGCACTTTATGCATCGGACTATATATAGTTCGCTATTCGTAGATTCTTTTAACTCCTCTATTCATCTGCTTATTATCAGTTAGGAACGCTTCAAGGGGGCTGAGTTGCCGCATTTTGTGCTAGGCTGTGATCATGTGCTGTCGATGTCACTAGGCGTAATGCGCGTAAAATATTGAAACAAAAATAGGAAGGAAGATAGATATGTGGGGTTTTAACGTCCCAAAACCTTTATATGATTATGAGAGACGCCGTGTTGGAGGGCTCCGGAAATTTAGACCACCTGGGGTTCTTTAACGTGCACCCAAATCTGAGTACACGGGCCTACAACATTTCCGCCTCCATCGGAAATGCAGCCGCCGCAGCCGGGATTCGAACCCGTGCCCTGCGGGTCAGCAGCCGAGTACCTTAGCCACTAGACCACCGCGGCGGGGTGAAATATAGGAAGGAAGTGACAAATACGAAGAGAGAGATAAAGAAGAAATTTGAAAGTAAAACAGAATTAAACAGAAAAAAGGCACGCAAAAACTGAAAAAGAGAACATGGAAGAAATAAATGATCAAAGGAAGGGAAAACCGAAGAGAAACAAAAAAGGCCGCTCAGCTTCACACTTTTCACAAGCTTGACACTACTGCTGCCAAACTGCCTGAATTCGTTTCTGCTTTTTGCCGTTATTGCTTAACGTTGAAAGCAGAAGGTCTTCTTACCTCAAGGGTCGTCTTGAGTCCCGGGTCAGATGAGAGAAAATAGACGGTGAGGATCACACACGCTACAACACCTGGAACCAAACCAAGCACGCAAGATGCTATGGAAAACCAGCTTGCGTTTCCCGAGCTGTCCGTCTGCGTAGTGCTCTGCTCAAAGCTGCCAGTTGACATCAGGAAGGAGGGCTTTGGCGCTTGCGGGCTGCCAAACACCAGCGACGGGAAATATAGCTCCTGCAGAAATAAAATGTGAAAACCTTCCCAACTCTTTCCGCACATAAGTTTATCGATGCGCTCATACTCGGTTACATTTCTTGCAAAGTAGTTATCCTTTTCACGCAAGCACTTAGATGAGAGTAAAGTTTTTCATCAGATATCACGTAGTGCTAAGTATTTTTTCCTTTATTCTACCATGCACTCGCAATGGAAGAACAGTGGCGCGCTACTAAATGATATTGCGTTGCTCCAATTTTAGAAAACAAACAAATAATCAGTTGTCAGGTCATGCAAGCCACGCAACCTGCACTATTGTGTACCGCCATGCCAATACGATGTATATAAATACATACTAGGGCACAAGATTACGAGTGTGCCCCAAGGCGGATTACCCTCAGACTTGTGCTAAAACACAATCTTAAATTCTTTTTGAAAAGTGGCCTCCATCTCGCCCTGCAGCATGAGTGTCTAGCAAAGGTGCATGAAAGGCCACACATTTTGAAAGGGGGCAATAGGAGGGGTATGCCTCAGTGACACTCGGGAGCAATAGTAGTGACAATCACTTTGTCGTCGCTGCGATTTCGTGGCGATTGGTTCCGCGAACACTCTCATCAGGTTGAATTGTTTTTTCGACGAGCTATAAATTTACTCTTTTCTTCTGGTGTGTAGTTTTTGTTGTCTACTCATGGTAGTCTTAGAATGAACTGAACGAGTTGCTAGAGAGGTCAACCTTTTATATATGATGGTGAGAAACAGTCTTAGAAAAGGAAGGTTGATTTTACGTCCTTCAAAGTACTCGCATGAAGTGCAGAGCAGTTGTGACGTACTAATTATTGGGAACGCATGAGAGGCTGTTTCCATTGTTCAGAGGCACTTTATCTGTCACAATTAATCTACAAGACCCCTGCTGTTTTTCTATCCCTTCTTTTGATGTCTTCTTTCTTTAACACTTCACCTTGCCCATGCGCTGCGCAGTGTTCCACATTGTGCTGGAAAAATGAGCGCCATTTCCCCAACCAACTACGCCATTTCGTGATTTTATTTTTTAGGCTGGTTCTGTGGTTCTCCTTATCAGAACGAATACTAAACTCGGTGCAGTTCCTGATTACAAACATGTGCCGTTTGTGCTTTATTGTTGCAGTTTCGTCGTACAAACAAAGTGCCAGAACATAGTGATGGCGTTGCCGTCGTGCACGAGTCTACAGCGAACGCGCTCGTTGTCTCATCTCTCGACTTTTACGAATGCTCTTCCTCAGCGTCCCTGGTGATATCGCAAAGAGCCGGCGCATGTTATAGCACAAGAGAAAGTGAGTTCGAGCGTCCGTTTTTGTCGTCTTTTTGCAGTCTCAGGGCTTAGCAATTTGCTTTTTCTTTTGTAAACAGATATACATCTTTGTAGGAAAAAGAGTTGAAGGGGCCTGGGCGCAGTCACCTACCTTGTTGCATGTTTCATTCAAATAAAGAAGCAGAGGCCCCACAGTATTTTTACATGTACAAAAATATATTGTAACAACATTTCGTTGCAAAGTGAGCCCCAGATGACAACGGCTATAAACCCCACCCACCGCCGCTGATTGCCATTTGGTCATAGAGAGTGTGTGACGCCATGGGCTTCAAAAAGTGGAGCCGTCATCTTCTACTTAAGTTTCAGCCGCATGAAACCATTCTATATTTTATGCCTAGTAAAAGAAAGGTCTCATAGCTACATAGCACGTGCAGCTGATCATAAACCAGTGTCACTGGCTGGAATAAAGACGCTTGCAAAAGAAGTGGTTTGTTACGTCGTGACTAGGGAGTGCACTACCGTTTTCAGATTCTCGAGTCACTCGCGTGTTTATAAACGATGCACGTTATCAATTATTTTTGAACCAAATGCGCAAAAACGTCCCCCACTAGTTTACGAACGCCCAAGGATTGACCATTATAACACGGATTCTGAGATAAAATTTGTTGTCCTAAAAAAAAAAAAAAGACCCAGCTCTGCACAGCCATAGCGAAGCCTGCAAGAGCGCCATTTATGGAAACCATGCAAACCTTCTTTGGGCTACTAATACAAGTACGATTGCATGGTACCCACTATTGCAGTAACCTATTCAGTGGCTAATGATGATGAATAATTATGGCTGAACTCTTTGCAAGGAGTTTGTGGCGCTCGTTCCATGAATCACATTTTGTGATGCCTGGTTAGTATTTCATTCTTCTACGACGCTATAATACGTATATGTTAACGTGAGTACTTGCTTATGTAACGCTTGTACAAGATTTCTGCGCACAAGAGTTTCTAAAACTGGCTTGACTCTGTGGTAAAATAATGGGCTGTCAAGTAAGAACCCAGGTCAGAACCTCGTTATACATAGAATATTGTTGTCTCACTTTGTTTTTTTTCTATCCCTCGATAATGGTTTAGAAAATCGCCAGTGGCGGTGGCGGTCCCGGCAGCGGCAGTGAACGTACGGTGGTTGTGATATAGTAAAACCTTTTATTTGAAAAATGGAAAAAAAAACAAATTATGGCACCAAGCTGCTCGTAGTAAGAATGCCCACAATATTCTCATTTTCTGTTACTAAAGAGCCTGGGGGTTTCTCGAGCACTTTCGCCTACAGAAGCACAGAATCTGCCTTTTGGACAACTTAAATTGCCATTTAAGTACGCATAGGTAGCCTTGGCTACAGGACAAATGTCATCGGCATTCCGCATTCCTCTTAACGTAATCACCATTTACCTGCCTTTATGCGTGCTTCCCTAGTATGCAATAACTTTATCTATTACTCCACGAAACATGTACTCTAAAAAAAGAAAGTATGCGTTAATCTATCTCATGAGTCCGGACTTGTCAAGCACATGAATCGTCCTGGTGAGACCCGTAGACTCTAGGTTGAGCATCAATGCGCTATAGAACACTTCCATGTCTCAAGAAGAGTACCAGGACTCTTAAATAGGGATTTTGTTTTCAGTAGTCGTCTCGCCACTGCGCGTTGGGAGCACGACATGCGGAGGAGTTTAGCAGTCGTTTTCTTTTGTATGCCGAGGTAGCGTGTGGGTGAATGCTCGCGACCGCATCCGTACAATGAATTTTTACAGTTTCTAGTAGAGCTACTCTACCCCCTCCCTGTGATGGCGTTCTTGCAGACCCTTTCAGCGGACGGGTAAGCTTGTCGTCTCTGCTTGAGGAGCAGTGAGTGGCAGGCCCCGCAGGCAGGGTGACGCTATCGTATACGTTATTTGTGTGGCGGAGATCTGTTATTTCCCATTTGGGCTCATCAGCTCAAGAAAAATCGAATTTCAGACCAGGTATGTCCCCAGGAGCCTTGAAGTGGCGACGATAGTTCAAGCTCAAGTAAGATAAGGCTTTGAAAAAGTACTGTACCTCGTTTGTAGTTTCCATGGTTGGAAATGTCATCATTGTCGATTGTGGTATAATTGCACTAATATTCCTTGAGCGTATACGCAGGGTTTTGCTCGTCACACTTGCTCTCGTTCACCAAAGCACACCACGAAAGCAGTCTTCTTATTATTAATAACTTGTGGTAGTAGCCCAAGTGCATGACGTCATCTAGTTGGTTTTTGTGGTTTATAACATGATGTGGCTCAAATAGTTAAACAGTCTCACTGCTTGAAATTTAAGAGTGCGAGAGACAAGAGGGTAAAACAGGGATAGCTGGTTCAAGTTGAAATGCTAGAAAAGCTGAGAATACACAGAAAAGAGACGAAGAAAAGACATACTTGCTGACACAAGAATTTGGATGTGTGTTATTCTCAGGTGGTCCAGCTTATAAGCTTAAACCTTTGATTGTTTTGGAGCGTGAGGCCCTGCGACTATGCCTAGGGCTCCCTAAGTTTGTTGCGAACAATGTATTGTACCAGGAGACGCGCTTACCAACCTTGCCTTGTCGATTCCGTATCCTGACAGTTCAGGCTTATCTAAAGTTTTATAGCTATTCGGTAAGACGATCAGAATATGTATTCATTAACGAGCCAGACTCTTTCTTTCTTGCTCATTGGCCACGTTTTCATACACCACAAATTAATTTTGTCAAGAAGCGACTAGACAGAGTAAACGTACAAATTCGAGATATACCAGCAGCAAACGAGCCAAATCAATATCTCATCATAAAATATGATGACATTTTTCCCTGTAAGCCTAAATTTCAATCACACCAGGTCGTAAATAGCTGCTTTCAAGATTACCTTGCACACGTGGAAAGAAATAATGTAATAGCCACTGATGCTTCAGTAATAGATGAGAAGGCAGGAGTAGGTATTTACTCTACTTCACTTGACTGGTCGTTTTCAGAAAGACTGCCAGACTTTACACCTATTTTTGAAGGTGAACTTTTGGCAATATTTCTAACACTACAAAAACAAACTTTGGACGCCCACACTGCACTAATAATTACGGACTCCCTGTCCGTATGTACTTCACTGACAGCTTCATCTCAATCAGATGCCTTAAGCAAATTCCTTACGCTAATTTCTCCACAGCTTAAGCTATTAAAATTAATATGGGTACCAGGACATTGCGGGTTAGAGCTAAATGAAATGCGGACTCATTAGCTCGAATGGCATTAAATGGCCCAATACTTTCTGTGCTTCCGGTGCTGACCAGTATAACGGCTATAAGATATCGAAAATTCGCACTTAGTGCTCATGCCATAGAATCAGTAACACCAAGCACTGAATTTAGACATTTGAAATATCGATGGAAATCCGGCTTGCGTCATACTAGACAACTGGAAGTCATGTTAACAAGACTGCGATGTCGTGTGCCTCCTTTGAATCTATATTCACACAGGGCTGGTCTGGGAATATCTCTCCTATGCAGCTTTTGTACAAATCTGGAATCAATAGACCATTATTTTTTGTCATGTCGCCATTACAGTCTATTGAGAAAACGTCTTCTGGCCATCACATTTGCTAACCTTGGGCTGCCCTTCACCATTGAGAATATACTCTCCTTTGGTGCTTCAGTTCTGGGCTACAGCCACAGCAATGCCTTTAATGCCGTTTGCAGCTATCTTCGTGAAAGAAAACGAACGCGCCTCTAAATTCCAATTTGCATATTTGTTATTATATTATTAACCAAAGGCTAAACATCAATTTTAAACGTGTTCGAAATTACTACTGTTTCAATTCGAGATATATATTATTCTGTCTGGCCGAAATAGCAAAAAAATATTGCACTTTTTCTGTATTTACGCGTACTTTATCCTCCTCCTGTTAGGATTAGGTATCATTCGACAGGCTTTATATTTCATATTCTCAATTTTTGGCCAATCTCCCTGAGTGGGCAAGAGCCAAAGTGGAGGCGTCATCATCATCATGAAAGGTAATAAAGTTGTGGAAGGGGTATTTTTTCTCCTACCCCCTATCGGTACTTTATTTTTGCCTTCCAGATTTTGTGCCCATCTATGAAGCAGAATTTTGGGTGATAATTCTAGTTCGTAAAATATTGGCAGCAGTAATATCGGTAGTATTTTGACGGGTTAAATATTGGTATGTGCCTCACTTACTGGAAGTTAGAACTCGCATCCTCAGAGTGATTTCTAAACAGCAGTTTCCCTGCACCTCAAATTGATCTGGGCTCCAGAGCATAAGGGCCTATTTGTGAATGAAATGCAGATGCGTTAGCAAAGTCTTCTTTATATGGGCCTGGTATTGAGGTCTTACTAGCATCCAAACTCCTAATAGTCGTTTGATCAAGAAGCAAGCTTCTGTTAGAAAAATTTTCCGCACCTTTATTAACACCCACACCAAAACTCAAGCACTTCATGAATCATTGCAATAGCAAAAGATGTCAAACTTGAGGAACGGAAGTCGCAATCACTATACTGCGCTGTAAAATTATGCATCTAAATTTTCATTTACACAGAGCTGGTCTGGTGCCCTCCCCTCATTGTCCATTTTGCGTAGTAGATGAGTCAACCGAACATTACCTCACTTCCTGTAATAGATATTCTGCCTTACACAAAAACCCTTGAGGTGCCATTTGTTGCCTTGTCCAAATAGGTGCAAATGCGCAAAATGTGCTTTTTATCAGAGCTTTGTGTCTTTGCCAGAGTGACAGGAAGAATACTGTCGCATTGCAGGAGTTCGTCATAAGGTTCAAAGAAGTTTAATTGTTGAAACCTTTCTTCGGTAGATTTTTATTTTTTTCCGTATTGATCCCTGATTCAAATGTGCCGCTTCATTGTATTGTACTACAGTTCGAATACTATTCAACAATAAATTCATCTTGTTTCATTTTTTTACTTTTCGTAAATAGATCAATCATAACCATTTATTAAAAAGTCTTTCATTAAGATTATCTGGTTTTCGCCACTTTTTTAATGAACTTCACGTGAAATTGTATAGTCTTCACACGTTGGCTGCTACAATTTCTTGGCCAATCTCCTAGAGTGGGTATGTGCCAGCGTTCTCAAGCAACAAAGAAAACCGTCGCTGATTTGCAATTTATTGTGCCTTCTACGTTCTTGATTTCTGTTTTCGCGTTTATTTTTTTATTCAACTAAGGTAAGGTTCACCGATTGGCGACACTTGCACACTGTAGACAGTGCAAACACTGCGACTCTACAGTTGTCTTTAAGCATACACTACACGGATACAGAGGCATAGTATCAACTATAATGCGAGTTCACGGAAACATTAACAGTGACAACCACCCTGTGCGATGGGAGCTCGCATTGCTCAACTTGGACATGAATCCTGAACTCTCGGCCGTCAAGCGAGCAGAGGAAGCTATCATGAGCCAGGAATCATTGACTGTAGTCTAGGTGGCATCCAGGCCTCTTTCATCACTTCGCAGGGCACTAAATAAAGTTATTTTATCTGATCGGTCCAGAGAGACGCGACTGTCGCGAAGTGTGCTAATCCCCCATTTGAACGGGAGGCTAAGCCTGATGGCCACATCATGCTTTTTCAGGAAGGCTCTTAGCTGACCTCTGTTGTTGGGGCTTCCGATGGCTCTAGTATGTTGGCTAGAAGTTCGGAGGTGAGAAAAGCACCCCCTGAAACTGCATCCGAAGCTCCGCAGAGCTGCTTGTTGTGCTGTAGGTGGAAGCACGTGTAAGTCTTACCACACGTAGCTAAAGCCCATATGCTTCGTAAAAGTGCCGCCATCTGTTTTCCCCTCGCCGCCTCCTCTCCAGTGCGTTGCTTTTTTTAAGACGATAGTCTTTCTTGGGAAACTTCAACGCAAAAATTTTGGGTCTGTCTGTCTGTCTGTGTGTCTGTCTGTCTGTGTGTCTGTCTGTCTGTCTGTCTGTCTGTCTGTACGTTTGTCTTGTTGTCCCTTCTTAACGGCACCAGGTACTTGAAACGGCCAACTCCACCCGCAGCGTCCACCAATGTTGCTCAAGGTTTAGCGTTCATACTTGTGCAATTGTCAATTGAAAAGGTATTATTGCGCAAGTCTGGGCACCACAACAACACGTATATATATTCTGCGTGTGCGTATTTTACTAGAAAAGGCATACATAGGTAATTTCGAGGACCGTAGCGCTTATCACGCTGCGCTTACCATGCGATGCTTGCACGAGAAGGCGATTGTTTCCAACGCTTTGCTAAGACGACACGGTGGTGGCACCTACCCGTTGCCTTGCGTTTTACACCTTATCACCTCTGAGACGGGTGCGCACACCCTCCTCAGAGCCACGCGCTTTGTTTTCTCAAAAATGGCAGATCCCACGTACAGTGTGAATCGATGATATGCGAAGCACAAATGAGGAAGGTTGATATGTCACTTCAAAATCACCACAACGTTACGAAGTAGAGGTAAATTATGCCACACACAACTTCCACGTCATGATTATCATGTTTGGGTGTGTCGTTTACCTTTATCATCTATTCACGTCACGAGATGCCAAACTCAGTATATGTGAAGCTAGCGAAACAGCCATGAGCACGCTATGAAAGGGGTATGTTTTCATGTTCTTGCATGAGACGCGGGTCATGATTATCATGTTTGCACCAGTCATATACCTTCGCAATCTATTGACGTCACGCCACATCAAAGTTGGTATATGTGGAGCTAGCGAAACGGCCGCGAGTGCATCATGAAGAGCCCGATATACTGCACCGTGACGTTGACGTGCGCGCACGCTGGGAACAGCGACGCTATACGTTAGCAAAACGCGAGAACTCTATAGTCTCACGCCAGGCGCGACCGGTGCGGCCAGCGTTCATTGGCACAGCCCAATGGCAACTGGTGCGAAATGCGACATGCTGCATTTCGTGCCGATGCGTCACACGCACAACACTGCGTCTCCCTCTTTTCACCCTCTTTTCATGACGGAGGGACGCCGGAGGCGCTGAAAAACGCATGCGCCAAAGCAACGCGGCGCGGCGCGCGCCTGCGAGTATAATTAAGGTCCCTAGATGAAACAAGTTTCCAAGGTAGCGACACCTTTCCCTTTCCTCTTCGCCCATGTTCCTGAAGCGCCCCCTAGAAGGTTTAAAACTTTCATCCAAAAGCGAATGTTTGGGTTCCGTTGCTACGGTGAATGGATGTAAATGAAACAAAATGGAACGAAATAAGACGTAGAATAAGCAGTTACCTTTATGAACATAAACGGCACAACACAAAAGCAAGCGGGATGTGCGTTACTCAACCGGCAACGTTGTGCAGTTCTATACTTTACACCACTAGCCATGGCGTCTCGCGTAGTACATTTTAGTTCCACGGCCGCGGTATTTTGTTCAGTTCTAACTAGTCCACTTCTCCGATTGTGTTTTGTTCGGGCTGTGACACAATGAACGTGCTTCTTGCTGGATCCTGTAAGTGGCCACAGGGCGTGACGTTGTGACGATTGATTACAACCGGCTTGTGCACACGCAAGAAATAAAACTACGACTAGACTGGTACGAACACTCGTCCAGCAGCACTGCAATGACGTTTTTTTTAAATGTGCCCATTTGGACAATCGTGATGCCAAGTGATTCTGATGCGGTGCTGGGAACTTCCTGAAAAGTGAGAGTTCTACTGGTGAGGTGTCTCGAAGCAGCGCGTTTCGGCTCAAGCGGGAACTGGTGAAGCGTGAAATGTTTCTGAAGGTGCGTTAATTACAACCTACAGGTGCTCTGTATACGTGCATACCCACATGTATTTGTACCAACTGGCATGCACTAGACACGCATTAGACGCGCGTCTGGCGTTTCAATAAAAACCGACAAGTGAACTCGCTTCGCACATCCGCGTCGACATACGTTGACGGAGTTGCACGAAAGCATTCGCGTGAAATAGTTCATAGTTGCACTTCATGGTGCGCTTCATCTCGGAAAGCACGAGGTAAGTTGAAGAGAGCGAAAGCATTTTCTGTTGTTTACGGCAACGCAGCATTGCTAAAAAACGCAGATGTTGCATTGAACGAGCATGGCGAAACAATCTTGGTCGACTTAGCGCACACCGAAACGTTCCTCCTCTTCAGTTTATGTTCTGGCTATGATTTTGTCTTTGGTCACGGCGAGAATGCGGCTGGAGCCATATGCGCATGCGTACTCGTTTTGAACTTTTTGCATAATAATAAATAACACCACCAGCCATTTGCAAGATCACGTGCAAGTAATGCACCAATTACAGACGCGGATGGCAGAAAAAAAGAGAAGTAATCGAGAGAGTGAGGAGGACGGCTCGAGAACAATGAGTGACGCTACCTTGTTTCATCTAGATCCTTAAGTATAATGCAGGACCGGCCCTTGGCGTGACCACACTGCAAAATCTTTTACACCCTAAAAGGTGTAAGACGGGCGTACGCTGTGGAAGCACTCGTATGAACACCATTCTTACATTCCATTTTTAAATTTTAGGTGTTAGTGAATAAAACGCCCTCAAACCACCCCATTTACATCCTTATATTTGGGCTGGTAAGAGCAAGGCTACAAATTATTGATTGATATGTAAGGTTTAACGTCCTAAAACCATCATATGATTATGAGAGACGCTGTAGTGGAGGGCTCCGGGAATTTCGACCACCTGGGGTTCTTTAACGTGCACCCAAATCTGAGCACACGCGCCTACAAGGCTACAAATGCACGACATTTTCGGGCAGTTTTGCTTAGACTGTTAGTATACATTCACCATCTTGATACGAGCAAGGCTCCTACTACTAGCCACTTGGGGGTCTAGTAATTAATCGAAGCAGGATGTGATGTGACCGAAACGAAGTTTTCATCGATAAAGAAAGCAAACAACTATAAGACGGAACAATAGGAGCGCCGTTTGTCGAATAGAGTAAGGGCTGATTCTCCTGTACCTGTTTTTTTTCATCTGTGTCATTTGTGTGATTAGTCAACACTCACAAAGTGCACTGATTTGCCTCAACAAGGTAATGTTGCGCACATTGGGGTAGCCATGCATGGAAAACTCACCCCTCCCCCCGTCCCCCATAAGATCGAAGCTTTTAAAGCTAGAGATGAAACATCCGCCACCTGCAAAAAAAACAACAACAACCGCACAGTTATTTAGCTATAACAATCACGTCAACAGGCCATCAGGCCCCTAAAAACGAACATGGATGTGATGTATTTTTAGCAGGCGCGTTTTATTTCTTTACTGTAGCGAATGTTCCTCTTCATGTGTCCTTAAAAGCGCGACATGGAAATTAGTAAGAGGACACCGACCATAAAGAAAAATGCAGAGTAAGGACATTTCGGTGACCTTGACGCAGCCTTGCTCACAATGGCGGGAGCCTTGTTGACCAAATTGCGAAAAAACCTCTCCTCAGGGAAGCCGAAACGCATTCTCTATGTTCTCTCTATCTGTCTCTCCGTTTTTTGTGGATCCCCTTCTTTTAATTTATGTAACTTCCCCAGCAGAGGTGCTTCGGTCAAAGCCTTGACTTTGTAGGTAGTGAGAAAACAACATTGATGAAATATTTTCAGCCGTGGCCTTGTTCCAAGGACTGCAAGCTTAGTACAAATGTATTGCCGCAACGTGAAGACAGAAGTAGTAATTAACGGGTTGAGAAAGTAGCAGCAGGTCATGATGATGGTGATGACGATCCTTGATACTCTGGCACACACCCACAAAGGGGGATCGGCCAAGAACCGGGTGGCAGGATCTTAACAGCAGGTCAGTATGTTTATTTACTGCGTGCCAGAGCGTTCCTCTTCTTTCTTGTTATTGCTTGCTGCATAAAAACGTGCAGATTCGCGTATGCGCTGTCGTCTTCGTCCTCCTAGCAGTACGCACGTGGCAATATGTTCTCATCGAATAGTGTGACGGCCGATGCATGCAATGTTGCAATGTCTTCACCAAAATGAAAGTGCTGATAAAATATCGCCTGCATGACCCTGAATGTGCAGTCCCTAAAGACTCATACAGCTAAGCAAAGAGGAGCCGCTCAGCTTTTTTATCAGTATTCACTACATTAGGTCGGTGAAGGTGCGTTAAACATTGCTCCTGAATATTGCAAAGGCGCGTTCTAGTAGCTCGTGCTGGCCGCACTGCACCGTCACAAAGTTCACTGCGATTCAGATGCACTGTTAAAGAACGAGTATAACGCAACAGATCGCTGCCGCAAAAAAAAAAAAAAAATCAGCGCCCGCGCTATGAGCAGAGGGCCGGAGCTAGCGTTAAACCGCATCTAGCTGGTATGAGAGCGCACCAGTGCCCTGAAGTCTCGCCACCTAGACAACCTTCGGTGATGATGATATATGTTGTTTAATGGCGCAAGGGCCATTGATGGCCAAAGAGCGCCAGGAAATGATATCGGATGAGAGCAATGGTTATGGGAAATGGCTGTAAAAGGGCCTAAAATTCTGCGTTCTAAAGATGCGTAAGACATATATTTATTAAAATCATGAAAGTGAAGTGAAGCATGCCTGGTGAGAATGCGTATTTAGTTATCATGACATCATAACATAGGAGCGTTATATTAGCACCGATTTCTCGCCAGCGCCCTTGGTTCCAAGGGCTGAGAGACAGGTGCTCTTTTGGATGTAGCCCCCGCAGCAGCATCCTCCTTTCGGAGGCCGTGCTACCGATAACTTGAGTAGATAACATGGAAAGTATTTACTTCCTTCAGGAATGCATTCAATGCATTATATTTAAAAAGAGGTTCGCGACCAATAAACATAGCTGGTTGAAGGGGTATGTGTTCCTTGTACGCGAGTGAAAAATGTTTTTTTTTCCTGTACGCCTCTAGCTCAGAGCATTCAAGGAGTATGTGAAGTACGGTAAGTGGACGGCCACATCTGTGACAGCTGGGTGGGTCACCACCGGACAAAAGGTGTGTGTACGTGCTGTGTGTGTGTCCTATTCTGAACCGACAGAGACTGACCTCTGTACGGCGTGTGTTCGACGTGGGTGGCCAGTTACCGAGGTATGGTTTAATCAAGTGTAGCTTGTTATGAGTTTGTTGATCCCATAACTTCCGCCAGTAAGCCCTGATCTTTTTCCGTATGTTTGGTTTTTGGGTCCATTATAGGGACAGCAACTGAAGAGTTGGCGAAGCTTCCGTTAATTGACGTGGCGAGCTGGTCGGCCAACACATTTCCTTCGATCTCGCGATGTCCTGGCACCCAGCACACGACGATATGTTGCTTGGAAGTATAGGCCGCGCAGAGTATTGAATAGAGGGATATAATTATAGGGTTTCTGTGTTTTTTAAGATTTTTCAACGCTTTTACGACACTCAGGGAGTCTGTGTATATAACTACCCTTGGCGTATTCAATTCTTTGATGTGTTTAACGGCTACGAATAACGCGTAAGCCTCGGCTGTAAAAATGCTTGTGCTGGTGGACAGAACGCCGGCATTCGAGAAGGATGGGCCGACCGCCGCATAGGACACGCCAGTATGGGATTTGGATGCATCAGTATAATATTCTGGACAGTCATATTTATGTTGCAGCTCTAAGAAATACATCCGAATGTGTATGGGGGAGGCATGCTTTGTGACAGCTACGAAAGATGTGTCACAGTCTATAACCTGCCACTGCCATGGCGGGAGCCGCAGAGCGGGAGGGCTGAGGTGGTATTCAAGCAGTGGGACATCTGTTTCTTCAGCTAGGTCTCTAACACGCAGCGAGAAAGGGCGTGCCGTTGCGGGCCGATTGCAAAAAAGTTAAGAGCAGGACAGGTCGTTGATAGTGGAATATGCGGGTTGCTCACTGTTCACATTTACTTCAAGGAAATATATGAAGGAAGAATATGTTCTCTGCAGATGGAGTGACCACTCGTCCGATTCTACATAAAGGCTTTACACTGGGCTTGTTCTAAAGGCGCCTGTGGACAGGCGGATGCCTTGATGATGAACAGGGTCCAACATTTTCAGAGCGCTTGGCGTGGCAGAGTGATAGACTATTGCCCCATACTCAAGACGTGAGCGTATAAGGCTTCTGTACAGATTCATGAGGCACTTCCTGTCGCTGCCCCACGTTGTTCGTGACAGCACCTTTAGGATATTCATTGTTTTCAAACATTTATTTTTAGGATGTTCTATGTGCGGTACAAAGGATAACTTCGCATCTAAAATTATACCTAGGAACTTATGTTCTGTGTTTACGGGTAGACGCTCACCCTTAAGGAACAGTTCAGGATCAGGGTGCAAGTCTCTTTTTCGTGAAAAAAGGACACAGGTGCTTTTCTGTGGGTTCAGTTTGAACCCGTTTTCATCAGCCCATTTGGATACCTTGTTAAGGGCGAGCTGAACCTGTCGTTCACAGACCCCAAGAGAACACGATTGAAAACCTATCTGCACATCGTCGACATATGTTGAATAAAAGATATTACGTGGGATGTACAGACGGAGAGAATTCATTTTTATAATAAAGAGGGTACAGCTGAGCACCCCACCCTGTGGCACTCCGGTTTCCTGTACAAATGTACGGGACAGAGCATTGCTCACTCTAACGCGGAAGGTACGAACAGACAGATAGCTTTCAATGACACTGAACATATTACCGTGTATACCTATGCGTGAGAGGTCTCTCAATATTCCAAACCTCCATGTAGTATCGTAGGCCTTCTCTATGTCGAGGAACACAGATAAGAAATACTGATTATGAACAAAAGCCTCACGTATGTGTGCCTCGATACGTATAAGATGGTCGGTGGTAGATCGGCCCTCTCTAAACCCGCACTGGTATGGGTCGAGCAATTTGTTTGTTTCTAAGTAGTGGAGTAAGCTGCCAATAATCATTTTTTCCAATAGTTTGCAGAGGCAGCTTGTTAACGCTATAGGTCTGTAACTTGATACAGTAGAGGGATCCTTTCCCTGCTTCCAAATTGGACTTATAACAGCCTCCTTCCAGGAGGAGGGGATCACACCTGAAAACCATATGCGATTATAAAGAGAGAGGAGGGTTTCTTTAGTTTCGGAGGGTAGTTCCTTCAGCATCACGTACATTACGTTGTCAGAACCTGGGGTAGATGTATTACAGCAGCTGAGTGCTGTTCGCAGTTCTGCTAAGCAAAATGGTGCATTATATGCCTAATTTCTTGCGGATTTTCTTTCTAACTTTAGTTTTTCTATTCGTGCCTTGTAATTCTGGAAGGATTCAGAGTAGTGTGAGGAGCTCGATATGTGTTCGAAATGTGTGCCAAGAAAGTTGGCTTTATCCTCCAAGCTTTTCCCGAGGCTATTTACTAGTGGAAGCGATTACGTTTGTTGGCCCTTAATTTTCTTTACCTTATTCCACACTTTTCCCTCATCTGTGTACGAGTTGATACTCAATATAAACTTTGTCCAGCTCTCTCGTCTAGCTTGTCGACGCGTTCTCCTTGCCTGCGATTTGACCCGCTTGAAATTTTTCAGGTTTTCTGCTGTAGGGGAATCGCGAAGCAACGCCCATGCATTGTTCTGAGTGGTCCGTGCTTTCCTGCATGCGTCGTTCCACCATGGGACTCGCCGTTTAGAAGACAGGCTGTTCGTTTTGGCAATACATTTAGATGCGGCATCAAGTATAAAAGCTGTAAAATACGTGACAGCGTCATCTATGGTCATGGCAGACAGCTCAGTTCATGTCATGTGTGTAAGAGTTCCATACCCTTCCCAATCAGCTGAGTCAATCTTCCATCGAGGAACCTGTGGGGGTAAATGATATTTGCTCGGCGAACTCAGGATGATTGAGAAGTGGTCACTCCCATAAGGGTTTTTAAGAACGTTCCACTTAAAAACAGGTAAAAGGGACGGTGATGAAACGCTAAGATCTATGGAGGAGTACGTGTTGTTTGCAAGGCTAAAATACGTAGGCTCTTTTATATTTAAAAGACATAAACTAGAAGTGAAAAGGAGCTGCTCAATGAGACGTCCTCGCGGATCACAGTGAGCATCGCCCCACAGGACTTTGTGTGCATTAAAATCACCTAGAACCAGAAACGGCTCTGGGAGTTCATCTATTAATGATTCTAGATCACGTCTGTGTAGCTGTTGATGCGGTGGTATGTACACAGAATATATGGTAATGAGTTTGTTAAAAAGTACAGCTCGAATGGCCACTGCCTCAAGGGTCGTTTGGAGCTTCAAATGCTGGCATGCTATGCTACGATCAACTATAATGGCTACACCGCCAGATGGTACGACAGCATCCTCCCGGTCTTTTCGGAAAATAATATATTGTCGTAGGAAGTCCTTGTGCTTAGGAGTTAAGTGCGTTTCTTGCACACATAGCACTTTCGCGTTAAACTTACACAGAGTTTCTTGGACGTCATCTGAATTTCTAAGTATTCCCCTACGTTTCACTGTATGGTTTGTTCATAGTGAAAAAAAGAAAAAAAGTGCTGTGTGCAAAGAAAACGGGGATTAACTCATTTTACAGGGCCTTTGTCAGGCCCTGTAATCGGCGTTCTGTCATTTTTAGGCGGTAGAGAGAAGCTCGCCACTCCTTCGGCGCTTCCTGCGCCGTTTGGCTTGAACTGGTGTCCATAGCCTCTTGCGAGGCACTGGACGCCCGCTCTAAAGAGCGATCTGTGCGTCGCTTAGACTTCGCCTTGATCGACGAAGTCTTTGTCCCAACCGAGCTGGGGGTTGATGAAGCCCCCTTGGCCTCGTGATTGCCCTGGCTGCTGCCAGAGCTTGTAGAGGTCGCTGGTGTGGACAGGCTGAATGTGGGCAGGGCAGCGCTGGCTGCTCCCGCCGTAGGGGCTTGTGGCATTGACCTCGGCACGCTAGGCGCGGTCCGGGCAACTGCCAAGGGCCTTTGTGGTGCCGCCCCTCGTTTCACCACTTAGGAAAAAGGTGTTTTTAGTGCTAATGATAACGAAACCCGTTGTATTGCTTCCCTGAATGTGATATTTTTCTTAACTTTTATAGTTATTATTTCTTTTTCTCTTTTCCAGATTGGGCATGCTATGGAGTATGCGGGTAGACTACCTTCGCAGTTAGCACAGAGGACCTCGTCATGACTACATTCATCAGCACTGTGGCCGTTTGTGCGACACTTGAAACAACGCCTCGGGTTTGGAGTGAAGAGTCGGACATGGAGTTTTACATAGCCAGTTTCGAGAGTGTCAGGTAAAGTGGTTGAGTTGAAGGTGAGTATCAAGTGCTTTGTTGCTATTTCATTGTTGTCACGTCTGATTTTGATACGCTGGACATGTATTACACCTTGGTCCTTCCATCCATCAAAGAGCTCTTCTTCACTCAGTGTCATCAAATCTTCGTCCGATACCACGCCCTTCACTGTATTCATGGTACGGTGAGCGCTCACAGAGACGGGGATGTTACCAAAGGCTACGAGGTGCGAGAGTTTATTGTACTGTTCCTTGTCTTTTATTTCGAGAAGCAGATCTCCACTTGCCATCTTCGTGGCCTTATAACCGGTTCCAATGGTCTCTCTCGAGCACTTGGCCACAAGGAAAAGTGAGATTGCTCTAGCTTTTGTAGATGATTGTTCGCAGTGGAGGACATGGTATTTTGGGAAAGTTTCTCTGTTTTTGGGCCAAAGTAGTAAAGTTGCGTCGGTGCGTACTTTTTTCGAAGCACGATCAGTTAAAGAGGGGGTCGAGGATCCCATGAAAAAATGTGTATTTTTTTTATAACGGCGCCTACCACCCACCACGGAGTCCAACGAGGGGACGTGGCAGAGCTTGTGGGCATGTCTGCGCAACGCCAGCAGTACGCAGTTACTATAACCCAATATGGTTTACCCTAGTTTGGATAGCCACACATGGTTAACCCTTGCCGCCAGGGAAAATAGAAGTAAATTGAAGAGAGGAGAGATCAGGAAAGATTGAAAGTAAGAGGGAAAGACCAAGATGAAGAGAGGCAGAGACAGGAAAAAGTGACTGCCGGTTTCCCCTGGGTGGGTCAGCCCAGGGGTGCCGTCTACGTGAAGCCGGGGCCAAAGGGGTGTGTTGCCTCTGCCGGGGGGCCTCAGCGTCGGCTCAACTCATCACCCAGCGTCGGCTCAACCCCCAGGATTACCTTTTCCCAGGACACGGCTCAGACACGCCCGGCTAGGCGTGGGAGGGAGCCAAAACTCCCACATTAGCTCGGGTCCGTGGTGTCGCTACACACCAAACGCCTACTTGTGCAGGCGCCCCTGCGGGAACAACCTTGGCTGCCGGGCATTGCTGCGCGACCGGGCGCAGAGCGTGGGAAAGGGACTGGCATCGTGTTACATATCACTGCGTGCGCTGGCGAAAAACCCTCCCGTATGTGTGCGTGTGGTGCGCGGGGCTTCTCGATCGGTAGAGTTTATTATTCGGTGTTTAGTTTTAAATGTGCCTGCACTCTGTGCTCCACCAGTGTGTTCTGTCAGTGCAGATTATTGCGAAGGTGCACCACCCTGAAGACTGGACCTGCGGATTCATATTGTGGAGCACTCGATGAGAAATAGTGAGTACAGCTCTCACATTGTTCCGTTAAGCGCTTTGTTAACTGCGTGAGTACGACAATAACGCCTTCAAACAAGTTTGTTTTCAACTAGTTGGTGACAATTGAGCATTTGCTTACGTAGCGAAAATATTTTTCCGAACTGTCTTACGCGGATGATGGCGAAGTGTGATTGTGGGCAAGTTTTTTTGTTTGTTTGTTAAGATTGTTTGGAGTAAATAGCAGAGTGAGCGTGCGCCGCTGAGGTTCAGCGAAGAAATCGAACAGATTTTTGCGGTGCCCTTTGTTGGCAGCCGTGTTTAATGGGGCCCGCTCGTGATGCACATCAATTTTAGTTTACTAATTAATACTTGTGTAGGGATGGCGCCTGTTAGCTCTAAGCATCAACCGTATCTAAGACGCATATACCTTGGCATTTTGCTGGTTCATTTACTATCTTTTTTTTCTAATTCAACAAAAAGACCGGGAACGGAAAACAAGAGCATGGTGTCAATGTCGTTTTTTTCGGTACACGTTTTTGTTTTGTGCGGTAACACTGCCGTGATAACTCGGGTTGAGGCATCGGGTGACAACCCAGAATATTCCTTCGCGTTAGGTGCGCCTCGCGAAGTTTGCCTACTTGCTAATACATTCAATTTCGTTAAATTTGTCTGCACCGGTGTTTTCGTTCACCCGCAACGTAGCCTGACACTGCCGACAGCCGTGCCTATGTAGCGGATCGAGCACTGAAGCTGGACTTTTGTTTGAACAGACCTTTAGTCTGTGTGTGTGGTCGAATAGCCTACTTGAACAGCGCAAACGCTTGTTTGAACAAAACTGTTAACGTTCGAGCACATTTTATTCAGATTGTTTCCATCATGTGTAAATTTCAAAGTATTTTTGGTATTCAGAGTTTTATTGCCATCGCCTCCCTTAGGCGTTTAACTTCGCTAAGTACTTCAGTTGTTAAGGGTATTTTCGCTATGTGAAGCGCGTTATTAGTTTTTTGTTGCGCAAATACACTAATGTTATACGTACCTTAATCTAAGCATGTGTTGCAGCCAAAATGTAAGACTGGGCAGCATATCCATCAGGGAACACAACACGCACAGCCACTGAACAGCCTACGCTGCATCGGGAATGAGTTATGCTTTCTCAGCCTACCAACATGATTGAAACAAATGGCCCTAATTTAGCAGTATGCAATGGTGATTGATTGAAAGTAACAGGGTTACATTATTCCAAATTTCCCAGTCAATTTTGCGACTATGCCAACTATGTTTGAAAAAAAAAATTGGACTGATTTATTGCACTGAAAACAGTGAACTGCCTGAATATTTCGGAGAGAAAAAAACTTTTTGGTCACGTGGTTGCCTTTTAAACTTCCCAGAATTTCGTTTGAGGGTTGTTTGTAAAAAAATATTTTACAAGTACCGCTCCTTTTTTATACCAAGTTTTGTACATGTTAAGTAAAGGGGCCTATGTAAGGCGTTCGAAACTCAGTAACACTAATACAATTTTTCGGCCATATACGTCTGCAAGAATCTAGCCAAAATGTGTTATGTTTTCATTTTCTCATCGCGATACTGCACTTTGTATGAATATCTGAGCTGTGACTACTTACTTCACAGAAAAGATATTTTGATGAAAAATCATTTTTAAACATCTTCAGCTGTTAGCCTCTACCAGATAAGATCACTCATTTCACCGAATTGTCATTTTTGTCCATACTGGGACGCAAGTTGCACCATGTCGTGGTCCAATGAAAAGTCACCTTTTACCTAAATGGAAAGCAAAAAACAGTTCTTTGTATGTGACAAGTTTCATCATTACAATTTCTATTTCAAGGGATAAAATAATTTTTGAGTTTTCTCATCAACGGCAATGGTGAACTTGGAAATTCAAAAATTATTTAGGGGCAAATATCTTGAGCCCGTGGGTCGTTCCCTCCTCTGTAGTCGTACTACTATTATGTAGCCACTTTATGTGTTGCACAACAGATAGCGTTCGTGGTTTTCACAGCATATACATGGACAAAATGATGATTCGTCGGGCAAATCGTTCGACCGTACATTTGTGCTTTCGTCCGTTTGTCTGTGCATTCGTCCATCCGGGCTTCAGTGTGTCGGCCTTTCCGTAAGTCCGTCCGTCTTTCTGTCCGTCCATACTTGCGTCAGACTGTGTGCATCCGTTTGTGCGTGTGGACGGATGGACGCTACGCCCCACTTATCATCCTTCACTCCGTGGATATGCTGTGATATTTTTCTTAAAACATAAATTGCTATGGCAAAATTTGGCACATGAAAAGAACTGTTTATTTGCTTTCGATTTAGGTACAAAGCCTATGTTAATTCAACCACCACAAGGTGCAAGTTGCGTCTCATTGTAGACAAAAAACTATTTTGTGAAATTCGCGATTTTCCTCGTAAAGTTTGACAGCTTGAGAGGTCTAAAATATTTTTTCCTCCAAATATACCTTATATTGTTTAAAGATTCACTCCTCAGATATTCATTCAACGTGCAGTATTTATATAGAAAAATACAAATATAGAAAATGCAGATATAACACATTTTGGGTAAATTATTTGAGGTGTTTGTGGTCGAAAAATGGTAATAATATTACTGAGCTTCAAACGCTTTACGCAAGCCCTTCACTTAAATTGTAGACAAAATTTGGCAAAGAAGAAGAGGAGGTACTTAAGAAATAGTTTTTTTTTTCACAAACACCCAGACGAGATTCCGGGAAGTTTAGGAGGCAGCCATGTGACCAAAAAATTATTTGTCTGCGAAATATTCTAGCAGTTACCTTTTTAATGCAGTAAATCAGCGCGATTTTTTTAATACATTTGAGATGGTCGCCAAAATGACTAGGACGTTTGACGTGGAATGACCCAATAGCCAATTCTTCCATTATAAAATCGTGTCAATGTGAGCCAGTTCAAGAACAGTAGTACCATTGGCATTTATTACGTAAGTATGAGGTACTTAATTTTGCAAGTTACCTGCACTGAATACCTTCTCAATGCGCATACCACCATGTATGCTCACTGGCATTGTGGTTTTGTGCAATACAGATAAAATATGTATATGTTGTTGCCCATCGTACTGCATTCCTTTCAATAAACTAATCGAATGAGTACCATGGTAGATCTGCAGATATACACATGCAGCTGTGTTGATGCATACTTAACCATAGAACTTGACATTAATTTATATTGGTCGTTGCATGCAGCTAATGGAACATTATCAACTTCGAGCAGCACCTTTTTATTTTCCTGCGCGATCAAGCTGAAAGGGTAAAGGGAGGTTCATATCTACGGCCCGAAAGGTATAATGATTCTGCCACAGCGCGCTTTTTATGGCGTTTATTGCTCAGCATACCTTTCCTAGCATTTCTCACTGCAGTGGAGCCCGATGCCACTGAATATGATTGCTATGCACTCAATTTATACTTTTACACATAAGAAAGTAGTTAGTTGTGCAGGGTGCACACTGTATGTTGCACTCTTTGTGAAATTTGCGCAGAGGCGGTGTCGTACCCAATGAAGTGATAACTGAGGGGCGACTATTGCTAGTTGAAAACTTTTCCCTTTGTGAAATTTCGGTCATTGTTCCTTGTGTATTTATTTGAGGTTTCCGGGATTGAATTTTCTGTACAGAAAGAACGGCTGCGCCCCACTTTTCTCGAAGGCCCCAAACATCTCAGCAGCTGAAGATGATTGTGCCAGCAGCAGTTACGAACTGTGGTTTTGCAGTTAGAAGTATACCCTGACATTACATTATTACAACCACAATTACACTACCTTGTCGAATGTTCTAATTTTTTGAAGTCGAAATTTATACAGCGAGATATAATAGGTTGTAAATGTGACTCCAGAAACTAACTTACTCTTTCTATGTGTTTTTTCTATTGTATAGGTGTCAATCAACGCCATGCCTCTCAGTCTGTTGCCCGACATTACACTGAAACAATGAATTTCTAGTATAGAGAGAAAAAAGTTGGTCACGTGAGATATTTCGAAATTTCGCAGAATGCCATCAGAGTCATGTTCGGTTGAACCTTACGCTACAGGTTACTGCTTGCACTACTGTGGTGTGTGTGTGTGTGTGTGTGTGTGTGTGTGTGTGTGTGTGTGTGTGTGTGTGTGTGTGTGTGTGTGTGCGCGTGTGTGTGTGTAAGTGCCTGCCGCATCCTACTTTGTCGTTTTTGGCCCAGTCTACCTATACGTATATACACTGGTCTTAGGCAGCTCAACCAAGACCACGGCACCTTATATTATCAGCTGCATGCATGCAGGTATAAGTGCAGTGGGTGACACCAGTATCTTCCTTTTTCCCTGTCAGTCACAGAGAAGGTTCATATATGCTTCTCTCTGAGAATCGAAGCTTGGGCCAGTTGGTGCTGCATATGTGATGGAATGAAGTGCTATGACGGCTCTCCTCAGCAAACAAGACCAAGCCTCACCTCCTGTGTTCTCTGCTTTTGTTGTCCCGTTAATTGCGCTTCATTTGATCGAATATGCTTATCCATATAACTGCCATCGTTTCGAGGGGCTTTTAGTGTTACACCCCTTTCGCATGGGTGTAGCTTCATCCAACACCCATAGTTTAGGGTTGTTCATAAAGAGCTATTAAAGTAGGGTGTAACGTTTCTTCACAACCTACTGTTTCAGTGTGTTTCTCAACACCCAACTGTTTAGGGTGTTCCTAGACACCCTTAAAGGGTGTTGTCCAAGGGACAAAAATACTCTTAGGGGTGTAATTTTTTATAGTGATGCATGCAGGCGTGACGCGACGAAAAAAACGCCGGCGCGCACGCGCGCCCTGTCACGTCGAATTGTATTGGCGCCTTGACTGTGGCATGTAGTAATGTTGTGTCATTACATGCATCTCATCATTATCATGTTTGCACCAGTCACATATTTTTGTCACCCATTGACGTCACTTAATACCAAACTTGGCGCATGTGAAGCTAGCGAAACGGCCGCGAGCACATCATGAGTGTGACATGCAGCCATGTTGTTACATGACACGCATGTCGTGATTATCATGTTTGGATGTGTGATCTACCGATGTCGTTGGTTCGCGTCACGTAATACCGAATCTCATACTTGCACTCTAAAAATTTTTACACCCATAAGGGTGTATTTGTTTTTCCCATAGGCAACACCCTTTTAGGGTGTCTAGGAACACCCTTAACAATAAGATGTTTAGAAACACCCTGAAACCATTGGGCGTAAAGAAACGTTACACACTACTTTATTAGGTGTTTCTGAACACCCCTGAACTATGAGTGTTGGATGACGCTACACCCATGCGAGTGGGGTGTACACTGAAAACCCCCTTGGAATGATGGCAGTTATATGGATGAGCATACTTGACCAAATGAAACGCAATTAACGGGCAACAAAAGCAGAGACACAGGAGGTGACGCTTAGACTTGTGTGTTGAGGAGAGCCGTTCACAGCACTTCATTCCATCAAATATGCATCACCAACTGGCCCAAGCCTCAATTGTTCTCAGGGAGAAGCATATATGAACCTTCTTTGCGGCTGACAGGGAAGAAGGAAGATACTGGTGTCACCCACTGCACTTATACCTGCATGCAAGCAGCTGATAAAATAAGGTGCCATGGTCTTGAATGAGATGCATGAGACCAGTCTACATATGTGTACGTAGACTGGGCCGTAACACACACACACACACACACACACACACACACACACACACACACACACACACACACACACACACACACACACACACACACACACACACCACAGTAGTGCAAGCAGTAACCTGTAGCGTAAGGTCAAACCGAACATAACGCCGAAGCAAAAAACAATTAAGCCCATATGTTAACATCTGCCTTTATTATGGAAAAACTGCAAATCTGACAAACAGGACTCTGATGGCATTCTGCAAAATTTTGAAATATGTCACAGGACCAAGTTTCTTTCTCTCTATATTAAAAATTCATTGTTTTCAATACAATAAACTCCAAAACTTTCAAAAACATTTGTGCTAGTCGGGCAAACGACTGAGACCTATGGCGTTTGATTGACACCAATACAATAAAAAAAAACCCGTAGAAAGAGTAAGCGAGTTTATGGAGTCACATTTACAACCTATTACATCTCGCAGTATAAATTTTGACATTAAAAAAGAGAACATTCAACAAAGTAGAGTAATTGGGGTTGTATTAATGTAATGTCAGTGTTGGTATACTTCTAACTGCAAAACCACTCGTCACTGCTGCTTGCACAATCATCTTCAGCTGCTGAGATGACTGGTGCCTTCGAGAGAAGTGGGGCGAAGCTGTTCTTTCTGTACAGGAAATTCAATCCCGGAAACCTAAAATAAATACACAAGAAACAATGACTGAAATTTCACAAAGAGTGCAACATACAGTGTGCACCATGCATAGCTAACTGCTTTCTTATGTGTAAGTATAAATTGAGTGCACAGCAAGCATATTCAGAGGCATCGGGCCCCACCGCAGTGAGAATTGCTAGAAAAGGTATGCTGAGCAATAAACGCCATAAAAAGCGCGCTGTGGCAGAGTCATTATACCTTTCGGGCCGTAGATATGAACCTCACTTTACCCTTTCAGCTTGATCGCGCAGGAAAATAAAAAGGTGCTGCTCGAAGTTGATAATGTTCCATTAGCTGCATGCAACGACCAATATAAATTAATGTCAAGTTCTATGCTTAAGTATGCATCAACACAGCTGCATGTGTATCTCTGCAGATCTACCACGGTACTCATTCGATTAGCTTATTAAAAGGAATACAGTACGACGCGCCACAACAAATACATATTTTATCTGTATTGCACAAAAGCACAATGCCACTGAGCATACATGACAGTATGCACATTGAGGAGGTATTCAGTGCAGGTAACTTGTAAAGTTAAGTACTGTACAGTTACCTAATAAAATGCAAATAATACTAGTGTTCTTGAACTGGCTCACATTGACACGATTATATATTGGAAGAATTGGCTATTGGGTCATTCCACATCGGACGTGCCAGCCATTTTGGTGACCACCGCAAATGTATTCGCGAAAAAAAATCGCGCTGATTTTACTGCATTAAAAAAGGTAACTTCTAGAAAATTTCGCAGAAAAGTAATATACTGGTCACGTGGCTGCATCCTGAACTTCCCGGAATCTCGTTGGGATATTTGTGAAAAAACTATTTCATAAGTATGTCTTCTTCTCTTGTTCCGTGCCAAATTTTGTTTACAAGTTAAGTGAAGGGTTTGCGTAGAGTGTTTGAAGCTCAGTAATAATATTACCATTTTTTGACCACATACGCCTCAAATAATTTAGCCGAAATGTGTTTTATCTGCATTCTTCTATATTAATACTGCACTTTGAATGAATATCTGAGGAGTGAATACTTAATCCACGTAAGGTATCTTTGCAGGAAAAAAATATTTTAGACCTCTCAAGCTGTCAAACTTTACGAGAAAAAATCGCAAATCTCACAAAATTATTGTTTTGTCTATATTGAGACGCAACTTGCACCATGTGGTGGTTGAAATAAAATACACTTTGTACCTAAACCGAAGCAAATAAACAGTTCTTTCCATGTGCCAAATATTGTCGTAGCAATTTATGTTTTGAGAAAAAGATCGCAGCATATCCACGGAGTGAAGGATGTTAAGTGGGGCGTAGCGTTCGTCCGTCCGGACGCACAAACAGATGGACAGACAGTCTGACGCCAGTATGGACGAACAGAAAGACGGACCGACTCACGGACAGACCGACACACGGAAGCCCGGACGGATGAATGGAGGGACGAACGGGAAAAAGCACAAATGTACGGACGAATGATTCGCCCCACGAATCATCATTTTGTCCGTGTATATGCTGTGAAAACCACTAACGCTATCTATTGTGCAACTCATCAAGTGGCGACATAATACTAGTAGACTACAGAGGAGGGAACCACCCACGGCCTTAAGAGCTTTGCCCCTAAATGATTTTTGAAGCTCCAAGTTCCCCATTTGCCATTTGGTCATACAGCAGCCGACACCTCGAAGTTCCCCATTGCCGATGATGGGAAAATTCAAAAAATATTTTATTTCTTGATATAGCAATTGTAATGATGAAACTTGTTACATACAAAAAACTGTTTATTTGCCTTCAGTTTAGGTAAAAAGTGATCTTTAATTGGCCCACCACATGGTGAAAATTGCGTCTCAATACGGACAAAAATGACAATTTGGTGAAATGAGTGATCTTATCTGGTAGAGGTTAACAGCTTAAGCCACCGCAGCCACGACCACTCAATAGAGGTCGTGCTACAGATGACCTCGAAATATCGGGTGAAAGCTCTGCACATCTTTTTACAACGTGAAAAGTGTTTGCAGTTTAAAAAGCGGATCCCTACCGATGAGCATGCCAGGGTGTAGAGGGAGCTGCTGTCGGTAAGGCAGTAAAAAGTGCTTTTTTCTTAGAGCATCCAGCTCATTGAACTGGACGAGAATGTGGAGAACCGCAAGGGGCTCTACACATCTCTCGCAATATGGTGGATCACTGGTAGACAGAAGAAATGAATGTGTAGAATGTGTATGTCCTGTTCTAAGCCTTGTTAGTATTACTTCTGTGTGTCGTGATTTTGATAGTGACGGCCAATAACCTAGTTGCGGCTTAATCGCATGGAGTTTATTATCTCTGTGTTCATCCCACGTGCTCTGCCAATACCCCCCGAGCTTTCGTTTTAGAAAAGGTTTTAAGTCAAGTGCAGGGAATGGTGTTGATGCATTGGGAGTAGTGTCATTGGCGCAAGCAGCCAGATTGTCGGCCAAAACGTTCCCTTGCATCTCACGGTGCCCTGGAACCCAGCAGACAAGAACATGCTGTTTTGATGTTACAGTGTGCACAGAAGTGAGTAAAGTGACACCAGCACGGCGTTCTTGTGTTTTTCAGGAGTTTTCAGGGCTTTGACCAGGCTTAGGGAATCTGTGTATATTACCGCCTTTTGTAATTTTATCTGTTTGATGTGTTTTACGACTGCCAGTATTGCATAAGCTTCTCCTGTGAAAATGCTTCCATCAGGATGAAGAACGCCGGCCTCGGAAAAGGATTGGCCTACCGCTGTATACGACACAGAAGTGTTTGACTTTGACGCATCGGTAAAGAACTCAGAGCATGTGTATTGATGTTGTAGTTCTAAGAAGTATGCATGTATGTGTGCAAGTGGTGCGTGCTTTGTGACTTCAACAAAAGAGACATCAGTCTATAAGCTGCCACTGCCACGGTGGCAGATATGTTGCAGGAGCCATCAAACTGTGTTCCAGAAGAGGCACACCTGTTTCTTCGTGCAGGTTCCTTACACGGAGCACGTAGGGCTGCCTAAACGAAGGACGGTTCTCGAACAAGGCAGAACAAGATAAATAATTAATTGTGAAATGGGAAGGGTGTTTCTTGTCTGCCTTCACCTTCAAAAAGTACGAAAGGAACATCTTTGTAGGTGGAGCGACCATTCATTCGAATCCACGTACAGGCTCTCCACAGGGCTGGTTCGGAAAGCGCCCGTAGCAAGGCGAATGGCTAGATGGTGGACAGGGTCGAGAATTTTCAAGGCTGATGGTGTTGCTGACTGATAAATTATAGCACCGTAGTCTAGGCGTGTGCGTACGAGGCTTTTGTATAAATTCATTAGACATTTCGTGTCACTACCTCATGTATTGCGTGACAACACTTTCAAAATGTTCATTGTTTTTAAGTACCTGTCCCCTAAATATTTGATGTGTGGGATGAAACTTGTTCTCGGTCTTCACTGACAGAGGTTGACCATGCAGGACAATGTTAAGGTCAGGATGGAGGCCCCTCTTTCGGCTGAACAAGGCACACGTGCTCTTTTGCGCGTTGAGTATAATATTATTCTCGTTTACCCATTGAGATACTTTGTTCAACGCTAGTTGAACTTGACATTGGCACATTAAGATGTTGCACGATTTGTAACCAACCTGTACATCATCGACATATATGCAGTAAAAAATATTTTGTGGGAGAGACAGGTGCAAGGAATTCATTTTAACTATGAAAAGTGTGCAACTCAATACACCTCCTTGTGGCACTCCTGTTTCTTGGACAAATACTCCAGATAAGACAGTGCCAACTCGGACACGGAATGTACGGTTGGACAGGTAGCTTTCGATAATTGTAAGCATTCTACCCCGCACACCTAAACGTGACAGGTCTCGCAATATGCCAAAGCGTCATGTAGTGTCATGTGCCTTTTTCATATCGAGGAACACAGAAAGAAAAAATTGCTTATGAACAAAAGCGTCGCAAATTTGTGCCTCGATACGGACAAGGTGGTCAGTGGTGGACCGAGCCTCTCGAAACCCGCACTGGTAGGGGTCAAGTAGGCCATTAATTTCAAGGAAGTGCATCAGGCGCCTGTTAATCATTTTTCGAAAGACCTTGCAAATACAGCTGGTTAATGCTATTGGCCTCTAGCTGGAAACTGAGGCCGGGTCCTTGCCTTGTTTTACAATTGGGATAATAATAGCTTCCTTCCAGGCTGAGGGTAGCTTGCCGGAAGACCATATCGCATTATACCGAGAGAGGAGAGCTTTCTGGGTTTCAGTGTGCAGGTGTTTTAACAATTCATTTGCCACACGGCCCGGGCCTGGGGAAGATTTATTGCAGCAGGAAAGTGAGGCTTGTAGTTCAGCGAAACAGAAAGGTTCGTTGTATGCCTCATGTGTTGTGGGCTTGTGCTCTAATCTCTGTTTTTCTATTGCGGTTTTGTATCGTCGGAACGCTTCACTATAGTGTGTTGAGCTGGAGACCTGTTCGAAGTGCGCTCCGAGAGTGTTTGCCTGGTCTTCCAAACTCTCCCCTTGTAAGTTCACCAGAGGAAGTGATTGTGCTTTTCGTCCTGCCACCTTACCAACCATGCTCTAGACTCTCGACTCATCTGTGTATGAGTTAATGCCTGATAAAGATTTGTGCCAACTTTCCCTTCTCGCCTGTCGGCGCGTCCTCCTTGCTTGCGACTTGACGTTCTTAAAGTTTACAAGATTCTCGGTTGTGGGCGAGTCTCTAAGCAACTTCCATGCCTTATTTTGTTTTTTCGAGCATCACGGCACTCACTATTTCACCATGGGACTCGTCGTTTACTTGATGGTTCACATGTTTGGCGAATACATTTTGTTGCTGCATCAACCAAGAAAGCTGTAAAGTTGCATACAGCATCCTCTATGCTCAACGCCGCCATGTCAGTCCAAGATCATACAGTCATTTTTTGAAACTTCTCCAAATCGGCTTTGTCGGTGAGCCATTTGAGAACTTGTGCAGGACATGTATTTGTTATTGATGTGCTGATAACGATAGGAAAATTGTCACTACCATACGGATCATTAACGACTTTCCATTTAAGTAGAGGCAGGAGTGATGGGGATGTTATGCTAAGGTTTATTGCTGAGTACGTATTGTTAGTGATGTTGTAATATGGTGCTTTTTTTCGATTCAAGAGGCACGCACTGGAAAAAAAAAAGGAACTGTTCAATCAGGCGACCTCGAGCATTGCAGCGAGAGTCACCCCATATATTGCATTGAAATCTCCAAGAAGAATATAAGGTTCTGGAAATTCGTCTATGAGGGACTCGAATTCATCCTTTTCAAGACGGTGTTGTGGAGGTATGTAGAGAGAGCAGATTGTGATGAGCTTATTCAAAATAACTGCTCGAACAGCTACCGCCTCAAGGGATGTTTGTAGTGGTAGGTGTGTGCATGCCATCCCTCGATTGACTATAATGGCAACACCACCGGATGGCACAATGGCTTCATTCCGGTCCTTCCGAAAGATAACGTAGTGACGTAAAAAGTTGGTGTGTTTAGGTTTCAGGTGTGTCTCTTGTACGCGCAGCACGTTAGGTGTATGTTTGTATAGAAGTTCCTGGATATCGTCGAGGTTTCTCAACAGTGCTCCGACGTTCCACTGTAGTATTTGTGTCATTTTAATGTAGTGTGGTGCTGTGTGTACACAGGTGTTGCGTTAGGTTACAGGGCCTTTTGGGGGCCCCGTGATTCGATGTTTTTCTTTTTTGGCGCGCTCCAAGGAGTTGCGCCTATCCTTCGGCGTCTGAGGCACCGGAGGAGTGGGACTTGTATCCATCACCTCTTGTGAGGTGGTGGATGGTGCCTGCTGGGCAGGCACATTCACTGAATTTTGGGACCTTAATTTCTACTATTTGTTTCTCTTTTTTCCATGCAGGGCTTGATTCTGAGTAGGCAGCGTGATCCCCTTCACAGTTCGAACAATGAGTTGTTTCGGAGATGCAGTTGTCCGATATGTGTTGAATGGAGGCGCCCTTTGCGCAAGTGGCACGCCCTCTGCAACTCTGCGATCCATGACTGAAACGTTGGCACTTGAAACATCGACGAGGGTTGGGAATGTATGGTCTTACACGAAGCTTACAATAGCCGGTTTCGATTGATTCTGGTAGGTCACTTGTTCCGAAGGTAATTAATACGTGTTTTGTAGGGGTCAGTTTGTTGTTGCGCCTTATTGTTATTCGTTGGACTTTAACCACCTTCTGGTCCTGCCAACCTTCGAGCAGCTCAATTTCAGAAAGCTCAGTAAGATCATCATCGGAAATTACGCCACGGACAGTGTTCATGGACCTGTGTGGGCCCACCGAAACAGGGGTTTCCCCAAAGGCTACAAGCTTAGACAGCTTTTCATACTGAGCTTTGTCACGAACCTCCAGAAGAAGATCGCCACTTCCCATCTTTGTCACTTTATAACCTGAGCCTATTGCTTCAGGGAGAGTTTTGGAAACGAGGAAAGGTGAAATGGCTCGGACTGTCTTCTTTTCGTTTTGACTGTGGATTACATGGTACTTTGGGAATGTGGGCTTTGGTGTGTTAGGCAGGAAAATGTCTTCGGTGCGCCACCTTTTTAGGTAGCGATCACGAAGGGGGAAAAAGCTTTTGCTATAAAAATACTATCAAGTTCGGCGGCGATGGTGGCCACCCACCACCGAGCCCAACAAGGGGACGCTGCAAGGTTGAATAGTGAACACTTGGAGACGCCAGCCATGCATCGCCGCTATAATCGAATATAACTACCCAAGGTTGGGTAATCACACAGGGTTAACCCTCGCCGCCAAGAAATTCGGAAGTAAATGGAAAAGAGAAGATGACAGGACAGATAAAAGGTGAGAGATAAAGATGAAGATGTAGGGAGAGAGAAATAGGAAAAGGCGACTGCTGACTTCTCCTGAGTGGGTCAGCCTAGGGGTGCCGTCTACGTGAAGCCGGGGCCAAAGGGGTGTGTTGCCTCTGCCGGGGGGCCTTAAAGGTCCAATCACTCAGCGTCGGCTCAACCCCCAGGATCCCCTTTCCCCCGGACACGGCAAAGCCACGCACGGCTAGGCGTGGGAGGGAGCCGAAATTCCCCCGTTAGCTCGGGTCCGTGGTGTCGCTACACACCAAACGCCTACTTGCGCAGGCACCCCTGCGGGTGTATGTGGCCGAAAATTTGTAATAATATTGCTGAGTTTCAAACACCTTACATCAGCCCCTTTACTTATTATGTACCAAATTTGTTATAAAAAAAAGGTGCGGTACTTGTAAAATATTTTTTTTCACAAACAACACTCAAACAACAGTCTAGAAAGCTTGAAAGGCAACCACGTGACCAAAAACTTTTTTTCTTTATGAAATATTCAAGCAGTTCACTGTTTTCAGTGCATTAAATCAGCACGATTTTTTTCCAAACACATTTGCCATAGCCGCAAAATTAGCTGGGAAATGTCGAATAAAGTGACCCTGTTACCTTCACTTAATGAACGTTGCATACTGCTTAATCAGGGCAATTTGTTTCAATCATGTTGTCAGGGTGAGAAAGCATAACTCTTTCCATATGCAGCGCAGGCTGTTCAGTGGCTGTGCGTGTTGTGTTCCCAGATAGATATGCTGCCCAGTCTTACATTTTGGCTGCAACAAATGCTTAGATACCGTGTAGTATATATAACATCATTGTTTTTGTGCAACAAAAACTAATAATGCGCCTCACATAGCGAAAATACCTTTAACACCTGAAGTACTTAGCGAAGTTAAACGCCTTAGGGAGGCGATGGCAATAAAACTCTGAATAACAAAAATACTTTGAAATTTACACATGATAGAAACAATATGAATAAAATGTGCTCGAACGTTAACAGTTATGTTCAAACAAGCGTTTGCGCTGTTCAAGTAGGCTATTCGACTACACACACAGACTAAAGGTCTGTTCAAACAAAAGTCCAGCTTCAGTGCTCGATCCTCTACATAGGCACGGCTGTCGGCAGTGTCACGCTACGTTGCAGTTGAACGAAAACACCGGTGCAGACAAATTTAACGAAATTGAATGTATTAGCAAGTAGGCAAACTCCGCGAGGTGCACCTAACGCGAAGCAATATGCTGTGTTGTCACCCGATGCATCAAACCGAGTTATCACGGTAGTGTTACCGCACAAACCGAATAAGAACCGAAATAACGACATGGACACCACGCCCTTGTTTTCCGTTCTCGGTATTTTTGTTCAATAAGAAAAGAGAAAGTAAATGAACTACAGACATGTCCAAGCATACGCGTCTTACATACGGTAGATGCTTAGAGCTAACAGGTGCTGTCCTTACTCATGTAATAATTAGTAAACTAAAATTGATTTGCAGCACGAGAGGGCCCCGTTAAAAACGGCTGCCAATAAACGACACCGCAAAAATCTGTTCAATTTTTTCGCTGAACCTCAGCGGCGCATGCTCACTCTGCTTTGTACTCCAAACAATCTGAACAAACAAACAAAAAAACTTGCCCCATAATCACACTTCGCCATCATCCCCGTGAAACAGTTCGGACAAATATTCTTGCTAAGTAAACAAATGCTGATTTGTCATCAACAATTTGAAAACAAAATAGTTTGAAGGCGTTATTCTCGTGCTCACGCAGTTAACAAAGCGCTGAACGGAACAACGTGAAAGCGGTACTTACTATTTCATTTCGACTGCTCCACAATATGAATCCACAGGTGCAGTCTTCAGGATGGTGCACCTTCGCAATAATCAGCACTGACAGAACACCCTGGTGGAGCACGGAGCGCAGGCACATTTCAAACTAAACACCGACTAATAAACTCTACCGATCGAGAAGCCCTCGCGCACCACAAGCACACACACGGGAGGGTTTTTCGCCAGCGCAAGCAGTGACATGTACGACGATGTCGATTCCTTTCCCACGCTGTGCGCCCGGCGCGCAGCAATACCGGGCAGCTAAAGTTGTCTAGTCGACGAGACTTCATGGCATCGGTGCGCTTTCAGACCGGCTAGATGCGGTTTAACGCTAGCTCCGGCCCTCTGCTGATAGCGCGGGCACTGCTTTTTTTTTTTTTTTGCGGCAGCGATTTTTAGCGTTATACTCGTTCTTTAACAGTGCATCTGAATGGCAGTGAACTTTGTGACGGTGCAGTGCGGCCAGCACAAGTTACTGGTCAGAAAGCGCCATTGCAATATTCAGGAGCAATGTTTAGCGCACCTTCACCGACCTAATGTAATGAATTTCGGTAAAAAAGCTAATCTGATGCTTTTTGCTGAGCTCTATGGGCCTTTAGGAACAGCACATTCAAGGTCACGCTGGCGATATTTTATCAGCACTTTCATTTCGGTAAAGACATTGCAACATTGCATGCATCGGCCGTCACACTATTCGATGAGAACATATTGCCACGTGCGTACTGCTAGGAGGAAGAAGACGACAGCGCATACGCGAATCTGCACGCTTTTGCTCGCATTTGCAGCGAGCAATAACAAGAAAGAAGAGGAACGCTCTGGCACGCAGTAAATAAAAATACTGACCTGCTGCTACTTTTTCAACCCGTTAATTACTACTTCTGTCTTCACGTTGCGGCAATACATTTGTACTAAGCTTGCAGTCCTTGGAACAAGGCCACGGCTGAAAATATCTCATCAATGTTGTTTTCTCACTACCTACAAAGTCAAGGCTTTGACCGAAGCACGTCTGCTGGGGAAGTTACATAATTTAAAAGAAGGGGATCCACAAAAAAACGGAGAGACAGATAGAGAGAACATAGAGAATGCGTTTCGGCTCCTCTGAGGAGAGCTTTGTTCGCAATTTAGTCCACAAAGCTGCCGTCATTGTGAGCAAGGCTGCGTCAAGGTCACTAAAATGTTCTTATTATGCATTTTTCTTTATGGTCGGTGTCCTCTTCCTAATTTCCATGCCGCACTTGTAAGGACGCATGAAGAGGAACATTCGCTGCAGTAAATAAATAAAACGTGCCTGATAAAAATACATGACGTCAATGTTCGTTTTTAAGGGACCTGATGGCCTGCTGACGTGGTGGTTATGGCTAAACAACTGTGCCGTTGTTTTTTTTTTGCAGGTGGTGGACGTTTTATCTCCAGCTTTAAAAGCTTCGATCTTGTGGGGGACGGAGGGAGGCAGGAGTGTTCCATGCATGGCTACTCCAATGTGCGCCACATTACCTTGTTCAGGCAAATCAGTGCACTTTGTGAGTGTTGACTAATCACACAAATGACACAGATGAAAAAAACAGGTGCAGGAGAATGGGCCCTTACTCTATTGAACAAGCGTCGCTCCTATTGTATCTTCCATCTTATAGTATTTTTCTGCTTTATCGATGAAAACTGCGCATAGGTCACATTACTTTCTGCTTCGTTTTATTAGTAGACTCACAAGCAGCTAGTAGTGGGAGCCTTGCTGGTATCAAGATGGTTAACGTATACTAACAGTATAAGCAAAACGGCATGAAAATGTCGTGCATCTGTAGCCTTGTAGGCATGTGTGCTCAGATTTGGGTGCATGTTAAAGAACCCCAGGTGGTCGAAATTTCCGGCGCCCTCCACTAGAGCGTCTCTCATAATCGTATGGTAGTTTTGGGTCGTTAAACCCCACATATCAATTATTTGTAGCCTTGTTTATTGCACCCCAAATGTAAGGGTGTAAATGGGGTGTTTTGGGGGTGTTTTAACCACGAGCACCTCAAATTTTGAAAATGGGGCGTAAAAAGGGTGTTCATGTGGGTGATTTTATTGCGTACACTCGTTTTACACCTTTTAAGGTGTAAATGTTTTAAAGTGTGTGATTCTAGGGAAATGGTCGCGAGTGCATCATGAGCGTGAAACGTAGTCATGTTGTTACATGACACGCATCTCATGATTACCATGTTTGCACCAGTCACCGACCTTCATCATCCATTCACGAAACGTAATACGAAATTTTGTATATCCGACGTTACGAAATGGCCGTTAGCGCATCATGAGCATAGCATTTAGTCAAGTTAGTACATGAAAGGCATGTCATAATTTTCATGTTAGGGTATTTGCCTTTTGTTTGCCATGCAAGCATGTCTTACCATACCAGTTTTGCAACATGTCATGATATCAAAACCACCGCAAGAGGAGCAAGACCGTGAAATGTAAATCATAGCATTAATGAAATACATACCATTTTCATATTATGACTGGTCGAATTTGCTCGTCATACTGTGATGTTTTTCCATACCATGTTTGGTATCGATACCACTATCCAAACGGCCAGGAGAGCTAAAAGTCGTATGCGGCCAGATAGATGGATACGCTCAAAGTCGCCGAACTTCGTTAAGAAATGCTTCACATTTAAAAAACTGCCATATGGCACTAATGTCTCACGTGTGACGTGACTTAATGCACTCGTTTGCTTTCGCTGGGCGCTCGATGCACTCTAATGGCTTGTGCACACCGGTGACTAGCAGCGGTCGCGCGACCATTTGCGACTGGTTGCGAACAGTCGCGAACGGTCCCAAATGATCGCAAAGCGACTGCTTTGGCTAGTCGCTTCCTGACCGATTTTTCAGGGGCGCAACTGTGGTCGCAAAGCTGGTGGAACCAATCAGCGATGCTCAATTTTTGTTGTTTGTTCATTGCGCTGGCGAGAACGAATAAAAACAATAACTGTGGCGCGCTCGGTTTGCCCCGCTCACTCAGCTGGCGGCGATCAGCTGATCGGCGCCGGTCTCTTTTGGACGTGACCTTCCGCTATTGCTTCCGTTCGCTCGCATGCAGCCTCTGCCAGGGGGAAAATCAGTCGCTTTTTGCTCGCCAGTCGCAAATGGTCGCGCGACCGCGGCTAGTCGCCGGTGTGCACTAGCCTTTACGCAGCGCCTTCAGAACACCATTCACCAATTTCCTTGCGCAGAACATCAAATAAATGTTTTCTTCACTCTCTCCACACGCAAGACTGTCGTCTTTCGACGGCCTTTGCAGATTACATGCAGATACCGGGCCAAGTTTTTCTTTCGCTTGCGACAGTGACACCACCTGTAACGCGCCACAAGCTTGCAGTTTGCTTTCGAACTGGTGAGAGGAAAAAGCGGCTCAGATAAAAACAACGCTGTACTTCTCAAATACAGCCATCTACTCTGCCCTCGCCACCTCCTTTACGGCGCGTTCCCTTTTTTATTTTCGCTTGTGACAGTGGCGCCCCCTGTAACGTAGCACGAGCTCGCAGCTTGCTTTCGAGCCGGTGAGAGGACGAAGCGGCGCAGAAAAAAAGAAAGCCGTACTTTTACGAAGGTATAGGGGCTTTACACGTACCTGTCTCAGCGCGTCCCTGCCCAGCTTTTTTACGCGGCATCCCGCCCTCTACTTTTGGAGAGAGCGGCGCCCACCTTCACATAGCCACACGCGCTCCCTCTCTATAGGGAAAGGGCGCGGTGCTGCGTCAGAAAGCCTCACGCTCGCGCGCTGCAAACGGGTACTTGTGGTCAGGCATTAAGCGGGATCGTGGTACTTTTGAGCGTACGCTGCTCTCACCGGAGAATTTTTTGCACACCCTGTGGTGTCAGCAAGCATGGGGTAAAAACTTCAGTTCAGCGAATGTGACTCGCCACATGACACTCGGCCCATTGAGTGACGTCGTGCTTTTGCATCTCTTTGGGGAAAGAAAAGCCTCTAGGAGGCTTCGGGGCAAGGCATGTTGTTGGACGCCAGCTTCGTAAGATTAGTAGCGCTGATGTTTATTAGGGCAAAAGGGCACGCACATTCTCACAGGCTGCAAATATTACCAATTATGTGTTATTCTAGATGTGGCAAACGTGAGCATTCACACGCATGAATCTCGGCAGAAGAGTCTCTTTTTCATTGATGTGAATGGTAATGATAATTATTAGAATATTAAATTTGAAAACCACGATATGGTATTAAGAGATGCCGTATGGGAGGGCTCCGAAAATTTGGACCATCTGGAGTTCTTTATTAATCGCTGAACCTTAAGTGCATGAACATCCTGCTTGTTTGTCTCCACTTGCCCCCCCCCCCCCCCCCCAAAAAAAAAACACAGATGAACAAAAAAAAATGGCTGTCTAGGCCGTATTCCATCCCACGACTTTCGGTAGGGTACAACAACCACTAGATCACCGCTGCGGGTGCTTTGAACACTGAATCAATTCTGCAGAGTGCGTATGAAGGCTAACCTAGCCTGTAACTAGAGCCATGAGAATACAGTAATTTTTTGGCTGGCAGAGATTAAATATAATGAGTGAAGCTTATTACCTATGCCAAAGCTTTCATTTACCGTGAAGCTCATGTATTCGGGCTAATCCTAGCGAGTAGAAATTGCGCGAGAATACAAAGCATATTCAGTAAGTAAAGTCTAATTTATAAAGCTTAATAATTATGGGTTCAGAATGAGTCGTGTAAAGTGTCATGCACGGTTTTGTAGTGCAAGGTTATCAAGTTTGTAGGCCTGTCACTAGCAATCTACGTCCTGCGTTTGACTGGGTTGGGTTCAAGTACTTATATATAGGCAGGTAGGGGGGCGAAAGTGGCCGTAGCATTGAAAATAGTCAAGTATATTCTCCGTGACTACGGTAACAATGAAAGCGTTTATTTTGGCAGTTTTGGCCGGAGTCTTGCAATCTTCGCGAATGAGGGTACATTCTGTTCGCGCTTACATTCACAATGCTTTGAGCAAAAAAAAAAAAATGAGAGGGAAAGAACGGCAAGGACAGAACGAAAAAGAAAAAAAAAGTTCGCTAAAAAGAATAAAAAGTTTGAAAAAAAAAATCAAGGGTTCACTGTGCAATGCAAGTGGCGTCGTCACTGCTTATTAAATGCAAAGCATTTCTTAGCGAACTTCGGTGACTTTGAGCGTATCTATCTATCTATCTATCTATCTATCTATCTATCTATCTATCTATCTATCTATCTATCTATCTATCTATCTATCTATCTATCTATCTATCTATCTATCTATCTATCTATCTATCTATCTATCTATCTATCTATCTATCTATCTATCTATCTATCTATCTATCTATCTATCTATCTATCTATCTATCTATCTATCTATCTATCTATCTATCTGGCCGTCTACGTCTGGGTAAATTTTGGCAAACCAAAAGTAGTATGGAAGATGCAAAGGTTTGCCTAATATCACTCACTTGTCATGACGCTAACAATGGGACAGTCCTGTTGCGAATACATCGTCAAATCTTTTCCGTCAAATACGCGTAACACATGCTCGTATATCCCAAATAGGTATGTACCACAGGTGAATGACCCGGGAATGGCGAAGACTGACATTGGTAATATATTACGCATGAACATTTGGAAAGGCATACATTGGTAAGGGTAAACTGACTGTTCCTACGTGATAGCAGCCTGGGTCAACTTAAGGGTTTCAGCTTCAGAATCTGGATAGTGTTCACGATACCATAACATGGGCAGTGTTGATATGACGAATGCTAAGAGTAAATGTCAAGGTCCCAGAAGGGATTGAACCCCATAATTTTTCATGGCAATTGAGTATTCTAGCACAATGTCACCCCAGATCTCTGTACTGCTTTTCAAGTAGGCCCTAATATTCATAAAACAGCGATTGAATCTAAGCGCCGTCCGCTGAGGTTGATTTATGCAGTGGCAAGGGTACCATACTCGCGAGCACAAGCGCTACATGTCAGCGTACCTTTTCTGGTATTGTTAATATGCACGTTGTTGTTGGCAATGTCACACAATTTTAAACAACTGGTTATAAAAACTTAAGCGGCTGCTCAACGTATGCCTGTGCCTGCGTATGTCTGTGCCTGCAGATATACTTGCTGATATACTTAATTTACCGCTTGAATCAGGTGTAATTGCCGAGGCAATGAAATATGCTAGAGTGTCGGCAATATTGAAAGCAGGTATCCCTAATGAACCCAACAACCTCCAATCAATTTCGGTGCTACCTTTGTTTTCCAAGGGGCTAGAAAAAATTACACACTGTCGTATGGTTGATTTCTTGGATAACTTTGAAGTCACAACTAATGCGCAAAACGGATTTAGGAAACACAGGTCAACGAATACAGCCCTTCCGTCAATCAAAGAAATGATAATAAGTAACATAGAACGAAAAGCATTATCGCTTGCGTTATTTATAGATTTTAGCAAGACATTTGACTGCCTAAGTCATAAGATTTTACTAGACAAACCATAATGCTATGGAATGCGTGGCCGCTGCTTATCACTGTTCAAGTCTTACTTAAGTGACAGATATCAGTGTGTTTACGTCAACGGTCACACGTCGTCTTTTCTATGAAACAAATTTGGCGTTCCTCAGGAAAGCGTTTCAAAGTCGATTTTATTTAATATCTACATGATTGATATTTTAAATATTGACACTCATGCTGAATTTATTATATACGCCGATGACAGCACTGTCATATTAACTGGGAACGACTTGCGCAACTTGACAACTGATCGTAATGAATTGATAAGGAAGTTATCTATATGGTCTCAGTTAAATCAACTCAGAATTAAGGCGAAGGAAACTAATATAATTATTTTCCGCTCCAAGAATAAATTGTTTCAGGTAAATAGTACAATTGCTTTTGAAGGTCAAAAATTGATATTGTTGACAGTCACAAAGTTCTTGGCATGCACTTTTCTTCCCAGCTCACTTGGGACAGACATGAGGATTAATTATAGATGATATGTGGGGTTTAACGTCCAAAACCATCATATGACTACGAGAAACGCCGTAGTGGAGGGCTCCGGAAATTTTGACCAAGTGGGGTTTTTTAACGTGCAGCCAAATCTGAGCACACGGGCCTACAACATTTCCGCCTCCATTGGAAATGCAGCCGCCACAGCCGGGATTTGATCCCGCGACCTGCGGGTCAGCAGCCGAGTACCTTAGCCACTAGACCACCACGGCGGGGCGAAGACTAATTATAGGAAAAGCTCTCCTCTATGACAAGTGTCTTATCACGATGTCGTAGTTTACTGCCTAAAAAGGCAAATTACATGTCTATGATGCTTTATTTCATGCCCAATCAAATTATTGCACTTTAGTATGGAGCGCGACTACTATAGCTAACATATGTAGAGTTCTGATGTTACGGAAGAAGATAATTCGTCATTTTGAAAACGCTGACCATTATTCCAGCACTAAAGAAGCGTTTGTTGAATAAAATGTTATTAGAATGGACAACCTTTACACTTTCCGTTTATTACATACTGCGCGTTATGCCTCTGAATCTGTGAAGAGCTACATAGAACGTTTGGCCTCCTTCGAACGTCGTACAATTACTCTGAAAACTAGGAACCCTGAAACATGATTTTAGGACGCATTATAAACACCAGCCGGTGGTATCTACTCTGTCATCTACTTTAAATAAATATTAAGAAATTCACATGCTTAATAAAAAAAGACCTCTGTTTATATTTCGTTTGCATGTAATGGCACATACTGTGACATTCTGCGCAATTGAATAGGGTGTAAATGATGTTTTTAACGTAGTTATGGTGGTTACATAAATTTCTTGCGGCGTTATGTGTTATTTGTGCAATGTTTAACTTGTGTTCCAAGCTAGTAATGCTATAATTATATGGCGTTATTATTTTGTATTATTACAGTTTTTGATTATTGCCTATCGCTATATGCTATTTTAATGTATATAACATTTTTTGCCATTTTCGGCGCGTGTATTTATTTTATTTCTCTTTTTTCTTGTGCAGTTATTGTAATGAACTTATATTTAACCCTATGTATAGGTAGCTACAATATTTTTATTTATATTGTTTTACTTATTGGTTTGCTCGCCAATGCACGGAACTGCTTGTCGTTACTGCGCTGTGGAATTTAGTATAGTCTGGTCGTTGGGTCTCGTCAAGCTACTTATGTAGCTTTAAACTCAGCGGAATCATCCTGCGTGTATAATCCGGAAAAAAATAAAAATTTGAAAACTGGTAAAAAATACACATCCACCAGAGCCAGATTATGTTTCCGAAAACATACCAATACAATAACTCACAGTGGATGCCAGAAGATTTACTGGAGTATGGTAATATCAGTGACTCAGCAAGTTGGCTGACCCACCCCAACCCCAGTTTATTCAAGTTGTTTCCTTCTCTGGTGACTCTGTTGAACAAGCAGGTATTTTTATAGGGTACAGAGCGATATATCCCAACATATTTGTTCACCTCTCTAGTATTTCTGCTCAACTTGAAACTGTCTGAGCGGCATCTTAGTAAAAACTCTTTTCTTAGATCCAGCAACAGAAAAATGGTGGCCTGTTTTTCAGGCAAAGATAGCTAGCGGCCGTTATTACGTGAATAGCTCAATAACTACTGCTGTACTTCTTGAATTAAGGAACATACATTTATATTTTTTAATCAAATGTTACATGCTTCCAACTGCATGGTCAGCAACTGGGTTTTTAGGACAGCAATATTAACGTAGGTATTGTCATGACTATATTAAATACAGACCAAATCACTATGAATGTGCAAGTGAAATTACCAGGCATTTCAACGCAAACGTGATTTGTGACTCCTGAAAGTGGCAGTTTTTTCATGGTCAGATTTGGTTATTTTGGTTTAGAGCTAGCCGTTAGTTTTTGACGTCGTATGTTGCGAAGGTGTCTGAGGCTAATTATGAAGGTGTCAGAAATATTACGATTACTCAATGAAGGAAATGTGCTAATGTTTTATGCATTCACGGCACTTACTTTGGCGATGGCGTCTTCTGACTGCTTCGATGCTTCAAGCGCGAATACAAACAAACAAGCCAGCCCTAATCCTGCAACGAGCAATGAAAAGAGGCACAGGTTGATCGACCGGCTCGCTTTGTTGTTCTCAATTTCATCTTCAGCAAGTGTAACCTTGTAAACCAACTGGCTTGTGAAATCCTGGATTATCTATGTCAACGACAAAACCACCAGTGAAGTGGTCAAGGATATTACCAAAGCTATGGCACGTTCATAAATTAAGTGCATCGAAACAACGCAGTCTCACAAAAAAACTCATCCAAATTATGAATATTTATTGCCTACACGTGGTCGACCAAATATAGGCAGATAAAAGGAGTCAATATTATTGTTTGTTTTTAATTTTTACAATCATGAACAACTAATTGCGCTTCGCGCTAGTTCATGAAAAGATTTCATGCAACTATCCGGGATAGTATAACAGCTTTTCGATATCCTCTTCATTCGGATCACTCGCTTTACAGAGGACAGGTCAGCCCTCCGTGGTCTGCTGAGTATGTGGTCTAATCGTCACTTCTAAAGCATGTGTGTTTAGCTGAAATGTGTGCTAGAAGGTGGGCTGTTAAAGCCTATTTGTTAAGCAGAAGTGTGTGCTAAGGGGCTGGCTAATAAAGCCTGTTTGTTTAAACTGAAGTGTTTTGCTACGGCGCTGGCTGTGAAAGCCTCTTTGTTAAGCTGAAGTATGTGCTAGGGGGATGACAATTAAATCCTGTTTGTAAAGCTGAAGTGTGTGCGATGGGGCTCGGTGTTAGAGCCTATTTGTTAAGCTGAAGTACGTGCTAGGGGGGCTGGCTATTAAAGCCTGTTTGTAAAGATGAGTGCGTGCTAGGAACTTGTTCTCAAAGCCCATTTGTTAACCTGAAGTGTGTGCTATGGGTTTGGCTCTTCAAGCCTATTTGTTAAGCTGAAGTGTGTGCTAAAGGGCTGCCTCTTCAAGCCTATTTGTTAAGCTGAAGTGTGGGATTGGGGACTGGCTATTAAAGCCTGTTTGCTAAGATGTGTGTGCTAGGAAGCTGGTTTTCAAACGCCATTTGCTAAGCTGAAGTATTTGCTAGGGGCGTGATGGTGAGCACAAGTTGAATGAAGCTAAATGAAAATGAGTTTACTTTAGGAAAGTTCGTGTGGAGACAAAGAACTAGCTAAAACAGCGTGACGAGGCCTCTTTGCTAGCTCGTTTCAAGCTGCATTGAAAATAACATATTGTCGTGGAACACCGTACACAGACAGTGAAGATGTGCAGGACAGCAGCAAACGACCCGATTTGTACACCAGCATCGGTGGAAGAGAGCATGTCTCGTTTCGCTAGGCAGAGAGCGCAGGAGCTCGCATCTAGTCTGCATACATCTGTCACGGGAATATAAAATATGGCGCGCATTCTGAAAATTACAGTTTACAGAGGACACACAGCAGTGAAATGAAAAGTATACACCCATCACGAAAATATATGAGAGGCGTTGTGCACAAAGTTATAAGTGTAGAGAACAGGAATGAACAATGAAGTGGATCACTACGTGAAAATAAATCTCGTGGGTCAGTAACTACTATTATTTGCTCATGAACGCTGCTCGCACTAGGGTTGTGTGAATTCAGCATTAGATCGAGCTACCAGCCGACTCTCAAACCAGTGTTCAACAGGCACATTTGAACACATAACACGAGCAGATCATATACACAAATGGGCAGCACAGCATTCTGTGAGCGGTAATGAATTCAGTGAGCGTTATGAATGAGCGTTAGTAGAAGTTATGTCACGTTTATAGCGGCCTGGTTTGAAGCACCAGCTTTATGAAATGCTCAATTGTTCTCTATTACATATAAATATGGTGTTGGTGCAGTGCGCCGAGGTCGTTTGTAAACAAGAGCCGAGCCGCAAATCAGTTGCAAACTGTGGAAATAATATGGTGTGCACCAAGCCCCCCCCCCCCCTGCCCTCTTCGTGCGTGACATATTTAGTACAATAACTTGCATGATTATTTCCAAATATTATAGCTTGCTCGGAAACAAAACAAGTTTGTCGTTAATGAAATTGTCTCTACGAACACGTGTGCACACACCAGCAGTACCACTAACATTCACCATGATTCACGCTCACGGTTACAATGCGCAAAACCTGTGCGCCCCACTGCGTACGCGAATAAACGAACTGCGTTTTAAAGCTTGTGCTCTCGTACCATAGATTCTCATGATTTTGTGAGCAAAGCTCAGTGCATAAGGTTAGAGATTACGTTACACAAGAATCTCGATTAAGCCCGTCTATAATGTTCATTCTATGACAACACAATCTTTCCGAACAATATTGCTAACATACATCTATAGAACACAGCGATAAGGACCATTAGAAGATCTGTATTCATCATATTTCTACAATCTAAATATTTGAAGGTTGTGTATGGCCCTTCTAATATAGAGACTGCCACACGTTCTATACGTACTTAAAATTTCGTACCGGACAATGTTGACTTGTGTATTTGCCGACATTTCCTCCTGTGACGGGCTTTATTCATACCAAACTCAGACTGGGAAATCAATGATCGCTTGCGCGCTCGTTTTGTTTTTCTCTTCATTCAGAAATATAATGGTCCACGGCTTCCACACCAGTTTTTTTCAGCGGCTGAATGAGCCCAGTCACACGGCTAAGGTTTCACGACTCTTGTTTTATTCTTACCCTCTGTTTAGAAGAGCCTAATGGCAGTATCAAGGAGATTATATTATGAACGTCGTGCGTGTAGGCAGTATTATGGGCGCATGTTACGCGCTACAATTACATCAAAATTATATCAACATGAAATAGTGGAGAATGCTTGGGCCTTACACAAAGACAGGCTGTGATCTCTACGTGATGTCCTTCCTTGGCGCTAACTTAAGAAGCGCATTAGGCAACAGCAGATAGAATAACTTTCACGAAAAAAAAAATGATTTTGTAGAGCAAGCAGTTTAGATAATCATTACGACCCCATAAAATAAATCCTCACTGGCAAATACGTCTCTTAGTGAGTTCGACAATAGCATTGGCAGTTTTGCCTTTCTATGTTAGGTTGTTACATTTCACCCGTGTATTTCATGCAGCCATTTTTCGCGCCACAGCTTAAACATGCATTCTATTTATCAGAACGCGCTGAATTTAACAAAACTAAATGTCAGTATTGCTGTAAAATTGTGAACCATCTCCTCGAAGGAAACCTTGATGGGATGCGAAGCAGCAGCGGTGCGCACGGCGTTGACCCCGTAGAAACTGGCGTCGACGCGGCTGATGGAAGAAAGGATTGAAGCGGAACTCACTGTGGCATTTACTCGCGTAAACGTTTGTTTGCAACGCACGGACCCAGGGGTCGGGTTGGGTTTCGTGTAAGTTTCATCGCAAATAAAGAAGCCGAAAAATTGGCAGATTTCTGATACAGTGGAAATGGATGATGTGCAAAGCACAAATGAGGAAGGTTAATATGCCATTTTAAAACTGGGTCAAAACTATGAAATGGACGTAAATCATGCCGTACATGACTTCGATCTAATAACTATTATGTTCGTCGTCGCGTGACGCCACGTAATGGCCAATTTGGTATATGTTAAGCTAGCGAAATGGCTGCGAGACGCTACGAGCGTAGCATGTGGTCATGTTTCACATGACAGGCATGTAATGATTACCATTTTTGCAGGTGTCATTAACTTTCACCGTCTATTCACGTCACGTGATACTAAAGTTGGTATATGTGGAGCTAGCGAAACGGCCTCGAGTGTGCTGTGAGCGTATCTTGAAGCCATGTTTTACTTGACACAAATATCATAATTATTATGTTTGAACATGTTATTTACCTTCGTCGGCTATTGACATCGCGTGATACCAAGTTTTGTATTTATGAAGCTAGCGAAACGACCGCTGGCGCATGATGAGCGTGGCATGTAGTCATGTTCCTGCATGAAACGCACCTCATGATTATCATGTTCGCACTAAACATATCTCTTCGTGATGCATTTACGTCACATAATACCGAATGTGGTATTTGTGAAGCTTGCGAAACGACCACAAGTGTATCGTGTGCTTTGCGTGTAGTCATGACTTACATTACATGCATGTCATAATTTTCAAGTTAGGGTCTTTCATTTGTGTTCTCCACGCAGACATGTCATACCATACCAGTTTTTTAATAGATCATGTGAATAGAACCAACGCAAAAGCAGCAAGATCATGAGACGTAAATCGTAATATTCTTGACGCGCGTCATGATTTTCATGTCATGACTAGTCGCTTATGCTCGTCATACAGTCAGGTTATGTCATAGCAATTTTGGTATAGATACCATTTCCGAGAAGGCTAGGAGCGTTAAAATTCATAGGTGGCTAGATAGATAGATAGATAGATAGATAGATAGATAGATAGATAGATAGATAGATAGATAGATAGATAGATAGATAGATAGATAGATAGATAGATAGATAGATAGATAGATAGTAGATAGATAGATAGATACGGTGAAAGTCACCGAAGCTTCCATAGAAATGTTTGGCATTTAATAGCGCTTTTAATCGACGTGCGGCCGAACATTGCGGGTGGTGGAGAGGGTGAAGCTAACGAGAAGTGTGTTGCAAGCGGGCGTAGGAGCCGGCAGCTGCCGGCGAGGCAGAACTTAACGTTAGCGCACACCTTCTAGTCGGCCAATACTAGCGTACTATGTGGGGAGGTCAAGAAGAAACTGCCTGGTCTGCTAACACAATTACACAGTAAAACCAATTCTTTCTTGGATTTTTATTTTACTACCCAGTATTTCCTTTTCAGTTACTTCATTTCCAATATTTCAATATTGTTGAAATTAGCGACTAAATTTAAGACTATGACATATTTGCCAATCCCCCACAGAGGGTATGTGCCATCTTCTGTCTGGCTCAAACAAAGTAAGACAAAACCAGAGGCCAAGAAGAGGAAGAAAAAGAAGAAGCCAGGAAACAGCCTACGGTAGACCTACCTCTACAAGCAACGTTGTTGCCACGGTAGCACAATCGACGATTTACGTTTCAAGCTATGAAATCAACAACCAAGGTAAAGTGAATTGTTCATGCACTCATTTTGTTTGAAAAGGGGCCGCGATCGTCTGTTGGATGCTCGCGAGGACGCCCTTCACCTAAAAATCCAGCCGTACGCAGGTTATTAACACTTCTTCAAGGAACATGTGCTTGTGCTCGGTATACCCTTTCTCTTGGTGTGCCAAAGTAAAGGGAAAATGTGGGTGAGTTGGTGATGCATGTTTAGAGGCCAGTGGATTACCTAGACAAGGACTCAAGAAACAAAGACTAGCTAGACTCTCCATTAAGCCTCGGTTGCATCTCTGACTATACGAGTATGGGCTGGTCAGGTGATCATTTGTCAGTGGTGACAATAAAGAGAATCAAGGGTGCGAATGTTTACACTTTTATGCGGTCGCCACAGAAAATACATGTCTCCTCGCGTCGTCATTGCCTCGTAATTTGACCTAACTCCTGTCATTGCGCTTCCCGCTAAACCAGAAAACAGTGCTCTAGAAATGAAGACGAAGCTGAGGAATGAACAATACACCATTCGCGCCTTTGTTATTACCGAGCATGTACCAAGCCGACAAGCTCAACTTGTGAAGGATCCTTGCAGTTGAGACGTTCATCATTGCACGCCAGTTTCTAGAAATTCAAGCTAGGTTAAAGTGAGGCAAAGCAGTCGCTATGCGAGTATATATCTTGGTAAGGCAGCCAGTGTTAGCCGGAGGTGTGAGAGTCTTCGAACGATCTCATCCAATCAATACGCGAATGCATGAACGGCTCCATTCAAAAAAGGACAGTAAAAAAAACTTGACCGATACCGCTATTTAGGAATTGGTAGAACACGTTAGTCAAACGTGTCTTCACAGAGACAGGTGAGCGTTTATTGTGTATTTTTTCAGGAACAGCAACAAACAGGAAAGTCACGTAAGAAGCGGCAAGCAGCTCGAAATTCACAGCTCACACATCAAGCAGAAAGTACGCATGAAATTAGCGTACGCAGGGCGAGTGCAGACTAAGAAGTGTCACAGCGCCACATTTCAAACACGCTGTTCTAAAAGAAAGAAAGACGCACGAAACAGGCGCACAAGTAAACAGAAGACAATCGCGAACTGTCAGAATTCTTCCTGCGTCGTGTGTCAGCAGCGCGCTGCTTTCGTAAACGTGGTCGTACAGTATCCGTAATGACCTTCGTCCTCTCTCAAATTATACCCCTGTCACACGTGGTAACCTAAGTGCACTTTGAGCGAGTACACTTGGCCGCGAGTGTCATTTGCGCACTGTCACACGAGCAAGTTTAGTGTCACTCGTTGCAAAGTACACTAGGCGGCAAGTGCGTTCCCCAACCTCACTTCACTGCGACGGCTGCAATGAAGTGTGTAGCCTCGGTGCCAGTGCATTGTACAGACAGACGCTCTTGCCTAAAGAAGCGCTCATACTATATTGAAACCATTGTTCTTGTTACGATGGATACTGTTATGTATAAAACAAGTGGTAAATTACAACAATCAACCTCGCGTCTGTCCGTCCGCCCGTTCGTCCGCCACTTTGTAATATTCCAAAGTGTGTTCAGCAAACGCCTGTGTGTCTCCCTTCTTGCATGATTGAACACGCTGGGCACAGAGACGCCACTCAAGCGAAGTGTGAGCGCTGTAGGATCTGAGACAATGCGTGACCGGAGCCCGTTGGTGCGCGTCGGTGACCACCTAGCACAGTCGTACTAATTTGATGAATACTTCATGAACATTTCATAATCGTCCAAGCAGCTCCACTCCGACATCAGCATTCACTATATATAGATCGGCTGCCCCCCCCCTTTTTTTTTCATTTTGGACCCTTATACGAGCATATGACATGACGCTGGTGCTGCAGTATAAGGGCATGATACACCAGCAGGTTCTCCTGCCAGAAATTCTGCTACAATCACGCCTGTGATGCACCTACTACAATTTATACACTAAAAATGACTGACTAGCTTGAGGAAGTTTGATGTGAATACTACGTAGTAAATAAGCAATCGGTTGTCTAAATTCATCCCAACTTCAAACCTCGCAGTCGCTTCAGCGGTTAAATGGGTTCCGCTCACATCGTCTGTCCTCTCTACCATGCCTGCGAGCCCAACACACGCACACACCAAGGCGCTGTGCACTCTCACGGCCGACGCACCCCGCACGTAATCCCAAGCCAGCGCTCGCCTATTAACGTGTCTCGCTAACGTCACCAAAGCATGATCAAACTACGAAATACAGCGAAGTCTCCAGGTGATTTCGGCTGAGGCTTAGCTCTGCTAAGCCAGTTTAGGCAAGCAAAAGCTTGCCTAATTCATCATACTTGTTTACCTTCAGTGCCGAAACACAGTTTGCCAACTGTAGGCTAGCGGTGTTCCAACGTTCCTGCCTTCGTTTCGTCATTTTCGAGAGTCGTTGCCACAGCCAACTGTAGCATTGCGAGGCCCTCAAGACGCCAACAGACGCTTGCTCACGTGAGGCCCTCCGGAAGCAGATGCACGGCCTCCTCACATTTTTACCTCAAACACAGAGTAAGGGCATTCGGTGCGCTAGACCATGGTCACTAGCTAGACAGCTAGACAGGCTAACTTACAGATGCGCAATCTGTCGACTCATGCACAACTGCCCTGCTACAGCTAAATTTCATGAAGATTGTGACGGGGTATCCGTTATTCGATTCAAGGCCACGCGGATCTGGCGAAACCTGCTCGACCAAGTCTGTAATGTTGTCGCTTTAAGTCGACATCACCACAGCGTATCGTCGCTTAGTCGCTGAAGCTCAGATCTCACCGACAGAAAGGGCACTGCTTAGCTGATTTCGGTCCCTTCCGAATTGGGTCATGATAATTACAACATTGTTCCAAACAATATTTACGTTCTCTTAGGCTCTCCTTCGCTCGCCTATTTGCTTCATTAATTGATCTTGTGACCCCCCCCCCCCCCAGCTCTTCCGAATGGCATGGTATCACACGTAGAACAGTCATAATTATTTGTTATCGCTCAAACCGCGCTTTCCCACATAGGTATTTCTCCGCCAGCCAATGTACGAACTGCCCTTGGAAAAGTCAAGTGGAAACTTTGGGCAGAATACCGAACTGTGGAACAACCACCCCAGCACAGGGCGGTTCACCATAGTATTCTGCCTGATCGCTGTCGTGCTTGGAATCCTGACCATCGTGGCCCTGACCATATATTATCGCTCCAGCGATTCGCTGTCACTAACGACCATTAAGGTAAGAGGTTTCTTTACCTTATTCAGAGGCAGGGAAACATTAGCATGCAATGCATTGCGCAGATAAACAATCTGTGTGAAGTAGTTGAATGATTACTACTCAGCTTTCTGCAGCTGGTTTTTATAGCTTTTATAAGCTTTATTTCAGTGCCTTTGAAAAGCATTGTCACGTGTTCCCAAAAAAAAGACATGATTTTTTTCAACACCTTGCCTGGCATTATAAGTTTTCTGATAATGACAGCCGCGTGAGCGCACTTAGAGCTATTCAGACCGTTATTTCGTGTTACTCACAGGCTACACTCGACAGCAAAAAAGATACAAGAGTCTGGGGGATTTGCTAAACTTGTAAGTGACAAAAGTTTTATGTGTTGTGAAAGTGGTTAATCGGTTTTAAATTTTGGCGTGTCGCTTTCAAAGTTAACGATCATAGCTCGTCGTATAATGGCGGAGTGCGTATTAATTTTATGTGTTGCTTTATTTTAACGCATTATTGACAAGCCGAAACAAAAAAATATACACCAATGAAATGCATTGCGCGGAGGGAGATGTATAAAAATAAGAGGAAGAAACGGGGAGGCTAACCAGGTAAAAGAACCAGGGCCCGGATTCACAAAACTCACTTACGAAAACATTTTTGCGCAAGGGAAATTTTGTTGCGTAAGTCGATTCACGAAACGAAAAAAACGTCGTAAGAGGCCATAGTTGTCACATCGGCCGCTGCAAATAAAGCGCGCTGTGACTGCCCGGGAACATGTCAGCGATGGTGATGCAGTTGCTATATTTGCTTACGTCACCAAAAAGTGCTCGTAAGTGAATTCACGAAGCGAAATTGAGCGTAAAAACAGCATGGCTGAGAGAAAATCCCAAGAGTGGTCTGGACCACTCTTAGGAACAATGTGGCTACTTAGAACCTGCTGCCGCAGCGGTATACTTTGGTGCCCTGGCTGGTTTTGAGTTAATTCACGCCCATTAAGGGCTGCCTGATGACTGCTGGTGCGTTTTTATTTCTTTCGGCGCTTTGAGCTTCGCGTGTTGTTTCCCTTGTACGCAGTGGATGGTGTTGACAACCACCACCGTCCAATAAGTTCGAAGTCGCAGTAATTGAAGAATTCTATTGGGCGTTAATGGCATAAAACTACGCATGTAAAGATTTGTGGTTGGATGAAAACCAATGTGATACGTGAATGGTCGGTGCATTCGAACGCGACATGACATAGGATCAACCTTATTTGTTATGTTGTTGTGTTGCACCCCATCTCATCCAATTAAAAGTGCGACTCGAGATCCTTGCCTCATTGGTGGAAATTACCACCAAAGAGGTTAATGGGAGCACATTCTTTGCACGCTATTGGAAATAAAAATGAGAGCAAGTTTTCAGTCAGTGGTTCCTAAAGTTTGTGCTCTAGTGTACTTTCATTGGCTCTAACTGTCCAATGGTTGCGATCTCTGAAATACAGCTGTCGATACACTTTGGGACGATCTGGAACAAAGCGTACTTTGTAAGCGTATTAGGGGTGCGCGTGATTACGCATGGAACTACAAACAGATCATGCATCCTCACTTTCACTGTTCAGACACCGATATGGACCGTGATATTATGGCAAGCAATCGGAATGAATTGACCCTAGTAACTTTGTATGACACCGAAAATATGCAAACCCTCACGATTTTGGAGCAAACCTTGGCTGAATTCATCCCTGCGTCAATTACCAGCCATTTAACTTGGCGCACGAACATCATTCAAAGGTAGAGCGAGCCACTGACATGTATTTTGTGCGACGCAGTGACCACTTCACCTGAGAATAATAGCGTTGCGAAGGTGAATCCCCTGTCGCATGCTCTGATCGAAGCAGACGACAAACGCGAGCAGACGACGGCTTGGCCGACAGGGACAGCTTGTGATTGGTTGTGAAGCAATACCCTCTACATCAGCTCACTCCGTGACGTTGCCAAAACAATTCTTTCATCTGGCACGCCTGTCCTGTTCGTCATATCACCCCCCTCGCACATAAGAGAAAATTTTGTCATGCCGTGAAAATAGTGCAAGTACTTTCTAAGAGCTCTCTTATCATCTTATGTGCTGCGCAGTTGTCGAAAACAACATGGCGTCGTAAACGGTATATCGGTCGGTGCGACTTTCAGCAAACGCTTCTCGCACGAGTTACTTCAGCGTTTAACCGGATTTGTTGTGATTACAGCAGCTCTTTTGGTGCGTGTAAGCAGTGCGGAAAGCTGTGGCAGTGCGGAAAGCTGTGGCAGTGCAATGGTGTACGGTGAAGCGCAGCGAAGCCTGTGCGTCGGTGTGGTTATCAAGCGGGGATCGGCGTCGATGTATCGACGGCAACTAGCACTCGAGAAGCCTGCAATGTGTGTTTGTGTGCCGATAACAGTTCGTTCGCTTGACTTTCCGGTCTCTCAGTTTGGTGCTGTGCGACATTTCGGATTGACAGAGTTTTGACACGTTACTTGAGTGACCCCAAGTACGTACGGAAATGTATGAACTACGCGCTCGCTTCTTGCTTTGCCACTAGTTAGCCCGTACGCTTCTATTTACTTGAGAGCAATGTACTGTTCGGGAGTGAAACGATGTTCGTTGTTAACAGTGGTGCTGTGTTGACGTTCCAAGATTTGTGAACAAGCTGTGCTCGTGTGACCGAAAATTGAAAGACAGCGTTGATAACTGTTTTGCACTGCGAAGTCGTGGTGGGGCAGCTTGGCGCTTTTGTTTGTTAAGTCGTCACTTCTCCTTTTTGTGATAACCATAGTCCTAGCGCTGTGATGTGATCAACCAAAACTGCGAGATGCAACATTCTGTTGTGGATCGTGCTACTTTGGAAGCGCGCCTAGACTGTTCTTCGGTAACAAATTGAGAGTTCTATGTGGCAGCGAGAGCCCGTGAACGTCAAGCTTCCCTCCGGCCCCCCCAAAAAAGCAAAGATTTCACCGGTGCCTTGCTTTGGACGAAGTTGTAGGCCAATATCGCCTAACTACAGGTTTCCGAGTTCGTCTGGCCATCGTTTTGCACGGCACTAGAGCCTTGACAACAGCCGGTCATGGCCAGTTCATACACTTTATCAGTGGACGTGCACGCCTGGCCAGCCCTTCATTGCTGTCATCGGCAGCTTCCAGTCTGCAGATGCCCTTTGCCTGTTGGCCGTACTTGGTTTCTTATGACATCGACGGCTACTAAATGCTGCCATCGGTGAGTTCACCTTGCAGAATAAATTTCACCGGTACTATATTTCACGCAGTTCTATAACGTGTGCAAGTTTTTAAGCCCATCAGATGTAATGTTTCTCTGTGGTAAGTTGAAGCATGAAAAATTTACTACTACTGTTATATACATACATATAATATGGAGCAAATACATAAAAAGTTTTCTTTGTGATTTGATACAAGTGAGCTCTTGTTTGATTATGAGGTTGGGCCTGTCGATTGACCACGTTTGATAGTTGGAAAGTTAATGCGAATTTATTTTTCAGGAGCCAGGTTGCACTTAAAAAATTTATGTTATTTTGGAAAATTAGTTCTATAGACGATTACCACTGTGGTAGTACAATACTTCAGTAGGACATATATATTGCGGTACGTAAATTTTACATGAGGCTTCAGTTTATTTCAAAGTGAATATAGCAGATTTTGGTCACTTTAACGAAGTGATAGCTTCCTCAAATAAGTATTAGAAGTGAGTGCTTTTAATGATTGTTTTTAATTAAATATCTTGTTTTTGGCTCTTCACAGATCGCAGAGATTGGTTTGTTAAGGTCCTGTGATGCATCGGTTGCACATTCTGGCACATCAATCCTCATCATTACTTGGAGCACCTGTACAAAAATAGGAAGGACACGTTCTCCCTAACTGTGGAAGCCTATGTCACTGCTGGGACTGTTATCGTTCAGTGGATGTGGCGTGGAAGCATGCATGGCAGCCTGATCTGGAAGGACTGCAATCTGCTTGGGAGCTTCGAGGGCACAAAACTGCCTAACGGCTGGCTGCAAGGTTAGTTTTTCTTTAATACATACGATTACGTGAACACCACTTACTGTGCACAAATTGAAAACCCAAGCATGGTTGCTTTCAGTGGATACCTGTAATATTCTTACACATAATTCTTATTCAACATTTATAGAACTAAATTGCAAGATAATTGAGAATGTTGAAAACTGAAAGCCTGCAGCTTATGAATGAAACTCCAATAATCTGAGACTCAAAAGCTAGTGCTCTGAAACGAGCACAAATACTTTGATTCCTTATTGAGCTCTCGAGCTTGTCACTCCCTCTGTGGATCAAGTGCTCTGGAAGGAAATAGCAAGTGGGTGAAAATTGCCTGGCTGTTCACAACTTGCAAGAAGAAAGACCTATTGAAGAAGCCTCAGATGACATAGGGCCAGTAACTGCATCTTTTACCTAATGTAGTTTTTCTCTCTCAGTGCTGTTGCTTGTGTTTCAGCCGAACATGTTCACCACGATTGCATAGTGATATATATTTTTCTAGAAATGTACCTGACCTAAGTATGCATTGTTGATCTCTAAAGGTGACGTTCAGTGTGTTTCAAAGCCATGGCTTCTCATTTCTTTGTCTGTGGCTAGCCTATTTCAGCAGCAGAGCGATGCAGCTAGCACACACGCAATTCAAGTCATGGAGCGCTCCTTTGGTGTTCTGTGCAGGATGCAGCATATCCATCCGGCAAGACACTGGTATCAACAATAATGGTGAGTGTTGGTGGCACCTGTAGGAGCCCGTTGTGTTTGTTGCGTATGATTATTTCCCCTGATGAAGTGCAATTTTAAAAGGTTTTCTTCATTTAGAATAATAGATGTCAGCAACAAGCACACTCATAATCCACAAGTTCTTTGTGTCTTCTAGGCTGCCCATTTGCTCCTATATGCGGTATGGTGAGCTGGTTATGTTAGACAGCCTTAAAATTATGAACATTGACTGTAGTGTTGTAATGCAGTCTAACTTGTGTTTCTTAGTGAACCTATTTGTGGTCTACTTCTCGCTCCTAGTGTAAAGTCAAAATAGAAGAAACTCTATTGGCTTTTTATGCCTGTCAGAAGTTTCATGTCTTCATCTACAACATTGTAGTTTTGCTCTTGTATCATATTAAATATATTTTCAGTCTTCACTGTTTGTGTGTGTGTGTGTTGAGGCTTGTCATTGGCTTCTGAAAATACAATATCTGTAAATATGAGCACATAATTGACAACTATACACTCTTGCATGTAGCATGGTTGTAACAATGATCTGTACTTTTCTAAGTTCCAGCAGTAACAAGGGGTTCGGTGCTCCATGGTCATGAAAAGTGTATCAAGAAGAGAGCACAGAAGACCAACAAGTATAAAGGGACTGCCAGTGACTGTTCTCCTGCTTAAAGTTTACAACAGCAGAAAGAGCACATTGTGATGTCAGGAGCAGTTGCTGCTTAACTTCTTAGCAGTGCATTATTCAGCAGTTCATTTGCTTGCATTCGAAATTATTTAAATTTTGCATGGAAGATACCAAACTATGACACTAATTTAAAGGCTGCTGTAGTGTTAGTGGGCAAATATTCTTGAGCTGAAGTTTTCAACATGTGTGTTAAGTGCCTGCGTGCCTCTACATTTACATGCCAGAAATCACAGCATCTATGGTCGCCAATGGTAACTGTGTTTGCATTCTTTGTAGTACAAGAAGTAAAGCCATGGATGCAGTAATTATCTACTTAGTCGATGTAATCCTTCAGTGTACACTCATTTGTATAGCACCAATGATGCCATGAGTGTATAAGCTCTGGGAAGTGAATCTATGTGAATTATTTTATTTGGAAGGAAGAGGATCATCACTACTCCTAGTATATCTTAAGGGGAGATGCGAGTCGAAAAATCGCGTTTTTAGCGAAATTTCTCGTATTTCTGATTTTTATTGCATTGTAATCTTCAAACCTTCTTCTTTCATCTGTGAAAATTTCAAAACTAAATTCGAACCGCAACATGCAAAAAAATGTGTATGAAGGCATCGCGGTGGCTCAAAATTTCGTGAATTTGCACCGATATTGGCCATCTTTGACTGCGCGCTGCTCCCCGTCGCAGTGCCGCCCACCATCGCGATCGGTTGGGAAAGTTGCGTCCGGCCTTCTTCTTACAGCTCCGACGACCGCCAGTTTTGTACGTGGGCAAAAAAAATAAAAAACGAGGCCTTTTTATCATGTGGTTTGAGCGGTTTGAAACGCGCGGCACCCCAAGCTGCATCGCCATTGGCTACCGAGTCATTGTCAGCTGTGTTGGTGGCGGCCATCAGCATTTGGTCCGTCTGCTTTTCTGCGCGTTTACGCATATTTCCGCGATGACAAGCCCGAAAAAGTGCAACATGAGACCGCAGAAGTTTCGAACGAAGCACAAGTTCAAGGGAAGGCGGCGTAAAGCGCCCCGAACGACGGCGACGAACGAGAACGCGCCTACGTGTGCTAGGCCTGATGGCGGCATCGACGAGTGCGCGAGCGGCAGTGGCTGCGATGAAGGGATTGACGCTGCGCTTTCTTTCGTCAGTGCTTCGAAAAAGAAGCTCGGCTTCTTCGAAAAAGACAAAAGACAGCGCGATGAGGTTTGTGCAACGACAGTTTTGTGCGACACCCTCTTGCTGACGGCACTTGTGGCAGGTGCAGCATGCCCTGCTTGTGGTATTCAAAAACTTGCCGTTCGGGAGCAGGCAGAAAAATGCAAGGGACTTTCGTCACTCCTCGAACTTCATTGCGAAAACAGCGAATGCTCAGCGACTGTTCTTTTGTGCTCCTATACGTCACGACAGTGGGAGCTCCCGAGATAGTTTCGCTGTAAATGTGAAGGCGGTGGTGGCTGCACGCGCTGTCGGCATTGGGCATGAGCAATTGTCGAGATTTTTCTCCATTATTGGACTCCCAAAGCCAATGCACCACCGAAGATTTTTTTCGATAGCAAAGAAGGTGCACACCGCTGCCATGGCAGCTGTGAGTGAAAACTTGCGCCGATCCAGAGAGTTGACGAAAGAACTAGCAGGCGAAACTGATGTAGCTGTTATGTTCGACGGCACTTGGCAGAAGAGGGGCCACAAAAGCCACAACGGGATTGGCGCAGTTATCTCCTTAAATACTGACCTCTGCTTAGACTTCGAGGTCATATCAAATTACTGCCTGATATGCAGTAGGCACAAGGATATGGGCCCAGACGAGGAAGTGTGGCAGGCATTCCATGGCCCAGTCTGTGAAAAAAATGCAGACTGTTCCTCCCATGCCATGGAAACGAAGGCTGCAATGCGCATTTGGCAGAGAACATTGACTTATGACACCCCACTGCATTTCATGACATTCTTGAGTGACGGTGACAGCAAAGCATATAGTGCAGTTGCAGCGTCAAAAGTCTATGGTGCTGTCAATATAGAAAAAGAAGACTGCACTAATCATGTGGCCAAGAGACTTGGCACCGCGCTACGGAAGCTGCATGTGCCATTACCACAAGGGCAGAAAATGAAAGAGCCAGCCATTCAGAAGCTCCAAACATACTATCAAATTGCCATAACAAGCAACAGGGGGAGTGTACCGGATATGTACACTGCAGTATGGGCTTCGTACTTCCACTCATGCTCTACTCACAATGCTGGCAGCCACAAGTTTTGCCCTGCAGGAACAGAGTCGTGGTGCAAACATCAACGCGCTGAAGCACTTGGTGAACCTGCACCACGCCACACACCTCTCCTGACAAAAGCACAGGGATTGGCTGTTTTGCCCATTTATAAGCGGCTAACGGATGAGAAGCTCCTTGCTCGAGGCATCAAAGGGAAAACCCAAAACGCATCGGAATCCCTGAACAGCAAAATTTGGCTACTTTGCGTGAAGACTAAGTTTGTCTCCCGAACGGTTGTCGAGACTGCCGCAGTTATGACAATCCTGTGGTTCAACAAGGGTCATGCTACTTTCGAGCACATCCTGGAAGAGCTCAACATACTGCCATCTAGAGATCTAGTTAATTTCAGTGATTCCCGCGATGCGAGGCGCATCAAGAGAATATCCGAGCGTCTGACAGCAGAAGCAAGGGCCCACCGTGGTCGTGGAGTGAAAAGGGCACGGCTAGAAGAGAGTGCTCGCAAGGACCGTGAGGGCACAACCTATGCTGCAGGACAGTTCTAGTAACTCGCAGTGCTTTTCAAAGTTCTGTTGAACATTATGGCCAAAGATTATGCATTTCTAACAACTCTGTGATAAAAAAAAAGGTTTCAAACTTTCAAATGCGTTTTTCTCCTTTTGCAGTTTTGTGTGATCTGTGCTTCTTATACAAGCTAGTTCGTACGCTTAGAATTGTCATACCTCTATAAAATTTTGCACATAGCATGATGAAGGCCCATAGAGTGCAAGTATCTATTCATATGGTCAGTGCTGCTTGATTATGTTTTTCAAAAATTACATAACATTGAAAGCCCTTGGCAACTAGAGCCATAGTAAATTTTTCTATTTTATTATTGTATTTCACCTTTTTACACACAAAATTTATATAGTTTTTTGCACTCTACAGTTACAAAGGATCATAATCAGCTATATCTGCATGCTTTATCTCAAATTTTTATAGGTCAGAATTGTTGCATAACAATGGCCATAATTTTGCAGTATCTGACCTGCAGAAAGAAAATCAAGCAATCTACATGAAAATAAATGACATATTTGAAAAGAGGAGAAAAAACTCTATTAGCATGCCAATTTGTGTTAAATTCAGACTCTTATTAAAGAAAATCGTTTTTCGAGTAGCATCTCCCCTTAACAGTAGATTTTAGTGCTTGGGTATTATCCCACTGCCTATCCGTCCTTCAACAGTCTACTTATCTACTGTGTAAGTGTAACTTTTTAAATGTATACTTTGCTCGGATAGGTTTGTTCATAATGTAATGCAAGTGACTTATCATCTATGCAGCTCTACTCAGACTGGAAATAAAAGTATTTATTTTTATATGTAGCTATAGCATGCATTCACTTGTGTTTTTCTAGGTGCCTGTACAATTGTTTAGCCCTACAAAAGTGCTGGTATACTCTAATATTGAATCTGGCATTTTAAAATGGTTTGTTAGTAGAAGTAAGAATGTGTTTACAACCAATATTACTATCCACAGATGCACTGTGAAAACTCTGTGGAAATTTATTTACATTTATTGAACTTTGTGAAGGCAAATGTTGTTATGTTCTTTTATTGTGGTCCCTGTTTCATGCAAATGACACATAATTACTTTGCAGTGGCATAGTATTAGTTGTTATTTTACACATATGTGCTGAGCAACATCGCAGTTGAGGCCAGCAGCAAGACATACATGCAGTGCACTGGAGCATCACCTCACATAGTGTACAGTCTTTGCCCACCAGTAAACTCAATATTTTTCAAGCAGACTAATAGACAGCTGTATGGGAACTGTGTTGATGCCCAAACTTTGAAGTCTCCTTGAGGAGTGTTTTTCATCATTTTTGTCCAAGTGAAGCAGCTACCAAAGGCCACAACTGGTGGGAATGTGGTGGCCACGACACGCCAGAATAGAAACTTTTAGCTAAAGAAAGTTGATTCTACTTTTGAAAAGTGTTTTGGGGAAACGAAATGGCACTTATAGCTGTCAATATAAACACTGTTTGCACCAAGAAGCTTAGTAGCTTATAATTGTATTATTCATGTATTGTCTAGAATTTACTCACGCTGTGCCAACTTTCAGCCCAAGTGTCCTAACATGCTTTGTTAGTGGGTTGTGAATGAGCCAAGCTATGTAAATAAAGAGAGTGATATTGCACACATGTACAAAATATTGATGCACAGCCCTTTTCTGTAGCAAGATATTGTCAAGAGCTTTATTCTTGTGTTTTTAAAAAAACTGCTTGTCACTGGGCAGCAGCGGAAAACTTTGTATCAAGCTTTTGCGAGATGGTTTGAGACCGTGTTCAGACATAACAGTGCCGGTGGATTTCTCTCGTAAGTTACTTTCTGTAGTATATTCAAAATGAGTGTATTAGAATTGTTGTTTTATAGCCATTCATTTTAATATTTACACCTGAGTGTGTGTATGTATGTATGTATGTATGTATGTATGTATGTATGTATGTATGTATGGGTGTACATATGTATATGTGTGTGTGCGTATATGTATGTATGTATGTATGTATGTATGTATGTATGTATGTATGTATGTATGTATGTATGTATGTATGTATGTATGTTTGTATGTATGTATGTATGTATGTATGTATGCATGTATGTATGTATGTATGTATGTATGTATGTGTGTATGTATGTGTGTGTGTATGTATGTATGTATGTATGTATGTATGTATGTATGTATGTATGTATGTATCTTTTAAATGAGAATCCGTTTATCATTGGTGAGTAAGTTTGGTGATGATTTGGCTAAATTTGTTTCTAGTTATTTCTCTTTTGAGCCATTATACATTTCAATTTGTTTTGTACTGCATAAAAATAAATGTAACCTTACACAAAATATGTGTGTTCGAAGAAGTTTCATTTACCAACCTACAGTCATGGGCAAGAAATGGGGTAAAATGGAACGAACCTGCGAAGATTAGTTTCGAGCATAGCTACTCTACATGGCATATCTCGTACACATTGCGTTGGTTGAATATGTCGATTTCAACCTTTCAATTTTAATCAGAATAAGCAAGCTATCACCCGTGGTTGTATATGTGTGTGATATTTATGCATACTCTGATACCGGTTCGCAATTACAATTAAGGTCACAAATCTAGTCAAGCTGAATACACGAATTTTGTCCATGCACCTTTCATCTGCACTGGAACTGTTGTTAATAAAAAATAAACTTCAGTTTAGAAATTTATTCTAGTAACCAAAAGCAGGGTATCTCTTTATCACACAAATCAAATTGCCTTTGTTCTGTTCCAATCTGGACAATAGGGGACCCTCTCAGCAGAACTCTATTAACTGCTATAGTTCATTTTAACCATTGACAGCGACATTACACTGAAGCGTGCAGCATGACAAATAGCGGGAGAGAAGACACAAACTAATCACTCTGTTTGCGTCAGCTCTAACTGCCCGTGCCCTTTGGTCTTGCTGCATGTGATGATGCCCACCAAGTTAGCACGAAAGCGTGTCGCTACAAAGGCAGTCAACTTGGCTGCAAGCAGTTAGCTCACTGCATGTGTAGATTTTCTTCAAAACACCGTGAAGACTTATTGCTGGTCGAATATTCAAACACGTGAAAAGTAATATACCAGGTATGATATTGGTATTTCAGCACTGGACACTTTTGCGATAAGAGAGAATGGAGGAGAAAATTATGAACCCTGAATTGTTTAACTTTTGAAGGAGCACAGTACAGCGCTTTTGGGTCAAAAGTGGAGTGAAAGAAGCAAATGCGAAAGCCTACTTCTCAAAAAACTAGTACCCGCCACCACGCATAATGTCAGGCCGGGCAACCTCTTGAAAAGAAAAAGTGCTCAGTGATTCTGCGAATCGAACCAAGTACCTCCTAAATTATAGTTGAGCGCTGTAACCGCTCGTCCACTGCAGCAGTGCTTGTGTTCGCCCTATTGCTGATATATCGTCATTCCTTCGAATGAAGCCAAATGCAAAAACGTCCCGTGAAACTTTGTCAAAAATAGAAAAAATAGTTAGAATGCGTTTTACCAAGGCTACTAGAAGATAGAAACCGTCACGTGTGATTGTATAACCGTGCGCTATTTATTCTTGTACATTACTGTCATGACGTTGGGATAGCCGGCTCTAACGTACGCTACCTTCTCATAGTTTGCCAAATATAGATAACAAAATAAAAATATATATCGGCCTGTGACAACGCTAATCAACTATTATGAGTTCACTGTCACTAGTGTCACTTTCACTAGAGGAATGCTCAGTTTGCTTCCATTATCGTTATTTAGGAAAGTTTTGGCTCATTAACTCAACTCTCTTAATTAGCATTGATTCTCACACCTAAGGACAGTCACACTTCATCTCGCTTTCTGAGTGGCTGTCACTCCCATATAACGCGTACTCCACTTTTTTATGCTCTCCGAGCATCTGACCCTGCTTTGCGGAGACTTTCCCTGACGTCTGCTGGGCCAGAAAATTGTCTTTATTATCTATCAATTTCAAGCTTTCGCGAAGCCGAAACGAGAGTCTCTCTCTCTCTCTCTTTTCATCCTTTTTGCACGTGTGATAACGTCTCTCGACCTCAAGACTCGTATACACGTCCCTTGCTTCGTTTGCGCACTCAAACAACGCTGGGCGAAATATTTCCACCGTGTTTTGTGAAAATCATTAGCACTGAGACACCTCCCGACGAGTCTCCCTCATTTTACGTAGACATATACCTAAGCGTAAGCGTATGCACGTTCTCGCATTCCGGCTTTATAAAAATGCTGCGGTGCATGGAACCAGCGAAATTGCGCTCACAATTTCATTTGATTACTGCTGTTATCTATTTCCGCACAATTCGTCTGCCGGCACCAAAGTCGCTGATGTGTCTTGTAATAAGAATATTGTAACAAAGGCTACCTTTGACTATAGGTACAAAACACCCTTACGTTAACCACTATACCGTGCTAGATTGCACCGAATTAGTTAAGTAGCAGCGCAGCTTCAATGAAATGTAAGGTAACTGGTCGCGTTAAATAGGGGAAGACATTCGAGGCACATTTTCAAACATTGCATGCATCGATTTTTGTGTGGTTTCATTTATGTGGTACACCTGGAGTGTTGTTTACTTGTACTTGGCGAGATAGCCCCGCCGTGGTGGTCTAGTGGCTAAGGTACTCGGCTGCTGACCCGCAGGGCGCGGGTTCGAATCCCGGCTGCGGCGGCTGCATTTCCGATGGAGGCGGAAATGTTGTAGGCCCGTGTGCTCAGATTTGGGTGCACGTTAAAGAACCCCAGGTGGTCGAAATTTCCGGAGCCCTCCACTACGGCGTCTCTCATAATCATATAGTGGTTTTGGGACGTTAAACCCACATATCAATCAATACTTGGCGAGATAGTGCATGGATTGCTCGGTGGCTTAAGGCCATCGAGCAATTATTTTTTTTAGCTACAGTCGTTCATTAAAGGCGAGTGCTTGGCTTTGCACAGCCCACCAAAACGTCTATTACAACGTACGCGGCATCCCGTAAGCGCTGTAGCAGACGCTCGCGGAACTGAAACTTAGATGCAGCAAATCATTGGCTATCATCGTATACTCTCGATGCTAGACGCTTTGCGTGCTACCTTGATATTATCGGCACACACTTCTTTCTTTCCTTGTCGTTTCATCGGCTATCGTGTGTCCTCCTTGCCCTCTTAAGTGCCGAATAAGTTAAATTCATACCCGCGCTATAGTAATCCCTCCAGATAAGAGAACTTTTGGCTAAGAAAATGCGTAGCCAAAGAGAAAGCTTTGTGAATTCGGCCCCAGTTCGCTACCTTATACAGAGGTGAGAAAATATGGTCGGAAAGAGGAGATAGATAAAATAAAAAAAAGTAATACACATGCACGCACATGCAGGGCGTTCCAATCACAGTCGTTTAAAGAGACTGGTTGAACGCACCAAGCTCCGGGGCGTCTTGATAGCCTTCTTCTATGATGTATATTCCTGTCGTTGGCGTAGTATTCTTTCTCCCAAAAGAGTGTGCTTGTCCAGTTGATCAACTGCATTGCTGAGTCAGTGTCTCAGCGAGTATTACTTTGGACATTCTGCAGAACATGCAAAGTTGTTTCATCAGTGCCTCAATGGTCACAGGCTGCAGTGTCGGTCATTCCTATGCGAAACGCGTACGCAATGATAAAAGGGCCACCCAACCATCACCTTCACGGTAGGGCGTTGTGCGTAAATTTTACACGTTAAACCTTACGTGCAGCACTGGCAGGTATTTTTACAGTGATTGTACAATTACAGATGCTTGGCGTACAAAAACAAAGTTGAAAGTATGCGGGAGCACGCAGTAACGCAGATCAATGTTTCTTAGTATATACTGAAGAATTTTCTGCCTCATTGTTTGCAGCTAGAGATGTTTGAAGAGCCAAATAAGAAAGTTTCTTGACATATGTTTTGGCAATGTTATGTGGACTTCACAGACTGCAAAAACAAAGAGACTAGTGGCAACAATTTTTTAACAGTGGAGTTCTTTTAAATCGAGTACAGCCCCACAAAAAGTTCACGACACGATGGAAATTTGGACTCTTACTTTGTAATAAGTAAGCTTCAAGCACTGTGTTGGAAACTGACTGTTAAATGTCAGCGCAATGTGTAATTAAACCAAAATAGTATACTTAAACTCCACAAGCCTAAACGTTTGTCACGGACGGCCATTTTTGGCGACACCGCGTCACGGCAATTAACGGGCGCCGTACTCCCCCACTGACCGTGAGAACGGCGAGCGCATGAAAGGGAGCCGAGAAGTGCAGAATGGGGTGCTCTTCTTAGAACGTCGCCACCGACGTTTGATCCTTTTGTAACTGCGGCGGCGTCTGCAAGGTCGTAGAAGGCCGCGGTATACCCCGAACAAGGATTAGTCTACGAGACGCACCGGCTGAGAGCCAAACGGTTGACCGTTCCCACGGGGAAAAGCGTGGGAAACGCTCTGGTGGCCAAGCCGTATGACAACAACCCGACAGGTTGTCACTCTCGCTAGTTGAGGGCCCTCTCCCAATTAAAAAGGGGTGGGGTCAAAATATTTTTGGGGCGGAGTTTCTATCAATTAAACGCACATGATTGGACCCATGTAGAGGTCTCTTGTCCCCAAGGAAGAGAGCGAGGAGACACGAGAGGGATTTAAGCGCAGGATTTTGCCCTGCTAGGCAGACTTGTCGCTGACCAACATTGTGTAGAAACAGATCAACAAGCATCTCTTCTAGAAGTTTTTAGTGTGGCTCTGTATCGGCTGGCCACCTAAACTTAGCCGTTCGTCTAGTTGTGATGCGATATTAACGACTGCAACGTAGACATCGGGACTTCGCCTCGAGTTAGCTCAACCTGCTCGAAGTCACCTGCAAGCACTAGCCTCCCGGAGCCACCAGCGTTGCTACACCGCCGACATCGCAGTCGTGCCAGAACTCTCTTCGACTTCTCGCATCCGATCGTCGGGGACGCAACGCGGCCGGTCTTCACACGTATGCCTTCACCTGTTTATATCTTCGAACTTTCTACTCCGTAGTTCTATTGTTGTTAGTTTGTGTAGCTTGTAATAGTTCTCTCTTGTAAGCTGGTTTATTGTTTTGGTTTTATATATTTTTAGTTGTATCAAGTGTTGATGTATTTTGTTAGTTGTATTGAAGTGTTGCATTAGATCCCGTGTGCTGCAATATCACTAGAGTAAAGTTCTTTTGTTTTCTCACGTCTCTGATCTCTTCACTGTCTCTGCTTGCGTACGGAACGAACCAACCTGCTGTCATTCCCGTCGCCGACTTCGCGCTGGCGACGCTAGAGTAGCAGCTTGTAACAACGTTGCTTAGGAGGACTTCTTACATTCCGTAATACCTCACCAAAACCAATAAAAAAAGTACCGTCCCCTTGCCTAACACCAACCACAAGTTTGACTGCATTGCATGGAAGTAGGAATATTACTTGGAGAGAATAACAGCATGCTTCTTGAAATGATATGGCAGCCAGACTGTCTTAACAACCTCTGTGGACCGGGAAACATATGCAACCAGAGATTGTTAGCTCAAGACTCGAGCATGAAACCCCTGTCTACTGATTTGATTTTATCGCAAGCTTTAATGTCATTGTTTCTGCTCTTTGTAGCATAGTGAACAGAAGTCATTCAAAAATGGCTTCTAACTTAGATGTAATGGCATCAGTTCAAAATAATAAGCTGTAATTCACCGGTAATGGATGTTAACATTGTTTTGGTGACATTAATAAGGAAGGAGCAATTAGGGTGTCATTTATGAGTAGCCTGTATTTAATTGCAATGTTTAGAGAATTCGCTTACAAAAATTTGATACATCTTGCTGAAGCACTAACCGATACCAATCCTAAAGTATGGTACTTTGATAATCAAACTTTGATTATCTTGATAGCTGCGGGCAAGTGCGCTTCTTTCGACTTTGCGAAGTTCACATTCAGATTAAGAACACGAAATGTCACATACCCCATCACGTCCTACATCTTTTCAATATAAACAAGTGCCATCAACGTCTGCTTTGCTAAGCATACGCAACATACATGAGACCAGTGGCTTTTAGCTTTTAACGCTATAGCGTTAAAAAAGCTCGCTTCAAAGAAAATCCATCGTCGGCGTCGTTTGTTGTAAGCAAAATTTCATCATCTAATGAGTGATCGAAAAGTGGAAAACGATGCAAATGAAAAACAATAAATATCTTCGGTCAAAAAGGGGACTGAAGCTACGTCACTCGCATGGCAAGTGGACCTCCCACACGGCCACACGTCTGCATACGCATACATCGAAAATAACTTCTTATACTTGGAAATGCAGTGAAAGTGACACATGCTTTACAAACAAGTGTTTGTGCTTCACAATACAACATAAAGTACATTACAGTAATAATGCGTATACAAGCCTTATTGAAATCAGGTGTCAGAACATGGCATTATCATCATCACTTCGTGGTTTAAAGTTGGTAAGCCACTGCAAAAGGCACACACGCTACTGCATCTGTTCCTTTAAGGCCACGCAGTAGGTGCATAACAAATTCGAAAAGGTTTCATGCCCTTAGTGTTTAAAGCAACCTCTAGGAACACAAGATTGCTTTCGCGTTCAACTCCTAAAGGCAAACGTTTAGGGTTCCATAATTTGTATTCACTTTTTCTGTATGCGCGCAAGTTCTGCAACGCTTTCACACAAAAAAAAAAACCTTTCACAAGGGCACATGCACTTGAGACATCATATTTCACAAGAAAAAAAACAGGGTTATTACTAACGATAGGTGGCATGCAAGCACGGTGTTGGAGGTGGTCTTGCTCGGCGCGTTTGGCTACTGACGAGCTAGTTCTCTTTTTTTTTTGTATTTCAATACGTTGCTGATAACTTACAAGAAACCGATGTCATGTAAAGTAAGGTCTCGTCGGCGACCTTGACCTTATTGAAAATATCTCGACGTACGTGAGGAAGAACTTGAGCGCATACAAAAAAGCGTCGAAATGAAGTACTCTACCAAGCTCCATGCTTTAGTCCAAAACTTTTTCGAAGAGTACCCGATAAGGACAGGATATGACGTTTTGTTTTTCGGGAAGCCAGAGCAGCTGTCTGTGACAGGAGTAGTGTCAATCGAACTACCAGGTCACGATATTCCCAACGCCATAGAATGTCTAAACGCTTCATCGCATACTCTGCGCCGCGCTTGACACGTGTGTTTGCGCTCACGGAACCAGCCGCCACCGTAAGCTGCTTTTTATGACAAATGCTTTCAACCACATTGCTAAGTGTCCGACAAGACTCCCTTCATTATATATTTTCTGGTCATGAACATTACTTTCTTCTTGACCCTATCCTTCAGTGGATCTCTGGGATTTATATTCCACGATCCTGTTGGAAATTGCCAGTTATGCCGACCAAATTGATGCTTTCGAGATTTCATGTTCCGAGCTAGCGCAGGCTTCGCGGGAACCCAGCCTTGACTGGCGTTTACCAACTCAAGGTACCCGTGTAGTGCGTAGTTTACAATAGCGACTACAGAAGTAGCTTCTCTGAGTTCTGTCTGCGAAGTGCGGCGCAATATGCGTCTATTTTATTACCCGCCCGCTTAATTCAAACCGTTTTCATGTTGCCTTCGAGTTCAAACAACCAACATCTACTGTAATACCATCTTGATGTGGAGTTCGTTTTCGAGAATGACAGCAGCTTTACGGTCATAGCATTATGAAGTCTTGGTTTGGATTACCTTTTATTAGTCCCGAGGAACCGGCAGCCGACAGCTACGATGAATGAGCCAAGATGATGACGCTACGCGACAACGATGAGGGTGCATGAGCCACACATGATAATGATGATAATGTACCGGTGAAGAGGATGCGTATACTAAATGCCCACACCGATTCCCCTCACGTGAAAGTGGCCAGCCTGGCCGCGGCAAGTCAAGAGGACAAAGAACGTCACATGAAGGGCTTCATACGGGAGACATGGACGACCTCTGTAGTTCGATAACGGCGATCTGCTGGGGCTGCAAGTGGCGTCACGCGATAATTCACTGGTGATGTCTCTTCAAGAACTGTGTACGGCCCGATAAACCGAGGCTGAAATTTGTCACACAAACCAGGTGTGCGAACAGGCGTCAAAAGGAGCACTTCGTCTCCAGGTTGAAAGGATACAACACGATGCGATTCATCATAAACTAGCTTTCTATCTTGCTGGCGGGCTTCAGTGTTTATACGAGCACGTTGGCGGCACTGTGCGAGTCGTGAAACGTATTCCTCTGAAGAGGATGGAGATGAATTCGCTTGGCAGGTAAAGAAAGAGACGTCCAGGAAAAAAGTAGGGGAGCGTCCATAAACTAGGTAAAAGTGAGTAGCTGGTTGTCCGCTGAATGGCCGTATTGTAGGCGAAAGTGACGAATGGTAGAACAACGTCCCAGTTTTTGTGGTCTGGTTGAATATAGGCGGCGATCATGTCAGCAAGAGTGCGGTGGAATTGCTCAGTGAGGCCGTTAGTCTGGGGATGATAACTAGAGGTAGTCTTGTGAGTTGTGCCGGAGGCGTGAAGAAGTTCGTTCACTAGTTGTGAAAGGAAGGCCCTTCCACGGTCACTGAGCAACACACGTGGAGAACCATGACGCAGTATAATGGCTCGGAGGATGAAATCGGCAATCTCAGAAGCTGAACCAGTGGTAACGGATGCCGTCTCGGCGTAGCGCGTCAAATGGTCAACGGCTGTTACTATCCACCGGTTTCCAGCAGCACTGACTGGGAGGGGGCCATAAAGATCGACGCCTACAACTTCGAATGGTGTGGCTGGGCAAGGAAGAGGCTGTAGTGTACCGGCGGGAGCAGATTGTGGTAGTTTTCTAAATTGGCAGGTAGTGCAGGACCAGACGTACCGAGCTACACTATTGGTAATGCCTGGCCAATAAAACCGACTTCGAAGGCGATCGTAGGTTTTATGGTAACCAAGGTGACCAGCAGTCGGATGGTCATGAAGCGCCCTGAGGACTTCGGACCGAAGCGATCGGGGTAGAACGGGAACCCAGCGCTGACCGTCAGGATGGTAAATTTTGCAGTACAGCACCGAGTTGTCCAGCTTAAATTGCGAGAGTTGGCGACGGAGCCTTGCATTAGGTGGACGGGAACTGCCAGTGAGGTGGCCTATAATACGTCGACAGTATGGGTCAGCCAACTGTCGAGAAGGAAAATCGGGGGGGGGGGGGGGGAGGTCGTACGAAGGCAGCTGGTCCATAGAGGCGAGAGAGGAAACCGCCGTAGACGTGGACTCCGAGGGCGTGTTGTGCAAATTGATGGCGGAAACCCCGAGTGGAGTCGCTAGTAGTGGGCAGCGAGAAAGAGCATCGGCGTCACTGTGCTTCCTGCCACACTTGTACACGATCTCAAAATCATATTCTTGGAGGCGTAGAATCCAGCGTCCGAGGCGTCCCGACAAGTTCTTGAGGGTCGAAAGCCAACATAAAGCGTGGTGGCCGGTCACAATGGTGAAATGGCGGCCATGTAGATATGGACGAAATTTCTGTACTGACCAAACGATGGCGAGGCACTCCTGCTCGGTGATCGTGTAGTTCCTCTCGGCTGCGGAGAGGACGCGGCTGGCGTATGCAACGACTCGCTCTCGCGAAGAGTTGTCGCGTTGCAGGAGCACGGCTCCTAAACCGCGGCCGCTAGCGTCTGTGTGCAGGAAGCTCGGTTGGATGTTCCGTCGGTCTGAATACGATGTGCTGTAGCGGTTGTCTGGCCCAGGGTGGATGAATGAACGTCAAAGGAGTTTGTATGCTTTTCCAACAAATCAAGCAGCTGCTGCTTCTGTGAGTCATTCAAGTCTTTGTTGATGGCTGCTGTAAAGGCCGAGGAAGCAGCATGATCTGCAGGATGGTCGTTAGAGGAGACAGGGTTAAGAGGCACAACTCACACAGGCTGCAGATCGGCAATGCAGGCGACAGTAGTGCCCCGTGTTAGTAAAATTTTATCTTGCGTGGTGTTGGTAGCAGCGAGGACAGTCGATCCACTTTTGAAGCGAGCCACACCTGATGTGCGAGCTATGCCTTTATTAAGGCAACGCGGTGACGGAGTGACCAAAATGTCACCAGAGTCGACGTCGTTGGACAAAACTGTAACTAATTGATGTTCGTTTGGTGGTAACTCGATGTCTACTGCAGCGATGAGTCGAAGTGGCCTGTAGGTTTCGTCGTTGAGCAAGTGGTCCGTGTCAGTAAGATGGACGACACGTTGTGCACAGCAAACAGCCGCAGAAGCAAAGAAATTCCAGCTCAAAATGAGTTCATGGGAGCACGGGGATAGCACAACAAATTCTATATGATGAAGAATTTCGTTTATTAGTACACGGGCAGTACAGAGAGCAGAAGGGCGAATCATTGTTCCCTGGGCTGTAACCAGTGTCGGTCCATCATAAGGCGTCGTGACTTTTCGAAGACGGGCACACAAATCAGCACAAATAACAGAAAACGCAGCCCCAGTGTCCACCAAAGCATCAACGTCCACTCCCTCAACTGTGACCGCAATCATATTGTAGGGGCGCGCTAGAGGAATTGGAGTCCTGTGTTGGAATGCAGTTTGTCCTCCAAAAACTGCATCGCTTAGTTTTCCTGACGCCGATCAGAAGTAAGGGAAGCAGGCTGAAGAGGAGAAGAAGAAGAGCAACGGTAAGGCGACGGTGAACGGCGTCGGGTTGATCGGTGACTACTGCGCAGTTCACCCGATGCTGGCGGAGATGGAGACCGGCGTGGCGGTGACGAATAACGGCGGCCCTGGTACAAGGCTCCTGTGGTATAGTCCCGTTCGCGTATGTCATACTCTCGGCGCTCGTCTTGCTGGCGCTTGCGGCAAAAGCGTGCAATGTGACCACGATAGCCGCAATAATAGCACGTAGGCCAAGTCGATCGATGAGGAGGGTAGTAGCTTGCGCTAACTGCACCGGGAGAGAGAGCAGTCAGAGGGACAGGTGACGGCTCAGGCGGTGGTGATGAAAAGCTCGTGGGAAAGCTTGTGGGAGGTGCGGCCGCAACCGGCGCGTACGTTCGTGGCGGGGATGTCGAGCTGACGGTGCCTGGCGGTGCGGCGGCGGTGTGCGGCAACAATGGTAGAGTACGAAAGACAATGGGCTGCAGGTTCGCCATGTGGGTCATGGACGTGAGCTCTTCCCTGATGACATCCCGCAATGACGTTGAAGAAGGCTGAATGGGACACACTGAAGGTAGTGTAAATCTGTGGTAAAAAACGCTGGCCTGGAGAGTGTGCGTCATGCTTTGGCGTAGAAAATTGGTGTGCGGGGCCGATTTAGTATTTCAGGGTGCGCGGGAATCATCATGATGGTGATAGCGGTAACACTATAAGCTCGCCTATGCGCGTGCTCGTGCGCGTACCACGTAAAAAGCTCCCTAGCCACGGAGACAGCTCGGCTAACTCCAGAGAGCAGAGAGCAAGGACAAGTTCGGGCCACGCCCCGGCTGCTCGTTCTGACCTTCCGTGTCCGGGTCTCGTCACGGCGTTGAAGTCCTCGGGTGCGTCCTGGACTGGGCGTCGCCCCACCTCACCCCCACGTTGGTCTGAAGCAACGTTCGTCACGGCCAGCTGCTGTTCTGGTCCCGGAGTGAGACACTGTCCCAGGTCTGTTCGCGACAGTCGGCGGTACGCTGTTCTCGGTGGTGTACAGGCAAGCCCAGGCGTTGACCACCGTACTGGGATGCCCCTGGCGGTTATCTTCTAGACCGGGCCCCGCCTCGGTACGAACTCCGCAAGCACAAGGCACACCGCCTCCTGACTACCAGAGAGCTCAAGGTCAAGCGCAACGTTCACGCCCCAAGAGTAGAATGTGAGTGGACGAACAAGAACATTAACTCCCTTTCGCGTAGGACCGTGAACGCGTGTATATACGTGTGAGTTTATGTTGTGTGTATCCCTTTGTCCGTCTTCGTGTATATAAAAGTCTCTCGTTGTCCTAGAACGTCCTCTGTCCTCATCTGGCTAACCTGTGCCCACAGTTGCCCACAAATTTTGGCGAACCTGCCAGGATAGATCGGCCTTACCTTCTTGCCGAGAGCCAGACGGGCGGGACGAACCGATGGATTTAGAGAGATTGCACGCGATCGGAACGGACATGGGTCTAACAGGATCGGCACTGCAGGAATGGGTTGACGTGGAGCGCGTTATCGAAAGGGACCTTCGTGCGCAAGTTTGCGACGAGCAGCGAGAAAAGATAGCGCTGGAGGAAAGACGGCTGCAAGCCGAAGAGCGCGTTTAGCTGTTGAAGCTAAAGTTGTAAAAGCAGAAGACTGGTTCGAACGCGGGAGAGATAGGGAGACCGGTAAGCGATGACGCAGCGTCCCCAGCTGTAATGGATAGCTGGACCCGCAGAAGCTATTGCTACCGTTCAACGAGATGCGAGATGAGCTCGACGCATATCTGCAGCGTTTTGAGCGCGTCGCGGTGTCTCAGGAGTGGCTTCGGAGCAAATGGGCCTTTTCGCTCAACTTGTGCCTGACGGGAGAGGCGTTATCCGTGATTAGTCGACTTGACTCTGCTTCCGCCACCGACTATGACCAGGTGAAGGCAACATTGCTGTTACGATTCCGGTATACGACTGAAGGATACCACGAGAAATTTCGCAAGGCGAGACCAGAGGACAAGGAGACGGGGCTCCAATATGCTTCTCGCTTAGCAGGTAATTTTGACCGTTGGATGGAGCTGGCAAATGTGGAGAAAACATATGACGCTCTTCGCGACGTAATCATTTCAGAACAGTTCATGAAGGGATGCTCACCCACCCTGAGGGTATTTATGAAGGAGAGGAACTGTAAGAAATTGCACTCTTTAGCGCAGAACGCAGACTGCTTTCTGGAAGCTCAAGATTTGTTCAATTTGGGCAAGGACAAGCTGTATAAGGAGAGCTCAGCAGATGCTCGTAAAGCAGAAACTGCTAAGCGCCAGTTTAAGGGCCAAAGTCTCTGTTTCTTGTGCAATAAGACAGGGCACCGTGCGTCTGAATGTTGGTCTCGGACGAGAAATAACCAGTCAGCAACAGGCTGGTCGAGTGGCAAAAACGGTTTGTCTGTGGAGACAACTCGAACCCAGGAAAAGCAGTTGGCATCGTGCACGCTGTCACCCGAAGAAGGAGACAACGCTGACACACCGGAGAAACCGGATGAAGGGTACGTCGTACTCCAGACTGGGGAGACTATCCCGGTTGTGAATATGACGTCGACGCATACCCCAACTGTGGCTGATGTCGGAATTCTTCCTCTAGTGAGAGGATTGCTTGAGGGCAAAACTCTATCTGTACTTCGAGATACGGGATGCAACACGGTACCTCGGCCCCCTCCTTTTCGCGTATCGGGAGATGCCACAAAAATGTACCGGATACTCGCCGTTCAAGTTGCTCTATGGCCGATACGTTCGCGGCCCAATGACAATTTTGAGAGACTTGTGGACTAACCCAAAGTTGGATGACGTGACCAAGTCAACCTACGAATACATTGTAGAATTGCGGGAACGTCTGCAACGAACCTGTGAAATAGCATCTCAAGACCTTGCGAAGGCACATGTTCGTTAGAAGACTTACTATGATCGCAAGGCGAAGAAGCGGGACTTAAGCGTGGGTGACAAAGTTCTCGTGCTGCTACCCGCCGATCACAACAAACTGATACTAACATGGAAGGGCCCCTTTACTGTGACAGACAAGAAAAGCCCATTGGATTATGCTGTGAACCTCGGTCACAGAACAACTGTCTTCCACATCAACATGCTCAAAAAGTACGAGCTGCGGAATGGCTCGGACACGTCAACGACGACAGCTGCTGCTGTAACGTCAATCCATCAAGTGGAAATCGAAGGCACAGAAAATTTATTACATGCCCCACTTGTACAAACGCAGGATTGGAAGGATGTGGATGTAGCACCTAGCCTTAGTAGAGAACAAAGAAACCAAGTCAACGAGCTCCTTTCCGCCTACCACGACATATTTTCTGATTTACCGGGAAAGACTGATGTTGTGGAGTGCCAGCTGAAATTGACCACCGCTCAGCCCATACATGTCCGACAATACCCCATACCTTTCGCTGTTAAGGAAGCTATTGAGAAAGAGATCCAGGAAATGTTACGGCTGGGCATAATAGAGAAGTCTACATCTGCTTATCAAGCGCCGATTGTGGTTGCCAAGAAGAAGGATGGCACGATGCGCCTCTGCATTGACTTTCGTCAACTTAAAAATATGGTCGTTCCGGATGCGGAACCCATTCCCCGCGCTAACATAATGTTTGCACGACTTACTGGGCGTCAATACTTTTCGAAGTTTGACTTCACAAAAGTATATTGGCAGGTACCCATAACCAGTACGTCAAAAGAAGCTAGAGCATTTTCCTGTGACTCGGGCCTATACCAATTCCGGGTTATGCCTTTTGGCATAAAGACTGCACCTGCCGTGTTCAATCGATTGATGCGAGAAGTCGTCGGCGACATTACCATTGTCTATTACTGCTTTGATGATGTTCTTTTTGCGACCGCAACATGGGACGAACACGTGGTCACATTACGCCATGTATTTCAACGTGTGCGCGAGGGGCATTTAACTATCAAGCCGAAGAAAGGCGAGATAGGTTCCCCGACGACTAGCTTCCTTGGTCACATTGTGGGACAAGGGCTGCTACAACCTCAGAAGGACACATCAGACAAAATCGTGTCAGCGAAACGGCTGGAAACTAAGAAAGAGCTTCGGCCTTTCTCGGACTTACCGGCTACTACCGAGAGTTTGTGCCCAACTGTGCCGAGCTTTCACATCCACTTACCGAGCTCACGAAGAAAGGGAGTCCTAATAAGCTGGACTGACGTGACAGCTGACAAGCATCAGGATGCATTTCAAAAGCTCAAGGCAATAATGTCAAGGCGACCCATACTGAAAGCACCTAACCTCGAAAGGCCTTTCGTATTGCACACTGACGCGTCATCACGGAGTTTGGGAGCTGTCCTCCTACAAGAACACAATGGTCTCTTGCATCCAGTGTCCTATGCCAGTAGGAAGCTGCTACCGCGTGAAGTGGCATATTCTACAATTGAGACAGAATGCCTCGCCATCGTGTGGGGTGTCCAGAAATTTCATGTGTACCTCTACGGCAGGCCATTCGTTTTGCAATCAGACCACCAGCCACTGAAATACATCAACTCTGCCCGACAAATCAACACACGAGTGCTACGCTGGAGTCTACTCTTGATGGACTACAACTTCCACGTAGAATACATTCAGGGCTCAGATAATGTCGGTGCCGACTATCTTAGCCGCACATCTCTTACTACTGACTAGGCTGTCCGATTACTCGTATAGACTCACAAAGAACTCATGACGCGGGTAACACGTTGTCTACTCTATGAACATGCCTACCCTTCTTATCCCACCGTTTCGCTGTTCTTGAACTGGGGGGAAGACGTGGTAAAAAACGTTGCCCTGGAGAGTGTGCGTCATGCTTTTACGTAGAAAATTGGTGTGCGGGGCCGATTTAGTATTTCAGGGTGCGCGGGAATCATCATGATGATGATAGCGGTAAAACTATAACCTCGCCTATGCGCGTGCTCGTGCGCATACCACGTGAAAAGCTCCCGAGCCACGGGGACAGCTCGGCTAACCCCAGAGAGCAGAGAGCAAGGACAAGTTCGGGCCATGCCGCGGCTGCTGGTTCTGACCCTCCGTGTCCGGGCCTCGTCTCGGTGTTGAAGTTCTCGGGTGCGTCCTGGACTGGGCGTCACCCCACCTCACCCCCACGTTGGTCTGAAGCAACGTTCGTCACGGTCAGCTGCTGTTCTGGTCCCGGAGCGAGACGCAGTCCCAGGTCTGTTCGCGGCAGTCGGCGGTACGCTGTTCTCGGTGGTGTGCAGGCAAGCCCAGGCGTTGACCACCGTACTGGGATGCCCCTGGCGGTCATCTTCTAGACCGGGCCCCGCCTCGGTACGAACTCCGCAAGCACAAGGCACACCGCCTCCTGACTACCAGAGAGCTCAAGGTCAAGCGCAACGTTCACGCCCCAAAAGTAGAATGTGAGTGGACGAACAAGAACATTAACTCCCTTTCTCGTAGGACCGTGAACGCGTGTATATATGTGTGAGTTTATGTTGTGTGTATCCCTTTGTCCGTCTTCGTGTATATAAAAGTCTCTCGTTGTCCTAGAACGTCCTCTGTCCTCATCTGGCTAACCTGTGCCCTCAGTTGCCCACAGAATCCCATTGATTCTAATTCTTCACGTATAATCGCCCTTATCGTGTCTCGCAGGTTTGGGTCAGTCGTAATACGAGCCGCGTCACTGTCGGGTTGTAGGCGCATAGACTCAAGTTCTTCGAGGAACTGACAGGTTGTCGCAAAGTCAGCAACGGTAGCCGGATTCTTGATTGCAAGGGCATTGAATGCGACGGGTGAAATCCCCTTAAGAAGCTGGCGCACCTTGTCTGATTCCGTCATTGGTGTGTCAACCCGGCCATGTGCCAAACACATGGCGAAGCTGATCTTTGAAGGCTTACCAGTCGGGGATGTCGATGAAGTGGTTGAGGAACCACTTCTTCGCGACACCCGTGAGGTAGAATGACACGTGCGTGAGTTTGTAGATGTTATCCCACCGGTTAGCAGCGCCGACACGTTCGAAATCGTCCAGCCATTCCTCCACATCTTCCCCGCGCATACCAGCGAAGGGATGGGGCTCACGCTGGAGGCTGTTGACGTGAGAAGGCGCGGCACGCGGTGGTTGAGTGGGAACGGCTGCAACACCGGCCTCATCTTGGTGCGACATATTTCCGGACACCTGGCCCAAGCGGCGACCTGAACGTAGCTCCAGGGGGTAGAGTGGTTGAGAAGATGGCGGGGGATCTAACAGCAAGCTCCACCACGTATGAAGTCTTGGTTTGGATGAGCTTTTATTAGGCCCGAGGAACCGGCAGCCGACAGCTTTGATGAATGAGCCAAGATGATGATGCTACGCGACAACGATGAGGGTGCATGAGCCACACATGATAATGATGATAATGTACCGGTGAAGGGGATGCGTATACTAAATGCCCACAGTATATTTGGTTAAAATCTGTATAATGCAAAAGTTTCAACACACACACACACACACACACACACACACACACACACACACACACACACACACGCACACGCACACGCACACGCACAACGTCGGTTCAACGGTGGGCAACGTTTTTTACCACATCTTCCCCCCAGTTCAAGAACAGCGAAACGGTGGGATAAGAAGGGTAGGCATGTTCATAGAGTAGACAACGTGGTACACACACACACACACAGACACACACAATATATATATATATATATATATATATATATATTACATGTTGTTTTTTTTAAAAGAACCAAACTCATCCTAAATGAAATTGACGAAAACCTACATTTTTACTGATAATATGGTTGGGCCTGCTCAAACAAGTTTTTGCCAGTATATTCCTATCCCCTAAATACTATTACCCTATATTGTGGCTCCACCCCAATGACGTCAGTATTGAGGAATAAAGTTTGTATTTGAGACATATAGATTGAGACTTTTTATTCGGACATGAATTATATAGCTCGTAAAATAGTCGTAAAATGATAAGAATGTACGGTATAGCAATTTCGCGACAGAATTGACATCCTACTTGTACTTCTGTCGATTCCGTGCTTCGGCGCATTGGCGTAAGGGCGATTACTATAGAGTTGAAGAGCGAGTGGTCCTTCCTGGCAAAAGGCGCACGCACTAATATGGGCTGTCATATCAGTGTGTGTTGTTCGGGGCATCTATAACAGTGCTTCATTAGAGTTACACTTAGTTTACTGCCATGCCATGTTCGACAATTTCTTGTTCTTTAGAGAATATATAGACGTCCAATATTGTTACTTTATGCCCATTCTATTTCAAATGTACCACATGGGAATGAACGGAAGACAAGAGACTGTTGCGCTAAAGTCGAAAGGATCACTAAGAGGCAAAAAGAAGTATGGAGGTCAGCCTCTTACTGTTTACATTTGAGTTCGTCATTGAACATCATGTCCTTCAGTAAGTGTCAGCTCGTGCTAGAAAATCTAGTTGTAGAACGTAAATACGATAACAAAGCCAATAATGCACAAATAAAACATTTTGAGTGAGGCCGCATTGGTTGCTGTGATCACGTTTGTTGCCGCAGTGCTGGTATGAGTGTGGCTTCCTTTGAAACAGTTGGAGTATATACTTGGTTCTTTTTATTTAGAAAGTGCCTATGTGAGCTCATGTTACTACAAGAAATCACCCCATTTTGATTATACGTGTTCTAGATGTTGAACACACTTAGGCATTAGTTGTGTTACCGTGAAATGTAGCCTAGTTTTGGTTTCTGCATTTTGGGTCTTTTTGAAAAAGAAACGTCACATATATAACGAAACTTTCATGAAAGTGTCTTCACTGAACGTTTACAGCTGACGGACCAGCCTTCCTCAAAAGATGCAACAACCACTCTTGCATTACAAGTACAATACCTGGTGTACAGCGTGAATGCCATTCAACTAGTTTATATGTCTACTTTTGATATTTCATACGACAATCTTGTAACATCATTCTGTAACCACGGTCTGCAGAGAAAGGAGCATGCAGATAGGCCTTCATCAAGGGCAAGATGTAGCAACAATGTAGGTCTTGCGAAAATAATCTTGAGAACACTGAGTATCACTCACGTAATGAAAATTACCATATAAAACTGTGAAACTGCCAAAACTGCCCGGGAAAAACTCTATCTTTCCAGCTTCATCTGTTTACTTTAGTGAACAGGAAGTCATTTTAATGCAGTAATTTGTGTTACGCAGAGAAGCCCAAATAATGGTTGCGTTTACTGAGTTCACAGTTACTTTCAGCGCACATCTTGTTCCCAACGCATGTGGTGTATCACTCAATTAACAAACCAGGCGATGATTAGTAACTGTACCACTATTTTTCCGGCCCCAACAAACAGGTGGATACACTGCCGTCGCTCTACGTCCCGGAAATTGCTGTTCCGGGATTAACACGACCGTCGGAACAGTCTGGACCGTCAGGAACCAGCGGCTTAGTGACACCCTTACCCGATCCCCACAATGTACCGATGCCTCTCCAACCTGATAATGAATGCTCGTCGTGTGCCTGCCGGACACTGGGACAACAGATACGAGAAAAACTCGACAAAAGTGTGGACCCGTGCAATGACTTTTATAAGTTCGTTTGCAACTATTTCAGAGGCACCAACGAGTTTAAGAACGTGAGAACAACTGCTGGTGTTCTTTATTTGAATAATATTTTAAAGAAGGATAAGAAAATGGTTGGTGCGTAATATAGAACCTTTTCTTTCACCTAAGTATCACCAGAGCGAAAGCGGTGACATGGTGGCTTCTTTGTTACTCATTTACCAAAAATTACATAATAATGTGTCCCCAAATAATTACTGGACAGGAGTAATAGATGTCTTGCAATTTGTTACAATTCGCACAGGTTACGCATTTGACGTGACGTCATGGACGTCAAGAACGCACCAATGAAACTGTAAAAGTCAAATGCCTTTAGTTAAAAAAGACATCAGGAGGTCCAATATAATAAATACAAAGATAGGAGTGACTGCACAATCAAATGGACGAGGATAATGTGCTCTACAGATGAAATGCGTAGTCTTTCTCTACTGGTCACGCTACATTCAAGCCCTATTCGTCGCGGTCGAATTCATTAAGTGTATTCGATGCCCTTCTCTTATTATCTGTTTAGATTATCCAGAATATATTGTGCTGATTAAAACATCTCATCAAATTTTAAACAATATATGCATTCGAAAGCAGCTTGCTCTGTGCGATAGATTATATGTTTAATGGTTTTCGAAGAGTCAGTACGCGTTTTGAGAGCTGCTTCTGCAATCCCGATCTAAAAAAATTATCATCCTTGTGGTCCAAGAATGACATGAAGACGAAGAAAATGTTATCTTTTTTATTTCGTCTCATTCTGGACTGCTAAAGACCAGAGCCGAGAATATTATTGTATGACATGCTGTACTTAAAGCCAATAAATGGCGGCCGTCTGGTGTTCTTTACATGGACTTACATAGCGCAGTACATGGACCTTTAGCATTGCACATCCTATGTCAGTTTTCTTTGAATATTCTCGAGCTAGGATAGAGCAAAGACATTATATTGACTGATTCACCTAACAGCGGCTATTCGTGAATTCAGCTGTAGATATTTTTTTCTGAAATAAAACTGTTTGAACAGCTGCTACTCGATTCGTATTCGAACGTTTCTCCGTTTGGAAAAAGGCTTTGCTCGCATAATCGATTACTCATTAGGAGCTATCTTGCCATTGCAGGAGTACAGCACATAAGCCGACATTTCTGACGTTGGTGTGAGCGAGCGTATTTGTGAGAATGTCCAGTGGTGGAATGGTAGCCATTGACGGAGCTCGCTGAACGTTTTTCGCTCTTTGTCATCCCATACGAGTGTGACGTCGTCTCTGACGAAGCGTGTCAAATAGGAAGCAATGTATGAGAAGTTCTAATGGGAGCGTCGGTAGTATGGCACGCAGTCCTAAAGTTTGTCTTACCACCATTTTGCCAGATCGCATTGTAAAATTTCCGATGCCGTCTATAGGTTGGAGGCCTCGCGGCACACCCTCACTGCTGACAGGACACCCCAAGAATAGAAGATTTTCTTTCAGCAGAACGTATACCTTTTGATACTGCGTGCGATCACTGTACCTATTTGTGAAATTCAGCAGAGAATAGAATGACGTCGTCCAAATGCGTTAGGCAGTTGTGCTACATTTCGCATGTTAGTGTGGTATCGATTTGGCACTGAAATGTTGCTGCTGCTTAGCACAAGTCGCAATGAAGTACTCAAACTTTGTAAAGGCCGAACGAGAAAAACCGTAGAGTCTGCTCTTGCTCCTCAGGTCATTGTCATCTGTCTCGCTGCAGACTTCTAGGCGTGACAAGATAACTGTTAACTTGAAACAGAACCCTTGATTTTGGTTTCAAAGCTGTTTGATGAATACTCAGAAAACCATATGGGAAAGGTATGTTTAACAGGAAGCACCGGGAAGAGAAAGTGAAGCATCATTCGGTGGTCGTGCAATAAATATAAAAAGAAGCTTCCTATGTAACCGCAGCTCGCGCTCGTGACGAAGGAATCAAAGAAAAATAAAATACTTTGAGGATACCATCTAATGACAACACTAAAAAGTGTAGAGCTAAAGTAAGAAACGTTAAAAAAACTAAAAGGTAAATTTTAAAGGTAGTCAGTAACTGAAGGTTCATACCTTCCTGTCGAATTCTTCTGCCTAAGATATTGGCAATTTAAAGGAGAGTGTATCTGTGGTGAAAATATCGTATTCGTTGGTAATTGTTTGGATTTTCGTTACCGTGCCTGCAGAGGAGTATGGTTATTGGCAATAACTTGTCTTCCGACATATAGAAGAGGACCAAGACATCGCACATTCATTTGCCAAGTGTTTGGGGTTTCTCAGTAAAGAATCAGGGTTGGAGTACGCAGCTTGAATAGCGCCCCATATCATGATCTTTCATATTTCGTTACAGGCTCAACATGCCGTCAACTTCTTTACTCAACTACGCCTAATCGTTCCTTACATACCAGACTCCAATCAACTTTCGTGGCAGAAAGCAGCTGGCATGTACCATGCGTGTTTGAATTTCGCATCGGCGTACGAACCAGAGGTGAGTGCGAATATTCCGTTATATTGAATACCAAATAGTTCTCGAACAAGCCGATGAACCGGCAAAATTCTAGATCAAAACATCATCTTCTTCAAATACGTGTTCGTGTAGTTGAAACGAAGTTCTGAAGAATTTATTGTGTGGATGCATTCGAGTCAAACCACCGCGGTAGCCTAGTGGCGATGGTTTTTGCTTGCTGACCCGAAATCCATGTTTTCAGTTTCTACCCCGTCAGTCACGCATAAATTAAACAACCGGCGAGTTCGTGTGGCGGACAAGGTTTTTCCGCTCCTCTGAGTTTCTAGTTCTTTTCAATTTTGTGCGTTCACGTGCACACATTTCTTTAATTTTATTCATAGCCTTGTATCGCCCCTTGCACGCAGCCCTAGGCTCAGAATTCAAGCCTTCATCCTCACTTTTACTCCCTCTCCCCATTTTTTCCCTGCTTATTCATCCTATGGCACTGCATCCTGCAGTCCCACGTCACCACCACTAACGGCTGACGACCTCCCAGAGGGCTTCACTGCAGGATATTCACTCAACAAGGCCGAGCGAAGCAAGGCCTGTGCTCTGTTGCTGAAAACTGCCGTACAGGTCCTACACACCGGAATGACTGGCCAATTAGGCCCGCCGTGCTAATCACCAACCTCTACCACACAATATCAAAGGAGAAGACTCAAGGCAACTGCGCACGTCCTGGTCGTTTTATCCGAAAAGGCCAAACGTAAAGCAAAACAAAAGCCCACAATACGTCGGGCGAAACGCCTAACACCGGAAAATCAGCCGGCCACAAGACATCAGATGGCCGCCGTCACCATGACAGCCTCCCTTGCCGTCAAGCGAAACCAGTCCGAGCCTTCGGAAACCACCAGCGGCGAGATGGAGGGCCAAACAGAACGGGCAGAGTAGAGTTACTGTATATGCTACCTTTGAAAAAACGAGATGACGCACGTTTTTTCATTATTACATACCAAAATAGTCAACATAAAATCCAGGCTTCCAGGCGTGACGAGAGCAACTGAGTTTTTTTTGTACTGTCATAAAAAATAGAAAAAAAACCGAAAAGAATAAATAAAGCAATGCTAGTACTCTGAAGCGTGAGCGCTGCGCCTACGTGGGTGGTGAGTGGCTTTCCCGCAAGACATTTGAATCCAAGATGGTGTACCTTGGCGCAACCCTGCTACCTAAAGCACAGTATACCTAAAGGTAGCATATGCAGCAACTCTAGAGAAGACCACCAGCGGCCCCGCTCCCCACAAGAGAAAGAGAAAACCATTACGACCAGCCGAGGCTCCTCCTCCACCGCGACGGATTTTTCGTCGCCCACTTCGTCATCCTCGTCATGGTATCATGAAACACCACCCTGCTCGCCATTTCTTCCTCCGTTCTCCTCGCCAAATACCTCGGAGCATAGGAGCACCCCTGGCAGCAGCAAGAAACAAGTTTCTCTCACCTCTTCTGCCCCATAGGTCAAGGTAAACCAGACGGGCGTGGCGCCCTCTTTCCCACTCTCTCTCTCAAGGGGAAAGGAAGCAACCTATCCGCTCCCGGCCACAACCCTCTCAAGCGGGTCAGCTGGGCCATGCCAAGCAAACAAAGAGAGAACTTCTAAAACAATGCACCGTCTGCTGCGGTCCCTGTTACATCGTGTGCCGACACAATACGAGAGGGGGCTCATACCAGCTTCCCCGTTCTCCACACCACATCTGGCGGCGTCACGCTCTGTGCCCCATTAGACGCCTCTGCTCCAAAATCGGGCACCAATCAGAAGGAAAAAAAAACAACCACAACGCCACACAAACATGGACCTTCCTACAAAGGCCCCACAAGTGGCCACAAATATAAATAGGCAGTTATAGCTTACCGTTATCGTGATAGTGGAAGTTAGGGGAAACAAGTTACTGTGCAGCAAACGTTCGTTCCGGACAGCGTCATATAGTTTAGTGGAATATACCCTTTTCACAAATACGCCACCTGATGGTGAGCTTTTCGTCAGTTTCGCCTAGCAAAGGAGCGTGGGATAGCTAGCGCCATCATGAGGGCATGGAAAGCAAGCCGTCCATTACGTGAGTGCTGTGATTGATTGATTGAAAACTTTATTGGACTGTTTACAATGTGCTCGCGCTTGTTATCTTGAGCACCATGAAAAAAAAAGAAACTCGGGTAACCTCAAACTGGTCAGCTTGTTACTTCAGGGCAGGGAATGGCGATCGTGCGCAAGGCAGCACACCACAGGTTCAGCCTCGCTCTGATAAGTGGGTCCTCAAGTATCCAGTTGTTAGTCCCTTCCATGTCTTGTTGTAGCTGAGACAGGGTATGTTAGGCTTTTTTCATAAAAGCAGCTCGGCTTGGTTCGTGAATGGGGCATTCCCAGAAGATATGCTCCGTCGTTGCTGGCTTGTGGTAGTAGTCGCAGCTGGGGTCGGAGTACTTTGTCTGGTGTATCTTGTGAAGGACCGAAATTGTCGTGAAACTTCAAGTTTGCAACATTCTGAGTGTGACTTCGTAGAGGCGGGTGGATCTTGGGGGTGGGGCATCGTGTTTTGTAGCTTCTTCTAACTTGGCCCTTCATTGCCACCAGCGTTGAACTTTCGCTCGGTAGTTGCTTTCATGGGGCTCATCTTGCGTCATCGTTGTGGCCTGCTTCGAGCTCGGATCCCCGATTCGTTCCTTGCTATGATGCTGCAAGGTTCGTTGATGAACTAGCTCGTGTCTAGGTATATTTGTGTGTCCGCGAATCTAATGAACTCGTACCTTGACTAATTATTCTTGAAGTTGGGCGGCATAGTGCAGGATGTGCCTGACATACGCTGGTAGCTTTTTTCTAGTTTGGAGTGTTTGAAGCACTTGCTGCGAATCCGTGAAGATGTGAATAGCTTTTGGCGATAATCCTGTTTGATTGTAATGGGCTAGAGCTTCCGAAATAGCGTACCCTTCAGCTGCTTCGGACAGTAAGCGGGGTTGAGTTATAAAGAATGAGGATGCTTCCCCTGTTCTCAGGTTGCGAACTGCGCCTGTGTTAGAGCCTTCTAGAGTGCATGATGCATCCGTGTAGATTATATCTTCTTCGTTAAATATACTTTTAAGGTGTTCACAATGTCGCAGAGCGTAGTATGCCCTTCGCTGATTGTCCAAGGCTTGGCTCATGTGTTTTGGAAGGGGCCGATTTATCTTCACATGGCGGAATGGTGGGTATAATTAGAGGCAGGTCTTGGTTGCTTAGACCAGGCTTGTTTCGGATGGCTTTTCCAGGACGGATCAGTTCGAGGCGCTCATTTTGAGCTTGCAGTGCAGGCTCTACATAGTCACGTAATGGAATAAGTAGACCTGTTCCGTACAGGTCTTCGAATTTGTGTATTTCGGTAGCCCTGTGGCTACCGAAATACCCAAGTTTTTCAAGCTCAAGTTTTTCAAGCTCAAGTTTTTCAATACTCAAGTTTTTCAAGCTGGGTCAGCGTCATTGGCAGGAAGGGTAGTCCATATAGGAGCCTGGAGTGTACGAGTGTTTGCCCAAGCCTTTTAATTTGACCTTCGGATAGACTCCAGGCGCAATTTGTCAACTTTCGCAGCACTCTTGTTGTCTGTTTCGTAGTGCACAGCACTTTTTCTACCCATTGAGTGGACTTTGAATTTTGTTGATATATTATTCCTAGTGCCTTAATGCGCTCTGTGCGCTGTATGCTTGTGTTGCGTACACTAAGTTGGATTTTATCTCGAATAAATTGCTGCTTGTTGTGGTTTGTAGGTTTGTAGGTTGTGGTTTGTAATTCTGTCTTTTCCGGTGAAATCAGGAGACTTTGCCTGTCAAGAAAAGTGGTGATGACATCAATTGCCTTCTGGAGCTGCTGCTGTTGCGTAGAGATGTCTCGCGCGTTACAGCAAATTGTAACGTCGTCGGCATAGATTCCCGCCGAGATAGACTGGACTACACTCAGAAGAAAGGCAAGTGGGCGCATTGGTATGTTAAACAGTGTTGGAGAGATAATAGCTCACTGCGGAACCACAATTTTGTTGGAGTATAATTGACTGGTGAAAAAGCCTATTTTTCTAGAAAAGATCCTATCCTGGAAAAAACTCCGGACATAATTATACAGCCGTCTCTCAACAGGCAGTTCTGACAGCTCGCGTAGTATAGTATCATGAGGCACCGAATTGAAAGCATTCTTTACATGAATACCTACAATATTGCTCGGCCAATAAGGTGAGGGGTTCTTTAGTACGTCCTCGTAAAGGCGCCGGAGTGTGTCTTTAGTAGACAGGTGGGGTCTGAAGCCAGTTTCTCTCCAGTGATAGTGCTCCCCATTTTCTAGGATCCATGTGAGGCGCTTGTTCACCATTCGCTCCATCACCTTTCCGATTACTGAAGTTAACGAAATTGGCCGAAGGTTACTTGCAGTCGTCAGAGGTTTATTTGGTTTAGGCAGTGGTATAACATTTGAATGTTTCCACTATTTAGGGAGATTTACATCTTCCCATACTTGATTGATGATGGAAAGAAGAGCGGTTAGTTGGTTCTCTGTCAGTATCTGCAATTGTTTGTAGGTATCATATCATATCATATCAGGGCCCGAGGCTGTTTTACAGTTTAACTCATTTAGTGCCAATATAAGTTCTGGCATTGGGAAGGGAGTGTCCATTATGTCGTTGCTTTGTTTTTCCTCTGGCCACTTTGGATACTCAGGATGCCTTGCCGGTTGTGAAAAAAATGTGTTGGCGCACGCATCAGCGGTGGCTGGTGCTGATGAACGGGAAGCCAAACAGAGTTTTTCAGCGGCTGTTCAGGTTTTGCCCAGGCCTTCCAATGATTTGACAATGTTCCATAGCCTTTGATTATTTATCCGACCGTGTAGCTGGTTGCAGCAATCCTGCTACTGTTGCCTACGTAGCTTGCATGCATACTTTGATGCTTGCCTCGTAAGAAGCTTAAGCTTCAGGCGATTGCGAGCAGATTTTTCCGTCCTGTATGCATGTAAAGCAGCTATGCGTGCCTCCCACAAGATAAAGAGGTGCCTATCGGGCGCAGGCTTTTGAGGAATTCTTTTGTAGGTTTTGCTTGCCTTCCTTGTCGCTTCTCGTATATGTTTTGTAAATTCGCCAAGGGTGACTGTTTCAGGGCATCCATTCATATAAGACCGATACTTGTCCCAGTAAATGAAGGAACACTCCTTTGACATAGTAAGAATTTAGCCCCAGGCGATCACGATTGGTAAGTGGTCACTGCCAATATTTTCGGGCCATAAGTCCCAGTGCGTACCTTGTGGTAGGTGCCTAACCCCCGTAAGGTATGGCGATGTACTATTCTGATTCATGCCACCAATCCTTAAGTACTGGCCTGAAGTGTTGAGGAGGGTAAAACTGGCATCTTCCAAAGCTTTTTTGAGTTGCTTCCCTCTGGGAGAATCTTGTGAGTATCCCCAGAAGGCGCATGGTGCGTTAAAGACTCCCACAATTGAGGTTGGACCTTTAGGGTCTGTTTTACTGAGGGGTAGCTACACATTACTTGATCTGGGAGGGCAGTAGCAGTTTAATATTTCGTATGTTTTGCCCTCTATTTCGGTACAAGTCTGAACGCACGAGAAAGAAATTGAAGAAACGAGGTCGTGGACTGCCGGAAAGTTCTTCTTTGTATACGTAACACATCGACCAGATGAAACGCCAGCATAGCCTGGAATGGGGCAATATTTACCCGGTTCCTGCACGCAAATGATATCGGGAGTTCTTTCGAGAGCGTTTATGATGTAAAGGAAGCCATTAACTTTGTTGGGAAGGCTTCTCGCGTTCCACTGAACTATCAAAGGCATGTTTCGGAATCTATGGTTTTTTCTTGATCTGCACTTGCAATAGACCTGACGTGTTTGTTACTTTTAACCAGCGTTTTTTGGTTTGAGTGCCTCAATAATGCGTTGCATGTGCTGTAGCGGTGCAGCGAAATCCTAGAAGCGACGCTCGTATAGGGGGAGTTGCCCGTGACTCAAGGTTAGAGCATCTCTGGCAGCGTTTTGTTCTTTCAATTGGATAATCACAGTTTTAAGTTCATCAATATTTTTTGGTTGGTCATTATTATTTTCCGATGCTTCTTCTGGGTGCTTCGTAGTTCCGCTAGTTCTTGCAGAACGCTTGGAGCGTCTGTGGTGCAGGCGAGGCATTAGGTGGAAACAGCGTGTTATGCACATTAGTTACATATGTGGTGGGGGACGCTAGCTGCGTCGGAGGTTGTGTTGCCGACTGCGGGCGCGTCTGCGATGTGAGTGTTAGTTGATCGGTTGCAAGTCTGTTGCAAGATAGGAAAGTTCGGTTCCTCTGACTGTTTTGTCTTCTGGGTCTTTTTACCTGATGCGCAGCGGTTTGGTGAGGGACAGGGTGCCGCTGGCTTGTGTGGTATGTTCACTCGCTTAGAAAGAGCAGCACTAGCTGCTGCTACCTTTGGACAGTTGGGCGAGCGCGAATCGTGGGGCCCACTGCAGTGTATGCATTTCGGAGTACAGATAAAATCCTCTGCATGTTTCGTATGGCACTTGGTGCAGACTCCTGGGTCCCTTTTAGAGGCTGTGCAAACGCCAGCTCTGTGTCCTATGCCTAAGCAGTTCAAGCTTGACGTTATCTTGGGTCTGTATTTGTGCACAGGGAAACGTACTGATTCGAAAGCCACGTATTCTGGCAGGTATGAAACGTTGAGCGTGGTTAGTGCTGTGTTGAACGACCCGAAAGGCCGTGCTGACACGATTTCGTGAGTTGAACTTGTCAGGCTTTGCATTAACTGCTCTTCAGTTAATCCCTTCATTCTGTGAATAACGCCTCTTATGCGCCCTTCACGGAGAGCAACATATGTATTAAACTGCACGATTTGATCGTCAATGATCAGGTGCTCCAGGTTCAGCAGTAGATGCGCTGCTTGCTCTGTGTAGCAATCAACTACTACTAGGATAGACTTGGTGAGGAGTCTGCAGTGAATGTCTGACCCCTTTATTTGAGGAAGACTTAGACGGAGTCTATACGCAAACTGGTACGGCGGAATCTGGGTGATGGTAAATGCTTTAGGCCTCAGCATTATGGTATCCAATAGGATCCGTGGCTCTGGGGAGGTTGGTGGCTTGGGTCGCGGAAGTTTTTGGTTCTGTACTACCGTCCAGCTTCTTTGGTTGTCCATAGCTGTATGCTCGGATGGCGCATAATGCTCAGCCAAATGATGCGGGCTTACTTGGTTTCCTGTGGTGGTGGGGCTGTTTGGTGGTATGTCGCTCGGAAGCCCTGACCGGGATGATCTTTGGATGGTGGGGTCCACGGCTGGCTGTTCGAAGCCTCATTCAGTTGGCTGAGGGGTTGCAACCTTGACGGTGCGATCATCTCCTCTCTTAGGTGGGCTCCCCTACAAGGGGAGTCGCCTCCGTGATGAGCGGAACAAGACAACCGTTGACAGACGCCCGAAGTGTTCGTTGCAGCAGCGCGCCGTGACAACCTTCCAGCTCGTCGGCCGAGAAGTATCTCTCTTCCATGAGTGCTTTGATGTTTGTGTAGGCGGCTAGTTCTCTTGTCATCCGCTGCAATCACAACACTTTTAAGCTTGAACACGCTCTTAGTACTCTCCGATAAGCTTTCTGAGCTGCTTCCGCTGAACAATGAGCAATATTTTGTACCCTTAAATGGGTCGAACGATCAGTTTGGCTTGTCATGACTGGCAATGCATGGCTTCAGCCTGCAAGAGCCTCTTATTAGTATGCCCTCCCAACGCGCTCTATGTCCTGCAGGAACGCAAGAGGTGTCTGTGTGCACTGCAGGAAACGCGCATCAGCGTCGCTGGAATATGTAGCCTGCGTCGTCTGCTTCGGTGCCCTCACAATGGCGGCAGACTGTAGTTCCCGTCCGTGGCGCTAAGAGTGCTCAATTTAGGGGCGTAGCTCCTTATAAAGGCACCTGTTCGTCCCTCGTAGGCTGTTGTAGTATGTAACAAGTATAACATTTTGATTTCTAAGGTGGTGCCAGTGAGATATTTCTTCTGTGAATTGTTGAACAATAAAAAATAGTGCTCAATGTATACGCCTATGGCTGCTAATGGGAAATAAAAGACAGGAGCATTTGGCTTTTAGTTAACGCGCACGCTGCGATCCCTATTAGTCGCCATTGCCATGTACATTGAGCACTATCTGACAAGAAAGGGTTGCTACGTTATACTCGCTGGGCATAACCTCCTTGGTTTTAGAAAGGTCTAGCGAGCGGTGGGCCGCAGTGCCGTGAATACAGTGAACTGGTATATACCATGAACTCGAGGTGGTTAAAGGTGGGAAGTTTTGGCAAAGCGCAAGCCTTAAGAAAGTGTGCATGTGCCACCTCTCGTTTAGTCCTTGGAATGTCCGCTGGATGGCGGTGCATATGCGGAATATATAATGAAAAGATGTGAGATGGTGGTACTTGGAGCGTTGACTAGATGGTCGAATGGACACACAGACAGATACACAGATGGACTCACGGATGGCTGCACTAACGGATGGACGCATGGACGGACGCAGGGGCGGATGCATGGACGAACGCAGGGACGGACGCACAGATGGACATGCGTATGCACGAACAGACGCACGCACGGACGGGCGAATGGACGCACGGACGGTCACACAGACGGTCACACAGACGGACGCTTGGACAAACGGAAGCAATAACCAATGGAATGACGGATGCTTCGCCCCACTCTCCATCAATCACTCCGTGGATATGCTGCCATATTTTCTTCATTTTTTCCCTTCAAGAACCCCTATGAGATGAAAACCTTACGGCCCATTGATACATTGGGCCCTGGGAGTTATCATGGATGGTAGTGTACGTGAACGTGTAAGTGAAAAAGCTTTTCCCACGTGAGGGCGCTTACACGGAGGCATTGAATGCCGAATTTTTTTGCAGCATGCTTACGCATGTTTGACACATGTGATCGGGTAAGAAATACAGCTGCATCACGGGACAGTGCCATTAGAGAGGTTTCCATCAAACCGGGGCATGTTTACATTTAGCGGCTCATCTTTGTAGCAAAGTTTTGCAAAAACTTCTCGCAACTTGCACATATGTTCAATGAAATAAATACGTACTGGCCGCGAGTCTAGATCACAATGTCTGACTGCCATGCGGCTTAGCCATATGCTGTGTAAGCCAAGGAGATAGAACATATCATATTTTAGTAGGCCAGGTTCTATTGCTAAAAATTGAATCCCATGTGAAGTGAGAGGTAAATCTTTCTTAAGTGTTCTCTGTAGAACATTCCAAAACAAAAATGCGTCCCAGCAATCTATAAAAACATGCTCTACCGGCTCAGGCTTTCGGCACAATAAGCAGTCAGATCCCCACGGTAAAAAATCGCCTCTTTGTTCTAGCGACGTATTATGGGCCTATAACCAGACACATATTTCTGTTTTACAGGGTCTTTACTTTTCGGGATCAGAACAGTGTGTGCTTTCTTGAATGAAGGTGGTAGGCCACCCTTGTTGAAGGATTCAGCGAAAACCCTTTGTAAAACAATGGCTAACTCTGCCTTCAAAGGATTGTAGAATACTGCCTTTATCCCGTCTTGGCCAGATTTCCCGCTATGCAATTGCTCTATAACAGTTTCTATCTCTCCCGCAGGTATATCAACCTATATACCTTCTGTATCTTGGCGATCTAGCGTTGGCGAAAAAGCTTAGAAAATTTCTTTCAAAAGTGACTTCTTTAGGTATATGGTTGGAAAATAATTCGCGATGATATTCTGTAAGTGCATTTTTTATATCTTCGGGTTTAGTCGCTAACTGATCATTATATTCAACTTATGTGATGATTATAGCACGCGCATACTTTTTTCCATTGTGAGAAATCGCTGATTAGGCCATTCATCTGCAAGTAACCTGTCTGCTAGAGCCCTTACAACCCCACCTTGGAATTTAGCCACGTCTCAATGGCCTCAAGTTTGTTTTTATTATATCTAATTATTTCGTCGTAAAATCCAGGGTTTTCTGTTTCTGTTTTGCTGTTTTCCACAAGTAACTTTTTTAAACTGTTCTCTTCCAATCGTTCCTGGTACGTATTTCTGCAGCCCTTTCTCTGGCGCACATTTTAACAGTAGATTTAGAGGATTCCCAATTTTCCGACCAGTTACTAAATGCAAGGGTGTTAAGTTTGTGTAATTCTTTATTTATACAATCAAAAAACTTATCATCACTATGTAGTTTGGCATTTCACTTCAATAGGTTCCATGTAAATGCACGTTTAAGCACTTCTTTTTGACCCTAAGGGAAACATAACAAGTGAGGGATCACTGAATTAGACTTGTTTAACACCATGACCATCTCAAACGTTTGCCAGCTGTAATACCACGTAGACTCTGTCCAATGTCGCGTGGCTAGATTTCTGAAAGTGGGTATAATGACGCTGCAATCCACCTTTAGCAAACAAAGCAACATACTGAAGGGCATACTTGTCAATACTCTCTTTTAGGTAATTAGCACTGTCATCTTTTCTATCTAAGCGTATATATCGATCATCTGCACTCAACACACAGTTAAAATCGCCAAGAACAACAAGTAGCCTATTCATCTCAAAATAAGGACACAGTTCTTGAAAGAAAGATAATCGATCACGAGGGTCTGTTGGTGCATTCACGCAAATGATTCGGAATTTGGCCTCTTTATAGGTAAAATTGCACAAAACAAACCTTTCATACAAAGATGTAAGCACTGTTTCTTCAACAATGCCTAAGCATTTCTTAAGAAATATTGCACACCCTGCAGAAGTACCTATTGCATGGCTAACACACGTTATAATGTGTGCTGAATGAAGCAACCATAAGTTTGGTTTGACTCTCGCTTTCGCCCTTTGTCTCTTGGACAGCAAGTATGTCCAAGTCTTTTTCTTCAATGACGCGCCTAACCTGACACTGTTTCCGCCTTGCAGACAATCCAGGGACGTTAAGTGTATCTACGCGAATCGGTGCAGTCAGACGCATCATTTTCAACAAGTGTGAACAGACATACATGGTTAGCTCAACACCACCAGCACGCGTCTAGGCTCAAGGCCAGGACGTTCACTGTCTGCGCCGTTTGCCGCGCGCAAGTGACGAGGACGCCGATCGAGACATTGCAGATGTATTGCCCTTTTGACCACCGGCCTTGGGCGACGGACGCTCGCGGCGTTGCTGCTGGCAGTCAGACGCCTTCTCGCTTGGCAAGGTAGCGTCCGTTTTCGGGCGCTTTGTCGGCGCTGCGCTATCCTTCGACAAGTCACAGCCGCGGTGGTCTCCGCATTTCTGTTGCTCCACTGTGTTCTGGTCTTCAGTCGTCTCCTCGTCGGTGACCTCAAGCTCTGTCATCGAACTTTCAGAGCACTCAGGTTGTCCGCTTGGTACGCGTTGCAGAGAACAGACTTCCGTTATTGGTGCCGCAGTCTCTGCCTCGTCGGCATCCATAATGTTCTCGTGGTTGTCGTCTAAAGTAGGAGACGCGCCAATAACGCTGGCATAAGTTCTAGCACAGTCCTCCCTGACATGCCCAAAAGCACCACACCCCGTGCAGCGTGGCGTCTGACAATCACGTCTGATATGCCCACGGCCTCGGCACCTCTGGCAACCGCTCGTCCAGGCACAACGACAAGTACAGAACTGTTGTAGAACTTGAACAGATGTGGTAGTTCCTTGACTGACACGCCTTCATTGAGGACCGTCCGTACAGCTCGCGTTGTCGATTCTGTGAACTGACATCTAGGAACACGCCACTTGTCAAGACGCACGTCCTTGACTTCACCAAACTCACTCAGAGCCTTTTGCACAGCCTCTCCTGGGATGTGGAAAGGCACCCAGTGAATTTTCAGCGTAATTTCCTGCTTACAGGGATCAGTGATTGCAGAATATCCACCTTACACACGTAAGCCACCTTTGCCAACCACAGTATCCTTTGCCTGTCGCGTGCGAAACTTGACAAGCCAGACATAGCTCATCTGGAACGCACCTATATTACTGGCAGCCTTGAGCACGCCGGCTTCTTCAAGAGGTTCCCGGAAATTTTCGATTCAATAGGGCCTCTTCGATGGGTCTCCGCGGAGAAAAACACAAAGTTCCATTCCGTCACCAGTCGGCAAAGTCGGAAGTAAAAAAAATCACAGCATATCCACGGAGTGAATAATGATTGGTGAGGCGCAGCGTTCGTCAGTCTGTCTGTCCATTCGTTCTTGCATCCGACTATCTGTGTGAACCTTGGTGCATCCGTCCGTTTGTTTATTCGTCTGTCTGTCCGTCCATCTCTTTTTGTGGCCATTCCTGTGTCTGTACATCTGTCTGTGCGCCCCCCTGTCTGTCCGTCCGTGCGTGTGTCAGTCCGTTCGTCCGTCCATATGTCTAGAGATAACTCCAAGCACAGCCATCTCATATCTTTTCATCATGTATTCATCATATAGAAGTGCCCCCATCCAGCATACATGGTAAGGACCGCTATTTCGGGTATGTGCCACTGGTGGTTACGTACTACAAGGGACGCACAAGCCACGCCTTAAGGAGCTTCGCCCCTAAAAGCGGTAGCCGGGTGGTGGGGCACGAAAGACCTTGATTCCGGCTAGCGTCGGCCGTTTGTTCACCTCGAAAGTAGCGAGCCATCCTGCGTGTGGTCTAGTCGAGCGCAAGATGTGGAAATGACGGCACCATACCAACACGACGTATGTCGCGCGTTAAATAGCTAGTTGTCATACAAGATTATGGTTCAAGTTCAGTTCTGTTTGTCGTGTACTTGACATAGACAAGATCTGCACCTGCTACTTAAATTTGCACATTTATTAAACACTGCTGCCTGTAACGTTTGCCATTGAGATAATAACACCAGCGATTTTTTTACAATTCACAACTGCAAGAAAAAAAACAACCAAGTGGACTGGGGAGCAGCTAGAGTTTACCGGCGGGGTCTGCCAAGTTTAATATCCGTTTCGCACTCGTTAGAAAGGGCGACATCTGCTCACGCTTTATGACGCCTCTAGGCTCATTCCTAATTCCCACCTAATTGATTGAGTAGTGGGAGGCTTTTCGCGCAACGTAGAAGGCAGTCGTGCCAGCGCACTGCTGTAGCTCTTTCGCTATAGCAACAACTACATAACGGCTTGGCCAAAACGAATGCAGTGTGCCAGAAACACTGCGCTATCATATTGGTTCCCCAAGCATACAAATTGCCAAGTCTTTGTTCTCACATAAAAGCTAGAAAAGTGCCGGTGAGTGCGACCGGCGGCTATCGGTGAGGGGAGACGTACGTTCTCTGGGAGTGCTGGAATCGCGTCGCATTGATGTTTGTTGCTTCTTGCGCAGACATCGTACACAATAAAAAATGCTTCATTTAGGTTATTGATGCCAAGGATGTGCTGTATTGTCATTCTTAATCGTCGAAATTCTGTATTCTGAAACCCAGAAGCACGGATAACACAATTGTACGGGCTTGGTCGGTAAGCCTAACCTTTGGTGGAAATCCTAATGGTAGAACATGTAGTGTACAGATCCCGGCTTGGTACACTATATAAATTGCCCGCCATTATAAGCCCACCGTATCTGCTTACTGCTTCCCAGCATAATCGCAATGGAGGGCAGAGCTTCTCAGCTTGGTACACCGTGTGGCCCGCCATAACAAACAGCACCCATCATCTGCTTAGTGTTTCCCAGCATTATCGCAATGGTGGGAAGAGCTTCTCAGCTTTGTACACCATGCGCCCACCATAACAACCACCACCCACCTGCTGCTTAGTGCTTCCCAATGGTGGGCAGAGCGTCCCATGATTGCCCGCTGTCTAGCCACCACTTCCCACCATCGTTTCAACTTTACTCATCTTCTGTACACTATACCACCCAGTATGTACCGGCATAACCATTATAATTTCCACTACGTCCCACCATATTCATCATAATTTCCATCATACCCACTATTATTTCCACTACGCCCAGCGTGTTTTTCAGTATCCATCATGGCAGTTTTTCCGATAGGGTATTCATCCGAACTAAGGGCGCACGTGTAACAGGCAGCTACTGCAAGCTATATCCGAAGTCCAGTGCCTGGCACTCGGACGGAGTAATCGGAATCAGGTCACCCAAACTGAGGCACTCGTACGTCGGTATCGGGTAGTGTGATTGTGACAGCATCGGACATTGCTCTCGACCGTGCTGTTCACTACGTATACTATGTGGCCACTTCACCCTTTGTTGTGGTTGGAGGTGTGAAATCACGAGATCACCCTTGCTTCCTCAGTGCGTATGGCGTAAACAGTCAAATGCCGTAGTCAGGAGCTTCGCATGTTCATGGCCTGAGCGCGACGCGCCAGTGCCGCTTTCAAGGTGGCCGTAGCTACAATTTGGATTAGCTCTTCCAAGAACCCTCAAGCTACTGTGTGGCATATTTGGTGAGCTTGTACGCGGATAAAAGTCTTCAGTGCAGCACGTGAGCGCTAAAGTGATATATCTCTTCGCGTGTGTACACAATTCAATGCCCCTTGTGCAGCATTCCTCACACATCATCATGAATAGAAGAGTGAAGTTATTCCAAAGTGCTGTCCTGCCCAATCATTCTTGTATTTTTGCTGGCGAATGCCCTGCAGTCATAACGCGAAATGTATCGTGGTAATGTGTTTCTAAAGTATATGGCAACTGTTTTTTTTTCAACACAGACGACATATCTCGTCGAGTGGCTGGTTTCAATGGACCTCGACCTTCTCAACGAGACAAGATTGGCGAAAGTGAATCCGGTCAAAACCATGGTGCGGGGCTCTCTTGACCTCGGAGTACATGCCGTGGTTTCCATTCTGTTGAGGCAAAAACTTTTTGCTAACAAGAAGAGAGTGATACACGTACGTGGAAATTACAGCTTCAATATACTGAGGGCATCATTGTAAGTGGCTATACGGTTGGGCCGTAGTTTATATGAACGCACATAAAAGCTCGAAAGAGTCAAATTCGCATTTCAGCTTAAGCATTATCGAATATCTGCTTTTAAAACTAAGTTATGCCGATCACGGAATCGGAATCTCTCGTGCTTGCTCTTTCAAGAAACTGCCAATCAGGCAGTTTACAAGTGCAACTTCGCGCAGCAGGGACAGTACTGGTCAAGAGGGTGCCCGAACATTCATGAAGCGACTGCGAACACATTCAATTTGTACCACTGTGTGTGCACTTGCTAAAACAAGTCAAATAAATCATGAACGAAAGGCAGGGAACTTAACAAATTGCCGGAAAGACGACTTCTACAACGTATAGTTCTGAAAATAGAAACTCATAACTGGGGCTTCTTTCTAATACTGCAGTATTGCTGTTTGCACATGCGCAACCGTTTTGAAAATAAATGCTAATTGAGGGTAGATAGCAATCAAACGGTCATATTTAGGTCACGTACCCTCCTGTCCTTCCATAAAATTGCTTTCGTGAATGTTAAAGCCCACATCAAATTATGCCAGTGCCCGCTTTAAAAGCATAATAATTGCTGTGCCAAGCTCCGAGAAAATGTGCTCGTACATCTGTTCATCTTTCTCCAGTAAGGGAATCCGCGCCTTAAAAAAAACAGACTCAATCTAAAATAACGAATTCGCGCAACAACATGTTTTTCACGATAACGAAATAATTTCCAATTTCCTCTCCCTCGCAAACGCCCACCACACTTATTATGCACGTTGCATGTCAAGACAACTGAGTGCGACACAACGGCAATCCCGCAAGAGAACCAACCAAACGCATGTTGCACTCCCAATATTTGCTCGTCAATGACCAGCATTCTCCGAAAAGCGCTTAGCTGTGTTCGCTTCTCACTTGAACTGCGCAAAGTACCTTCGATGGCACTTGCGTAGGCTCCATCTTTTTTTGTACCTAAGACCGGCCCTGCGCCGGCAACAGTTGCACGTGCCAAGCGTTGTAATTCAAGCGTGTATTGCTTGTCGAGGCTGCTTGTTCTTATGCACACTGGCGTCCTCGTTCACGACCATGGTTTGGAGGCTCACTGTTTTCCGTTTTTGTGCAGAACCGGTTTTTTCGGTTTTTCTTGTGGCTTAACAAATGAGTTCGAAGTTCATTTCAGCGCTGTGTGGCAGCTGCAAAACAACGGAGCAGAAACGGCTTCCGTGGCTACACCGGTGCGCTGCGTCCTCTGTGTACTTGCGTCCATAGTTCTGAGTTTGCTCCGCGCTGTCTCGCTGTGTTATGTAAATTTAACTCTAGTAAATCTTGCCAAGCACTTCCGATGAATCTTGCGAGGTTTAGGATGTATGGCACTAGACATAGGTGCGCTGTTGTGTGAGTTAAATGGAAGGAGTAGTGAAAATTCACAGCATATCCACGGAGTGAATCATCAGTGCGATGAAGCTTTGGAGGGTTTAATCGGTATATCGCAAATACGTTTGTTCGTCTGTACAGCCGCCATTTCGTCTGTCTGTCTGTTTATCGAAACACTCGAACTATGTGAGCACCATCTGTTTAACACTTCTCGTTCTGGGTGTGGTTACGACAGACAGCTTGGGCAGACAAGTCTCCGCCTTTGAGAAATATGGAAATTCACCCTTCAAAAATCCCTGCCCAAGCACTACAGCGAAGGCTGAAAAGTGCGGCCCCGATGCTTAGCAGTGGAGTCAACCATGACACTGAAGCGTTTCAGATTTACTGGTTACATGTTCGTGCTTTTAATGAGATTACGCATAGCTCCCGCTCGGGTTTACGACAGTGTTTGTGCGAAGCTGCATAGTGTCGAGCCAATCCGGTGAGCAGCGGGGGCCACTTTTACTGCACATGCGCGTCTGCCCCCTCCCATCTCCTCTTTGCATTCCTCCTGCGGAAATTTCATTCCACTTCTAATAGGCATTCCCTCCTCCTCCTCTCTCTCTCCTCTCCTACGCTCCCTGTCTCGCCTAACAATGTTGTCAAAGGCAGCATCTGTCAAAGGCGAGTCTCTTGATTTAAAACATCGACTGCTCGTGCTGTACAACTGCTGACCGGGGCACTCGTGTATATACCGTATATACTCGTGTAAGGGCCGCCCTCGTGTAAGGGCCGCACCCCAACTTTGAAAGCGGATATTTCGAAAAAAAAAAAAACAAAAGTTCAAAATGTCCCGCCAGAAAAGTGTAGTTAGTTCATTTACAGCCAGATGGCGCTGCACGCTTTTCCGCTTTTATTCTACTTCCGCCGACGCGCCGGCCACGCTGTTGACAGCGCGCCGCCATATTTGCCTTGTGCGGCCTCTTTGTTGGCATCGTTCCTAGCATCGTGTCGATACGTTGGCAGCGCGACTTCAGATCGGTGTCGTCGGTGTCACTTTGTTGGTTGTAGTGAACCCTGCAGAAGCCAGCGCACGTGACGGACGATGGGCCGGCATCTGAGATCATTCACTGCAGCATTTAAGCTGCAAGTGATTGACTATGCCGAGGAGCACGGGAAGCGGGAAGCTGGACGAAAGTACGACGTCGATGAGAAGCGCGTGCGTTACTGGATGAATCAGAAAGATGCCCTCGCCGCTACTAACAGGAGCCGAAAGGCGTTTCGCGGGAAAAAGTGCAAGTACCCGCAACTCGAAAGCGAGCTCGTCAACTACGTCGTCGACACACGAAGGGACGGCTACGCCGTATCGACTGACATGATACGCGTCAAAGCCCTCAGCATCGCTCGCCACATGGAAATACCCCCGGCACAATTCAAGGCAAGTCGGGGCTGGGCTACGCGGTTTATGAACCGTAACCAGCTTTCTATTCGGCGCCGAACGACGATTTGCCAAAAACTGCCGCGCGAGTACGAAGACCACGTCATTAAGTTTCATCGCTTCGTGAATGCTCTCAGGAGGGAGCATGAATACGACCTGTCCCAAATTGGGAATGCGGACCAGACACCTGTGTGGTTCGATGCACCGGAAAGCACCACAGTGGATTTAAAAGGTGCGAAAAGTGTGTCTGTGCGCACGACTGGTGCAGAACGCCAAAGGTGCACTGTGATGTTGTGCATCACGGCAGACGGCAGGAGGCTTCCGCCGTACGTCGTATTTAAAAGGAAGACTCTCCCAAAAGAGAAGTTCCCTCAGGGAATCGTCGTACGTGCGCAAGAGAAGGGCTGGATGTCCGAGGAACTGGTCGTTGACTGGATTAAGACCGTCTGGGCAAACAGACCTGGAGGGCTGTTACAACGGAAAGCCCTCCTTGTTTTGGACAGCTTTAGGGGCCACTTGACCGACCGCGTCAAGAACCGAGTTGCCGCAACTCGTACGGACTTGGCCGTCATTCCCGGTGGCCTGACGAGTGTGCTGCAGCCGCTCGACGTATGCGTCAACAGACCATTCAAAGTGGAATTTCGCCGATGTTACTCTGAATGGATGGCTGGAGGCGTCCACGAGAAGACCCCTACAGGACGGCTGAAGCGGGCGTCGCTCCAACAGGTGTGTGAATGGATTTTGAATGCGTGGCGTGCCATGTCAGTAGAAGTAGTTGCTAAAAGCTTCAAGGTAACGGGAATTTCGAACTCCATGAACGGCACCGAAGATGACCGTCTCTGGGAAGACGCGGACGCCGAGGCGAGCTCCTCCGAGAACGAGGACAGCGAAATGGAATCCGAATAAAAACATTTCTGGCATGTCATTTGTGACTCTTGCACTCTGCTACTGTTGCATAAACAGTACAGACCTTTGGCCTGTACTGCCTGTACTAAATCGGCCTGATTCGTGTAAGGGCCGCACCTAGCAAAATTTTCGAAAAAAAAGTGCGGCCCTTACACGAGTATATACGGTAGGCGCTGGATCTTGACCACACCTCAATGCCGGGGGGTGATTTCCCTTGTGCGTTGCTGAACAATAGAAATTCGAAGCGTGCGTGTTAACTAAACGCGGACTGCATTTCCTCACGTTTGCTTTGGGGGTGGGGGTGGAGCAATTTTTTTCACATGCCACAGATTGTGTCTGGTATGATCATGGTCATGGAGGTATGCAATAAGCGGTTGAATGCGTTTCACGATGCTTTAATCATAATAGTTATTCTCGAATGACAGGTGGTCAAAGACGTCGCAGACGAAGCAAATGTGCCGCTGAAGAAACTCCCATCTACAGCAGCATTCGTCTCGGCGAATGTGCTCTCACAATCATCACATTGACACCGTAACGCTGTCCTTTTTACAAGCGTCTCACATCGTGAGCCATCTCGGCGTGGAAATGGAGGCGGAAATGTTGTAGGCCCGTGTGCTCAGATTTGGGTGCACGTTAAAGAGCCCCAGGTGGTCGAAATTTCCGAAGCCCTCCACTACGGCGTGTCTCATAATCATATGGTGGTTTTGGGACGTTAAACCCTACATATCAATCAAGCTCGGCGTGGAAGTCTCAGGAGAAACTGTAACGTACGGGATCAGCGCTTCGGCTGCGATGACGTCGCTCACAACGCAGCCAATAGTGCTCATGCTTGGAAACGACGTAACTGATAACACAGCCAGTGGAGACCGCTCACGACACCACTGCGGAAGAAATTTTGGTTTCTCCTAGCCATATTCAGCGTTCTCTGTAAAAAATTACACCATCTCCCGCTAAAGCGAAAAATGTGTAAACGCGACGCAGCCCCTTCTTGTACACTGCAACGCAGCGGGCGCTGACCCTCTTACTGGTGGCGACTTAGATGCTGGTGCTCGTCGCGGCATTGCGCAGGTGAGAAACCTAGAAAGACATGAAGCACGCAGTGATGGACCGGTGTTTGTTACCGGAACATTTCAATCGCTGCTAATGGGCTAAAAGAGGCAAAAGGTTTTGATTGGACACAAATACATGCAGTACACCCTTAGTTAACGTGCATGCTGCGATTTTTATACTGTATATACCAAAACTTAAAACCTTCGCTGAATCAAAATTCATTACCATACCGTCAATACTTTTTACACAATAAAATATAGGCATGTACCAGGACTGAAAACGAAGTTCTACCAATCACCCATCACTAATTGCAGTCGGCCATACGAAGTACTGCGTAACTCTACAGAACCACAACTTTATGTTTGATTGTAAGAACAAAAGCAGGAACAAGCGGGGTTCAATAAATCTCGTTTAAGAGCGCTTTTTACTTTAGCTGGCAGCTGTACCTTTATTTATTTATTTATTTATACATGTACCTACATCGCCCTTACGGGCATTATTGTAGGGGGGAGAACAAGCAAAAGAATACAGTACAGTCGATATACCGAAAAAGATGGTTGCGGATAAAAGGCTGTATCGTTTGAAAGAACATAGTCATAAGATAGTCATAGTAAGATGGTGTTGCGAAAATTGACTGTTTCTTGCCATGTTTGCTTGAGGAGCACCGCAAACGTTCGTGTGTTCTCGTTTACTTGCAGCTTGATTACGTTGACGACAGCTATTTATGGAAATCCTATGAGCGCAATGTGGATGATTATGCAAAGTTTATGCTGCTGTACGGTGCGAAGCCTCCTCAAGACAAGAAACTCGCCGAGAAATTATGGCAATACGACGACATACGTGAGGCGCATGCTTTTTTTTTCAGTGTATATTATCGCGAACAGTGCGCTTGCTTCTCATAAGATGCTGCTACACATTGCCTGGTAACTCATTGCTATGTTTGCCTATGAGCTAGGCCTTGCGTTGTGTATACGCTGCTCTCTTTGTTCGCATGTGCGAGCGATTTATTTTCTATGGGAGTACAGTAAAGAAAGCTTTTGGGGTAATATATATGTCAGCATATGATGTACGCTCCACCCTAAGCGTCACTCCAAAGCTACAAGGAGATTCGTCTGCCAGCACATATGGCCTGTCACTTCAATGAGTTTCCCGAATATACACTAGAGGGGACTCTGGCGCTCGTGTCTAAGGAAGCTGCAATGCACGGCGCTTAAGCGAGCATGGGAATGATGGGTAGTACACAGATTTGTCTATTATTTGTACTTCTGGCTTAATTTGTGTTTGCGTGGCTTGGAGCTCCTTTGTTACAAATTGAAAATCAGCAAATCTTCAGCGGTTGCGTTTCATCACCATTATCTTTTAGGCTTATCATTTCAAATCGGCTAACGAAGTTCGAAAGAGTTCACTCTTTCCTTCGAAACAAAACGAAAACACAACAATAAACGAAGCCACAAGTGCGATTCGCAATTTACAAGTACGAAAGCTAGGCAAATCTATGTGCTACTCATTATTCCCACGGTCACTGAATGATCGCAGTGCCAGAGCTCTCTCTAGGTAATTTTAGGAAACTATATGTGTTAAATAAGCCAAATGTAATAAGGACTTAGTGTTTTTTGTTTTTTTTTTTCTTCCTAAACGTAGAACCTAATGAGGTCGAAAGTGCAGTTTCACTTTGAAAAGACAAGAATCATGCGTTCATTTTACTGGGAAAGGTTTCTCTACCAGAGGACTTCTCATAACATGAATTTATGTAGTAGAAAGAACATTCAATTGTGAATATTGCTTCGTGGTCAAAACGTCTCGCACGGACTTATCGGTGTGTGAGTGAGTAGCCGTGCGTCGTTGAAGTCTAGCAATTCAAGCTGACGCTTTGTGGGGAGTGATGCAAAAACTCCATTGCTCTCGCACGATGTTCTCGCCCTTCTCCACTTTCAAAAATTGAAACATTCTTGAAACTGAATTACCATTTTATCCAACCTATTAGGCTAACTGTATAATTATTTATTATTACGTATACCTGACTCCCGACTGTCTACGTCTATATCTATTTGATGTAGTTTAATATACTACTCCAAAATGCCAACAAAATAGAATGCAGCCTTAGAGGCAGCGCGTGCATATTCTTCAGCACTCAGAAACTTTTCGTGTTTAAGTTTCATTCAGTGTAACGGCCCGCGACGTGTACGCTCCACGTCGAAAGCCCATAGAAGTAGCGGATGAACTTGCAAAACAAGCACGCGGTACTCGTCAATTTCACAGAAAACTGCAAAGTTGGAGTTTCACCACTCGACATAAACAAAACTCCAAGATTGTAGACAATTTGAAGCCAACTTTGTCAAAAATGAGCGAGGCAGGAAGAAGTAGAGAAAAAACACGTTAGAAGGTAGACCATTTAGGGCGCTAAGCTGGCCTAGGCTTGCAAGGTCATAGGTTCCGAAGCATGCCCATTTTTGATGGACTTTTAAACAGCTGGAAAGAGGGCCAGGCTACCTACGAGTCAGGTAAGTTGAGCGCTGATAGGTGGTTAGCTGGTATTCTACATTGCCAAGACTGTGCAACAGGACTCCATACTTAGAGATAGCGGAGGAACCTAGCATTCCATGATAAAATTCAATTCGAAGGCAGATACTGGACCTACACCAATCGTATATTTACTTAAAACGCGCCATGAAGGAATCGTCAAAAAAAAAAAAACAAAGAACAAGATGATCGGTAGTGTGGCCTCACTGGCGACCAGCTGCCAGTAATGCACTCCCTCACGATAGCAGCATTGGGAACTGTGGTGCAGTATCTGGCCACAAACTCCCATGAAAGCAGGAATAAACCGTTGGCCCTCAGTCCCAAGCGGCTGCGAAGGAACTGCGCAAGACAGTGGTCAGACCTGCGACGCAGCGGAGAAAGCTAAGAACTTCTGGGCCACGAACGCCATTGTACTCTTGACTTAGCTACTTTCAACGCTAGAGTGCTATCTAGTGAGGCTAGTCGATCTGTGCTATCCGAGGTATCGGAGGTAGTTAAATGGGATATAATAGGGCTCAGCGAAGCTAGTATGACATGTGAGGTTTTTAGAGTGCTGAAGAAAGAACTTGTTCTATGCTGAGAGAGAGAGAAAAAAAACTAGGAGTTGAGAAAAAAAAACTAGGAGTGGGGGTTTTTTATACATAAGATAGCTGGCGACACGGTAGAATATTACATAATTAGTGAGAGGGTGGAAAGTGTCATAATTAAACTTCAAAAAAGGTACTGATGAACGTGGTACAGGCCTACGTGCGTGCATTAGGTTATAATGAGTATTTGATTAAACTCTTCTATAAGGACGTAGAGACAGCCATTGATAACTTAAAATCACAGTATACTATTCTGATGGGCAAGTTTGATGCCAAGGTAGGCTAGAAAGAGGCTGGCGACTATGCAGTGGGGGAATATGGATTCGGCTCTAGAAATTTCAGAGGAAAGTTATGAGTACAGTTTGCAGAGCGTGCTAATTTACGGATATTCAATACCTTCATCAGAGAGAGGGCAAACCATATGTGGACGTGGCGAAGTCCTGATGGTGAAACTAAAAATCAAGCAGGCTACATTCTGAGCGCAAACCCAGGCTTCGTACAGGGTGTAGAAGTAGATGGCAAGATCCGATGCAGTGACCATAGAATGGTAAAAGCTCGTATTTACCTAGATGTGAAAACGCAAAGAGAAAAACTCATATGCTAAAACTAATATAGAAATAGTGTTGAGAGGGAAAGTACAGAAATTCAGAGCTTCTCTACAGCATAAACTCCAGGTGCCGAAGGAGGTGACCAACTTACGTTAACACAACGAGCGATTATCTTATTATCTTACTGCTATCATCAAAGAGTGTGAATTGTAAGTCGGAGTCACAGTCACTAGACAACATACTGGCAAACAATCTAAGTAGACAGAAATTCTTATTGAGAGAGGACAAACCGTGATAGCCTCAAATGCTACCGACAAAATAGAGCTAGTGGAGTTTTCGAAGTCACTTACAAGGCGTAAGGTAGCCGACTTCTCGAAGTATAACATGGAGAGAATTAAGTAGGCTTAAAAAGTGGCAGAAGCCTCAAATCTTGGAAGACTAGCTTGTGCATTTTGAAAAAAATTGTCTGTTTGCGATTACACTCTAAAAAAATATCGAGTAAAAAGGGTACCTTTTTGTCCCACAAAATAATCATCAGGCTTGCGTTTGCTTCCTTTCTCGAAAACTCGGCGCTGGCCACTTTCCTATCGAGAATGCAACATAACCCTGATAATGGGCATGTCGATCGTGACCGGAATGTACCGGGCGCGGAGCGATAGTGAAAGGACGATTATCGTTGTGGGACAAAGACACTTATTTTACTCGCTCTTTTTTTTTTAGAGTGTAGGAACAAGGACAGCAATGCCTATACACCAACGTCGGTATGATAGTCGAGGTGGCGAAGGTGTTTTGCAGAGAGCGTCACAGAAGCCAGAACAACCTGGATATCGTGAGAAACAATAATACTCCATAGAAATTAGAAATACGACCAGTAACTACATGAGAAGTACAAAAAAAACCTCATAAGGAATGAAAAGAGACAAAGCCGCTGGTGAGGATAAGGTAACAATGGGCCTCCCAAAACAGGGTGAAGAAATTGTGTTATAAAAACTGGCTACCTTATATACGAAGTGTCTCTTGACGGGAAGGGTACCTGAATCTTGGAAGAACGCCAACATGATCTTAATCCATAATAAAGAAGACGTACGTCAAAGATTTGAAAAATTGCAGGCTGATCCGCTTACTGTTCGTTCTCGAAAGCTATTTACGAAAATAGAAGCTAAGAAAATAAGGCGACATTACAGTTCAATCAACAAAATGACCAAGCAAGATTTTATACAGGCTACTTCACATTATACTATATTTATTCTATTAATCAGGTAATAGAGAAATGTGCGGAATACAATGAACTATATACATAACCTTCATAGATTACTTGAAGGCGTGTGACTCAGTCAAGATATCAGCAGTAATGCAGGCACTACGGAATTAGGGGTTCGAAGTACCTTACAAGAACATACAAGAAGAAATTTAAAGTGGAACCGCCGCCACCATAGATCACCGTAATGAAAGCCACAGAATCTAATAAAGAACCCGTGTAAGGCAAGGATCAATACACAATCTCTCCAATGTTAATCACTGCGTGTTTACAGAATGTTTTCAGGACCCTAGATTTGGAAAAGTTAGCGATAAAAGGTAATGAAGAATGTCTTAACCTGCGATTCGCTCATGACATTGCCTTTATGAGTAACTCGGGAGACAAAAACGGCTCGTTATTGCTGATCTAAATACAGAAACCAGGAAAGTAGGTCTTATTATGTACCAAATTTAATTAATGTGGAAGAAGTTCGGCAGAAAACAGTGATTTGCAATAGGCGGAAAGACGATAGAAGTTTGAAAGGAGTATGTCTACTTGAGACAGGTAGTAGCCGCGGAGCCGAACCGTAAGAGTAAAATAACTAGGAAAATAAGGGTGTGGTGAATCACAATCGGCAAGCATTCTCAAATAATGAAAGGTAAATTGGCACTTACCCTCAGGAGAAATGTATACAACAGCTGCATCTTGCCAGTACTCACCTACGTAAGAGAAACCTGGAGGCTTACGAAGTGGGTTCAGCTTAAATTGAGAAGGACGCAGCGAGCGATGAAAAGGAAAATGATAGTTTTAACCTTAAGAGACAAGAAAAGGGCAGAGTGGGCCAGGAAGCCACCCGTGGTTAAGGATATCATAATTAAAATTAAAAAGACGAAACGGAAAGAAGCCGGGCACGTAGCACGTAGGCAGGATAACCAGTGGTCATTAACGGTAACTGACTGCATTCCCAGAGCGGGAAAACGCACTAAGGGGAGACAGGAAGTTAGGTGGGCCGATGAGAATGAAAAGTTCGCAGGCATAACGTGGCAACAGAAAGCACAAGATCGGGTTGACTGGCGGATCATAGGAGAGGCCTTTTCCCTACAGTGAGCGTAGTCAAGGTGATGATGATGATGATGATGCTTCGTGGTCAGTAGGTTGCGTACCCTGATCATTTGTTTTACAGCGAAAGCTGTTATGCCATAACAACATGGGTCGCGTGTGCGCCGTATTTGTCCGCTGCCGCTGGTGTTCATAACCACTATTGCACAAAACAAAACAAAAACTGTGTAAACAAAAATACCAAGGAATAAATGTGATTTGAACCCGGCTCCCCGGCGTGCCGTCCCAGTATTGGCCACCGTGGTGCCTGAGGCATGCTGGTGCTTAGAACTCCATAGCAAACTGACCTCAGGCAGGCTTGATTTCAAGAAAGGAATGACGTTATACGAGTAATAAAGCGTTTTAGAATAGCAAAAGAACAACGAGGTGTCATATAATGAGAATTGCGCAATGAGTGGATCGTCGTATGCTCCAATCTTTTTGCAATACCTTCATCCTGTTCACCTGTTAACTGTGGCACATACCGAATGTGGCGGGTGACGGTAATTACAAAAACTTCGGACGTAATTCTTAATCGCTGTCACACGGCAGAAAAAAACTCCACAATGTCCCTCGCAAGTGTGTAGCGCGTATTAATCTTTTTTTAAAGAATGATGAAGGATGGCACAGTGAATGCTTTCCTACTACAAAAAAATTTACGGCGTATTGGGTACCCTGCAATTGTGCTTGCAGTAGCTATCCAAGGAGTGGTAAAAAAAGACTCTGAAAGGCTTCTCTTACACCTTTCGCTGTGACAGTGCGGTGCGTTCCACGCACGACTGGTGGTTGTTTGAAAACATGTCCTCTCGAAACAGAGATAAAAATATCGGGTCACTATGAATGAACTGGTGTGTCCTCCACCCGATGGGAAAGAAATATGAAGTCAAATTACTCTATACTTCACCATTCTTACCCGTATCGAGAATTAGATTGCGAGTCGCAACATTTCTCTTTTTCAACCAACAGCCGTGAGCGTCATGGTGAGCGAGAGTGCGCCAATTAATGCAAAGCTCACCCTCTACCTGACCAACATCTACATGCCAGCAGGAAAAAATACTTTTAAATCAAATCTGCGATTGTCCCACAAGTATTGGTGTTCAGGTACAGCCGCTAGGCATACGGCGCACACAAGTACAACAAAAAAAAAACGAAAACCATTGCGGCCTTCAAATACCTGCATGGTCACATGCATATTTGTACGCGCCACTTTCAAGTCATTCAAGTTCGTTATTGTTTTTTGATAGGCGATCATTGGTTTATATTATAGAAACTTGACATTTTATTGAAGTTATTGAGGTGGTTTCTAATTTTACCTGCTCAATCTGATAGAAAGAAGAAAGAAAGAGAAGTAGAGGAGAAATAAAGCACAAAGGAAGGGAAAGTAAACAAGAATACAAAATACGCACACGCTAAGGTTTTGTTTGAACCCATTTTACCGAATAGTCAAGCACCTATGAATTTCTCCTTAAACCAGTCCACTCTGTTACGTTTCGCAGTGCGCCTAGGCATAGACTTCCAGTAGTAGCCTTGCTTTGTCGTCACTCGTAGACAGTGGTTTTCCTTGACTATGAAAGGCCAGAAATGCCTGTAAACCGGTTCCATACTTACAGGCTTTTTTTGTTGGCATTTTGAAGAAGGTAGCCTAATTGATCGGATTCAAACGCCTTTTGCTACAGAAGTTGCGAAGCAAGGACATTCTCAGCCTGATTGATCTCGTTTGAGAGAGTGTGGAGACAGAAATGTTGGGAATCCTCTAAAAGCTCCTTGGTTGCAGGGTCAGCTTTATGAACGCACCCTTAAGGCACTTCGCACTGAGAATATTTGTTGCACTTCTCAATATTTGTTGCACGACTCAATATTTGTTGCACGACTCAATATTTGTTGCACTTCTGGGGAAGTTCATAATTAAGGCGATCATGAGAGCTTCATCGTGCCATATATGATGACGCGCTGGAGTGGCCGTGTCTATGTTTGTTTATAATTTGCCTACTGTATATAGTGCAAAACAATAAGAAAAGAAAATGTCAATGATTCCTCTTTTTTGGAATCGGCAAAACACGAAAGAGAAACTTGTCTTCACAGAGGTAGTTGAGCGTTTATTGTGCATGGTTTCGCCACAAGGCCGAAGGATTGATTGCAGCAGGAAGAAATTGCCCAGTCACGCGAAAAACGGCAAGCTGCAGCAGCTCGAAACTTTCAGCGCACACCGCAGGCAAAATCACACATGAAATGAGCATACCCAGGATGACCGCGCACTAACAACTATCACACCTCGACACTTGAAATGCGCTGTAGAAACAGAAAGAAAGGCGCACGAAACCAGCGCATAAGTGTACACAGAACAAGCACGATCAACTGCTACGATTTCAAATTTTTAATGAGTGAGCAGCATGTACTTTCATAAATACTGCCGCGGCAACGAGCGAAGTGACCTTTGTGCTCTCTCGAAACACGAGTCTGAAAAGCGCGCGCGCAAAACAGACGACGCTCCGTGGAGGCGGCACTCTCCAAAACGCGTGGTGTGACGAACTATACAGCGCGCACATCGCGCTCTAGTCGTGTGTCCTAGCTACTAATGACATAAACGCAGTAAACCTGCGGAGCTCTGAAGACCACTAAATGGTGTATGGTGAATACAAATGGGTTGCCGTTAGCTTTTTTAATATATGCGCATTGTCGCGTAGTGGTTAGCGCTGCTATTCGAGAGGTCGCTGGTGTGATACCCCGCTGCATAGCTTCGCTTATAGTTTTCTTGTTTTTGACAATCTCATGTACATATTTAGAAGGTCACATCCGTGACGGAAATACGGCAGAGGAGCAATGTTGCACCTCAGCAAAAAACAATCTCGTGTTAAATCAAGTACGATGTTTAACTTTTATTAGCGCATTACTCCTGCATTTCACAGCACTGCATTTTTATGTTATAGATAATGTTCGAAGCCTGACGTTTTATTGATGTTTTGATGCGACTTCTTAAATCCAAGGCCTTGATCTACGGTTTATTCTCTACGATCTTCAAGCTACGTGAACATCGTAAACGTTGGACAGTAACATTGTCAGGTGTTACCACTCAGTCTTTGAATGTTAGCGAGTAAAAAACCGGCCGTTAGCGTCTTGGCATAGCCGATTATCATCGACACAACATTTTAGGCAGGCTTGTGGTAATAGCTTGCACTTAACGACAAAATGTTTACTTCAGGAGCCTGTCTGCAGATAAAAATTTCAGGTTGGTGGCATGAATACTTGCTGGGTACTTCTATCTTATAATATGCTTCACTTCGTAGCTATTCCGTTACTTCGCAGATAAACTACAAGGAAGCATAATGAATCTCCGTCGTTTTTCAGTGCTCTCTAATGGGAGCCGATTCACTCTGACATCATTGTTTTTAGTTCTGCTTTTCAAATTCACCTTGTGGCGACCCTGCTTCTTGATCACAGGATTGTTACAGTCTATTAACTTGCGCTGAAAAACCTGGAAGCAATTTTTATATTCATCGGGGCATTTTCTTGGCTTTTCTCGTGTAAATTTTAGTTTTACACTTGAATTATTTACTCTTAAAAAGAGCTTTGTAGCGCTCTTTGTGTCCTCTGTACAATAGTCGAAGCATTATAGTTGAAGTTTCCAGTATCCTATCTAATGTCCTTTTTTTTATTCCTTGTGTAGTTGGACTGTACGCAGCAAACACAGTTGATGACGGACTATTTCGCGCCATTGGTATTGGTGATCTCGGAAACCTCACAGCACCGTTCGTTACTTCAGGTAGGAAAAAAGTTTAAGTATTTGTTTCTTGGACAATTTGGGTAACTTCTAATTTCACCTAGTGCAAATATGTGAGTGGCACGTAAAGGTAGTTTGCAAAAAAAAAATAATTTGCTTACTAAGTATTTCATTTTACACCAGAAAAATGAGAGAGGCTAAGAGAGAAACATTTAGAAGCACTTTGACTAGTTGCAGCCTGAAATGTGCACACTTTGGCAAGCCACCAGCAGTCCGGTGCACATTTAGAGCCGAAGCGAAATCCGAATAAGTATTTAAGGAATGAAGAAACTTACTTATGAGCGTCACTGCAAGGCAATTTCTTGTGAAATATCAATTAAATAAAAGCATTACTATTTAGAACTGTACACGTTAAAACAAAAACTCGAGTAAATACAGACGCCAGTGTTGCCCATAGCACAGGTGAAAACAACGCAACCTACGCCACATGGGTTATGAAGAAACAGTGAAATGAGGCTTGAAGGGCATCACAAACTGCAGAAAAACAAGTATGAGTACATTATTGGAGGCTGACTGTGAGGTTAACACAGAAATAAGAACAATTATTATTTTCAGAAAAAGTACGCATTGTTTTTGTTTAAGTTATTTTCAACTCCGTGGTCATACAATAGCTAGGTTCAATAACTCTGAATAATATTGTGTCTTAACATTTTTACACCATAATTCGTTCGAGATAAGGTTGTTTTGCAGGTCTATGAATGACGAACTGAATACTGCTGAGATCTCTTTTTTCATAGCTGCGCAATAGAAAAAGAAAATGAGCATTATTCGTAATTTACAATTTCTATGACATCGAGAGGCCATGAGGAACAGACAGTTTGCAAAATAGATTTGTTATAAAATGTGATACTGAGGAATGTGCGAAAGTCACGTTACATGTGAGTTTGATATTTTTTGTGACTCTATCATTCATAAGCTTTTGAAGTAGTAGATCTTACTAGGATAACAGCAGATTACAACGTAGCAAAAAAAAGAGTTATCTCAAACCTATATCGTGAACGAAGAAATGACCGTCACCGTAGCTCAGTAGTGGAGCATTGGACGCGTTATACGAAGGTCGAAGGCTTGCATCCTGCCAGTGCGAAGTACCTTTTAGTCCACCATAATTTCCTCAAATGTAGATTATTTTGAGTTGTCTGGTAGTTTCTCATTTATAGTTTCTGCAAGCAAGAATGCGAGTTTATGAGTTTACACTTTTTCTGCTTGAACCCTACATAATCATATTAGCATACTTGGGTACGTTTTGGATCTTAAGATAAGTCATCTCTACGATGCTAGATAAATATGTGCAACGTAACTAACATGATCAAGTGAAGATATTGTTTCTGAAAACATTACGAGAATGTTCATAAATGCTCTGCCTCTGCTATTGCTACATTATACACTAAACCTCGATCAGTGATGATATCTCTGTTTATTTACCACAAAGCTATCCCTTTTATTTTCGTAGCAATATGATTTATTACACTCCGATCAGGTTCACTTTACCAGTGGTATTGATATTCTATTTGACGTTTCATTACTGTAACATAAATATACACGGCCAGTTGAAAGCAAAAACTAAGCAGTTTTTTGGTGATATCAATATATACAGCATTAATTAGAACATACAGTGATTTCAAGTCAAGTATGCGGGATGTTACTAGTTGTACCTGCGAAGAACTGTCGAAATATGGACAACAAATAACTGGCCGCTGCAGTGTAAACAGTTGTCTTTTAGCTTTTGATTCTCTTGCTGACGAACACCCCAGCAACCCAGTGAGTGCCAGCACTTCCTCCATTAGTTCTGTCTATTTCGTTTTTTATGACCATCTGTAGACTTAAACTGGAAGGCAGGCCCTCTGCTTCGGGTTGTGTCATTTCACCTGCATCGTATGAATGCCTGACCGGAAGCCCGTACTGTCAAGATAAAAGATAAAACGAATAATGTGTCATCTTCTCTGTTGCGCTCCTTTCCAAGTTTATTCTAATATTTAGCAGCAACCTGAGCATACGTTGGCATGGCCACAGGATATGAGCTCGGGACAGGTGTGACAGTCATTGAGGCCAGGCTTTGGTGGGGCGTAGGTGCCGTTGCAGCAACGTGAGCATAACTGGGCATGGGATGTGAACTCGGAACTGATGTACCTGTCATCAAGGCCAGTTCCTCCCTCACTACGTCGCGTAAACTAGTAGCGGGTGGCGTCGTTCCAATATAGAGGAGGCGAGGTGAAGCCTGTGCATAAAGTTCCTCGCGGATGATAGAGTGGATCAATGCACGCAGCTCTGTTGTATCGTGACTTGAGCTCAGATCAGACATATCAGGTTGTACCCGAGTGGTCTGAAGCTCCTCGAGGCGCTGACAGGTAGCGACAACATCGGCGACGGTCAGGGGATTCTGCACCACAAGCGCATTAAAAGCGACCATCGCAATGCCTTTTAGCAGGTGGCGCACGCGGTCGTTTTCCGCCATATGGTTGTCGATGCGGCGGCAAGGGGCGAGAACATCTTCAATATAAGCAGTCTAAGACTCGCCGGGGCGTTGAAAACGTGCACCAAGCTTTTTCTTGGCAATATCCGAGCGCACCGACAGGTTGGCGAAAATCTGGTGGAGCTGGCGCATAAAGGCGGGCCATGTTAAAAAATCGGTAGCGTGGTTTAAAAACCAGGTTTTTGCGACGCCGCTCAAGTAGAAAGCAACGTGGGTGAGTTTCGCAGGCTCATCCCAGTTGTTGATGGCACTCACGCGGTCATACTACTCGAGCGAGTCTACCACGTCCTCACCCGGAAGCCCTGCGAACAGCGGAGGATCCTTTTGAGGGCTGGTGACCAGGTGAGAAGGGTTTCCTGGCGGTGGGAGCGGTGGCGAAGCTGGCACTCTGGGCTGGGCGGCTTGCGACATTACCGGACCCAAGTCGTTTAAGCGGCAGCCTGAACGAAGCTCCAGGGATGTGTTCTAACAGATGCTGGGGTGTCCGAGAACGCGAGAGGACGCAGGAACCGAGCAGCACCTCCACCACTTGTAAGATGGCATCGAGTGCACTCAAGACTCTCCTTTATTGACTCGAGTATGTGCCCCACAACCTAAACTTGACTGGTGATGATGAGTATGTACAGATGAAAAGATGGGACGCATAAATAATGCTCAGTATGTATGTATATATATATATATATATATATATATATATATATATATATATATATATATATATATATATATATATATATATATATCACAGTTGGTAATTTTTTTATCCACTTTTCTTTCTTCTTTCTTCTTATTTACATTCCATTGGTTCTAATAATTTCCCCTGTACATTCCTTGGCATTACTGTCTGTTATATCTCATTAATATTGTGTTAAAACACGGAAAAACGAGCCTTTAGGTATACACTTCTTTCCCTTATTTTATATATATATATATATATATATATATATATATATATATATATATATATATATATATATATATATATATATATATATATATATATAAAAGGGAAATAAGTGTACATTTAGGGCTCGTTTTTCCGTGTTTTTTTGACACAATATAATGAGATCTAACAGACAATAATGCCAAGAAATGTATAGGGGAATTTATTAGAGCAAACGGAATGTAATTAAGAAAGAGAAGTGGGTGAAAAAATAACCAGCCGTGAGCAGGAAACGAACCTACGACCTTCGAATAACGCGTTCGGTGCTCTAACCACTGAGCTATCAGAGCGGCCTTCCCTCCATCCATTTTTTTGGGGGGTTTATATGTGAATTTAGAAGTGGGAGTTTCAGTCAGCGCCATCTGTAAGCCAAGCGGCGAGTGTGAAACACCCTTTTATGCGCATGTGTGGCGTCACGTAGCACGTGAACTTATTACGAGTGGGCGGCTGATCTCCCTCGTATACCACGTAATGACACCAAGTCTGCCAGTACGAGACCCTCGTTAATGAATAAGAGAAAGAAGTGTATACCTAATTGCTCGTTTTTCCGTGTTTTTTGACACAATATTAATGAGATCTAACCGACAATAATGCCAAGAAAGTTATTAAAACTAATGGAATGTAAATAAGAAGAAAGAAAAGTGGGTGAAAAAATAACTAGCCGTGAGCAGGATATATTTATATGTGTGTATATATATATATATGTATATATATATATATATATATATATATATATATATATATATATATATATATATATATATATATATATATATATATATATATATATATATATATATATACAGAGTGTCACACATATGTTGAGCCAAGAATATGAAAGTGAAAGCGAGAGCCACTTTGAAGGCGAGTTGAACCAATCGCATACTACTCGCATTAGCTGTAGGTACACAAGCTATCTTTTATTTATCCCCATACTAATTATTTGTAATGGTTCCTTACTACTGTTTTAATTATGGCTTGAAAACTCAAGACATTAACAGTGAGATGTATACCATTTTCAGAAACCACCGACTAAATTGTTTCCTGTACGATGCGTCTCGTGCTCCTATTTTTTCCACGTTGTAAAAAAAGGCCGTGACACGTAAAAAAAAGCCATGTGACGGACAGCAAGTGCACTGATATTGTGCTGCTATAGGCACTCTTTACCACACGAAAAAAATAAAGCCGCTATATGTATCGTGCATGAAACAATTCAGTCGGTAGTTTCTGGAAGTGTTCTTCATCTCAGTTTTCATTTTTTGAGCCCCCAGCCTATAGTTAAATAGTACTTACGAATTAATAATTAGTATGGGGATAAATAAAAAATAGCGTGAGTGCCTAAAGACTAGTGCGAGTAGTACGCTTTTGGTTCAATTCGCCACTGAAGTGTCTTTCATTTTCAAATGCTTGGCTCAAGTTATGTGGGACACCTCAAGTTGATTGATATATATGTGGGGTTCGACGTCCTAACCATATGATTATGAGAGGCGCAGGGACACCTCAAATTACGTAGGGTAATATATATATATATATATAAATATAGATATGGAAGTCCAATGATATTTTTTTCTCTTTGTCTCTTTCCCCCTCTGATTCAAGATTGTATAAAGCTGAGCACCAACAAACTGTACCCTCAATCCCGATGAAAGCCAGACTCTGGTTGAAATGTCGAAATAAACCACGTAGTGACCGCTCACGGAGGATCTACTTGACTACTTGCAACGCTACGGCCGCTCAACCACCATGCCTGCCTAGACAAGACTGGCCACAGGTGCGCCTCCAGTTGAGCAGATCTTACGGAAGTTCCCTAAACGTACACAAACATCAGCCATCAACGGAACCTCGCAAACAAGGTATTTGCACCAGCATGTCAACCTGCATGAGAAGGCGACACCTGCAGTCATTTCTATCCACAGAGTTTTCACTTTCGACATCGAGAAAGAGCTGGCTGGCATACCACGATCTGTGACCACGCTCGTTTTTCACGTTGGTACGAGCGAGCTGGCATCGTATGAACTAGAAGATTCATTACGCCGCCTTCGTCGCCTAGTAAAAAACATGCTTCGGACACGCCAGGAGCTCGAAAGCCTCGTTGTTTCAAGCGTGTTGCCCCGTTATCTCAACCAACAACGGGAAAGATGGAACAAACAATTCGTGCACCGTTTCAACCAGGACGCTCGTCAATTCAACGAGACAGTGAAGGCCTGACGAAGACCCAGGAAATTGTCATATATTGAGTATCGATTCGACCAGCTGCCACCAAGACGCTTTCTTGCTGCGGGTGGGCTTTATCCGAGTTTTATGGGTGTCGCGTTGATTGCCGAAACCCTCAAGAGTGCACTCGGTCGCGGTGACCTCAGAGCTACCACGGGGTGGTGGACTCAACCAGTAGCTCCCATCAATATCCGTTAGTCACAACAAGACACCCACGACAAGAACTCTGCATATCAACATATTCCTGGAGCCCACGACAAGAACACTGCATATCAACATACTCTAGGAGCCCCGCACCCACTTAACATCACAGATGAGTTCCCGACGATCGGCGAAAGTGCGATTCCCGCGAGCCACAAGCACTCCCTCACAATCATCAACAGCGCACCACTACTAGGGAGGAAGTCTTCTGGACAGCCAACACGCGTCCCTCTATGGCGGATGTCGAGACCAAAAGCACTACACGACAACACCACTACACCACTTCTCATAGGGAAGCCTGCCAAACTACGAAGCCGCGTCCCTCTATTGTGGACCCCGGCACCGGAACTCCCAACCAACACGTTCCCTAGGAGCCCAAAGCCGAAATCCTCCCTACAACGACGAAGGCCTGCCGGACATAACTACAATCTGCGGAATTCATCAGTGGCATTCCGCACCCAAAAGAAGATTGACCTCTGCAATGTAAGTTCAGCTCATCGCTTCCCAGTTGCAGTGCCACCTTCCTTAAAGTACGAAGACTTGCTGACAAACGAATAAGACATGAAATGCATAAAGAGCATGGCAAGTGTACCTTCGTGCTAGAATAGCCCCCAAGGGTATGCCACTCTCCCTCAAACCAGCTGCTATAAACGTAGATGAACACGGCCAAAAACATGGAAAAATGTCTTCCTTGGGGCATCTCTTATATTAACAGAAATCGCTTTTAATCACAGTGATCAGCAGGTAAAGAAACTGGTCGCTGTGACCAACACCATTTTCCACCACAACACTTTATCGAACGAAAAAATCACCGGTTAACAGAACTAGAACAGAATAAATACCAAGCCATCATGACCACAAAAATTCATTAGCTCAAAAGAGACCATGTGCCCAAACGCATGTTTCCTGAGATAGTTTCTTATCACTTCAACACCACCAGCCAGGAAACCACTAACGGTACAAACGAGCACCCATCTATGAACACACCCTGAGACACTAAGATTGTAAACCTATCGGCCACAAGTTTTCACTTACCAACTTTAACTTACTAACCAATCACTTGTGTCAAGCAAGACATGCCCAACAGCAACCCTGTGCACAATCTGAAGGCCCCTACTGCACGCTTAATCCAGAAGCGGGCAAGAATTGACAGCGCATCCGCTTGCCAGCCTCTGCGACAATACACGGCGCCCCTCTTTCAACCACGAGATGTCGACGAGGCGTTGAGTAGTTAAAGGCATAAATTCTTGAAAAAGCTCTTTTCCCCCACACCGAACCACCAGAGCCATGCGGCGCCGTCTGGTCTGGAACAATACGTTAGTGAAAGGAAAGATACACAAACCGCAGACATCCTAAAGGTAAAAGGGAGAAAAGGGAGAGAGAGGGGGAAGAGGAAGGAACAGTGAAAGGGAGTGCCCGGGGAAGTCCACCTTATATTCTTTTTTTCCCTCTTTCTCTCTTTTCCCCTCTGATTTGAGATTGTATAAAGCTGAGCACCGACAAACTGTACCCTCAATTCTGATGAAGGCCAGACTCTGAATGAAACGTCGAAATAAACTACGTTGTGACTGCTCACGAAGGATAGGATTTACTCTATTATATATATATATATACTAGTGGGGACTTCGCAAGGCACTGACTGGTGAGACCAAACCCGGGACTGCCCGAGTATTTGTGTCCGTACCGGCTGTCTGCCTACTGCCTACCTGGCGTCGCAATTAAACCCCCTTTCAAAGTGATAGAGGTATTGGGTACGCAAATCTGGAAGCTGCCCATTGCATCAGCAATGCCTGATCAGACGACCGAGCAAAGCGCCACCCACCAAAGACCAAAGCACGGCCCAATCTCTACTGGTCATCGTGCCTCCCACCCTGCGCCAACGGGATCCCCCCTTCTTCAGTGGCACCGAGGACCAAGATGCTGAAGACTGGTTGCTACTGTTTGAAAAGGTGAGCGCCGCCAACAAGTGGGACGATCCCTCGAAATTGGAGTATGTCCGATTTTATCTGAAAGACGTCGCCAGCCTGTGGTTCACAAACCACCGTACTGAACTTACCACTTGGGCCGCTTTCAAGACCAACCTTGCAGCTGTGTTCGATCGCCCTGAAGTTCGCAAGCTGCGTGCTGAACTGCGCCTACGCGGACGTGCACAAAGGCAAGGCAAAAACTTCACAAAATATTTTGAAGATGTTATCAATTTATGCCGGCGCTTTAACCCTAAGATGACCGAACAAGACAAGATCAGGCATTTCTTAATATGAATAGACAATGATGCCTTACAAATGTTGCTGGAAAAGGACCCAAGTACCGTATCCTAACTTGTGACTTTGTGCCAGAGCTTGGAAGAGATTCGCAAACAACGTGCATCAGTTAGGAGGTCGACGACAGCAGACGACTCTTTCGCTGCCCTGGTCATCGGTGGTGACAACACCCTGCTGGACCAGATAAAAATATGTATGCGAAGAAATGTAAAAAAATATGTACGCGAAATATGTACTCGCCTTCCTCTTGAACAAGTCGTCATTCTGTGTCGCCTATGAGTCGATGACCCACCTCCATTGAGACGGAAAACTAACTGCCGCAGCTCCGGGGGCACGATATGCGTTATTGTCTAATTGTTTAAGTCCTCGTCTCTCTCCCGCCAATCTTATCAATGTAATTGTCGAAGGTGTACGAACACTTGCACTCATTGATCCCGGTACAGCGATATCTGTGATTAGTAAAAGACTCTGCCGCTCTCTTCGTAAAGTAACGATGCTTTCTCTCGTAGTTTCTCTTGGCACTGCGAGCACCCAACTAATTGAGCCCGTCACGGCATGTACAGCAAAAGTGGTTCTTCGAGACGTGTTGTACACCATTGAATTTCACGTGTTGGCTTCATGTTCCCACGATGTCATCCTAGGATGGGATTTCTTATCACGTCATTACGTCGTCGTGAGTTGCGCTCAGGCCGAAGTGGAGCTGTTACCGTTTGCAATGCGCCTTTTGTTGATGCGGCCGTATCTAGTGTGGCTAACCTTGTCGTCGCGATGGACATGGACCTTTCTTCTTTCCGTGCCCAGTTTGTACCTGCCTGTTGTGCTTCACTTTCTGACGCTACCGTCCTATTCACGCCATCTGACATCTTCGGTAGCCACCACCACACATCGCTGCCATTCGCCGTTCTTGCTCTTTGTCAAGACACTTCCGGAATATTTATTTCCAGTCCGAACTCGTGCCCCTTCAGTTTACGCCGCAACGAGACGCTCGGCCTCATTCAGCTTATCAATGAAGGTACTATCGCGCCTGCCGATTTCTTCGACACCATGCCGAATATGAAGCTGAGCGCGTTGGTTCCTCACCTTGCTTCACACAGTGTGTCTTCTGATGCATTTCACGGTTCTATTGGCAGCCATTTTACCCCGTCTTAACGAGAGCAGCTTGTTACCCTGTTGCATGAATTCAGGCGTTCGTTTGACTTCCCCCAAGTGGTGCTAGGAAGAACGAACACCATTGTGTACACAATTGACAAAGGGAAGAGTACTCCTTTGCGCCAGCACCTCTATCGTGTGTCTTCGGCGAAACATCGCGTAATTGCAGAACAAGTAGACGACATGCTACAGTGTGGAGTCATCAAGCCTTCTTGTAGTCCTTCGTCTTCCCCAGTTGTACTCGTCAAAAGAAAGGGATGGTTCGGTCTGGTTCTGCGTAAACTACAGGTGCCTAAACAACATTAAGAGGAAAGATGTTTACCCTCTTCCCCGCATAGACGACGCTCTCGATTGTCTGCAAGGTGCAGAATTCTTTTCCTCGCTTGACCTTCGCTCAGGTTATTGACAGGTCCCAATGGCTGAGTCTGATTGTCCAAAAACGGCGTCCGTCCCACCGGATGGCCTCTATGAATTTATCGTAATGCCATTCGGACTCTGCAATGCGCCCGCCACATTCGAGCGAATGAAGGACAGCATTTTACGTGGTCTCAAATGGAACATATGCTTGTGCTATTTTGATGACGTTGTGGTCTTTTCACCCTATTTTACTTGCGTAAGATACTACAGCGCCTTACAAACGCCAGTCTTCAGCTTAGCCTGAAGAAATGTCACTTCGGGCTAAACAGCTCACCATACTTGTTCATGTCGTCTCGAAAGCCGGCATTCTTCCCGACCTTGACAAGCTTCGTGCTGTTGCCGAATTTCCTAAGCCGTCTATAGTTTAAGAACTACGGAGCTTCGTGGGCCTGTGCACCTATTTTTGTCGGTTTGTCGGGAACTTTGCTTCCATCATAGCTCCGCTCACCCAAGTCCTTACCGGCCCTTACCGCGTCATTCAGCACCCTTCTTCTGTCACCTATGTAATTGAACCACTCAAGCCGTCCATGGACAAGCGCCGTCTTGGTCGTGAGACAGTCCACGTCAGTCGCCTCAAGCCCTGCTACGACCCTCTTCTTCTCTCGTCACCTTGAGTCGCCAAAATGGCTCGTCTTCATCGCTGGGTATTGTAGAAAGAAATTCGCTAGTCAATGACTAGTGGGACCATCTCTGAGTACGAAGTGCGAGCGTGTGCACGAGCCGTAGACGCGGAACTTTGTGAGTATTTGTGGCCGTACCGGCTGTCTACCTACCACCTGGCGTCGCTAATAAACCCCCTTGCAATATATATATATATATATATATATATATATATATATATATATATATATATATATATATATATATATATATATATATAATAATAATGAGATATAACAGACAGTAATGCCAAGGAATGTACAGGGGAAGTTATTAACATTAATGGAATGTAAATAAGAAAAAAAAAAGTGGATGAAAAAATTACCAACTGTAAGCAGGAACCTACGACCTTCGAATTACGCGTTCGATGCTCTAACCACTGAGCTATTACAGCGGCCCTCCCTCCATCCACTTTTTTGCGTTTATCTGTGAATTTAGAAGTAGGAGCGACAGTCAGCGCCATCTATAAGCCAAACAACGAGTGTGAAAACACTCTTATGCGCATGTTTGGCGTCACGTAGCACGTGAACTTATTATGAGCGGGCAGCTGATTAATTGTCCCTCTTATACAACCTAAACACACCAAGTCTGCCAGTACGAGACCCTCGTTCAATGAAATAAGGGAAAGAAGTGTATACCTAAGGGCTCGTTTTTCCGTGTTTTTAACACAATAATAATGAGATATAACAGACAGTAATGCCAAGGAATGTACAGGGGAAGTTATTAACATTAATGGAATGTAAATAAGAAGAAAGAAAAGTGGATGAAAAAATTACCAACTGTAAGCAGGACCCAATGGCTGAGTGCTTACAGTTGGTAATTTTTTCATCCACTTTTCTTTCTTCTTATTTACATTCCATTAATGTTAATAACTTCCCCTGTACATTCCTTGGCATTACTGTCTGTTATATCTCATTATTATTGTGTTAAAAACACGGAAAAACGAGCCCTTAGGTATACACTTCTTTCCCTTATTTTATATATATATATATATATATATATATATATATATATATATATATATATATATATATATATATATATATATATATATATATATATATATCATCAGCCTGACTACGTCCACTGCAGGACAAAGGCCTCTCCCATGTTCCGCCAGTTAACCCGGTCCTGTGCTTGCTGCTGCCAATTTATACCCGCAAACTTCTTAATCTCATCTGCCCACCTAACCTTCTGTCTCCCCCTAACCCGCTTCCCTTCTCTGGGAATCCAGTCAGTTGCCCTTAATGACCAGCGGTTATCCTGTCTACGCGCTACATGCCCTGCCCATGTCCATTTCTTCATCTTGATTTCAGCTATGATATCCTTAACCCCTGTTTGTTCCCTAATCCACTCTGCTCTCTTCTTGTCTCTTAAGGTTACACCTACCATTTTTCTTTCCATTGCTCGCTGCGTCGTCCTCAATTTAAGCTGAACCCTCTTTGTAAGTCTCCAGGTTTCTGCTCCGTAGCTAAGTACCGGCAAGATACAGCTGTTATATACCTTCCTCTTGAGGGAAGGTATCTGGCCACTACCTCCCACATGCTTACGTCAAATAACTCACGGCCCTCAGTCCCCAGCAGCTGCGAAGCAACTGACCACGGCGGCGGTCAGATCTGCAACGCAGCAGAGGGTGCTAAGAATCTCTGGATCCGGACAGTCCGCCATTGGAACCTGAACTTGGCAACGTTTAACGCTAGAACCTTATCTAGTGAGGGAAGTCTAGCTGTACTATTAGAGGAGCTAGAGGGTGTTAAATGGGATATAATAGGGCTCAGTGAGGTTAGGAGGACAGATGAGGCCTATACGGTGCTACAGAATGGGCACGTCCTTTGCTACAGGGGCTTGGCAGACAGAAGAGAACTAGGAGTGGGGTTCCTAATTCACAGAAACATAGCGGGCAACATAGAGGAATACTATAGCATTAATGAAAGGGTGGCAGGTATCGTAATTAAACTGAATAAAAGATACAAAATGAAGGTAGTACAGGCTTACGCGCCTACATCCAGCCATGATGACGCTTCAGTTGAAAGCTTCTATGAAGACGTGGAATCGGCAATGAGTAAGGTAAAAACACAGTATACTATGGTGATGGGCGACTTTAATGCAAAGGTAGGGAAGAAGCAGGCTGGAGACCAGGCAGTAGGAGATTATGGCATCGGTACTAGAAACGCCAGAGGAGAGCTACTAGTAGAATTCGCAGAACGCAATAATTTACGGATTTTGAATACCTTCTACCGAAAACGAGAAAACCGCAAGTGGACATGGAGGAGCCCTAATGGCGAAAATAAGAACGAAATAGACTTTATAATGAGTGCACACCCTGGAATCGTTAAGGATGTGGAAGTGATTGGCAAGGTACGATGCAGTGACCATAGAATGGTACGGTCTCGAATTCGCCTAGACTTGAAGAAGGAACGACAGAAACTGATACGCAAGAAGCCAATGAATCAGCTAGCACTGAGAGGGAAAGTACAGGAATTCAGAGTGTCGCTGCAGAACAGGTATTCGGCTCTTAGTGAGGAAACCAACCTTAGCGTAGATACAATGAATGATAATCTGACGAGTATCATTACGGAGTGTGCAGTGGAAGTTGGAGGCCGGGTAGTTAGACAGGACACTGGCAAGCTTTCCCAAGAAACGAAGAACCTAATTAAGAAGCGTCAAATCATGAAAGCGTCAAGTACAACAGACAAAATAGAACTGGCAGAGCTTTCGAAGTTGATTAATAGACGTAAGGTATGCGATGTAAGAAGGTATAACATGGAGAGAATTGAACACGCTCTGAAAAACGGAGGAAGTGTCAAAGCATTGAAGAGGAAACTTGGAATAGGCAAAAGTGGGATGTATGCACTAAGGGACAAAGAAGGCAAAATAACTACCAATATGGATAGGATAGTTAAAATAGCGGAGGAGTTTTACAGAGATCTGTACAGTAGCCGAGACAACCACGACCTTAATACTATAAGAACTAGCAGTAACCCAGATTACACCCCACCAGTAATGATAGAAGAAGTCAGAAAAGCTTTGGAGAGCATGCAAAGGGGCAAAGCTGCTGGTGAGGATCAGGTAACATCAGATTTGCTGAAAGATGGAGGACAGATTGTGTTAGAAAAACTAGCCACCCTGTTTACGAGGTGTCTCCTGACGGGAAGAGTACCAGAGTCTTGGAAGAACGCTAACATCATCTTAATACATAAGAAAGGAGATGACAAGGACTTGAAGAATTACAGGCCGATCAGCTTGCTCTCTGTAGTATACAAGCTATTTACAAAGGTAATTGCTAACAGAGTAAAGAAAACATTAGAATTCAATCAACCAAAGGAACAAGCAGGATTTCGAACAGGCTACTCAACAATTGACCACATTCATACTATCAATCAGGTAATAGAGAAATGCTCAGAGTATAACCAACCACTATACATAGCCTCCATAGATTACGAGAAGGCGTTTGATTCAGTAGAAATATCAGCCGTCATGCAAACACTGCGGAATCATGGCGTAGATGAAGTATATATAAACATTCTGGAAGAAATCTACTGGGGATCAACTGCTACCATAGGGCTTCATAAAGAAAGCAACAGAATACCAATCAAGAAGGGTGTAAGGCAGGGGGACACAATTTCCCCAATGCTATTTACCGCGTGCTTACACGAGGTTTTCAGAAGCCTAGAATGGGAGCAGTTAGGGATAAGAGTCAATGGAGAATACCTTAGTAACCTGCGCTTCGCCGATGACATTGCATTGCTGAGTAACTCGGGGGACGAATTGCAACTCATGATTACGGAGTTAGACAAGGAGAGCAGAAAGGTGGGTCTTAAAATTAATCTGCAGAAAACGAAAGTAATGTACAACAACCTCGGCAAGGAGCAGCGCTTCGAGATAGGTAATAGTGCACTTGAAGTTGTAAAAGACTATGTCTACTTAGGGCAGGTAATAACCGCAGAGCCGAACCACGAGATTGAAGTAACTAGAAGAATAAGAATGGGGTGGAGCACATTCGGCAAGCACTCTCAAATTATGACAGGTAGATTGCCACTATCCCTCAAGAGGAAGGTATATATATATATATATATATATATATATATATATATATATATATATATATATATATATATATATATATATATATATATATGTGTGTGTGTGTGTGTCTGTGTGTGTGTGTGTGTGTGTGTGTGACGTATGAAGCGATGGTTGGTAGAGGCAGAGAAGGCAGTGCAGAATGGAATAAACATGGCGTATGACCCAGGCCACGTCTCCCATTCATCATAACGTCACATGACATTTCTTTGTGCGAAAGTGTCTGACGTCTTCAAATGGCCTTTGGTTTGGAGATCTTAGTTTTAGATGTTCTTCACTTGGTGAACGCGCTTCCCTTGAATTTCGCGTCCGTCGATGCCTTTGTTGCGCTCTCTCTTGCACTCGCATGTGTTTGTGAACTTGGCTTTGCTTGCCTTGCTGATGTTGCTCAGGAAATGGCTGTAGTGGAGCCCCTTTCGGAATTGGGCACTCACTTCTTTCACAAGTTGACATGTCGCGTAAACAGCTGATGCATGGTGAGCTGGTGTCTTGCTGGTCGGTCATAGTTGGCAATGCGCCATCATTGCTAAAATGCTCTTCAGAGGCTCCGGTAAGGTGGTCCAGTATGGACGCTTCTTAAAGACAGCTGCGTGCAAGGTTTTATGTTTGTATTCTGCATTCTTTCGGTACTTGGATTGCTGAGCTCTGGATGAGGATACCACAAGTGACGTGGCATTACTAGGCTCAATCTGCACAGTCTGCTGAACAATAGAAATAAAGTCTTGTGATGAGAAAGACCTTTTCGAGTCGTCATGGCGAGGTTGGTTAGTTTCTCGATGCGTCGACAGTTCGCTTATCATGGACATGGTGTCATTACAAGGCAAACGGTGAGCGTTTGACTTATATGCACTGGATGAGCCGCGTAATAAAAACCCGGGTGGTGTACCGTGTATGCGAGACCAAGAATGATGAGTATCAGGTAGGTGAACAACGTCTCGTGTCACACGCTGGAGCGACGACTTTAAAACTAACGACTTTCGTGCAGAAAAGAAACCTGATAGAAAGTTGTGTGTCTTGACAAAAGCGCGAGGACTCTGCCGGCTGAGAGCTATTGTGTCCAGATGGTCGGTGATTAAGAAGTCCTTGTCGTAGTCGTTGAAATGGGTAATCATTTCTTCTTTTATCTTTCGCCACAATTCGACGTTCTCGAAGATGTGGGTGAGGTAAAACTTAAATGCCTCACCGGAGATGTTGATTGATATGTGGGTTTTAACGTCCCAAAACCACCATATGATTATGAGAGACGCTGTAGTGGAGGGCTCCGGAAATTTCGACCACCTGGGGTTCTTTAACGTGCACCCAAATCTGAGCACACGGGCCTAGAGCATTTTCTCCTCCATCGGAAATGCAGCCGCTGCAGCAGGGATTCGAACCTGCGACCTGCGGGTCAGCAGCCGAGTACCTTAGCCACTAGACCACCGCAGCGGGGCTCACCGGAGATGTAGTCAGTGAAGTTTGTGATCATCTCCCGTTCCGACCATGATACAGCGGTAGCGTGGAGATCGAACAGGTAGAACCAGCCCTGCACGGGTCCATCGTTTACTGCCCCGGTGTACTTGGGGATGTCAAGGAAGGCCGATGAATCTGTCATGGTCCTGGTCGTTGTGTTCTGGCTAGAGATGATTGGGTAGTCGATGTATGGTCAGGGCGTCTTGTGGAGAAGTGCATCGATGATGAGCGACTGATGAAGGGGCAGGCAGGTCTCCATCCTGTCGACTCGTGTGACGTTATGATGAATGGGAGACCTGGCCTGGCTCATACGCAATGTTCATTCCATTTTGCACTTCTTTCTTCTCTGCCTCTACCAACCATCACTTCATACGTCATATATATATATATATATATATATATATATATATATATATATATATATATATATATATATATATATATATATATATATATATATATATATATATATATATATATATATATATGTCAGCGGCACTCGAGTTCGCACAGCTGAATTCTCCGGTAGCGTCTCTGTGCTTGCTCGGGAAACGCTGCACTGCGTTAACGTGGACTCCGAGCCCTGAGCGCGTCCACTCGACGCGGTTGCCCATTGGTTCAACGAACATTCAAAAAAACAAAAAGTGAGCCTTCGAGCGAGACCGCATAGCAACGCATCGCCAGAGAGGAGAACGAGCCGAGATTCGAGCCGGGACCGCAGAGCAACGCATCGCAGAGCGAGCCGAGACGCGAGTGGCGTCGGACGTATCCGATCGAGCTCCTGCACCGAGTCCAGTTTCCTTATACATGCAACCACTGCCGATTCACCTGTAACTTAGCACAATACAGTTTTTCTCAAAATTTGAACCTTGCCTTGACTACATTCATTCGGACATCGCTGACATGGCGCAGCCGACAGGATGTGAATCGACCAAGCTGCATGCGGAGGAGGAAACGATGCCACGAGAAGGAGCAGCGCCACGCCGTGCATCGTCTCGGGACTTCAAAACGACCATCGTTGAAAGTGTGTTCACGACCCTCGACCACAGCAGGATGGCCAATGTAACGAAAAAGCAACTCGTCGACGAGCTGAGAGGACAAGGTCTACGGTGCTCCGGACGAAAGGACGAGCTCATCGCAAGAATCATCCGCGACATCACTCGCCAAGCCCTAGAGCCGACGGACTCACCAACGAAGGACCAGGCTGCCTACGACGACGATAGGCAGGCGCACCTGGAGACGCTGTCCGCCGACAACGCGAGGCTTTGCGCTGAACTGAGCAGCCTGCGAGCCCAGCCTAACCGTGCGACCACGAGTGAATGTGAGACATTGCACGAAGCCCATCAGAACGCTTCACTGCCAACGGAACGGGTGACGACTCCAACCCTCGGGCTGCACCATTCCGTCCCTGCTGACATAACGATGTCCTCGCGTTCGACGCGGCCACCGTCACTGAACGACGGCGCCAACCAAGACGCGGCACGCCCCGCCGCGCCGACCGTTTTAACGCACGAGGGAGAACCTTCCATGGCCCAGATCCTCGCCGCGCTCGTGAACACACAAGCCCTGCTCGCCAACACGCTGTCGAGAGGTCCACCGACGACGAGCCCGATCCAGATTCATTCCACAAGCGACACGTCATCCTCAATCCCCTTGTTCGATGGGACGCCGCAACAAAGTACTCACGAATGGATTACGCAAGTGGAGAGAATCGCAGCGCTCGCCCACTGGACGCCATCGCTGACGTTGGTGACAGCAGCAAGCCGCTTGACGGGATTTGCCAAGGATTGGCACAGCGCCTACGGCTCACAGTATGACACCTGGGAGCAATGGAAGGAAGCGCTCATTTTCCGATTCAAACGAAAGCTGACAATGCAGGAGTTCCTCGAACTGCAGACGAAGCGACGCCTTCAGAGCCACGAGACCATCGTCGAGTACATGTACTCGAAGAACGCCATTCTGAACAAGGCGCCGTACCGTTTAGCAGAGGAAGAACTTATTTCCCTCATTCTCAGCGGCATCGAGGACGACACATGGGCCAACCCACTCGCAGCGCAGCTGTGTGGCACAGTAACCGAACTCATTGACAGAGCGGCTTTGCTCGACGCGAGGCGTCGCACGACCGTGTGTGCCGAGAACGACAAGAAACCGTCATCGTGTACAGCGAGCCGTGGTCAGGGTTCGAACCAGCGGGTGCCAGCCAGCGGCTCTGCCAACTTGCCGAAGGCCAACCCGCGCAGCGATTTCTCGGGAGCTCCACACCCGCGGCCCATCTCTGCTCGTTCGTACTTCAACTGCGGCGACATCGGTCACCTGTCCCATGATTGTAAAAAGCCGAAAACGCCAGCAACGATCAGAGCGGACGAGAAACGAGTGAAGAGGGCCAATAGAAGCCACAAAACAGGGACTACGTCACCTAGGCAAGCGAACTGTTTTTTGCGTTCGACGGGCGGCACATTACCAATAGTGTCCGGTACTGCTAACAACCGACCCGTCCGCGTGTGCATTGACAGTGGCGCCAACTTATTCATCATGAGTGCCAATGCCTTGACGGACGACATTCCCACGCACGCATGGGTATCGCGCAAGAACATTCAAGTTCTCAACCGCAGCATATGCCCAACCCTCGGTGCAACGCTTGATGTGACGCTGGGCACCACGAATGTGCGACTCGAAGACGTCGTGGTAACGGAACTGCCCAGCGGCATCGACCTGATTCTGGAATCAGACTGGCGACGAGTCGCGAACGTCGACGTAACATTTCACACATCAAACGATGTGACTATCGTTCCAGTCGAGCCCTCCGAAAAATTTTCATCGTCCGAAGTGCCACCCCCGAAACAAGGCACACCATACCGCACCGGGGAAACGCTTATTGCGACGTTCTGCCGGCAATCGGACGAGAGTGTTTCCAAAGACGAAGGGTACGTGCGTCTCAACACAAAATGTCCCGCACCCGACGAAGACTTCACGAGTCTAGTCGAAGACGCCACACGGAAGATAACGAAGGATGCCACCGAGGCAGAGAGGGAACAACTTCACGCAATTCTGTTAAGGCATCACCAAGCGTTCACTTCCAAAGGCGACACTTTGGGCGTGTGTCCTGACGCCGAACACAGCATCGAACTCAGAGACAATATACTAGTGTCATCGAGGCCGTACAGGTGCTCACTGGCTGATCGCAAGTTCATCCGAGAACAGGTGAATGACTACCTCTCCAAGGGCATCATAAGGCCGAGCGAAAGCGAGTACGGTGCTCCAACGATAGTCGTCGACCAACCGCACCACCCGACGACTCCACGAACAATGGTACACGACTATCGCAAGCTCAACGAGAAAACCATCAACCCTTCTTATCCAATGCCCGTCATGGAAGACGTTATTGACGATGTCATGCGCGACGGATCGGCTTACTTCACTGTGTTGGACGTGAAGACGGCATTTTTGACAATACGAATGAAGCCGGAAGACGTACACAAGACCGCGTTCATCACTCCTGAAGGAAGGTACGAATACCTTCGAATGACCTTTGGGTTTTGCAAGGCCCCTCAGACCATGCAAGGAGTCATGCGTCGCACGTTGGATGGCTTACCTGGGACAGCTACGTACATGGACGATGTCGGGCAGGGAGCCACAACAGTGAAGGAGGCTTTGGATTTGCTGAACGAAGCACTCAGGAGAGTCGTGATCAACGGCTTGAAGATGGATCTCCGGAAATGCCAGTTGATTCAAGGCAAAGTATCTTTCCTGGGTTACGTGATCTCCGCCAAAGGACGAACACTGGACGAATCCAGAGTTGCCGCTGCCGAGAAGTTCGAGCCGCATCGCAACGCAAAGAAGCTGTACTCCTTCCTGCAGTTCGCTAACCACTACCTAAAGTTCATACCGGAGTTTGCAAAGGTCACGCACAAGCTACGGCACCTTCTGGCGAAAGACGTTCCTTTTGTATGGACTGACGCTCATGAAGGAACCGTCAACGCCATAAAACACGCCTTGAAGAACCCACCGATTTTGGCGAGCTTCCGCCCAGACTGCCCGACTAACGTTCACGTCGACGCTTCGCAAACCGGGCTGGATGCGGTGCTTTCTCAAACTCAAAACGGAAAGGAGCGAATCATAGAGTATGCAAGCAGATCACTAAACGCACATGATCGGGGTCTACACTCTAATATGCTCGAGTGCATGGCGCTCCACTGGGCGATCACTGAGAAGTTTTCGGTCTACCTGAGAGGAGGACCTCGTTTTACAGTGTTCACGGACAACTTCAGCTTGTCATACCTCGTCCAGAAGGGAGCCAGCAACCACAGATTTGCGAGGTGGACGCTCGACTTAGCAGAGTACACCTTCGACGTCAAGCACAAGCCAGGACGCCAGAACTCCGCTGCTGACGCACTCTCGAGGCAGTCGGAATCTGCAGAGGCTTTTGACCAGGGCGTTTCGACCCGAGACCTCCACTGCTACGCAGTAGTGGTCAGCAAACACAGTCACCTACGCGAGTTTCAGGAGAGGGATACTGACTGCAAAAGATTTCGGGAGGAGGCCAAGCACAAATCTTCAGACTACGAGATCGAAAGCGACATACTGGTGAAGAAATCTCTCGAGGGGGGGACGGGTCCGTCGGAGGGTGATCATTCCCGCTGCCCTCCGAAGCAGTGTGATGATCGTTTTCCACGACAAGAACGGCCACCAAGGCGTCGAGAAGACAAGAGACCTGATCCAGCGAAAGTACTGGTGGCCATCGATGAGAATAGATATACACGAGTATGTTGACTCCTGCCACACGTGCCAGACTATCAATGCCCGCACGACACGGAATGAAGGTTGCCTCATCCCACGCGATATTCCTACTGAGCCAAACGCGGTCATATCCCTGGATCACATGGGTCCGCTAAACGAGAAGGGAGACCACATCCTCGTGTGTATCGACCACGCCACAAGATACATGGACGCCGTGACCGTACCGAGCACTTCGTCGGCGCACTACCTTGACTTCATGACAAACCGGTGGATTCCGCGATTTGGAGTTCTCAGCGTCATTATTACGGACCAAGCCAAGGGATTCGTGAACAAGAAAACCAACCAATTCCATCGCAGACTGGGAATTACTCATCAGAACTCCCCACCGTACTGGCCACAATCAAACGGACTGATTGAGCGAATGGTAGGAACGTTGAAACAGGTGCTACGCAAGATGCTAAACAACAAGGACAAGTGGCAGAAGGAACTACCCCCAGCAACGCTAGCAATCAACGCCACGAAGCATCGTCACAGTGGCCACAGCCCATTTCGACTCATGCACGGCTACGACCCAAAACTGCCAGGAGAGCTCAACCTCGCCTCAGTCGAGGGAGACATCGACGAGTCTCATAGACTACACGACTTGGCAAGGGGACGTGCGGAGACAAGAGAGAGGCTACTGCAGAGTCAGCGCAAAACAACGGTCCGATACGACAAAAAGCGGCGAACTCCGAGGTTCATAACGGGAGACCTCGTCCTGCTTGAGTTGAGCGTTCGAGGCACATTAGACCCTCGCTATGAAGGTCCATTCGAGATAACGGCCCTCGTCGGAGGAAACAGGGCCGAGATCCAAAGAGTACCTCACACACCGGGCATGATCAACCAAAATATCGTCAACGTGGAGCAGCTTCGTAGATATAAGGAGCCGCTCCTAGAAGTTACGGAACCATCGCCATCTAACGACTCGCACGCCTGAGGACAGGCGCAATTATCGGGAGGGCCGTGTCAGCGGCACTCGAGTTCGCACAGCTGAATTCTCCGGCAGCGTCTCATTCTCCGGTAGCGTCTCCGTGCTTGCTCGGGAAACGCTGCACTGCGTTAACGTGGACTCCGAGCCCTGAGCGCGTCCACTCGACGCGGTTGCCCATTGGTTCAACGAACATTCAAAAAAACAAAAAGTGAGCCTTCGAGCGAGACCGCATAGCAACGCATCGCCAGAGAGGAGAACGAGCCGAGATTCGAGCCGGGACCGCAGAGCAACGCATCGCAGAGCGAGCCGAGACGCGAGTGGCGTCGGACGTATCCTATCGAGCCCCTGCACCGAGTCCAGTTTCCTTATACATGCAACCACTGCTGATTCACCTGTAACTTAGCACAGTACAGTTTTTCTTAAAATTTGAACGTTGCCTTGACTATATATATATATATATATATATATATATATATATATATATATATATATATATATATATATATATATATATATATATGTATATCTTCTCACGGCAAGTTGTCTTTCATTCACATTTCTTTTTTGACATTTTCATCGCAATTCGGTCTAATAGGTTCCCCTATACTTTCCTTGGCATTATTGTCTGTTATATCCAATATTGTGTCAAACACAAAAAAGAGCTCATAAGTATACACTTCTTTCTTTATATATATATATATATATGTATTAATATATATATTATATATATATACATATACATACATACATATATATATATATATATATATATATATATATATATATATATATATATATATATATATATATAATGTTACGAGTAACTTGTTTGATGAGCTATTTACAGCGCAGAGAACCCGACGAGCAAGATGGCGTCAGACCAGCATCCAACGGAAAAGAAACCCACTTCGTCCTGCTCTTTCTTGCAGCCGTGTTTAGCCGCATTTTCGTATCATAACCCCCGGCGGTAGAAGCACCGTCCCGGTGCTAAATTTATGCAGATGATGTCGAAGGGGGGTAATAGGGCTTCAGCCGAGCCACGTGAACGGTGTCGCTCGGAGCTGACGATGACTTTGTTGGATGGGTTGGAACAATCTCGTACGTGACGTCTGTCACTTGGCGAACGATACGGAATGGTCCAGTGTAGGGCGACAACAGTTTTTCCGACAGTCCCACACGCCGAGTAGGTGACCAGAGGAGCACGAGAGAACCCGGAGAAAAGTGCACGTCCCTATGGTGAGAATTGTAGAGCTGTTATTGGCGCGCCTGTGAAGCCTGTAGACGGTTACGGGCGACTTGGCGCGCGTGGTCGGCGCGGGCAATGGCTTCACCAGCATATTCAGTGGCCGCAGGTAGTAATGTGTCTAAAGGTAGAGTTGGGTCCCGGCCATATAGTAGATAGAAGGGCGAATATCCGGCAGTGTTATGACGAGATGAGTTGTAGGCGAACGTCACATACGGCAAATGAATGTCCCAATCATATGGTGGTCTGGCGCAACGTATTTGGCAAGCATATCGGTTAGGGTCCTGTTAAGGCGCTCCGTGAGGCCATTTGACTGTGGATGGTACGAAGTAGTAAATTTGTGCTTTGTATGACAAGACCTCAGGATTTCATGAACGACAGCTGATAAGAACGTGCGGCCACGGTCGGTGAGAAGTTGACGGGGAGCACCGTGCACTAATATTATGTCGTACAGCAGAAAGTCCGCAACGTCGGTAGCGCAGCTGGTCGGGAGTGCTCGTGTGATTGCGTACCGCGTCGCGTAGTCCGTGGCAACAGCAATCCATTTATTTCCGGCTGTGGAGAGTGGGAAAGGGCCCAACAGGTCGAGACCAACTCGAAAAAAAGGCTCGTTGGGAACGTCGATCGGCTGAAGGTAGCCGGCTGGGAGGGCAGACGGCGTTTTGCGACGCTGACAGGGCTCACAAGCGGCGACATAGCATCGAACTGAGCGGGCAAGTCCAGGCCAAAAAAACCGACGTCGTACCCGATCGTATGTGCGAGAAACGCCCAAATGGCCCGTCATGGGAGCGTCATGAAGTTGATGCAGGACAGTGGAACGCAGGTGCGCTGGGATGACAGGAAGTAAGTCTGATCCGAAGGAATCAAGGTTGCGGCGATATAGGATGCCGTCTTTCACCAAAAACATTCGTAGGGACGGTTCGCGAGGCGTTGACTCCAGTTTGTCAATGATGGCTCGTAAAGAAGCATCCCGACGTTGCTGTTCGCCAATGTTTAACAGCTGCGACACGGAAAAAACGTCCGTGATAGCGTCAGTATCGGTTGCTTATTCAACAGGGTAGCGGGATAAACAATCCGCATCCTGATGTAATCGCCCTGTTTTGTACATCACAGAGAACGGGTACTCTTGAAGGCGTAGAGCCCAACGAGCGAGACGTCCCGTGGGGTCCTTCAGGGAGGCTAGCCAGCAGAGCGCATGATGATCCGTGACAACACGGAATGAGCGCCCGTACAGGTATGGGCGAAACTTGGCGACTGCCCATACAAGGGCGAGGCACTCACGCTCCGTGATGGAATAGTTGCGCTCGGCTGAAGATAGCAGTCGACTTGCGTAGGCTATAACACGGTCGTGTCCGCGTTGTTGCTGCAATAGCACAGCTCCTATGCCATGTCCACTGGCGTCCGTGTGAACCTCGGTTGGAGCTAATGGATCAAAGTGAGCCAAGATTGGTGGCGTTGTAAGCAATGTCGTAAGTTGTGAAAACGATGACGCTTGGTCATGGCCCCATGTAAACGAGGTGTCTTTCTTCAAGAGCTCTGTGAGTGGGCGTGCAATGGTCGCAACGTCCTTAACAAAGCGTCTGAAATATGAGCACAACCCCACAAAACTGCGGACATCCTTTGTGGTCTTCGGAACGGGAAAGTTCGTGACTGCGCGAATTTTCTCTGGGTCTGGACGCACGCCTTGGGCATCGACAAGGTGACCGAGCACGGAAATTTGACGACGAGCGAAGCGGCACTTGGAGGCGTTAAGCTGGAGTCCGGCTCTACGAAAAACGTCCAGAATAGCTGACAAACGATCAAGATGCGAGTCGAATGTGGGCGAAAAGACGATAACATCGTCAAGGTAACACAAGCAGGTTGACCATTTCAGCCCTTGGAGCAATGAGTCCATCATTCTTTCAAATGTGACTGGTGCATTGCAGAGTCCAAAGGGCATCACCTTGAACTGATAAAGACCATCAGGAGTGGTAAATGCGGTCTTCTTGCGGTCCATCTCGTCGACGGCTATCTGCCAGTACCCTGATCGAAGGTCAATAGTTGAAAAATAAGTGGCACCGTACAGGCAGTCGAGGGCGTCGTCGATGCGAGGTAAAGGATAAACGTCTTTTTTTGTAATTTTGTTAAGGTGATGGTAATCGACACAAAAGCGCCATGTTCCATCTTTCTTTTTAACAAGGACGACTGGAGAAGCCCACGGGCTGCATGAAGGTTCGATAATGTTTTTCGCAAGCATTTCGTCGACTTCGTGTTGTAATATTGCACGCTCTGACGCCGACACACGGTAGGGGCGTCGGCGAATGGGGGTTGCATGGCCAGTATTTATGCGATGGGTGACAATCGTCGTTTGGCCCAAAGAGTTACTGGCAAAGTCGAAAATGCTACGATAGCCCTCAAGAACGTGGCAAAGCGCTGCAGCTTGCTCAGACGTAAGGTCCGATGACACCATTCGCTCGATGTCGGCGCCCCAAGAACGTGATGGAGTGGAACCACTGACTGAGCTGCAGCAATCGTCAACTCTGAAGGGCTCGACATGATCATCTTGGAGAGCAGTAATTTTTGCCAGGGAGATACCCTGTGGCAGAACTTGGGTGGTGAACGAAAAGTTGACCAGTGGAAGGAAGGTGCGGTTTCTCTTAATCGTCAGAATCATATGCGGCACAGCAACCCCATGTGTAAGCATCACTGCAGGAATCGGGGCCACCATGTAATCACCATCAGGTACTGGCGGCGTGGAGGATAAGTCGACATGTGTGACAGAGTTAGGAGGGAGGCGCGTGAAATCAATGCAGCAGAGGCTGGTTTGCGGAGGGCTGGTCGGGTCGGAAAAGAGGGGTAAATCGAGATGGAGAGAACCAGCTGAACAGTCTATGAGGGCAGAGTGCGTGGCTAGAAAATCCATACCGAGTATGAGTTCATGAGGGCAATGTTCGATGACGGCGAAAAGAACGACAGTGCTTCTCTCCCCAATAGACACTCGCGCAGAGCACATGCCAAGAATTGCAGCAGTTCCTCCATCGGCGACTCGTACAGCTCGGTTGAGGGCGGGCGTGACAACTTTTCTAAGTCGGCGGCGAAGGTTAGCACTCATAATGGACACATGCGCGCCAGTATCTATCAATGCACTGACACGAACATTGTCGACAGTAACGTCCAAAAGGTTCCGGTTCGTTGTTAATGTTAATCGAGCATTTCTTATGAAGGTCGTCAACGCAGCTCCACCTCCAGAAGCTGCACGGCCTAGTTTTCCGGTCGGAGATGCTGCGAATAGGTCGGGGAGGCAGCGCGGCGTTGTGGGGGCGACCGGGACTGACGACGAGCAGGGGACGGTGACCGGTCGTAGCGAGGTCTGCTCAGAGGTGCTGTAGGAGCGGAAAATGTGGTCGGCGTTGATTTAGAAAGCGGTGGGGACGCCTGGCGAGCAGAAGTGGTGTGATACTGAGGTGCATAATGGGACGGTGGAGCCCAGCGGCTGCGGCAGTGACGAGCGATATGGCCAACGCGTCTACAGTTAAAACATATTGGCCTGTCATCAAGAGTACGCCATTCGGACGGATTCCGTTGTATGCGAGGTGCAGAAGGGGTACGATAAGAAGGCTCAGCAGAGTATACGGTAGGAACAGGATGTAGGCCGACATTCGATAGCTCTTGACGAACGACCGCTTGTATTAAAGAGATCGTGGTCGGGGAAGGCGCAGGCGTCGGTAATGTCGTGGCTACCGGTTGTGCTGCCTCGACCTCTCGACGGATGATGCGCGTAAGGTTGTCACATCGAGGGGCCTGGTGGAAGGCGTCGTCACACGAAGAAGTGGCCGCTGTGTTCGGAAGGCGCACGATGCTTTGGGCTACGCGGCGGGCTTTAGCTTGTTCGAGCCGTCGGCATTCTTTAAGGATTGTGTCGATGCTCGAGACGTTGTTAAAAACCAGCAAGTTGAAAGCATCGTCAGCAATGCCTTTCAAGACGTGGTTAACCTTTTCGTCTTCCGACATGGACTGGTCGGCCTTGGAACAAAGGGCCAAGACGTCAAGAATGTAAGAGACGTACGATTCGGTAGAAGACTGGGCCCGTGTGGCAAGAGTCTTCTTCGCAGCGAGCTGACGACCAGATGAATCACCAAAGAGGTCACGTATCTTTTCTTTGAAGAGATCCCAGCTCGTTATGTCTGCTTCGTGGCTTTCAAACCATGTTCGGGGAGTGCCGTCCAGGTAGAAAAGCACGTTGCCGAGCATGAGCGTAGGATCCCATCGGTGAGTAGCACTGACGCGCTCGTACCGCTTCAGCCAAGTGTCGATATCGATCGTACCATCACCGGAGAAAGTGCCGGGATCCCGGAGGTGCGGTATTGTGACGTAGGTGGTGGCTTGGACTGATGAGGGCGGCGTAGAGGAAGTACCAGCAGTCGAAGCAGTCGAAAGGTCGCCGATGGTGCGACCGCTGCGCGTCTCCATCGAGGTACGGGGGTCGTCCACCTCCACCAATATTGTTACGAGTAACTTGTTTAATGAGCTATTTACAGCGCAGACAACCCGACGAGCAAGATGGCGTCAGACCAGCATCCAACGGAAAAAAACCCACTTCGTCCTCCTCTTTCTTGCAGCCGTGTTTAGCCGCATTTTCGTATCAATATATATTTATATATTTATAGACTGTCATCTTCTCGTCGTGTTCGGACCCTGACAAAAAAAAAACGTCCATCAAAATTGGCATCATGACTGGCGCCACCAAATCACATTATAGCTTGACAGATGGGCGAAGGCTTCGGAAAAGTTGTGGCTGCGTAATGGTTCAGCATTGCTACAGCAAGTGAGAGAAAAAAAGATAAATTTCACTTTCGAATCACCTTAATTGATTGATTTTTTGGGTTCAACGTCCCGAAACCACCAGATGATTATGAGAGATGCCGTAGTGGAGGGCTCCGGAAATTTCAATCACCTGAAGTTCTTCTTTAACGTGCACCCAAATCTGAGCACTTGGGCCTACAACATTTCCACCTCCATCGGAAATGCAGCCGCCGCAGCTGAGATTCGATCCCGCGACCCACAGGTCGCGGGATCACTAGCCGTGTACCTTCGCCACTAGGCTACCGCGGCAGAGCTCGAGTCAATTTATGTAATTGCCTAAATGACCATGTGAGTCATCCTTCTCTCTGTGCCTCTTCTGTGCGGCAATATTATCATTATCATTCATTGAACAAATCATTCCTGAAACAGTCATTCCCTGGAAATCTAAAGAGGTATGTCGACCAATGTGTTTTTCAAGTACTTAGCGAAGCATTGGTGTTATAAGAGCCACGGTTGCAGCCAGCTGGTTTACACAGTGTAATATTCCTGCACGCTACAATTAAACAAAGCGTACAAATAAATAACGAAAGAGCACAACGTAAGTGCGAACTGACAACTGTTCGTTTTTAAAGTATCAGGACGCAATACATTGTACACAGGCATTGTAAAAAAACAACAGCACAAAAGAAGCCCTCATGATAAAGGCTATCCTTAATGCGACGTTGACAGCTGTGTGAGCGCTGCTTCACTATCGCTTACAGAAACGAACGTCTCATTCATTCAGCGCAAAGTAGGTAACAGACCCCGAGATACGTGAGCGCTAGATTAGGGACATAGCGTCGCTCCTGGTGTAGTTATTGCCCATGTGTGAGTGTTTTTATTCCCACCGGCCCTTTTTTGCGTGTGTATATTGTGTCATGATTGTCAAAAAACAAACATTTGTCAGTTCGCGCTTGCGCTGTATAGCGTCTCAATCTTTCCTCGTCCTATTGGTGTCAGTGTAGCGCGCAAAACGTTTACACTAATAGTGCTACAGAGACCAGAATGATTACTTCGATGAGGTTAAGGTTCAACTCACTTATATTTCGAATATTAGGTAGGATATCTGACCACATGTACAAAATTTCACTACTGTCTCGCAACACGAACCTAATATAGTCCACGGGGATATGCCGTAAAGACTAGTGAAGCTCTGTATGTATTAGGGGCACTGTTTCACAGACGTACCTAACACAACGGAGCAACATTACCTCTTTATTGGTGCTACGTTTGCTTTGCTCTCTCTCTATTTTCTTTGCAGATGCTTGGAGTGCCTATATTTCGCAATATACCAATGGCACCTATACGGCTTCAGACTACATTTACTACCGAGAACATCCACTTCAAGTCCTCGTGCAAGTCTTTAACGCTATGCCTGAAGACTCACTAAGATATCTGGTCGCCTGGAAGTTCTATTTTGCCTTGGTTCTGTACACTGAGCCCTACATGTTCTTTCACGATCAGCCTGCCAGTAGGGCTTGTTACTGGCACGTCCGGCACGTGATGGACCTGGCGGTACTCAGCCCTTTCTTCCATTGGGGTGAGTCTACTTCTGTGTGCAGCCTCAATGGCGTCTAATTAGGCATTGTTCATATACCTTTACCCAAAGATGCGAGTATTATTCCGACAAGAAAAGTAATCGTAAGGCAATGTACCTCATGACTCAGAGTCACAGCAATGTCAGAGCACCCCGCCGTATTTCCACTGATCCTTGTGCTAATATCGCAAGCGTGGTGAAGAAATTCTTGAGCAGTCGAGAATGAAAGAACGAGTGGAGTGTTATAAGAGTCGAAGGTAAGGCGAAACTTACCAGAGTGAAGCGCAGCGTGCTCAGATTTTTTTATTGCAATATGCCTGCATATTTTCGCCATCTGTCATCAACTGAAACGCGAGGAACTTGAGAACCCACCACAATGTCTACAGTGAGAGTAGTGTGTGATGCGGGAGCCAACATAGCGCGTACGTACAATCTGAAATAATAAAAAAGTGCATATGAAGTCGTTGGGCCCGAAGTACACTAAGGCAAAGTGGAACGCAGTGCTGCGAAGTCCTATCAATGGAGACTAAATTCCGGCCAACGAGGGTGCCCGTGACGGAACCAACAAGCTATAATGGCCGGTGCCATCATAGGATTAGCGAGGCGCGCGTTTTATGGCATTCTGCCTGACCCAATGCGTCTTTGTTCGCTCGGCCACTCACGAAGCAAGTGAAATGTACACCTAGGGTTAGGGGTGGGGTGTAATATATAGGTAACATAAAGTCTGTCGAAATATATAGCTTTGCATGGGCAACCATATTGCAGATTGCGTGTCATTGCCCAACGAAAACTATTTCGTGAGCATGCGCCATGTACCTATACATGTCTAGATGTATAGTTTCGCGTAGAGGGGCTCTGCAGAAAATAACTAGGCATCACGCTACTCGAAGCGTGCAGTGACATGGTATACTTCAGATCAAATTTGATTAATTTTGATGTAAAAGTGAGTTTTGCGAACTCCTTCCTAATCACTATTCGGCGTCTTTTTTCGAAGAACCAAGAAGCTTCTCGCAAGAAATGGGCCAATGTGGATGCCCGCTGGTACCTGCATTTTAAAAATCGGCCACATGTCAGGGTGATATCGTTTGAACGTACGCCCATGCGCTCTTCGGGCTAACGTGTGGGTGATGGTGAAAGTGCTGTATAATTTTCAGGGTGGGCCCTTTATCAAATATAATGCATATACGATTATTTTTCGCTCACAACCAAAGACGTCATTGCCCACAGCGGTACGGAACCCCTGGGCTGACCCACCCAAAGGAAATCGGCAGTCGTCTTTTCCTATCTCTCTCCCTCTAATCTTCGTCTTTATTTTTCACTTTTTATCTGTCTTATCTTATTTCTTCCGTTTACTTTCAAATTTCCTGGCAGCAAGAGTTAACCTGGTGTAGCTATCTAACCTAGGGTAGTTATAACATGTTATAGCGGCGATGTATGGCTGGCGTTTCCAAGTGTTTGCTTTCAACCTTGTAGCGTGCCAATGTTGGGCTCAGTGGTGGGTGGCCACCATCGCCAGCAAACTTTATAGTATTTTTATGGTAAAAGCTCCCCCCCCCCCTTTCTGATCGCTCCTTGAAAAGGTGGCGCACTGAAGACACTTTCCTGCTTAACACATCAAAGCCAACATTCCCAAGGTACTATGTTATCTACAGCCAGAACAAAAAGAAGACAGTCCGAGTGAATTCACCTTTCTTCTTGTCAAAAACTTTCACATAAGCAATAGGCCCAGGTTATAAAGTGACAGAGATGGGAATTGGCGATGTTCTTCTGGAGGTTCGTGACAAAGTTCAATATGAGAAGCTGTCTAAATTGTAGCACTTGGTAAAACCCCCGCTCCGGTAGGCCCACGCAGGTCAATGAACACTGTCCGTGGCGTAATTTCCGATGACGATATACTGAAATTTCTGAAAGGGAACTGCTGGAAGGTTGGCAGGACCAGAACGTGTTCAAAGTCCGACGAATAACAATAAAGCGCAACATCAAACAGACCTCTACAGAACGCACAATAATTACCTTCCGAAACAGTGACCTACCGAAATCTATCGAAACCAGCTATTCTAAGCTCCGTGTGAGACCTTACATTGCCAACCCTCGTTGATGTTTCAAGCGTCAACGTTTCAGTCATGGATTGTAGATTGGCAGAGTGCTTGCCACTTGCGCAAAGCGGACATTCATTCAACAAATAGACGACGACTGCACCTCAGAAACAAATCATTGTTCGAACTGTGAAGGAGTTCATGCTGCCTACTCACGATCGCGCCCCGGATAGAAAAAAGACAAACAAATAGTGGAACTTAAAATCAAATTAAATCTGTCATTTCAAGAAGCACGTCAACGTTTCGCACTACACAACCCATCTTATCCCTCCTTCGCAGATGTGACTCACCGGTGCGCCGCGCCACATGTTTCTGCACCCGCGAATGCCACACAGAGTGTGGCCACGGTCATGCCATCAGCGCCCCCGCCTGGAGCAGCCTGCACTGCTCCGCCACCCGACCAACAGGGGGGCACACCCCCATGTTTGCTGAGCCTAACTGCAAGCGCAGTTAGGTTCGTAAGTTCTGTGACCATGCCTGCCGAGCAGGCACTATCCGCCACCTAACAAGAGCTGACGGATACAAGTCCTACTCCTCCGGTGCCTGAGACGCCGAAAGAGAGGCGAAGCTCTTTGAAGCGCACGAAAAAAGAAAAACTACGCATTACAGGGCCTCCTAAGGGCCTCCTAAGTCACCACTTTTTGTACACACAGCCCCAGGAAACCTAAGAATGACACGAATATAACAGTAAAACGTGAGAACACTGCAGAAAAACCTCGACGATATTCAAGAACTTTTACACAAACTTCCATCAAAAGTGCTATATGTACAAGAGACAGACTTGAAACCGGAACACACCAACTTTCTACGCCATTACGTTACGTTTCAAAAGGATCGGAACGATGCAGTCGCGTCATCTAGTGGTGTTTGCGTTGTTGGGAATACAGGAACTGCATATACAATTTACCACTTCAGACGTTTTTTGAGGCAGTAGCTATCCGAGCCGTTATCTTGACGAAACTGGTGACAATTTGCTCTATTTATATACCTCCTCAGTTACTAACTCAGTAAACAAGAATTCTAGGCATTAATTGATGAACTTCCAGAACCGTATCTTCTCCTTGGAGATTTTAACACACAGAGCGGTCTGCGGGGTGACTCGCGTTGGATTGCGCGTGGTTGTCTAATTGAACAGTTTTTTTTCTCCTCTTGCGCGTGTCTCTTCAATAGGAAAGAGACAACGTATCATAGCCTCGTTAACAATACCTACTCGTCACTCGACCTAAGCATTGTATCTTTATTGCTCCTTCCCCTACTCCACTGGAAAGTCATCAATCATCCTTTTGGAGGTCACCCTATCCTGTAGTTCTGGGCTCAGCAGTTCAACATGGATGCCCTCCACAGGTTACCAATCGGGTGATAGCAAAAGAGGATGGCGACCAGTTTTACAACGCTGCTAGCTTAGGTTAGACTGCCCTATGATGTTCTAGTTTAGATTCATTTCTACAGTACTTTACTGCTTTTCGTATTGAAGCTTCAGCTAAGTTCATTCCACAAACATCTGGACTAGGCGGAAAACAACAAGTCTTTTGGTACAACAGTGAGTACCGCAATGCTCGCAAACAAAAAACATAGCATGGAGACTGCTACGAGACTCACCAACAGCTGAAAACCTTGTCAATTTTAAAAACATCAGGTCCCAAGACACGAGAATGCGTTGACAGGCCAGGATGGAGGGCTGGTAGAGGTTTATATCTGGAATCAACTCATATACACATGAAGCGAGAGCCTGGAGCATAGTCGGTAGCGTAGTAGGACGAGAACCACATCCTCTTCTTCTCGAAACACACAACGCAACAGATTGGAAGACCATGAAAACTCCCTTGGAGCACAATTCGAACAGGTCTCCAGCTCATCCCAATACAGTCCAGCGTTGCAACGATAAAAAGCAAGAACAGAAAAACAGAAAATAGAACGTAAATGCACAAACATTAAGGGATACAATAAAGTTTTTGTCTTAGCTGAGGTACAAGCATCGTTAAACTGCTGTAACATAACTGCCCCAGGCTCCGACCATATAATATAAAAACTGCTCAAACATCTTGCCTCCCGAAACACAAAAAGCTCTCCTGCCTTTGTATAATGAAGTTTAGTTTTCAGGTGAGATCCCTTCAACCTGGAAAGAAGCAGTTAATAAACCGATTCTTAAAAAGTTCAACAACTCTTCTTCTGCTTCAAGCTACAGGCCCAAAGCATTGACGAGTTGTCTTTGCAAGGTTTTTGAAAAAAAAGGTAAACAGACGACTGATGTAGTTCCTTGAAGGAAATAGCCTACATGACCCATGCCAATGCAAATTTTGAGAGAATAAGTCCGCGACTGACCACTTTGTCCGTATTGAAGCGCAAATTTGTGATGCTTTCATTCATAAACATTTGTTTCTGTCGGTGTTCCTCAACATGGAGAAGGCCTATGACACTACTTAGCACTTTGACATACTCCGAGACTTGTCATACTCCGAGACCTCCGAGAATATTGGCAATGTTCGAAAGCTACCTGTCTAATCCGACGTTCCGTCTTCGATTGGGCACTGTGTTGTCTCGTACATTTGTTCAAGAAACAGGAGTGCAGCAAGAAGGGTTTTGAGTTGTACACTTTTTATTGTCAAAATGAACTCCTTGTGCCCCGTTATCCCACAAAATATGTTTTACTGTACATATGTCGATGACGTGCAGATTGGTTTTAAGTTCTGTAACCTCTCAGTGTGCAAACGTCAGGTTCAATTAGGTTTGAACAAGGTCTCTCAAGGGGCAGAAGAGAATGGCTTTAAACTCAATGCGCAAAAGAGCACTTGCGTCTTGTTTTGCCGAAAGAGGGGCCTCCATCATGACCCCGACATTGACCTCCATAGTCAACACTTTTTTTGAAAAGCCAGCACAAGTTTCTTGAATATTAGACGCATAAATAACCTTCATGCTATATATCAAGAATTAAAAAAAAACAGGTGGTTTAAAACCACGATTATTTGGAAGGTGTTTCCATGCTCTTAATTTGGTAGTAACTGGAAACGTCTGATGAATTTATATAAAAGCCTCGTACTCACGCGCCTGGATTATGGTGCTATCATCTTTCACTCGGCAAAACTATCAGGTATAAAGATTTTCAACCCTGTCTATCATCTAGGCATTCGGCTCTTTACGGGTGCTTTTCAAACTAGCCCCGTAGAGAGTCTGTGCGTAGAATCAAATGAATGGTCGTTCCATCTGCAGAGATGTTACCTGTATTTTACATACTATCTCAAGGTTAACGCTGACGGGGAACAACCCACTCGCATCATAATTAATGATGTGTCCAATGCTGCCTTGTTCAACAACCGTCCTTCACTGAGACAGCCCTACTCCCTTTGTTTGAGCAGCCTCACTGAGAAAACTGGCGTGCCACTTCTAGAGCACCAGTTAATGGCTCCCGCAGCATATCTATTGCCGTGGCAGTGACTGATTATTGACGGCGACGTATCCTTTGTGGAGGTTACCAAACACGCACCTACTGCACGCAATCGCACACACTTTCTCGAACTGCAACATAAATACAGTTGCCCGGAATTCTTTACAGGTGCGTCATAGCCTCGAAATGGTGCGTCTTCTGCAGCTGTTGGCCCATCCTTTTCAAAATCTCGTAATCTGCACCCGCAAACAAGCATCTTCACTGCAGAATTCTTTGCGATATCTGTGACCATCAAGCATATTGCTACAGGCATGTATACTGAAATTCTAGGGGGCGACGCGCGTGGGTGCCTGATGAGGAAGACGAAGGGTGCTCTCCGCTCAATCGCTGGTGAACTCGTCACGCCATTACCGCTGGTTTGAAATACATCTAATCCACAGCCTCGTCGATACGGCGTCTCTTCTTTTCCGTAACATATTCGGTGGAGGTGGAACGTTCCCCGTCCTTACCACGAAGCTTCGCAGTGGCCGCACTGTTCAGTCTCTAGCCATGGCTACCAATAACAACCCATCAGCGTCTACATCTGTAGCTCCAGCCACCACATGCCTAACTAATCCCCACCCCGCGCGATCCCGGTACAATCTCCACACAACCTGGGCTTCACGTTGACTACTGGCTCCGTATGTACGAGCATGTTAGCCAGACACACCGATGGGACCCTACAATGATGCTCGCCAACGTTATATTTTACTTGGACAGCACTGCACGTGTTTGGTTCGACGCCCATGAAACCGAGCTGACCAGCTGGGATATCTTCAAGAAGCGGCTACGCGACCTTTTTGGGGACCCGTCCGGTCGCCAAATGGAAGCGCAAAAAGAACTTGCCACTCATGCGCAGTCCTCAACTGAGTCATATGTCCCGTACATACAGGACGTGCTCGCGTTGTGTCGAAAAATGGACGAGCAAATGACAGAGAGTGACAAGGTGGCCTACATTCTCAAGGGCATCGCGGACGATGCCTTCAACTTGCTCGTGTATACCAACGTCACGAGAGTAGATTTGATTACTAAAGAATGCCGCTGCTTCGAAATGGCCAAAAGCCGCCGGGCTCTGCCTTAGTTTACGCGGCTACGAAACACGGCTGTTACGTCAACCTGCACCGATCTCGGTTCCGCATCACCCATGCAGGACAGTGTGACACGTATAGTTCAACGGGAGCTTGAGGCGCAAAGTCCGGCACCATTTCCTCCACATCCGCCCGACCATGGCGCCACAAAAACACCTCCGGCGGTCTCCGTTATTCAATCCGTCGTGAGGCAGAAAATAGCAAAGCTCGGTATTCCTGTGGCCTGCTCTGCCTCCCGACCCTCTCCAGACCAATGACAATAAATGGACCACGCCATGACTTACATTTAATTCCGCGATCCCGCAATTCGACAGAATGGAGAGCTGCAGACGACAGACCGATCTGCTTCCGCTGCCTCCGAGTTGGCCATATCTCCCGCTACTGCCGCGGCACTTGGACGCCCTCAAGCTGGAGCCCATTTCACTCAACTCGACCATACGAGGACTCCAGTCGGTATTCACCCAGTCGTGTGTACCCTTCTTCCGACGTTCCTAACAGCCGCTCCACCGCCCGTTCGCCGTCACCTCAACGCCGCCGTTCCCCATCGCCCCAACCACGCCGCTTTCCGTCGCCGGTCAACTATGGATCCTCTCGGGCGGAAAACTAGATCATGCAGCTCCGGGAGGTAGTGCTGCATCAATTGCGACTGATCTTAATCCTGCGTTGACGCTCCCCACTGATACGAACTTGATTGAAGTGTATGTAGACGGTATTTCTTTGACGGCGTTAGTCGGTACCGGAGGTCAAGTGTCCATAATGAGTGCGCATCTGTGTCGCCTGCTCAAAAAAGTCCTCACGCCCGCAGCAACTAAAGCCCTCCGTGTCGCTGATGGCGGAATTGTGGCCACCATCGGATTGTGTACTGCTCGCGTAGAATTGCCGGACGCCATGTCCCCGTTTTATTTACGGTGCTTGAAAATTGCCCTCACGACCTAATCTTCGGCATGGACTTCCTATTGACGCATTCTGCCCTCATCGATTGGGCCACCGGTACTCTCTGCCTAGAACTTCCTCTTCTGCTGAATTCTCACCCTGAACTCCCGAACAGCTTGTGCACCACTGACTTCTTCCGGATACCACCTAAAGCTCTCCCTATCGTTGAATCGGTAACACCCTCTCCTGTGTTTGACGGTGAATATATCGTGACGCTGATTCCTGATGTTCTCCTGGCGCGCGATATTACTGTCCCACACTCCGTCGTAACCATGGCCTCTAACCGAACAATGTTACCTGTTATCAATTTTGGTTTCATGAAACAAGTGATACTTCAAGGAATATCGGTCGCAATGCTAAAACCCTTAATTGATGACAACGTAACCTGTTTTGTGGCAGACGTATGCCCCGATCACCCACGTCACTCGCAGGATGCCACATGCCTCGATGCAACCTTACGCTCCAAGATCGCCCCGGACCTCGAACCTGAGAATTAAGCTGCGTTCTGCCGCCTTCTGGCTTCATACCGTGACATATTCGACATAAAAAGCCGTCCACTCGGCCAGATTTCACTCTTCAAGCACCGCATTAACACAGGTGATTCTCATCCCATTCATCGGTGACCATACCGGCTGTCTGCCACCGAACGTAAAGTAATTCAACAAGAAGTGAGCAAGATGCTAGCCAAAAGAATTGTTGAACCCTTTTCGAGCCCCATGGCGTCCCTCGTTGTGGTCGTTAAAAAGAAACATGGCACGAGGTGCTTCTGCGTGGATTACCGCCATCTGAATAGAATCACAAAACAGGACGTTTACCATTCACCCCGCATTGATGACACTCTCGATTGTCTCCACGGTGCCCGATACTTTTCTTGAATAGACCTACGTTCTGGCTACTGGCAGATCGCTGTCGACGAAAAAGACCAAGAGAAGACTACGTTTGTAACTCCAGACGGCCTCTATCAGTTCAAGGTTATGCCGTTTGGGCTATGCAACGCCCAAGCCACGTTCGAGCGCATGATGGACTCTCTGATACAAGGGCTCAAATGGTCAACATGTGTTTGTTATATTGACGAAGTCGTTGTATATTCCCCAGCGTTTGAGACCCACCTTCAGTGTTTGTCAGCTATTCTCGACTTATTCCGCACCGCAGGCCTTCAATTAAACTCGTCCACTTCGGACGCCAGCAAACTACGGTGTTGGACCACCTTGTTGACGCATCTGGAGTGCAGCCAGACCCGGAGAAAATTCGTTAAGTCACCAGTTTTCCTGTACTCCGGTCAGTTGAAGACGTCCGGAGTTTTGTTGGACTTTGTTTCTAATTTAGAAGGTTTGTGAAAGGTTTCGCAACCATCGCTCGTCCCCTCACTGAGTTTCTGAAGAAAGACGTCACGTGTACGTGGGGTACCGACCAAGCTGCTGCTTTTTCTCATCTAATCACGCTTATGACGACTCCACCTATATTGGCTCACTTTGACCCATCCGCTCCGACAGAAGTCCAAATTGATGCTAGTGGTCACGGGATCAGAGCCGTCCTAGCCCAATGCCAACAGAGACACGACCGAGTTGTCAACTACGCTAGCCACCTCCTCACAGCTGCTGAGCGCAACTATTTCATTAAAGAGCGCGAATGTCTTGCTCTTGTTTGGGCAGTCTCAAAGTTCCGCCCATATTTACATGGCACAAATTTCTCTGTAATAACTGACCATCATGCGCTATGTTGGCTTACGTCACTGAAGGATCCTACTGGCCGGCTCGGGCGCTGGGCTCTGCGACTGCAAGAGTGTACCTATACGTGACGTACAAGTCCGGACGCCTACATCAGGATGCAGACTGCCTGTCCCGCTACTCGGTTGCCGAGTCAAGCACTATGCCTGACACCGACACCGAGCCTTGCGTCTTTTCCCTTTCGCAAATAAAATCCATCGGTGACGAGCAGCACTACGATGCATCCTTGCGTGCTATCATTGAGCGCCTCGAATCACCGTCTTCCAATCAGTTAAATCGCTCTTTCGTGCTCCATTATGGTGTATTCTACTGCCAAAGTTTTGAGCCAGATGGACCGGCCCTGCTGCTTGTCATTCCGACACACCTTCGCTCGGAAATTCTAAATAAACTTCATGACCTTCCGACTGCCGGTCACTTTGGTGTGTCACGCACTTACGACCGAATACGCCGACGCTTCTTCTGGCCAGTGCTTGCACGCTCAGTCAGAAGATACGTTGCGGCTTGTGAGAAATTTAGCGCTGCAAAACGCCATCGACACTTCCCGACGGACGCCTTCAACCACTTGACATTCCTTCAGAACCGTTCTTCCGCGTTGGCTTGGACCTGCTTGGCCCTTTCCCCTTGTCTTCCTCGGGTAACAAGTGGATAGCTGTCGCCACCGACTACGCCACGTGTTATGCCATCACACGAGCTCTTCAAAGAAGCTGCGCCACAGACGTCGCCGACTCACTGCTCAAGGACTTGATTTTGCAACACGAAGACCCGGCAGCTGCTTACAGAACGTGGCAGCACCTTTTTTGGAAGATCATAGCTGACATCTTGCAGTCCTGTCAAACGAGACACAAGCTGACCACGTAATACCATCCGCAAACCAACGGACTAATGGAGCGTCTAAATCGAACTCTTACAGACATGCTCGATAAGCATGTTTCTACCAACAACACCGACTGGGACCTTGCGTTGCCGTATGTCACATTTACCTATAATTCTTCGCGTCATGACACTGCCCGTTACTCTCCATTTTCTCCGCTGTTTGGCCGAGAACCAACATTGCCTCTATACACCATCATACCGTCCCCTGCAGTACCGACCAGTGAATATGTCATGAACGCTATCACTCGGGCCGCTCACGCATGTGAAATCACCCGTACTCCCCTTCTGACCTCTCAAGAGAAGCAATGGCGCTAGTATGACCAACGACACCGCGACGAACACATTCAGACTGGTTCTTTGGTCCTACTCTGGTCTCCAACCCGCCAAGTAGGCTTGTCAGAAACACTGCTTACTCGCTACACAGATCCATACCGAGTCCTTCGTATAGTTACTCCTGTGACATATGAAATAGGTCCTGTCGCCCCGTCGCCCTCACGTGCACAACAGGCTACCGATATTGTACATGTTGCGCGCTTGAAGCCCTACCACTCTCCTAATGACATTGACATTTAGATGCGCCGAGACGGCGCTTCTGCCGCCGGGAATTATGCTACATGCATGCATACTGAGATTCTAGGGGACGACGTGCGTGGGTGCCTGACGAGGAAGACAAAAGGTGCTCTCTGCTCGATCGCTAGTGAACTGGTCACGCCATTACCACTGGTTTGAAATACATCTAATCCACAGCCTCGTCGATACGGCGTCTCTTCTTTTCCGTAACAATATTCAGAAAATTACAACTGCAATGTGTGGTTGTATATACAGATTTGCTCAGTGTCGTAACAGTTTTGAAAACGCTGAAAAAAAAACATAAAAATTGGCAGATCCCACGTACAGTGTGAATCGACGGCATGCGAAGCACGAATGAGGAAGGTTGATAAGTCACTTTAAAATCACCTGAACGTTACGAAGTAGAGGTAAATTATGCCGCACACGAATTTCTTGCGATGATTATTATGTTTGAATGTGTTGTTTACCTTCGTCATCTATTCAAGTTACGAGTTGCCTAATTTAGTATATGTGAAGCTAGCGAAACGGCCGTGAGCAGGCTGTGATCGTGGTATGTTGTCATGTTCTTCCATTACATGCCTGTTACCATTGTGACGTTTGTACCAGTTATATATATTTTTGTCATCCAATGACGTCACGTAACACCAAATTTGGTATTTGTGGAGCTATCGAAACTGCCACGAGTGCATCATGAAGGGCCCAATTTACTCCAGTGTAGCGCTGACGCGCGCGCACGCTGGTCACCGACGCTACGTTAGCAAAACGCGAAAACTTTATAGTCTCAAGCCAGGTGCGACCGGCACGACCAGCGTCCATCGGCACGGCCCGATGGGAACCGGCGTGAAATGCGAAATGCTGCATTTCGAGCCAATGCGTTACCCAGACAGCACTGCGTCTGCCTCTTTTCGGGACAGAGGGACGCCGGACGTACTGAAACACGCTGCGTTAATCAACACAGCGCGGCACCCGCCTGCGAGTCTATGGCAGAACCGGCGCCTGGCGTAGCCACGCAGGCGTGAGGCGACGAAATGAACGCTAGTGCGCACGCGCGCCGTGTCACGTCAAAGTGTATTGGCGCCTTGACTGTGGCATGTAGTCATGTTGTCACATGACACGCATCTCATGATTAGTATATTTGCACCAGTCACATACCTTCTTCATCCATTGCCGTCACGTAATAAAAAATTTGGCATATGTGAAGCTAGCGAAATGGCCGCGAGTGCATCATAAGTGTGGCATGTAATCATATTGTTACTTGGCACGCATGTCGTGATTATCATGTATGGATGTGTCATTTACTGATGTCGTCCGTTCGCGTCACGTAATACTGAATTTCGTACATGTGAAGCTAGCGAAACGGCGGCGAGCGCATCATGAGCGTAGCTTGTAGCCCTGTTGTTACATGACACGCATCTCATGTTTATCATGTTCGAACCAGTTTCATACCTTAGTTATCAATTCACGTCTCGTAATACCAAATTATGTAAATTCAAGCTAGTGAACTGGCCACCAGCGCATCATGAGCTTGGAATGTAGTCATGTAGTCATATGAAGTGAATCTCATTATTATGCTTGCATCAGTCACATACGTTCGTCATCCGTTTACGTACTGTAATACCAAATTTGGTATATGTGACGCTAGCGAAGCGGCCACGAGTGAATCATGATTGTGGCATGTAGTCATGTTGTTACATGACATGCATGTCATAATTTTCATGTTAGGGTTTGTTGCTTGTGTTCGCCATGCAATTATGCCATACCATACCAGTTTTGCAACATGCCATGTGAACGAAACCGCCGCAAGACCTGCAGGACCATGAAATGTAAATCATGACATAATGACATGCATTGCATCATTTTCATGTTATGACTATTCAAATATGCTCGTTATACAGTCATGTTATACCATACCAAGTTTGGTATCAATTCCGTTATCCAAACGGCCAGGAGAGCTAAAAGTCGTAGGTGGCTAGATAGATAGATAGATAGATAGATAGATAGATAGATAGATAGATAGATAGATAGATAGATACCCTAAAAGTCACTGAAGTTCACTGAGAAATGCTCCGCGTTTATAAATGCTGTCTTGATATCATTTCACTCTCTTTTCCGCACAATCTACGCCCTTAAACGACAGGTTGTGGTGCGCTGCAGATGCGAGGGCACCGTGAGATCGCTGGAAACGTAGTGGTGGGCAAGCTGGCTGGGTGTAAACTCCGCCATGGTTTAATGATCGGGACCTTTCGCCACCCACTTTCACTGGACATACTCCAGGTCCCTGTCATGATAATACACACTTTTATGTTTTTATGCGCGTTAGCGCGAGGAATTTTAAGGTCCCTATGCAGTCATGCACCATGTCATTGCTACATCTCTGGTCTACTGAAATGGCGCTCGCTGGCCATCAAATGGTTCTTGCGCCATAAAATACCACACATCATCATCAAAACGCTAGATTGTTCAGATTTAGGTGCATGGCATGCGAATAGGTGTAAGTTCACGTGAAAATAAACCCAGGTGCTCGAAATTTCCGGCACCCTTCTCTGCTGCGACAGAGAATGGGAGACGTCTGCTACGCGCTAAGCATGTGTTGCAGGACATTATATGCCAGTGTAGTCCTCCTCCATTGCTCCCCTCATAAATATATTCTAGTTTTGGCACATAAGGCACTTTCAATCATTATTACTACTGCGTGATTGATGAATACTTAGTTGCTTGTATTTTAATTCGAAAAATTTTTTTTCTTTTTATAGCAATTCTGTCGGTTGTGGCTCGTTTTTGTATTTATTTGCTTGTATTTTAGCTCAAGCGTGCACCCAGAATTTTTACTGCAGTGGTAGTTTTGTTTCTAGAAATGAGGCAATAAAATTGTAATGTTTTTATCATTTCGTAATATGCAGAAAATTATATAAACAGCAATTGAAGGAAAACCATAGTTTACTTTTAGTTAACTGGATCCTGAATAAGGCTACACATATTCAATTCAAGGAAATTATGGAGGAAGCTCTAATGCTAGTATTATTCAGCCTTTTAAGTAATCAATACAGCATTATACATTGACCATCAATGGTAGAACGAGCGCGTAGCGTATGTTGCCGAATCGTCTTATTTCCTACACGAGGAGTGTTCTCTGCCTCTCGTGAAGAACAAAGTTTCGTTTGTGCAAAAGACTTTCGTTGCCGCTAAAACAGGACATCGCCGCGTGGGCGGGCTCCTATTCCAAGGCACCGCCGGCTCTCACCCTCATTCCAGCCCTCCTGACAAGCCTCAGATGATTTTTTAAAGACAGGGTGGCACAGCATTGCCTCCCACCTCTCTCTGCGGTTATCCTCTTGCTGCTCTTTGGTGTGTGCCGTGCATTCCATGTGGTAGAGCGTCGGTCTCCCTCCACTCCACGGGCATATATGATGTGGGGTTGTACGTATGTAATCTGTGGATGTTTATATATATGATCGTTTGGAGTCGGCGTAAGATCGCACAATCCAGGGCCGAAATGCTCTTGTCTGGTGCTGGGCAAAGCTTCCACAAATCTCTCTATTATTGCACGATGGCCTCGTAACTGGCATCGATGGGTGTCGGGTACTCCACGGTGTTACTATCGGCAGCTCAGTAACTAGCAAAACCTTGAGCCGACTAATCTGCATGCAGGTTCAAGTAATATCATCGTGAGCTGGGGCGCAAGTTACTGTCTCAAGTAGAGCTCATGTCCAGCACTCCTATATGCTGCGTAATTATCCGGCGTGCTTTGTCACCATTTTTTTCATTTCTGATAATTTCTACATGTGGCCTGAATATCTGTGATAGTAGTTAGCGGGGAATAGTGCACCATGTCTTCTCTTATAGCTAACACAACAGCAATCTCTTCTGCTTCTTTGATGGTTGCTTCAGAAACCGAAGCAAAAGCCGTGATCTTTCCTTTTTTGTATTCGAGAACACCTAACATAATTTTTGCGTTGGCCCAGTATGACAAGTCATCCGTGAATCTCGGAGTGTTAAAATCTTTGTTGTTTTGTCTATGTATAGGCCGCTCATAGTTGTTTGCACCCTGCGTGTAATGTCTTGTTCATGAAGTTTCACTTTTGTCTGTTACATTATTTTCCCCACGAAAAATAGTTATGTTGACGAATTACGGGTAGAAAACCACGGCACGGTGATAGCAAGGTTTTAGTATGGATCCACATGCACTATCTAAAGCTTCGACAATGTTGATTAGCAGTATTGGCGGTGACACGTGGCAGTTAACGACATTACAGGTAACCCTTCACTTTTTTCAGTATCTAAGTAACGCACTCATTGCTGTTTCAGAACGGTAACTGCAGGTGTCACGTTACTCGTTATAGTGCTGTCCGCGACACGCAGGGCTCGAAGGCAGCAAAAGGTCGGGTGCGCCGGCTAGGTCGTTTTGTAACCGATTGGAGAATCCTTCTGTTTCGTTGACCATAGCAATTTTACCTAGAGAGATTCTCGATCACCAGCGCTTGAAAAGTCAAACATGCGACACACCTCCCAGATCCCCTAATGCGCATGTTTTTCCGCACTAAATGAAGTTACACGCAATACATCCAACGCTTGACTCGGCCGTGTTTATGTGTATGTGGCGTTGTGATTGATATACGCCGAAAAACTTAACCAATGTTCTGCAGAAGGACTTGTTCCTGGGCTAGTTGGTGCCGGAATAAACTCATAATGCAGTGCAACAAACGAAAAAACGGACACACGGAATGGCGCACCACAAGCGCCACTGACAACTCTAATGAAATAAAATTAGGAGCCCAGCTTTGAAAAACTGCTGTATAAGCTATCCAAAACCGGCTACCCTCGTTATGACTTGATGTCTTTGGCTGAAATGCTCTAACAGATGATTAAACTGGGTACTTCAGTGATTGGTGCTAGGGCTGGTGAGCTGAGTTGCTATAAACGTGAAGTTATGCTTTATGTGCACAAACTAAGCCACAATTATAAAAAGGTGTCCAGTAGGTATAGTGTACCATTCTTCTTTCTGCTCTCAATAGGCTACCTCAATAGTGCCCCAAGAGTAGCGTTTTGAAAGGCTGCCAATTAAGTTTAAATTGTTAAGCCGTATGCGCGTTGCGCCACAGGGATTGTGTATTAAATCTTCCTGTTATGGTGCAAGTTCTGCGTACGGTAAGCTGGTCGACGTGTCAATGACAGAATAAAGAGGCACGCGAATAATTTGAACAAAGACATGATTGCGCATGTTTTTGCCCATTTCAAAGCCTGTGCACATTCCCCAAGGTTTTATGATGTCAAGATCCTGGTTAGGAGTAAAGATCGAAATACACACGAACTTTTGGAAGCGTTTTGGTGCTAGGGCTGGTTTTTACCAACAAATAAGATAATAATTGAGTTAGTCAGACGTCCGTTCTCCTGTTTGCTTCAGAACGTGTATTGTTTCGATCACGTTGTTTATTTGTAGTCTTTGCCTTGCACCCCCTCCAGCCGGTGCGATGTATCCCTCGCGCCAAACTCGCTGGAAGAACTACTATGTGTGTCTTCAACACTTTTTCATTTAGGTTGTTAGAAGCCATTGTGGTGTGCAGTTCTTTGTGTCCATCCTGTCGTTTGTTGCACTACATTGTGAATTCGACTTAGCCAATTCTCTCGGCTAACCCTTAAAACATAGTATGGGGCAGTGGGAGCCCCAGCTCACCAGCTCAGACCCGGGAGTGCAGGACGCTTTCCTGGATCGAGTCTGACGTGCGGCTAAGGCCAGTGAAGCACTGGGCGTAGGGCCCCTACTATGGAAGCTCTGAAGTCCCCTTTCCCTTTTCCTTGAATAATTTTCACTATCATTATATTTTGTTACAACTACGGTGGCTGCCGAAAACATTAATTCAACTTGTAGAAGCGCCGTTTTGAGAGCTCGCCCCGAAGTTAATTTTTCACTGCATGGACTTCCGCTGACCCACCAACGCGTTGACAAAGCGACATCACGTGGAATTACTTTTCGCATCGGGAGACATCGCGATGGGGAATGAATGGCAGAACTGTTTCCGTATATTTGCTATAGCTTCGGCTTTGTAGCAACCTAAGCTGAAGTTATCGTTGATTGTAAATGAAGCGAAGCGTATGCGGGCATTGTAACTGTCAAAAGCGAGCTGTCGAGGCTTGCTCTGCTTGGACACAATAAGACAGTGAGGAAGCACCAGCACATCAGAAGCTGACTTCTTTGTAAACCTCTGCTCAACATAATCGACAGCTGAAGATGAATGGCCTTCTCGGTACGTTTGGTGCTTTATGACATTGCCATGAGTGGGGTCAAGGAAAACTTTGTTTGCCTTCACCAGCTCTTTCGTAAAATGAATACAAGAGTACCATATGTGGTGCGCCCATAAGGGTCACATATATCGTACGTGAGTACGTACATGCTAATAAGAGAGGTGATTGATTTGACTGATATTTGGGGTTTAACGTCCCAAAACCACCATATTATTATGAGAGACGCTGTAGTGGAGGGCTCCGGGAATTTCGACCAGCTGAGGTTCTTTAACGTACTCCCAAATCTGAGCACACTGGCCTGCAACATTTCCGCCTCCATCGGAAATGCAGCCGCCGCAGCCGGGATTCGAGCCCGTAACCTGCGGGTCAGCAGCCGAGTATCTTAGCCACTAGGCCACCGCGGCGGGGCCTAATAAAAGAGCCAAGCTACTTGAATGAAGCTTTCAAATGCAGCAGTTGCTTACATTCGGTCGTTTGTAATTTACATTGGGAAGCTGCTTTATTACTGCATATCATTGTTCGTAAGCTTTGTACTGAAAACTAGTTTTGCTCACTTAACCTTTTTTACCACCATTACGTTTCTAGGAATAGAACTCCTGAGCAAGCGAAGCTGACCTTAGACACTTTTTTACACAATCATAAGATTTGCGGAAATGGTACAGGTCCAACTAAGAAAACATCGCGCCATATTCACAAATCGAATGATGTTAGAAGAGCTTGCAGGTGGAGTTACTTGGCGAGGCCATTTTTGTAGGAAGCTTTGTTAACGAGCCGGCGCAGGAAGTGCGCGTCAAAGGCAGCGTTGTTGGGCGCATGCCACGGCCGGCACCGCACAGTGGTGGCCACATTAATGGGAACTTTAATCACCTGGCCCTTTATGCCGTACTGGCCGCTGCCGTGAGTCAAGTGCCCAACGCTAATAAATGGTACAAATGGAGCTATCAGGCATTCTTCAATGAATTTGAGAGCAGGCAGACTAGAAAGGTTGAGAGAACATCGGTACCCGTGCGTATCATTCAACGTAGGGAACTCGTCGCGTGCCGCTGGAATTCGCCGCTGGTAGGCGAGCGCGCGGGCCAGCGAAAATCGACACTTTGGGGGGGGGGGGGGGGTCGTGCCATCTAGTGAGCATTGTTGAAATCACAGGAGATGGGACCAGAGCGGTGACTTTAAACAGGGACAGCAGAAGTGTACACACTGGCAACGCTGGTGTATACGCCGGCCGCCACCGCCGGATAAGGCGCGAACAACAGAAGCTTGCCAACAAAGCAGCTATACACTTGCAAGATTTCAGGAGCTTATTACTCGTACAACATTGTTGCATGAGTACCAAGTTTATGGATCTCGTAAAACACTATATTGTAAAAAAGCACAAGCGGCTTGACGGCGTAGATCACTACGAGGCTTGGTAGACCACACGGTACGAGCGGCAGTACTTCGATGGAAGCTCCTTCGAACGACCGGGGTTAGCTAAAATTGTCCAGAGCCAGTCGCATGCATGCGATGCTGAAAAGCTTCGAGACGTCTTAATGGCAGTGTGATTCTATGAGAGGTCGAACATGCTTTCCCGGCCTATATTTACGTTTTACCTGGGTTTTATTTATGTTATGTGGCCACAATGAATGTTGACGGAACCGATAACATCATTTCCGAGAAACACTCGCAGCACCCCTTAAACATGTTTGAAAGCGGTGGCGCGGGTGTCCTGTTGTAGCACACCGCAATATTCTCGAATATGACTGTGAGATTTCACCCAATTTTACATGTTTGGTTACAAATATTTCATTCTACGCTCAGTACACGTTACTGTGAGCTATATTGCCACCATTGATGAACGAGCCGCTGTGGCTCATACCCGTTTTGGGCTACGAAGAAGAAGAGAACGTTTTTTTTTGCTCCGGTTCGGGTGAACTCCTGGCTGCAGATCTTGTTTTTGCTCGCGACATTACTGGTGGAAGTGCTGGGTACGTGTACTTCGGCTGTGTCGGCCATCGTGGAGACAGCTACATCTCCCAGAGCAAGAAGCAGCCGCCGCCTGCGTGGGTTACCTCCTGAATTTGGTCCCTTGACATCGACACTCAGAAAGATGGCAACTCCGATGACAAGCCAGGCGGTCCAAACCAGCGATGCCCATGGTTCTCTTCTCGCCCATGTTTTTCATGCGCCACAGACACCAAAGCCTTTCCATGGAGGATGTTGATGACTGGCTCGACCACTTTGATCGGGTTGCCTGCAACAACGAATGGGACGATGTTCGCAAGCGGCGCCGAGTGTACTTTTACTTGGAGGATTCTGCGAAGACGTGGTACGAGAACCACGAGGCCTCCTTTGCGACCTGGCAAGACTTTAGCCGTCAGCTCCGTGACGCCTTTCGAAACACCGAGAGGAAGGAGAGGGCCGAACAAGCCATATCCAGCAGAAACCAACGGCCGAACGAACGTGTATCCATGTTTGTCGAGGACATGCTTCGGCTCTTCAAGCGCGCGGACCCTGCCATGCCCGAGGAAAAGAAGGTGAGGCATTTGATGCGCGGAGTAAAAGAACAGCTTTTCGCTGGGCTCGTGCGCAATCCACCAACGACAGTCGCCCAGTTCATCAGTGAGGCGAACACAATGGAACGTACGCTGCAGCAGCGGTCATCACAATACGAACGCCAGATCCCGGCCACCGCATGCTCTATCGGCTCTGACAGCGAGAGACAGGCCCTCGCAGACTTCATTCGAAGTATTGTTCGGGACGAACTGCGACAGCTTCAGGCGGTGGGATCCCATCAACCTGTGTCTGCCCTCGCGGATGTAATGAGACAAGAAGTCCGGCAGGCCGTCACACCCCTGACCCCAATCACACCACCGAATCCCGAGGCGCCAGTCCTGACATAGGCAGCGGCATTGCGATCCCCTGCGCCACCGGCTACAGATCCTGCTGTGCGGCCCAGGTACCAGGCTATGCAGTCATTCCACGCCACTGCTTCGAGCCCGCCTCACGGCTCAAGGTTCCCGAGCACACCCACCTATCGGCAGTCTACCTCAAGACAAAGTGGTAGCAAGGCAAGCACGTGGCGCACCTCGGATAACCGTCCGCTCTGCTATCACTGCGGCGAAGCGGGTCACGTATACAGGAACTGTCAATACCGGCAACTAGGTCTCCGCGGCTTCCATCCTGATTCTCGATGCCCGCGCTACGGTGAGCGCCCCCGCGAAATTGAGGCCTATCTCACGGGCCAGCGAACACCTTCGACTGTTCAGCACCACCAGCCGAGATCACCGTCGCCTCGCCAGTCTACGTCACCCAGTTTGCCCTCATCGTCTTCCGCTCCTTTCAGGAGCCGGTCACCAAGTCCCCGCAGGGGAAACTAGGAACGGCGACTTCTGGGGGTGAAGTCGCGGCCCGGCGAAATGTAAAAGACCCTCATTCGACGCAACGACCAGACGAGGACCCTTCCGGTTTTGCAGTGTTCTCTGACAGCAGAAAGATCGTTTCTGCCGAAATCGCCGCCTTCGTCGACAATCATGCTGTCAACGCCCTCGTCGACACCGGCGCCGACTATTCCGTAATGAGCGCCGCACTGGCATCTGAACTGAGGAAGGTTACCGCACCATGGCAAGGACCCCAGTTGCGCACGGCAGGGGGACATCTGGTGATGCCTACCGGTATGTGCGTGGCACGCATTCGTATACGTACATCGACATTTGCAGGATCTTTCCTCGTATTGCGCGTGTGCTCTCGGCCAGTCATTCTAGGAATGGACTTTCTTCGTGAATACGGCGCCGTCATCGACCTCCGTGGATTACTTGTGTCGTTCGAGGATCCTTTTTGCGCTGCAACTGACAGTACACAATTTCGGAAAAGAGCACTTCGTGTTACCGACGATTCTCTCACTCTCCCACCTCGAAGCAGCCTCTTTGTTGAAGTAGAATTGGGACAGGACATGTCTGACGCGGTAATCGCAGAGGCTAATTTGTCTCTTCTTATTTCACGACAAATCTGTGTTGCCCGAGGAATCATTCAGCCTAGCAATAGGCATGTTCACCTGCTGGTCACGAACTTCAGCGACGAATATCGCCACCTAACGCAACACACTGCCATTGCATATTGTGAAGAACTTGCCGACGCCGATGGTTCGCCAACGTTAGCTTTATTTTCATCGAATGGCCACTCTGACGAGGCGTTCGCGAGCACTCTCGACGTAAACGAGAGACTACCTTCGTCTTAACGAGAAAGCCTTTTGCGTTTACTCGGCTCATTTCAAGACTGCTTTGCCACTACGTCAAAGGTTAAACAGACACCACTTGCTCAGCACCGTATCGTCACGGAACCCACCGAGAGACCCATCCGACAACACGCCTATAGGGTGTCGCAAAAAGAGCAAGACGCTATACGTGACCAAGTCCAGCAGATGCTTCAGGACGACGTCATCCAGCCATCAACCAGTCCCTGGACTTCGCCAGTTGTGCTAGTAAAGAAGAAGGACGGTACGTTGCATTTTTGCGTTGATTACCGTAAACTGAACAAGGTCACCAAAAAGGACGTTTATCCTCTACCCCGGATAGATGACTCGTTGGACCGTATACGCAACGCTAAATATTTTTCTTCCATGAATTTACGTAGCGGCTACTGCCAAATCGCAGGGGATGAGCGCGACCGCGAAAAGACGGCGTTTATTACTCCCTACGGCCTGTACGAGTTTAAAGTGTTGCCTTTCGGTCTATGCTCAGCGCTAGCTACTTTCCAAAGAATGATGGATACGGTTCTCACAGGGCTCAAATGGCAATCATGTCTTGTTTACCTTGATGACGTCGTGGTCTATACAGACACGTTTGAACAACACGTCCAACGCCTTCATGCAGTACTTCAGGCAATCAGAACAGCGGGGCTTTCCCTGAAACCCGAGAAATGTCATTTTGGATATGAAGAACTGAAGTTCCTTGGTCACGTTGTGAGCCATGCCGGCATCTGCCCAGATCCGGAGAAAACCCGTGCTGTTGCCGCCTTTCCCGTGCCCACAAATAAGCGCGACCTACGCCGATTTCTGGGGCTCTGTGCGTATTATAGGCGCTTTGTCAAAAACTTTTCGAAGATTGTTGAACCCCTCAACAAGCTTACAAAAGACGGTGTCTCGTTTGTTTGGGGTCCCGATCAGTGTCATTTGTTCGACACCCTCGGAAACCTCCTCCAGGCTCCGCCTGTACTGGGTCATTTTGACGAAAGCGCTGATACAAAATTACACACTGACGCCAGCAACGTTGGACGAGGAGCGGTATTAGTTCAGTGGCATAATGGCGTAGAGCGCGTGATCGCTTATGCGAGCAGAACGTTATCCCCAGCGGAGAAAAACTATTCTGCAACCGAGAAGGAATGCCTCGCTGTTGTCTGGGCCATAACAAAGTTCCGCCCATACTTGTATGGCCGCCCTTTCAGGGTAGTTAGCGACCACCATTCCCTTTGTTGGCTCGCAAATCTCAAAGATCCCTCAGGTTGTCTAGCACGATGGAGCCTTCGGCTACTAGATTTCGATGTCACCATCGTCCACAAATCTGGGCGAAAACACACCGACGCCGACTGTCTCTCACGTGCACCGGTCGAAAATGCCAACACTGACCTTGAAGACGACGACACTTTTCTTTCTGCCGTATCAGCAACCCGCTTAGCTGAGAAACAGCGTCACGACTCGGAGCTCATTCCGCTCATTGACTACCTGGAAGGACGGAATTCCCACCCTCCTCGAAGCTTTGCACGCTCGCTATCCTCCTTTTGTTTCCGCGATGGAGTGCTTTACAAGAACTTTCATCCTACACAAGCTATGTATCTGCTTGTTGCGCCAACTACGCTTCGTGGTGACATTTTACGTGCGTGTCATGATGAGTCATCGTCCGGACACCTCGGCTATACGCGCACGCTGCAACGAATTCAACGCTCCTACTACTGGTCACGTCTCGCAAAGACTGTGAAGCATTACGTTCGCACATGTCGCGACTGTCAGCGACGTAAGGTTCCACCTTTACGACCAGCGGGACTACTGCAACCAATAGACCCACCAAAGGCGCCCTTTCATCAGATTGGCATGGACTTGCTGGGGTCATTTCTCACGTCTTCGTCTGGAAACCGGTGGATTGTGGTCGCTACCGACTACTTAATACGCTACTGTGAAACGAAGGCGCTTCCAAAAGCAACGGCAGCAGATGTCGCCCAATTTTTCGTGAACAGCATCGTCTTACGTCACGGTGCTCCAGCTGTCGTCATAACTGATCGTGGGACAGCTTTCACCGCAGAGATGGTGCAGGAAGTCTTGCGATTAAGTGGCACGGAACATCGCAAAACAACGGCTTACCACCCGCAAGCAAACGGGCTGACTGAACGACTCAATAAGACAATGCAGACATGCTGTCTATGTATGTGAACATCAATCACAAGAACTGGGACGCCATTCTTCCCTACGTAACTTTTGCGTATAATACTGCTGTTCACTAAAGTACCGGTTTCACACCTTTTCGCTTAGTCCACGGTCGCGAGGTCACGACGATGCTCGACGCCATGCTCCTGCCCGACAACTTAGGAATATACCGCACCGATGCCGCCAAATTCGCGCAGTGTGTAGAAGAGGCCCGTCAAATTGCTCGTCACCGTATTCAACATCGCCAAAGCGCAGACGCACGCCGCTACAATCTTCGTCACCGTGAAGTTATTTTCAAGCCCGGTGATGAAGTCTGGGTGTGGACCCCTATCCGACAACGTGGCCGTTCAGAAAAGCTTCTTCGCCGCTACTTCGGCCCTTACAAGGTCGTACGACGTCTCAGCGACGTCACATACGAGGTTCTCCCAAAACGCACTTCGAGACGTTCCCGTTTCACCCCGCGAACTGAAGTTGTTCATGTTTCACGGCTGAAACCATACATTTCGCGCTGTGAGTCACCAGTGAGTGACTGACTTTATTCGTCTCTCCCTTACATTCTTTCCTATTTTTCTTATTTCTCATTTAACTCTTGACTCCACAACCACCTATGTTATTCCGCCTTACGCCATTCATTTTGCTTACATGGTAATTTTCATCTCATTTTTTTTGCCTTCATGTACAGCATCGGGACGATGCTTCTTGGGAGAGGGGGTAATGCCACCATTGATGAACGAGCCGCTGTGGCTCATACCCGTTTTGGGCTACGAAGAAGAAGAGAACGTTTTGGTTGCTCCGGTTCGGGTGAACTCCTGGCTGCAGATCTTGTTTTTGCTCGCGACAATATATCAATAATTTTTTGCTTGATTGATTGACTGATTGATATGTGGGGCTTAGCGTCCCGAAACCACCATATGATTATGAAAGACGCTGTAGTAGAAAACTCCGAAATTTTCAACCACATGGGGTTCTTTAACGTGTACCCAAATCTGAGCACATGGGCCTACAACATTTCCGCCTCCATCGGGAATGCAGCCGCTGCAGCCGGGATTTGATCCCGCGACCTGCGGGTGAACAGCTGAGTACCTTAGCCACTAGACCACCGCGACGGGGCTTGATTTTTTTTGCGTTGGAATGAAATAGTAAAGAAAGCGATATACTTGCCACCTCGACGCAAATCGGAAACTTGTGCTAACATTGATGCGTCTTGACGCGTTTTACGTCAGATAAAAACTTTACAACGCTGTGAAATATGTCAAAAAGCCTTTTCTTTTTGTTTGCCAAAAAAGAGTATAAAAATAGTTTGGGAATAAAGTTTTTAAACCTGCTACTTTAAAAATAATATTAAAATAAATAACCTCGTCTCAGTTATGTCATACTCTTTAACGAAGAACTGTTAAGTCAGTACAACATGATTTATTATTATATGTCCTCATTTGCTTGGCTTAAAAATATGACGGGCAAAAATGCCTTCCCAGTGGCAATATTGTTTTCGTTGGAGCAGCCGCTTTCCTTCTCCCCCCCCCCCCTCACCCACCGCTTCTCCTCCTGTGCTCCCAGCGTAAACTGGATAAGCAGAGCCCTGAAACCAACACCGCCAGTGTCCTTGTGAATCTCTTTTGGGGCGCTCTGAAATTTCCTGGGAAAAGAAATTTCACTCTCAATTTTTATCTTTTGAGGGGAGCAGATCAAAACTTCGCATTATATTGGAGGTGACGTAAGAATACAGCGTAGTTTGGTGGATGCTTCGCCACTTGTGGTGACCTCGCTAACAAATAGCGGCCACTGTGGTGGTCAGTCAAAGGCCTTATAAGAGTGAGGAAGCTGCGACTGAAACCTTTATTATAAAATCAAAGGCCCTGAATCATGTAAGCGCATTTACTTGTCAGTTTTGAGAACGCAGAAACAGCAAGAAGCATAGTGGGATGCGGAAGTGCACTAAATTGGTCGAACAAAGGGCCCAGAAGAAGCCGCTTTCGTGCGCCAAAAAAAACGGTTATTTTGGTCTACTTGAAGGCCATTGGAGCTGAGGCTAGTGATGACCGCTTGAACCTTTTGTTGACGGGTGGAAAAGTTTTTATGAGAGATACTAGTACGTTTCAGGTAGCAGATATGTATCTTCCACTTAGGCTGCGAGGGGTAGCAATCATGCGTCCAATTGTTGCAAGCGCGTAGCATGCCTGATAACGCTGTGTCACTTCATATTTAAGTTAAGGTTCTACTAAATCATGTGCTTGCGTGACCTTTTTCTCTACAGAGATTCTACCGTCCATGGTACAAGAGGCGAAGGACATAGTGCAAGAAATCCGTGATTCCTTCGTAAAAGCCATGCTTTCTTCCACTTGGCTCAGCAGTGACTTTCAAGAAGCTGTTGTGAAGAAGATGATGGCCATGGTTGCCTACGTGGGAAGTGCCGGACGGCGATTAGAACCCGAGTTCGTCGAATCAGTGTACAGTAAGTATCCATACTTAAGCGCACCCCTCATTCAGCACATACATAAATCAGTGCACAGGTAGAGTGAGGGGCGAGGTGGCTTTTTCTAGCATAATGGCGGCTCAAAAACTGCCCCATAAGTTGCTCAATGCGGGCTCTCTGGTTAGAGTTTAGTGAGTAAGGTTATCACCATACACGTTCCTGACCGAAGGGCAGCCTAGGAATCTTTACGTTGCATTACAACAGCTCTTGATTTCCCGCATCTAGCTCTGGAGACTCGGGTGTGAAACGACAACCTCATATAGTTTTTCTTTTTAAACCGTTCGCTACGTTTGTTTTTCTCGGGGCTCCAAGATAGGTGGTGGAATAATATTATATGTTCTTGTAATGCCGCAAAACCATTACATGATTACGAGAGATGCGATAGTGAAAAACTCCGGAAATATCCACCATCTGGCGTTCTTTAGAGTGCCCTGACATATCATAGTACGCGGGCCTCCAAGCGTTTTGCCTACGTCCAAGTGCGACCGCTGTGAATGGGATTGAACCCACGACATTCGAGTCAGCAGGCCAACTCGGTAGCCACTACACCACCACAGCGAAGAGTACGTGAAGAAAGAACGGAGCACTGTGGTGAATTTCCTCCTTCTTGCTCGCTTCCTGGTGTTGGTAGGTGAATGTGTTGCAAGATGACTTACAGTTAGTGGCACCAGAGAAAGCCTGTAATTTCTTCTACGATATCGCAAAAAAGGCATGAGAAATATTTGCTTACTTCACATAAAAGTATTTGCTATTCCTGACATTCAATATACAGTACTGGCAGCCATAAATGTCACCCATTGCTTAGAATTCAGATATTGCGGTAGTACTTTCATTGTACACCACAGAGTTACTACGATGAGCATTGCGCGACCCTTCCGTCATACGGAAGACATAGGGTAAAAAAATACAAGGTGACACACAAAGCGAAAACTACCAATAAAAGTTCATTTTCTTGAGCGCGAGATTTTTATACACCGCACAAGCGGCACCAAGGGTGTACAATCTTGAAGTTCTGAAAAACGCTACCTTATTGCTAGATAGTTTATAAACTGTGTGTAGACGCACCCAGGAGCTTATCTAGCACTGCGTTCAGCTTCAATTATGTCTCTTGTGAATTTAAATTTATGAATGAGGCTAGAGTGAACGCGCCGTAAGCAGGATGACAGCCACATGTCTTACAATTTATCGCAAGCGGCCCAAAATTACATGCTCGCTGTCCTGTGTAATCCCATTTTGAGACCTTTCTGTCTTGCCTGCATGACTCTAATACTACGAGTAATGGGGTTCTTATATATAACTCCCTGAAGGAACATTGGTTACCTTGTGTGTCTTAGTGCACGCATTAGGTTTTCTATCGATATTATTGTGTTGATACAGGCTTAGATGCTTACGAGAGCTGAAAAATCCACTTTGGATTGTTACGCCGCTATTTTTAAGTTTAAGATATCTCGTGAAAATGCGGATTGACAGCAACGTTTTTCGATGAGGCCGGTTCTGTCAATGGCAATTTCAAAAAGACTCTGTGCGAATCTTCAGCTACACAAGCTCTAACACTTAAATTATAACGTGTATCTAATAACTGGTACGCTGGTGTTCGAAACATGTTTAGGGTATTTTGAAAGCAATTATTCACTGCTGACATTTTGGCCGATTTGGTGCGTGCTGATTTGTATGGCAAGACCATCTGATTGCACAAGGTCTACAGTGCCAGCACCAATGATCTTGGAGGATTTTATTTATTTTATTTTATTTTTATTTATTACATACTGCAGTCCTATAAGGACCAAGCAGGAGGGCAGATGGGAAAGTTACATGTATCGCATGGTAGCGGTGAATACATATCAATAACCACACGTGCAGTATAGATATATAAACAAATACACCCATACAGACATTTATACACACATTTTCAGGTAAAGAAAAAACGCTGCACAGTGCAAAACTCATTGTAAACTAGAAAGTTGCAACGATCACACTGTCTCTAGGTCAAGCAAAACAAAACCATTATACAGTAGAGCTCGTATTATGCAGTACAGGTCGTAAAAGACAAATACGCACTTTTCCCAACAAACAATGAAAACCCACGACTAAAACATCCTCAACCGTTCGAGAGCTACACAAAAACTAGAAAAGCACCAGCAATCGGTCAGCAAACCTCTGAAACAAAGATGATAATTATTCTAGGGCAGCAAGCACCTTCGCTGAAAAAGCAGCCGCAGTTCGCGCAGAGAAAAGCGAACTCGATAATGCGTTCCAATCCGCAATTGTCTGCGGGAAGAAAGGGTATTTGAATAGATTTGTGCGGGCCTTGTAAGGAAGAAGATTGTGTGAGTGGCGATGTCTCGATGCTCGAGGTAAGAACAGCTTGACATAAGGGTTTGCGTTAAGCTTCAGGTGGCCATGAAAAAGCGAAAACAAAAATTTTAGGCGGGCTAGTTTACGTCGCTGCTCTAAGGTTGAAATTCCATTTTGCACCATCTACGAAGATGGGGAATCAGTGGATCTGTACTTGTCGAAAATAAAACGCACTGCCCGGCGCTGCACCATTTCTAGCTTTTGCTTGTCTTTCTTAGAAAAGGGGTCCCAAACAATGTTGGCGTATTCAAGCTTAGGTAACACTAAGGTCTTATAAGCCAACAATTTTGCTTCTGTAGGGGCAGCTTTAAGTTTGTGCCTTATGAACCCAAGCCTGCGCATGGCAGCTGCGCAGGTATTTTCAATGTGCTTAGACCACGATAACGTATTGGTAATTGTCACCCCTAGATATTTGTATTCTGAGTTTTCTTTAACAGTCACTCCATCGATACAGTAAGAAAACTTAAGCGGCTCTCTTTTATTTGTGATTCGCAGTAGAACAGTCTTGTCCGACTTTAACTTCATGGGCCATGACGTGCACCATTGGCCAACACGTGTCAAGCTGTCATTTAGGAATATTTGATCCTCAGTACATGTAGTTTTCTAAAAATTAAGCAATCATCTGCAAATAATCGTATTTGAACATCAGACGAGACAATTGAAGTCATATCATTTACATAAATTAAAAAGACAGACAGACAGACAAAGAACTTTATTCAGGTCCTGAGGAACTGCGTTGTAACGGCCCCGTTTAGGGGGAATCCGTAGCAGTCGCGGGCCGCTCCCACGTAGGAACCGGAAGACCGTGGCCCTCCGCCCTCTCGCAGGCCCTCTGGACAGCCCGAAGTTGAACCAAAAGGTCGCCGCTGTTAAGGGCTTCCTCCCAGTCCTCTTCTTTGTTGAACTCTGCGTCACGTAACGCAGGACATTGCCAGAGCATATGAGGTAATGAGCAATACGCCTCACCGCAGTCCGGACAATGCGGCTCGATGTTGGGCGAAAAATGGCTGAACCGGCCACGCGAAGGGAAAGACCACGTTTGGAGAATCCTGTAGGCCGATGATTGCGGTCGCGTAAGTTTAGGATGAGGAAGTGAAAAGTCCTCCGAGATAGATGATAATGAGTCATGATCTCGTAGAAAGTGAGTAGCGAGTCCCTGTATCTTCCGGCGTCCCCGCCTGCGAGTCCGCCGGGACCGCCGCGGTGAGCGATACCTCCCGCACGGTCATGGGCAAACTCATTGGCGTTGGGGACATCAGGATGTACGTTGGCCCCCATGTGGGCCGGGAACCATGTTATGGTGTGAAACCCGGCAGCCCCCTCACAGCCGAGGATGGCCGCTGCCTCACGCGAAATCGAGCCCGAGGCGAAAGCCCTAGCTGCGGAACGCGAATCTGTAGACATTAGGACGCGATGGGTCTTTCATTGCTATGGCGATGGCGATTTGCTCAGCCACCATTGCCGAAACCTTTCTAACCGAGGCAGAGCATAGGAGTGTGCCACTATGATCGACCGAGACCACTGCGAAGCGATCCGAACGCCTGTACTGGGCTGCATCGACAAAGGTCGCGAGATGCGGTCTGTTTGCAACTGATTTTAATAAGGAACAGGCCCGAGCTATGTGGCGCCCTACATTGTATTGTGGGTGGACATTTCTTGGAAGTGGAGCTACCGAAAACGTGCCTCTGATCGAGGGTGGTAGTGTTACATTACGCTGGTTAGTCGCCATAGGACCGCAGCCTATGGATTCCAGGATGCGCCTACCAGCCCTCGAGGACGATAGTCGCATGACCTGAGCCATCTGCTGGGCCTCGATCACCTCCGAGAGAGAGTTATGCATGCCCAATTGTAGGAGCTTCTCGGTGCTAGTGTGGATAGGCAAGCCTAGAACTCGCTTTATGCTTTTGCGCATTAGTGTATCAATTCTTGCCTCTTCTATTTTGGACCAGCGCAATGCCGAAGCGACATAATTAATGTGGCTCATGAGAAATGCATGATAGAGCCGAAAGAGATTGCTCTCGCTCAGCCCACCCCTGCGGTTCGAGACCCTGAGTATGAGCCTAAGCATGTTCTCCGTCTTGGAGGTGATGCGGGCTATAGTTCGTGAGTTGCCCCCCTTGTACTCCAGCAGGAGTCCGAGGACCCCGATGGAGTCCACCCTGGGTATTTTCTGCCCATCCCGTGTGTATAAAGCTATGAGAATCTGTTCTAAAGGAGTGAGGTTCCTCAGTCCTTGTCGGGTGGGTCTGTATAGTAGTAACTCAGACTTTGCCGATGACAGGCTCAGGCCCGAACCGACTAGAAAGTTCTCCGTGATGTCTAATGCCTCTTGGAGCGCCTGCTCTACTCCGGCGTCGGACCCTCCCATGCACCACACGGTGATATCGTCTGCGTAGAGAGCATGGTTAACCCCACGCACCGTAGCGAGTCGCTCCGAGAGGCCCTTCATGGCAATATTGAAGAGTAGAGGAGAAATGACTGCCCCCTGTGGGGTGCCTCTCGCTCCCAAGGTAAATTCTATGGATTGGATTTGACCGATCCTAATGGTAGCCCTGCGATCCCTGAGAAAAGACCTAACGTATGCGTGGAACCGTTGCCCTAGACCCATAACCGAAATTGCCTCAAGCACAAACTTGTGCGAGATATTATCAAAAGCTTTGGCTAGGTCTAGAGCTAGTATGCCTCTACTATCCCTGGTGTTGTTGTCAATGATTTGTCTTTTGATAAGGAGCATCACGTCCTGTGTGGATAGTGCAGATCTGAATCCTACCATATTGTGTGGAAATAGCTCTCTGCTTTCTATGTACTCGGATACCCGATGGTGAATCGCATGTTCGGCCACCTTGCCTACGCAGGACGTAAGCGAGATGGGTCGCATGTTCTCCAAAGCCAGAGGTTTGCCTGGCTTTGGGATAAGCGCTACCGAAGCTGTCTTCCAGGATTCGGGGACGTGCCCCGTCTCCCAGATCCTGTTGACTTCCTTGGTAAGCTTCTCGATGGATTTGCCATCCAAGTTACGTAAGAGCTTATTTGAGATTCCATCCGGGCCCGGTGCAGAGCGTCCGTTGAGCTCGTGAAGGACCTTACAGATTTCTGGTTCAGTGAAAGGTGCGTCCAGCTCCGCCACCATTCCACCCCTGTAATGCGGATAGTCCGCATCGCCGGAAGGGCCCAGCGGAAGATAGCTGACCGCTAACCTCTTCAGGAGGGCCTTTTCGGACACTCCCTTCGCTTTTTGGTTGTGAACGATTCTGTCAATAGCCAATCGCTGATTTCCCTTCGACTGTGACTCATCAAGTAATTGTTTGAGGAGGTTCCATTTGTCCCCCACTCTCATCTGTCCGTCAACTGAAGAACATACTTCATTCCACTGCTGTTTGAAGAGTTCAATAGAATAGGCTTCAATCTCGCGATTGAGTTGCGCAATTTTCTTTCGAAGTCGGCGATTGAGCCTTTGCGTCCTCCACCGGGACAGGATGGAATTCTTAACCTTTAAGAGATGCGCGAGGCGTGCGTCCATTCGATCAAACCTCAGGTTCGTTTTGACAACCTTGGTCGCAGCATTAGCATCATCCTTGAGCCTTGCAAATAGGCTGCCTAAGCTGTCGTATTCATTCTGGTCCTCCTTCCGCAATTTACGAAAGACATCCCAGTCCGTTACTTTAAATTCCCTGGTGGGAGCTGCATTGACTGCTAAGGTAATAGCCACTATGAAGTGGTCGCTACCTAGATTCTCTTGCAAATTTTGCCACCCTGTTCCTGCGACGTTCTTGTCGAACGCCAAGTCTGGAGTTGTGTCTCGGACCACCGATGTGCCAATTCTTGTCGGGTATTGCGGGTCCGTAATCAATTCAAGAGAACAGCTAGATACGGCCTTTAGGAGGTTGTTGCCTTTGGGGGACTGCCTGGCGTATCCCCAAGCGTCGTGCGGAGCATTAAAGTCTCCCGCTACCACGACGGGGGCCCCCCTGGCCAGAGCCACCGCTTTTGCCATGATCGAAGCGAACCCCTGCCGCTTGTCCGACGGCGAGCTGTACACATTCAGGAGGAATACGCTGTTCTTGAGCCAGCTGTTAGAAATTATTTCGAGGGTAATGACCTCAGCCTTACTGTTGCCAAGCTGTAGTTTGTGTTCTTGAAAGGAGCACTTTTTTGCGACCAAGGTTGCCAAACCGCGCTTCCCTTGCTCGCTCACCGAGACGACTCGATAGCCCGGGAAAGTTAGCGCATCACCGAGACTTTCCTGTAACATAATTACGTGCGGTTTGACCGCCTGAGAAGCAATAAAGTGCAGCAGTGGAGCCCTGCGCCTTTTGAAACTGGCACAGTTCCACTGCCACACGACCAGTTCATTAGTGTTGTCCGCCATAATTACTGTTCTGAGACAGCCAATCTCCTGTCGGGTTGACTGTTACCGCGCCTGCAGGTGACTGTGCCCTGTTCGGGCCTATCAGAGGCGAGCTACCCGTAGCTAGCGCTGCCTGTGCACCTTCAAGATACGACACCCTTTTCAGTAGGGTAGTCATGCTATCAGCGAGTTGTTTAATCGATTGCTGCATGCTTTCCAGAGCCTTGCTGTTGGATTCTGTCTCCATAGCATCCCACTCCCCTTGGGGGGTGAGGCCCTACGTTTTCCCGAGCGCGCCTGCACGTCCCCTGGTGGGGGAATCTGTTGTCTCTCACCCTGCGAGGAGTAATGTTTGCGGAACGACTCAAGGTCAGCCCTCAGCTGTTGAATCTCTGCCTTAAGGCAAGCATTCTCTTGGATCAACTTAGCTACCCTGGGGTCTTCCCTATGCTCTGGCAATGGTACCCGCGTTACCTCTGGTGGCGGCGCCGCTGGCTTCGGCTTGGCTCAATCCGCCCAGGTAGGTACTTCCTGGATTCGTGCTCGGGAGCGAGAGCGCCCTTTGGTGCGAGCGCGGCCCCTGGAGCGGTCGCGCCGGCGGCCAGCCGGCGTGACGGAACGCCCCTGCCTGGGAGCACTTGCCACACTGGAATCCCTTGACCGGTCCTCTTCGGCCAGCTGTTGCTGAGACTATTTGACGCGCTTTCGGCGCCGTCGTCTTCTCCGTCGCACGACGTAAGGAACTTGAAAGCGTTCTTTGCACGTTCTGTCCGCCGTTGGATGTGGGCCTCCGCAAAGGGCACATTTCGGCGAGCACTGGTGATCGTCGGGTGGAGACACGAGCCCACAGCCCCTGCACACCCTCTTGTTGGGGTTGGGGCAAACATCTGCCCTGTGACCAAGTCCTCCACACGCGTAGCACACGTCGGTTTGGCGCTTGTGGAGCGTGCAGCGCAGCATGCTGACGCCGCATATGACATAGTTTGGTACCTTCATGCCGTCGAAAAGCACTACCACAGTGGCGGTGTTCTTGATCCTTTTGGCTTCTAGGGCCTTCGGATTTCGCTGGTTGACGATCATCGTTTGGAGCTGGGCCTCGCTGATGTCAGTGTCCACTCCTCGTATGACTCCTTTACAGGTGTTATCGGGGGCCGCGACATATGCCGCCACATGGTACATTCCTTCGCTTATCCGAATCTGTTGGATCGCGGTGTAGGCGTTTGCGTTCTTCTGCTCCGGTGTGGAGACTACGATAATGTTCTGGGCGATGTTTGGGCAAACGATGTCCCCTTCCGTCTCTGCCGGGGCAAGAGCAGCCGCCATGGCAATAGCCTGTGCGAGCCTAATTTGGCTTACTTTTCTGACGTCAAGTCCGTCCTTTGGCCTGACGATAATTCGTATGTGGGCCCTCGGCAGCCGGGGGAGCCTCGATGCAGCTGCGAGGCGCTTCATTGCACCTTGCGGGGCTGCCGTGCGGCGGCCTCCCTTCGAGCCTACATGTGATGCGTTGCCCGCGGAAACTGGCGTTTCTACACGAGCTTTCTTGTTCCTGCCCAGCGCTGTCGTACAACCCGGGCGATTGGCTTCTTCGTGAGAGATTTCCTCTCCTTCCACCATCGCTACTTCGGGCATGTTGCCCCTTTCCTCCCGCCCCTCGCCGTCGACGCTAGGCTGAGCCCGGTAGGGTTAGCCGAGCCGCGGCGCGTTCCACAAGAAAAGTTCCAATAATTCAGCAAAAGGACCACTCACCGAAAAACGTCTGGTATCGACGTGATCCTCAGAAGAAACTGCGTCGAATTAAATGCAGCTCGAGCACAGGCACCACAAAAATTCTAACGAAAACATTGACAGAAACTGGAGCCGATCTTCTCGCGTCCCCACTGGTCGGCGCCCCCTGGCGTCCTCAAAATTAAAAAGAGAATTGGGCCCAAGACGCTTCCCTGTGCAACACCCGATAAGACAGGTAATGCGCCTGATGAGCACCCAGAGATCTCCACATATTGAGTCCTGTTGGAAAGGTAAGATTTAATCCAGTTAACAAGAAAATCGGGTGTACCAATGTTTAGCAGTTTGCCTATAAGCTTACCATGAGGAATACGATCGAATGCTTTGCTGAAGTCGAGGAATACTAAGTCAATCTGGCTGGCCGAATCAAGGGCAGAGGCAATTTCGTGCACCGTAGCTATCAGCTGTGTGTGCGTCGATAGCCCTTTACGGAAACCGTGCTGATATTCGGAAAGTAAGCCGTTACGTTCAAGAAAGTCTGTCCATCAATTTACAGCATGTAGACGTTAAAGAGATCGGGCGGTAGTTTTCTATCCGTAATCGGTCGCCCTTCTTGTGTGTGGCCAATATGCGAGCAACTAGCCAGTCATAAGGTAAAATGGCAGACGCTAAGGACAAACGAAAAATTTCAGTTAAAATGTGAGATATTGGTTCGGCGTATCTGCGCAAGAATGCATTGGGTATGCCATCTGGTCCACTAGATGACTTGTCTCGCACACTGACCAACAGTGATAACACGCCGTTTCGACATATAAAATCTTCAGGAGGGCAGGCTGTAGGAACCAAAAGATAACTGTCATCGTGCGGTGCAGAAAATACTGAATGGAAGTAGTCGTTTGCCTTGTCGGCCACTAAACGGGCATCGGTAATAAGAGAATCTTTATGTTGGATTTGTTCTAGTTTACCAGTTTTAGAGGCTAGATAACGCCAAATTTTTTCCGGGCTTTCTTTGATGAAGTTTGGCAGCGTTATTCCAAAATATTTGTCTCTAGAAGTCGCCAGAGCTGTGGAGAGCTCAGTCTGCAGCGTCTGTATCTGCTGAACACTTACGACCTGTTTTTTCTTGCGCGTTTTAGTCTTCTTTTTAAGTGTATTACGTTTCGATCAATCCAGGGACTTTTGCGCCGTGACTTGATGCGGCGTAAGGGAACGTGCTTGTCAATACAGTTCTTCAGAGGTTTCTTGAATGTTTCCCAAAGCGTCCGTGGATCAGTATCAGAAATATTGTCAACAAGCTCCCACAGTGTGTCAAGTACGGATTGATCATCAGCACGCGTAAAATCTTTCATTGTTTTAAGTACTGGCCTATTAGGTACACACTTATCAAAATCGCATGTAAGAAGTACTATTTTATGGTCTGATACTCCCGGCTCCAAACTTAATTCATACTCGGTAAATGCGTTGCTTACGAAAACAAGGTCTATTACTGAGCCACCATGTTTACGCGTGATGGTGCGTACTACTTGTTGTACATCGCATGCTAGCATTATATCCACCAATGGGCAATCGAGCAAATAAGTAGCATTTTTCCGAGACCAGTCGATTAACGGTAAATTAAAGTCACCTGCCATTATAATTTTTTATGAACCAGGGAAGACATGTATCTGTACAGAGAAGATAAGTACTGAGATGGCGATGAGGGCGAACGGTACGCAGCGCACACTGTAAGAATGTGGCCCCAGCAGTTGACTTTTAGAAATAAACTTTCATGTTCATCAATTTGGGGCAACAATGTAGCAGAAAACGTGCTCTTCAATATTATCGCTACCCCACCACCACGGGATACGCGATCCCGGCAAAATATCTGGTGCGAGGGACCGATTAGTATATCATCCGTGATCCCCTCGTGAAGCCAAGTTTCTGTTATGATTGCTACATGCGGGTCGTATTTCAGAAGCAGATCTTCCAGTTTATCAATTTTATTTACAACACTGCGGAAATTTGCATTTAGGACACGCAGCTGCCTCGAGTCACGTTGATGTATCTGTCAATTAGTTTTCCGTGACCTAGGAGCATTAATGATAACACGGCAGTTCTTGGAATCAACCCACGCATAAAGGGTCCCATCAATTTTCAGCTTATCATGAATAAGATACGCTTCCTTGCCGTTAGCTTTATCATCCTTCACTGTTTTCCACAAAAGCTTACGCTTGCGCAGCGTAGCTCTGCTAAAATCGTTTTGCACAAATATGTCTGTGCCTTTCAAGTTCTTCGCTCGGCGCAAAAATAAATAAAAATAAATAAATTCGCAGAGAGACTTTTTGAAATTGCCATTGACAGAACCGGCCTCATCAAAAAACGTTGTTGTCAATCCGCATTTTCACGAGATATCTTAAACTTAAAAATAGCGGCGTAACAATCCAAAGCGGATTTTTCAGCTCTCGTAAGCATCTAAGCCTGTTGCCAAGGAAATCGAATACGAGGTCAATAAGACGTTGCTAGTAGGCGTCTCACCCCTTGAAGCTAGAGGCATAAAGCTATCATTAACGCTAAAAAGAATATCCAGTGAGTGCAGTCGGTTAACGTCGGTGTCGTTCTTAGATAAAGGTTGAGGTAGTCATCAATCATCGGTACACCTTGATATTGTTGAGGTTGCCTACATTTCAGCCGCAGCCTTCTGAACTTTAGCCAGGTGATATCGCCGAGAATACGGTCAATGCTCAACCTCACTCAAATACCTTCCTTTTGGAAGAACGGCTTGCTTTTTCATAAAGCATACGTTGCATTTAGGCAAAAAGGTGAAATCTCTAAACACCTGCTCACAGTCCGCCACACATATTTCGAAAACTTTTGATGCTTTAGGGTCAATGCATTCTTTCGCCGCAATTACCTGTTGATCTTCAGAACAATAATAGTAAATTTCTTTGGCATCTATTGAAAAGGACTATGCACTACGTCCTGTACACACATGGTCCACTTTTATGTTAGGTGGGTTATTCGAAGGAAGGATCAACCAGGATTTTTGTCTCTTTTTTCATGTGAATGCTTTGATTCAGAACCGTACCCTGATGCACCGCTGGACCTAGAAGCACTTTTTCCGACGTGGATAAAGGCATTAGGTTACTCTACTCACTACATGTGGATGGACACGACAACCCCACTGTACGACGAAACATGGAGAACTCCGTTTTACACGCACATTTTCAATGATTTTACTATACCGACAGTTTTCATGCTTCGTCCGTTCATGTATTCGTACGGAGTAAATGCGCTGAACTACGGAGGCCTCGGAACGGTTCGTACACATTCTTTCATTACCTCTTTGCCGCGCTTACCTAAATGTAATCAATCCTTGAGAGTCACTGCTGTGAAATTGCAAATTGCAGAAATCTTGTGCAGGCTCGAAAATGTCAATTTATGTTCTGCAGACGCCCCTCATGCATGCGCATAAGGAAAGAAAAACTGACGCCTTTTTTAAAGTTGCACATGAGTAAAGTAGCTCCATCCTCGTAGGTTACTGCACGTACATCTTGAAAAGTCAAGCTATCTGCTTCAGTATAGCAGCGCCATTGGAGTATTGCTTCCCAATTGTTTCATTGGGGCTGAAGAAACAAGTAGCATATATATATATATATATATATATATATATTGATGATGAGCGAGACAGAGAACAAGAGACAACACCCGATCCTGGGCCAGCTGTTCTTATTCTGTCTTCATCTTCCTCTCTCTCTCTCTCTCTCTCTCTCTCTCTATATATATATATATATATATATATATATATATATATATAGGAAAGAAGTGTATATACACCTAAGGGCTCGATTTTCCGTGTTCCGTGTTTCGACATAATATTATGAGATGTAACAGTCAATAATGCCAAGGAAAGTATAGGGAAAGTTATTAGAACCAATGTAATGTAAATAGGAATTAAAAATTGGGTGAAAACATACCGTGCCTGTAACAGGAATCGAACCTCCGACCTCCGAAAAAAGTGTTCGATGCTCTACCACTGAGCTATCATGGCAGCCATCCCCCAAGCCACTTTATTGGGTATATATGGGAATTTAAACGTGGGAGTGTCAGATTGATTGATTGATTTGTGGGGTTTAACGTCCCAAAACCACCATATGATTATGAGAGATGCCGTAGTGGAGGGCTCCGGAAGTTTTGACCACCTGGGGTTCTTTAACGCGCACCCAAATCTGAGCACACGGGCCTACGACATTTCCGCATCCATCGGAAATGCAGCCGCTGCAGCCGGGATTTGAACCCGCGACCTGCGGGTCAGCAGCCGAGTACCTTAGCCACTAGATCACCACGGCGGGGCGTGGGAGTGTCAGTCAGCGCCACCTGTAGCCATGGCGGCGAGTGTGGCACACTCTTTTTAAGAGCCTGTATGGCATGATGTACCACATGAACTTATTACGAGCTGGCAGCTGACCAATAGTCCCTCGTATAGAACCCATTGCACCAAGTCTGCCAGTACGAGACCCTCGTTAATGAATAAAAGAAATGAGTGTATACCTAAGTGCTCGTTTTTCCTTGTTTGGCACAACATTAATGAGATCTAACAGACAATATTTCCAAGGAAAGTATAGGGGAAGTTATTAGAAGGTCGTAGGTGTGATTCCTGCTCACGGCAAGGTATTTTTAACCCACTTTTTTTTCTTCCAAATTACATTACATTGGTTCTAATAACTTCCTCATACTTTACTTGGCATCATTGTCTGTAAGATCTCGTTAATATTGAGTGAAAACACGGAAAAACAAGCCTATAGGTATACACTTCTTTCCCTTATTCATTGACAAGCTTCTCGTACTCGCAGACTTGGCGCCGTTGGGTTGTATACGAGGGATATTGGTCAGCTGCCAGCTCGTAATAAGTTCACGTGCTACGGGATGCCATACAAGCTCATAAAAAAGAGTGTGCCACACTCGCTGCCATGGCTACAGGTGGCGCTGACGGACACTCCCACGTTAAAAATTCACATATAAACCAGATAAAGTGGCTGGGGGGATGGCCACCATGATGGCTTAGTGGTAGAACATCGAATGCGTTGTTCGTAGGTCGTAGGTTCGACTCCTGCTCACGGCAAGTTATTTTTTCTTCCACGTTTATTTTTTTCTATTGGTTCTAGTAACTTCTCCTATACTTTCCTTGGCATTATTGTCTCTCAGATCTCCCTATATATATATATATATATATATATATATATATATATATATATATATATATATATATATATATATATATATATATATATATATATATATATATATATATATATATATATATATATATACAGGGCTTTATACAGGGTCGCTCAGCTATTTTCAGCCAGAGTTTAAAAAATATGCAAACACACTCAATTACAATGCAACCAAATGCATGTTGCTGAACATTGCATGAAGTGAGGCTAATATTTGTGTTTCAAATTATTGTTTTATTAAGTTGTCATGAAAACACTAAATTTTGAAGAAACGAAGGTACATAAAAATTTCAATGAGAAGTTGTAAATCAGTTGGCCAAACGTCTGATTAAACAGTATTGAACTTTATATAAGTCAATTATTACTGTTTTTATGATAACTGCAAAAGCCCGCGAAATACAAAAAATGCCTCGTGACAATGTTACCGGCGCGCCTACGCGCAACATGATTCGGGTGCTCCTAGCGTTCCACGTGTGAACAATTCGCTTCACTCGCACCGGTTGATAACAGGGATAAGCATTCACAGCAGTTATCGCTTTTGTGGCCGATAGCAAAACGTGTTTATCGCAAAGCTACCCCCGAGGTTGCGGCCCTGCCGAGCGGGCACAATCGCGCAAATGCTATGGTAGTTTGTACTCGAAACGTTAGGTAGCACCTGAACCATCGTGCGCACTGGCACGCGAGTGGTTTTGTCACTTGGTTTTTGTTTGTATTTTGCGGGTATTTGTATTTAGCATAAAAACACAATAGTTAACAGATGTGAAGTTTGAAACTATCTGATCGGACGTTTTGCAAAGCGATCTACAACGTTCACATAGCAACTTTTTATCTATCTTCGCACCTTCTAAAGTTTGTCAATTAAATAACCTAACTCCAGGCCACCATCAACAACATGCATTTGGTCGCGTCGTAATTGCGTTTGTCGCCATAGTGTTCTACTGTTGGGGTGCCCAATATATATATATATATATATATATATATATATATATATATATATATATATATATATATATATATATATATATATAATGAAAACCATAACGTATTCTTTAGCCCAGTGACGCATACTCCGGGTATAGGTTTTGAGCTCATATATCTCAGCTGCCCACCCATTATTCTGTCTCAACCTCGCGAGAAGGCAAACACGTCTGGGAGAGAGACAAAGTTAGGTAGGTAGACAAAATTATTCTGTTTGCATGTATTAGGTGCAAGCAGAAAGCACATGACTGGGTTGACAGGCGGAATGGGGGAGTGATCCTTGTCCTGCATTGCGCGTGGTCAGGCTGATTATAATGATGAAGATGAAGATGACAAAGTAAAAATTCTTCTTTCGAAATAGTTTTCCAGCAGACATTACATTTCATTCAACTCACCCCTCCCCTAGAAGATTGATTGTTGCACTTCTAGCACGTTATCAAGGCTTGTAGTGATATTGATTATGTAACCTGAGTGCAAGTGTCTCAATTCGCTGAACGAGGAATGGTCTTTGATGCAGCCAGCAAATTGACAGAGATTCTTGTTCTTATAAGACCAGCAGCTACTTTGCTCTACAGCAGGGTTCAAATGCTGAATATTCATGGCTAACAAAAATCTATCTATCTATCTATCTATCTATCTATCTATCTATCTATCTATCTATCTATCTATCTATCTATCTATCTATCTATCTATCTATCTATCTATCTATCTATCTATCTATCTATCTATCTATCTATCTATCTATCTATCTATCTATCTATCTATCTATCTATCTATCTATCTATCTATCTATCTATCTATCTATCTATCTATCTATGTCGTTACACGTCCTCATTCTCGTTATTTACATTCGTACTAGCATTATTATACGTCTAAACCGATACGGTTGAAGTGTCATAGAAATATTTGCAGGGTATGCCCATAGCATCCGCCGGAAAACCGTTTGCCCCATTAACGTGCCGTGAAACATTGTTATGCGTCAAACGTGATTTACATGAAAATATCAAAAGAACCATGAGCTCGGACATTGGAAATTTATAGGTAACTTTTCCGAGCCCAAATCTCGCAACGCAGTGTACGGAGAGGCGGCAGAAAACGTAACAAGGACGCCCAGTTCATACACGACGTAGACTACGCCCTCCACGAAATCACCGCGGCAACGATAGAGTACACAGGCACTACAGGTGCTAAAGATCCAACCACAGCCGTACACATACTTATACACACCTGCTCCACTGACACAAAAGCAACCACAATCGCAAAGACAACATGGCCTGTTTCTCTCACCAGGACACACAGAACCATCGCCTGAGCTGTAGTGCACACTCAACGAGCATCACAATGAGGTGACTGCGAGGACGAAGGTTGTTAACGATTACAGTGTTTTAAAGTACATGTCAAAGTTGTTACAATGTACGTTACAGTGTTTATATACGAGCAATTCTGAGCGCTTTTCCGTTAAAACATTTGCCAGAAGACATAAACAATCGCGAACTTAGTGCTTCGATGCAGACATTCTTGACAAGAGCAGCTGTACCATCGCCGAAAGGGCGCTGATTCCTGTTACCTTCTTGATGGGATAAAAGAAAAAAGTCAGCGCTGTTCGTCCCGACGAAAGATCCATAAACTTCACTCATAAATTAAGTGTGTCTAAGCTGCTAATAGGGGTATGTTGCGCGTAAATTGTATTTGTATCCTGCCTTTAACAAAGATTTTCTTATCGCAGATGATTGGCCACGAGATTATGCACGCATTTGATCCACATGGCATAAAATATATTGAAGGATATCAACCGCATGATATGGACGATGTGATAAGAAAATACACGAAAAAGGCGCTGTGTCTGCGCAGATCACATAAGTCGGTTGTGAGTGTCTTTTTGCTTGCAATGTTTGTTTTTAATACAAAGCTTTGGTATAATAATCCTATACTTCAATTGCAAATGCCTAAAACAGTATTTCTCAGCTGTGGTGGTTTTGAGGACGCTTTGATGGCTAGTAGTACTGAAGAAAGACCTCCTTAAATGAAGATCAAAAACGCTGGTGGGGAGGGAACGCCTAAGGTAATATAACATACAGCCTGGAATGGGTGCATTTTATTTCATATACGCAAACAATGATCTGTTGCGAGGTCAGTGGTTATGATGACAGTTGCAAGTAACTTGTGATATAATGAGCGGCCATCTTGCGTCTGTGGCACGTAGGGAAAGACCTGATGTATACATATCGAATCGGTACATACCACACTAGCAGAACCTCAGCTGCAAGCGTGTTTATGTTTTAATACAATGGCGTGGCCACACTGCGGACCATCGTGGAATGTGAAAACTTGTGGAACGTGAACACTCTGTACCACACCCATTCAATCAACTATTTCTGAATAAGTTATGTGGTCTGCAGCCACAATGAACTTGTTTTCATGTATTTTTGTTGCTTTATTTTATTTGAAGCAAGGGTTTTATGACAGGCCGGATGTTTTCAGGTAGCGTGCGTGGAATGACTGGTTTAGAGTTACTGTATATCATCATCATTTATTGTCCCTTAAGGGCCCTGGGTTGGGCATTACATAAAGGGGGAGCATCGAAATATGCATACAAGGTCACATTTACAAAGGAAAAAGGCATGTTAGCTCTGTGCACTGCTACGAAACTGAAAATAAAAACAAAAATGACACATGCTACGCGTTTCCGCGTGCGTTTGCAAAGAATTTGCATTGCGGTTTGACATGTATATGCTACCTAAATGTGGCAGATACAGTAACTCTTGACTTGTTAGCTGCCAGCTCATAAAATGTTCACGTGTTTCGTAACTGCGGCAGGCAGAAAAGTCTGTCATCCTCACCGCCATCGCTACTAGTGGTGACGACTAGCTCTCCTAGAACTAAATGCCCATAAAATGAACAGGGATCTACCATCGCTGTAGCTCACTCGTTAGAGCATCGGATGCGTATTCAAAAGTCACAGATTTAGTCCTTGACAGCGACAAACTGTTTTTGTACACATTACGTTGTCACATTCAGTATTTAATTACTAAAGATTACATTCCCTGTAGGTTCTTAAGCAGGCTTGTCTGTTATTTCTAGTTCATATTGCCCCTAACAAAAAGAAGCGCCCTAAAGTTTCCCTATTCGTTGTGTAAAACATCGTTGTCGCAAACTTGAAAGAAGACAAAAGAAGAGACACGAAAAAAACTTACTTGTTTCCTGTAGGCACTTTTTGCTTGATATTTCTACTTCTAGACGTCACCGAATATAATGCGTTTCCGGTATTACGATGCAAGTACTTCAATATAGTGAGCTGAGCACTAAAAAAATTGCATACAAGTTTTGTAGTATTCCCAGTTTTAGCAGTAATTAGTGAAACACAAGTGAGTTTACTAGCACGTACCCCAACTTTTTAGGTTAAAAACTTTCTCTCGAGGACGACGAGCGTCTGCAGCACTGGTCTCTGCAGGTTACAGCGGATAAATGTCTTCAGGAGCGGAACATTTTACGGGACAAGGCTGTCTTATGTTGTTGTCATCGCTTCGCGTAGGAGAGGAAAACCCAGCTATAGCATAGCAAGCTCTACGATGTATAGCAGACGCGGAAAAGGAAGAAGACTTCATCCTCTCTTTTTTTTTTGAGCACCTCGATCATGACATAAAAAGCTGACACTACTACTGTGGCTAGGGAAACACGTGAACACAAACTGCAACAAATATTGACTGAGGAATAATAATAATAATAATAATAATAATAATAATAATAATAATAATACGTTTATTTCATCATCATTGTGTACATGATGACAGCGGCCCGCAGTAAAAGCTGCAAAATCCGAGGATCGTACAGCTTGACTGAGCTGCTGCCCCCTAACTTGGCGAACAGCAAGAATTCACCAAATGTGCATAATATAACACAACCAAATGTGCATAATATAACAGAAAAAGAAAAATGAAAGACACAATACAAGGAAGTACACTTTTAAGGCACAGAAATCGCGAGCAAACAGATAACAGGAATTATGAAAGAAAAAATGATAACAACTCTTTATTTGTCAATGTTTCAAGGGGTGCGTTTTTAGCTGCGAAGCTATTGAGCAGTCGCGGAAGCTGCTTTTTCAGGGTTTGCGTGCCGTAAGTTGTTCTGTATGTTTGAACGTGCCATATATCTGTATTTCTTGTTCTGCATATATGTTTTCGTGGCTCTAGCAGAGCAATCTTACGAAGTAGAAATGTACTATACTTGATTTCACGCTTGAAGGAATGACAAAGACGATACTCATATAATTTAGTTACCCGCACAATTTTGTGTTTGGTAAAAAGTTCGGTTGTTGTGTGCCGGCGAGGAAGGTTTTCCATTACGCGTAAGAACCTTTTTTGTAGAACGTGTAATTTGTTTAGGTTTTCTTGTGTCGTCGTACCCCAGACTAAGTGACAGTAGTTTAGATGAGAATAAAATAAAGACTGATAGATTAGGATCATCACGTTCAGTGGCAGCATCTCACGTTTTCTGTAAACAATGCCTATTATCTGCGACAGCTTGCTACCAAGATAGCTTACATGGTCATCCCAGGACAGTTTTTGATTTATCATAACTCCTAATGTTTTAGTCAATGGCACCATTTCTAGGGGAATACGCTGAAAACATATATATCTTGTTAATGTGAGTTTTTTGTTTTTTCCTCTAAAGATGACAACTTTAGTTTTTGAGCTGTTTATCTGTTGTGCGTTCTTTCATGTCCAGTTATCAAGTTTGTCTAGTGCGTCATTTGCTTGTTCTGTCAACTCGCCTATATTATCTCCAGCTAGAAATATGCTCGTGTCGTCAGCGTAGCATACGATTTTTGCGAAGGGTATAGTCTGCACAATATCATTTATAAACATGTTAAAAAGAAACGGGCCCAAAATGCTGCCTTGTGGGACGCCACACTGAACAGGCCGTGTATCGGATAAGAATCCGTTTACAACAACTGCCTGCCTACGGAATTCAAGATAAGATTTTACGAGTGCAGATGCATGTCCACGAAATCCACAACGCTCTAACTTGAGCAGCAATACTTCATGGTTTATTAGGTCGAAAGCCTTCGTAAAGTCGACAAAGATCCCAATAACTATTTTATTTTTGTCAAGTTCCTTTAGAATGTGTTCTTTTTGTTCCAGTAACGCGAGCTCTGTTGAACAGTGTTTTCTGAAACCAAATTGAGAGTCGCTAATTAGGGAATGCTTAGATTCAAAGCTCACGAAACGCTTATGAATAACTTTTTCAAACAGTTTTGAAAATATTGGTAGTATAGATATTGGCCTGTAATTTCCCAATTGATTTCTGTCACCCTTTTTATAAATTACTGATACACGCGCAAGCTGCATACCACGAGGAAACACTGCCTTAATGATACACTTGTTGAGAATATGCGTAATGTACGGCGAAATAATGTCAAATATAAACTTAATTGGTTTAACTTGGAATCCATGAATGTCACAAGATGTCGTGTTGTTTAGCGTGTTGAATGTGCCCATCACCTCAGCTTCATCAACCGGGCTAAGAAATAGAGTATTTTCAATCGAGGTAATGTTTAGGAGGTCATTGAACACTTTCGCTTCACTAGAAATGCTTACAAAATGGCGATTAAATTCATTGGCCAGTTCCTGGCCGGATATAGCTTCCCCGTTTAGTACAAGTGTGGAAAGTTCTTTTTCACAACTTTGTTTCCCTAGAATATTGTTGAGCTTTTTCCACGTTAAATCAGTGCGACCCTGGGATGCAACAAACTGATTTGTGTAATAATCTGCTCTAGCTTTTTTAAGTTCCTTGTTGAGGCGATTACGGTGATTCTTAAAGATACGTAAGTCATTCGCATCTTTAGTTTTGATGAACTTGTGATACAAAGTGTTTTTCAACCTAATCTTAGTAAGTAGTTCTTGTGTGATCCATGGCTTCCGAGTTCGGTGGTTGTTCCTCACAACTTTGAATGGAAAACTTGCGCTGTAAATTGGTTTAGGAACATTTATTAACTTGTCGTACGCTATTTCAGGATCATTTTCTTCCAGAATAAAATCCCAGTTTACTTGCGCTACATTTTGCCTAAATATAGAAAGGGCATTTTCAGTGATAGGTTGAAAAGAGCGGGTATTGCTAACATGTTTTTCAATTCTTTTGTAAAACATAAATAAATCGGTAAGTGGTCACTAATGTCAGCGCTAATTACTCCAGATTTTACCCTTGCTCTGTCTATGTTCGTAATAAACAGATCTAGCAACGTGGAATAATTTGGCGTGATGCGGGTTGGTAAATCATTGACATTTGAAAACCCATTTGCCTGTAATAACAAGTCGAAACTCCTTTTCGAAACATCATTATTCAACATGTTAATGTTCATGTCCCCGCCACATACTAGGTCCAATCGTTTTTCGCGGCAGTATGAAAGCAGAGATTCGAAGCAGGTGAACAATGGAAAGAAAAAAAGATAGGAAAAACGAAAAGAAGTAGAATTAAAGTGAAGATACATAAAAACTCAGAAAAAAATGAAAAAAACGATTAAGAAAAAATACGAAAAGACAGAAAGAAAACCAATCACAAAAAAGAGAACTGCCCAGCTGGGCAATTTCTTCAGGATCGGCACCGTCAGGGTGAAAAAGCTACCCCTAGTTTTTATCTTGAACGCTACACACATGAACATGAATAATTTGCGTGTATTTTGAACTTGCGTGACATTTGCACGCGCAAATATGCTGTGAGCAGGAATCCACCGAAGAAACTGAATAATTATTGAAGCATTAGGGACGTTTTGGCTGGTCTATGCGTAGGGTGTGTTAGATATTTAATCACCTGACTGAAGGTTTTATGTATTGAAGTCTCTAAGGTGGCCATACGTAGAATGCCATACGTGGAATGCCCGCATAAATAATTGTCCCTAATCACAATTATTTGTGCCCACATGTGCCTTGTAATTGGGGATCATCAATAGCTGCCTTATGAAAACGAATCAATTCCCGTTAAGTCACAGTGTACGCGTTATAAATCCATGCTGAAACAGTTTTGTCAATTTTGCGCTAACACAGAACCGACAGAACAAATTCAAGAAATAACTAACAAGTTCTTTAGTTCACTAACCTCGTATCTCAATGTGGCCTACCTGCTATAAGTAATCGAAATAGTGTATGTCATCTAAAATTATTTTTTCAGTTGATGAAAGGTCAGTACAAGAAGATAGACACGTGACATCGTGCATATACGAAGGGTTACGCTACCAGGCACTCACACTCACTAGAAGTTACTCCACCCAATACACGTGTCAACTGTTACAAGTACTCTTCCTTTCCAAGAATAGGTGACTGGAAGAAACTGCCTGATAAAACTGTTACACAGGACTCACTATCACAATTCAATAGTTCAATGGAGTCACACCTTCAATAGTTATCAGTTTTCTTGTCTATCAGATATGTTTCATGTGCTTTTTTGGTGCTAAACGAATCCTCTGTTCGATTTGAAATTTGTTAGAATAACATCGCTTGCCTTTTTTTTTCTTTCTCGAAAGTGCGTGTATAAAGATATTCATAAGTTCATTTCCCATTGTTAATATTCTGTTGAGTTCAGCTGTTATGTACCACGCTGCCAAGACCTTGAAGAAATATTGCAGTATCTACAAATAAAATAAATCTGTAAATAAATAAATTTACTGAACTATTTGAGTCATCTGCATTAACTGCATATTGATTACGACACTTGAAAGCTGGGAATCGCTGCGACTCAGCCAAACGCGTTTCCAACCGCTCATTCACAGAGCGACACACTCGGGTAATATGACGGCACCGAGGCTACTGACCTGATTGGCTGACGAATCCGGTCAAGCATGATCAGGTGGTAGGGTGACGGCACCTCTCGAAGTATATACGAACCACTCCACGGTCTTCGACTTTGTGGCGAGAGAGCGTGCGTGCGGCCGAGCACACTGGATAAGGGACTGCGAGATCGCGTGTAATTCGTCGGCATGCAATCGCAAGTTTCAACACGAGGGAGCTCAAATCGTCAAGTGCGCTCATGAATGCCGTGCGATCACCAGCGTGCCTCGCGTGTCGAGGAGGCTCGGCAGGGTTGAAAGTGAAGTTACGATATAATTGTCTGTAGCAGTCTTGGTACGCCCCGCCGCGGTGGTCTAGTGGCTAAGGTACTCGGCTGCTGACCCGCAGCTCGCGGGTTCGATTCCCGGCTGCGGCGGCTGCATTTCCGATGGAGGCGGAAATGTTGTAGGCCCGTGTACTCAGATTTGGGTGCACGTTAAAGAACCCCAGGTGGTCAAAATTTCCAGAGCCCTCCACTACGGCGTCTCTCATAATCAAATGGTGGTTTTGGGACGTTAAACCCCACAAATCAATCAATCAATCAGCAGTCTTGGTACATGGCGTGTGGCTAAATTTGTGATGCGAGCGGCTTGATGATGGTCTAGCCTAAACACTAATAAAACTTCAAAAAAAAGAACGTTTCAGAGTCCCTTTTAGTTACGGCATGCTCCTCTTCAACAGACAAGTACTGCAATTTAGATAGTTCATATTTACAAGCTGATAGATGTGACGATCTGATATGAGTTGATACCTATGTTAGGGTCAACTATATATGCATTACAAAAATAGAGAGAGGGAGTTCTTATCAATCACTTGTTAGGCACAAGTACCCAGTCTAACCACACGCATCCTGGCATGACATCAGTAGCCTACTAGAGAGTGCACATTTTACTCCGTTACTGCATGAAGACGACAGTGGAAAGACAAAGTAGTACCCACCTTCAAGATTCAACAGTCCCATCGCTTTTCCGCATATAATGAAAACACATACCGCAATGTCACGAGTGTGCTAAGAAGAAACTTTGATTGAGTACGTATTTCTCAAAATAACCCTTATTTGCAGCTCTCCGTAAGCGACCAGGATGGAACGTTGAGTGACGAGCTGGACAGCGAGAACCTAGCGGACTTCGTGGGCACCCAGATGGCGTATGAAGCCTTCAATTCTTTAGCGAGCAAGTACAGGGACATCCACCTTGGAGGACTGAACATGTCAGCGCAGCAACTGTTCTTCTTAAACCACTGCGTGAAATTGTGCACTGAAAAAGACAAACAGGATGCGCGCTACGCACCAGAACGTTCGCGTTGCATAGTTCCACTAATGAACATGCCGGCGTTTTCCAGCGCTTTTGGCTGCTCTTCAGGAACGCCTATGAATCCAGAGGAAAAATGTACCTTTTGGTAGTAAGAAATGTACCAGTCTATATGTGTTGAACCATCTGTTCAGATTTTTTCTTTAACGCTTATGACTCAAAAAAGCAACAGTTTATAAAAAATATATTGCAATTCAATACAAGCGTCGCTGCAGTGCTTTCTTTCATTGTGTAACTAGTTTTTAAGCAAACAATCTGTTTTTTATTGGGCTCTTCAAAATGCGTATTCTCCTACTGTACCTAGGCTACCATTATTGCTTTTGCAAAGCCGTGCACATCTTTGTACCATGGCCAGCGAGTTTGTTATAAGGTAAAATGCAATTTTCCGAACTCGTTGCAGGAGCACGTGTTAGAGCCATCAAGGGAACGAAAGATAGGACAGAAAGTTAGAAAATAAAAACGAGCGTGATCACTGCTTTGAAAACGTGACTAGGGGAGCGCCTCTTGTTGCAACAGCCAGGGAATCACTATAGAGGCGGGATGGAAGGACATCTCAAAGTAAGGCAGTCACATTAACAAGGCTTATTTATTTTAAATGGAAAGGTTGGGTGCGCGAAATGTACGAATGAAAAACTATTTCAAGCATTTTTTGCGGCAAAAGTGGAGCACTTAGTCGATAGCCCCTGTGGCGTTTGCCGTCTTGCGAGCCTTGTCGATCATCTTGAGCTCTTCATGCTTCGACCAAAACAGTGCAGCCTCCCCCTGCTTGGAGACTGTGCCGGCCGTGAGGAAGTTATTTCTCTGGGTCGCTAGAACTTACTGCGCACCAAGCCAATTCATTAGCACAGGTCGATTGCATCCCCAGATGGAGGAATTTCCTCATTGGGGGATTGAATCCTCATCTGGGGAAGGAACGTAAAATAGTCAATGAAAAGGTAAGCAGCGAATTATTTCTAATTGTAGAGAGCGGCGATAATCAAGACATTTCGTACGAAAGGATTGACGTGTTTGCATCACTCACCGCATACCGTCCGATTGAATTGATAGACATCGACGATTCTCGGCAACACGGGCATACACAACAATTTGTCCACGCGACACGTTCAGCTTCTCGAAATAGTGCGAGGTATAGGTAAAATCAATCATATTCATGTTTGCGAAAATTTTTATCTCTAACCCATTGCAGGTTTTACAAAATATTCATCATTACGCAGTCTGTATGATCCGTCCGCCTCTTGCTCGATAACCTAAGTGGGTAGGTGGGTCTCTGTATCCAATCGGAGTCTTCTGTCTATGATTGCCCATTACAAGCGATTGGCATGTTTCAGTAGGAAACACTGGTTCTTCAGTACGTACATTGCGCCTCCCCAGGTTTCACTCCTGCGAAATGTCATGATGAGCGCCAGCACAAGCGCCGCTGCCAATGTTAGCGTTAGGGCCCGCTGCTTCACATTTACACATGATTCCCTTAAGCGGAAGATGGTGTAATTTACTTATGCAGCTGTTCATGTCCTCTTTGAGTGCAATTTGCCCCGTGTTGTGGCCAGGCGTTCTCTCTGTCAACACTTTCTTTCTCACGTCTACTTATCTCCATGGTAGCAGACCGGATTCAGTGCCCCTCTAGGAAAGGGGGCAGCTCATCCAGCCTAGCTAAGTCGGCGCTAAGTTATCTTTGCCATTTGGTAACAACTACCTCAAACAAAAACAAAAAAGCACACAACGGTACACGAATGAGGAATTATGCAAACATGAGCTTTGGTGTGAAAAAAAAAAACAGGCAGTTGGAATAACAAAATACTTCCTTGTCTAGGGATCAGAGCGGTTTTGCTCAGAAATCTCCAAAATAGTAAAAAAAATTATTCTAGCTCTCTTAAAAGTAATTACATAATACTTGTATATCTAAAACAATATGACATGGTTAGAAGAAACTCATTTTACCAATTTACAGATTTGCGAGCGATAATAGCCTGGTTCGATTTAAACTCTTTTTACAACGCAACGTAAATCAAGGTGACAACGACCTAGTGAGGAAGCTCCCGACAGGAAGATATTAAAAACAATGAAATCTAATTTAAAGCGTTTAAAAGCAGCTTTAAGAGAGTTTTTCTCAGTAGCTTGAAGCGGCTATGCAATAAAAAATATTGCGCGGTTGTTTTATCTTTGTCTTTGCTGATGTGTAACAAATACCACGCTTCTTAAAAGTATGGCGAAGGATGCCATAGTGAAGACAGTTCGTAAAATTTTGAAGTAGCGTCGACCACTCCCCTTCAGCTCTGCCTTTCCACTGAATGAATGAATGGATGGATGGTTATGGCTGTAGCCTTTAGATCGGGCGGTGGCTAGCGCCACCAAGCCGTAATGCTTAATGAACCTAAAACGATTTTTTTGCCTTTAAATATTCAGGTTGAGGATTCGTACTTTGAAGTGGAGGGTTTAATTTTCACTCGTGCCTTGACTTGAGCCACAAATCATATAACCTCCTTCTAGTTAATTCTACCCGCTTAAAGTTTAATTTTCCCTCCCTGTCCCTAAACCCCAGTGTTTTGAAAAACTCTGCGCCATCATCCTGAACTATAGGGTGAAGCCCTTTACAGAACATTATCAAGTGTTCGGCAGTTTCTTTTTCCTCTCCACAAGCACTTCATACTGTGTCTACCCCTTCGTATTTGGCCCGATAAGTCTTGGTTCGCAATACTCCCGTCCTGGCCTCAAACAGTAGAGAACTACCACGAGTATTACCATAGATGCTTTCCTTGGCAATTTCCTGCTTAAAGGTTGTATAGATCTCTAGTGTGGACTTCTTAATCATGCCAATTCTCAGCAGCTGCCGCAACGCCCCTAGAACGTCCTGCAGGAAACTATGGAAGGAGACATACCCTCTCTCGGTGCCCAGGGGAGAGTAAGCTGGAGTCGTCCTGGAAACAAAAGAAAACACGCGACCGGGGACAGTGAGGACGGACAAGATGGCGCTTCCACAACCAAGCACCAGGAAGAAGAGAAGCCTACACACTGATGCAAATGACGTTTCTTTAGTTCGCTCTAGAGACTTCAATTATTGAGTGATTCTCTGCTACACATAAATTATGACGAGTATTGGCGTCGCGGGAACCCTGCAAATGCGCTTGTAGTAGGTACCCAAACAGTGTTTACAAACGGTTATGAAACGCCACTCTTTCAACTTTTGCTGTGACTTAGCTGCGCGTTCTGCGCAGGCCTGGCGGTTTTTTAACACTCGTTTGGTAGCTACTGCATGCGCACTTGCAGGGTACCCACTACGCCCTTAATCATTGTGTAGTAGGCTGGCATTCACTTCGCAAACCTTCGTCATTCTTTGTGGAGGCATAGCACTCGGTGCACACTTGCGAGTAACTTTTGGCTCTTTTTTTGTGCCGTGTCTCACGACGATGAAGAATTGTGCCATTGGTGCTATGCAGGATGGTCCGAGCTTCACGGGCAGCCGAGTTGGCTCCGAGCTTGCTTGCGGTGGCCGTGGCACAAGACAGTGGGAAGTGCGTGATAGCAGTGTTGATAAAAAATTGGTCCCGTATCTGCATGTAATCTGCCAATGTCGTCGAAAGACGATAGTCTTGCGTGTGGAGAGAGTGAACAATTTATTTGATGTTCTGCGCAAGAAAATCGGTGAATGATATTCTGAAGGCACTGCATTAGAGTGCCTCGAGCATGCAGCGGAGGCGAACGAGCGCATCAAGTCACGTCACACGTGAGACATTACCGCCATCTGGCAGTTTTCTCAAAAAACAAAGCGCGTGCCTCTGAGAAGAGTGTGCGCGCTTGTCTTAGAGGTGATAAGGTGTAGAACGCAAAGCGACGGGTAGATGCCACCACCATCTCGTTCTAGCAAAGCGTTGTGAACACTCGCCTTTTCGAGCAAGCGTTGTATGGTCAGCGCAGCATGATAAGGGCTACGGTCCTTAAGATTACTTTTGTATGTTTTTTTTCTAGTAAAAGATGCATATGCAGAATGTGTACGTGGTGTTATAGTGCCCCAGACATGCACAACAATTGCTTATAATTGACAATTGCACAAGTATGAACGCAAAACCTTGAGCAACATTGGTGGGCGCGGCGGATGGGGTCGGCAGTTTCAAGTACCCGGTGCCAGTAAGAGTAGACAAACAGACAAATGTACAGATCAAAGTTTTTGTGTCGAAAGTACCCAAGAGAGACTGTCGCCTTTAAAAGTGAATACATGAGCACGTGTGGCGTTGAAAACGCATGTGGGACATTCGTGGTGTTTATCGGAGAAACACCGCGTGTGAGCACGTCAGCGTCGCCACTCACTCATCATTTTAGGAGTGCAGCGACATGAGCGTGGTTGTCGTGCTGTCTTTTTACCATCCAGCACGCGCCTCCAACACGCGTGTTCGTGATGTATGCCCTCTTTCGCACAGGCTTTTTCGTTCTGCCTGCAGCATGAAAAATTCCACTCTACAAGGCAGCAAAGGTGCACACGCAGAACTCTCGTGCTGCTCGTTTCGCTTCTATCAAGTATTGCAGGTAAATACAAGGACAGGTGGTCACCATGGGCGCTCGCATCTTGTCGGCATTAAAGTCTCTCTATCTACGAAAAGTAGCGAAAGGTCTTGATCCAGCCGCCTCGCCGCGCGATTCGCCGGTTGGCGACACGTCACCTTTTCTCCTTCGCGCCCCGCCCTAAGGGTCCAGCAGTCGTTCGCTGTGCATGCGGATCGCGTGGTTGTTTGCGTTTCCGAGCGTGGAATTGGACGTTTCGGTAAGTAAAAAACAGTTCTTGCGCCTCTGATGCATTGTTTTTGCAACGTAGAGGTGCTTATTTACCTTTCCCTTGAGCGGGCGTGGGAGTTACGTGTTTTTATTCAACGTTTGCAGCATGACACGCTAGCATGCCGGGCTGCTGTGCCTACGGTTGCCGCAACCGTACGATGGATGGAAAGAAGTTCTTTTCTATTCCTCGCGTTGATGATAACATCAGCAGACGGAAGATATGGCTCCACAGAATCGGGTGCAAGGATTTCGTGTCCGCTGAAAATACCCGGCTATGCGAGGTAAGTGACTTCGTGGTTTTTATAAAATGTAAACACTGTCGTAGATTTCATCCAGCCATGTGCCTCGCTGGCGTGCCTTTGTTCGTGTATATACTGTTTCATGGACATTATCTCAACAACGCTGTTATTGTTTTGGCGTTCTTGATGTGGCTGATTTGCGCATTATAGTTATTTACGTTTCACATCCCGTATTTCTCACAGTGATTAGCTCGAGACCCCAATACAATTGCGTTTGTTTATGTCATCATAATGCGAGCTTTGTCAAGGGTAAACGACTAATGTGTTGGCTGAGCACTGAATAGGAAAGCCTAGAGCAATGCAGAGTGCCCCTTGCCATTTAGTTGCTTTGACCCGTCTGCTTGAAACAGCCTTTCGTTTGTGCATTACGCATCAGGGCGTGTCACATAAACTTATTTTTCAGGTGTGGGCATCCTTTTATAACGTTTACATGTGACAGCATGTATAAGTGAACTTATTGCAGTTTTCCTGTTCATGCAATGCTTCCCAGATCACGTGAGCATAGATGTAAATGTGTCAATGTGCCAAATGCTGCTTTTATTCTGTCAATTCAAGGTATTCATGGTGATATTACCATGTGCCCGAACCACACAGAGGCGGCTGTTATTCTGAGATCTTTTTCGGTGGCTTTAAAACTCGAAACTTACAATAAAAGGTTCGTTCTGGGTATTTCTCATTTATTTTGTTTTGCCGCGCCTTGCTGTGTTTTGCAGCGGGGCTCTGCGCGAGGTCGATTCAGGCTGGTTCGTCTAAGCACTTTGCATATTTTTTACAGGACCACTTTGATGTTGAAGAGTTTGAGCCATTAATCCTACAAAGCTATGGCCAGAAGAAACTGAAGCCGTATTCCACGCCGAGCATCTTTACTCATCTGAACTATAAAACAAGCACTTTCAGTTGACCCAAATATCGTCTTTACTTCAATGTAAGCTGAATTTCAGATCGTGCAAACGACCGTAAAAAAGCGCCGTATGACTACCGCTGTGAAACACCGTTCAATAGAATGAGATGCTTCGAAAGTACAAACGTTTTATTGCAAAGCTTCACGCGCCCCGAGATCGTTAGTCGTTGTCCCTACTGCTTGAAGTTTCCTGGGCAGCTTACGCCACAAAGGGCAATAATTAACCGGTTCAAACGCGCACTGAGAGCGGTTTCAGCCGTCCGCAAAATGTACGCGAGCGAGCGGAGCGTCGTCTGCTAGCGCTGCTCCTTGGACCCCTCCAGAGGGTGCGCGTGTAGTTGTCGCTACTTTTATATATATAGGGACCTTAGTCGGCATCGCGGATGTGATTGGATATGTCGGAAGCGCTGTGAAATGGAATGCGAGACATCGTAGCCGCGTGGTGATCTTTTACTTCTGCGGGCGTAAGTGCATAGTCTGCGTGATAAAGCTGATAGATTAATCCTGCCGCTAGACGTGAGTACTGCTTCTCGGCAAAACAAACGGGGGGAGGGGGGGGGGCGTACCCGACCTTCGCCGCGGGCGTCTGTCAATCAAACTGATGGACGCGTGAACCCGAATGCAAACTCGTAGATACTGAGAAAGCCCGGCTTCAACTTGTGACTGTAATGATGCCAATGTGACGTTCAAGCTTTTGATGCGGTGAACGCTAAGTGGCAGCTTCTTTACATGTAACATAATTGGTGAGCTTACTGTGGTTGTGCAAAGCTGAAGCCCAAGAGGAGTTTGTGATAACCTTGCTTCTTGCAGCTTTTTAAGCTAGTCGTCTACTCATGTGCTTGGTTGGCTTCGAAGTGAACACCACATCAGCTCTGTCTTAATTTTATTGTACTAATTGGCTGAGGCTTAACGACCATTACACTAAGCTGTTTCGCCTTCATTGGTAAGACATTATTTAAAGGCTGTTTTCTAGGGCGCAATTACCAAGGCCAGCTATAAACTTCATCCTGAATAGCAGAGTATGAATTTTCGTCATAATAATAAAGGTCAAATCGCAATATTTTAGTTTGCCTGCTCATGATTAACGTCACGTTAATTAGCATATTTTAGTTAGGGCATCAAGTCGCATGCCCTAACTAAAACACTGTTAGCCACTTTACATGGCTTCATTAGCACAGTCTTTTCAAAATGTGGCTTAATTACCTGGGCCTTACCACGACTTGGCATAATTAGCTTGGTTACAGCATGTCCTGGCCTACCTCGCCTAGTATATTATCCATCCAAAAAAAATAACAGCATATCCACGAAGTGAATGATGATGAGTTCAGCGAAGCTTCGGAGGTTTTATCAGTATAAACGGTGAATCGTCTGTCTGTCTGTCTGTCTGTCTGTCTGTCTGTCTGTCTGTCTGTCTGTCTGTCTGTCTGTCTGTCTGTCTGTCCGTTCGTCCGTCCGCCAGTCTGGCTGTTCGTTTGTCTGTCTGTCCGCTTTCCTGTCCATGCATCCACAACTGCTTAGTGAGTCATTAACTAGGCGGTCGGTCACGTCCCACAAGCTAGGAGAGACAGACCCACGGCTTCAGGAACTTCGCTCCTCATAGCTAATAAACCCGCCCACGAGCTTGGGTGCTAGCGGGCGATGACAACAAAGATGACGCGCACCGGCTGAACAGCGCCCTAGAATGTACAGGCTGACCATGATGATTAACACGTGACCTCATGTTTAGCTGCGGTTGCGATGTTGTAAGATGCTCGGTCGGTACTGATCTTAGAAGCCACCGTTCTGATTATTTAAAACAGACTTACTTCAGGCAATAAATGACTCAAAATGAATTTAAACATTCCGTTCCTCTAAAAAAAAAAGTCACCAGGAAGTGTTTCTGACACTTTTATTGCATGTGTGCACTTCTGCATTCAGTGGAACGACAAACAAATGAAAGAAGCTACCCCTCGTTTGAAAACACCGCCCAACTTAGTCGACCGTCTTTGACATGATGAGTGGTTCTATCATAACCAATAAAACTCAGCGCGCTGGGTTGTGGACTTGACTTTTCCGTACTGTTGGCTCGTTCTTAAGAGGGTGTCGCCAGAGCTTGGGAAGATGCCGAGTTTCGCGAAATGCGGGCGATCTTGCAAGGTGCCCCAGAAGCTCCGTCTGCCAGAAGCTTTTCTGGACCAAAATAAACTTTTCATCATCATCCTAATCAAGCTTTTGTAGTTCCCACTATCCCCCCCCCCCTGTTATGTGCTACATTTATTATGTGAACAAGATGAATTTTTGTAAAGGGCTGGAGCATTCAACGGCTTACTCGTTGTGCAATTCACGATATGATATGTGGCACATGGATTTTTGGGAGTTCTAAAATGCATTATTATTCATAATAACTCGTTTCCTTTCCCGACATGAAGCCTGCCCAAGGCCAGTTTGCAAAGGAGTTCCAAGCACCGGCGTGGCTCAGTGGTAGAAAACTAGGCTTGTGCACAGGAGACACGGGATCGTATACAATTGTGTCTTTGGAGTTTTTTATTGATGGAGTTTTTTTGTATATCCTGTGATAGTGGTTGCATACACCTGCGGCTCGTGTTTTGATCTCATAGCACTAGTCAAGTTGTGATCTCGTAACAGCTTTAACACCGTAAAAGTGATAACACTGAAGCACTGCTCATGAGCGGTAATTGCTAGAGCTAAAGAAAGAAATAAACTCTTGCTATAAGCAGCATGACTGATCTTTCTCCCAGGATGAAGCCCTTAGTTGAGGGCCCCGTTATCTCACGCTATCAAACTTTCCCTCTAGGTAAGCCGACACTCTTCTATTACCTATGGCATGGAGGAATGTGATCATGATTCGGAAGAAATATGGTGATAGCTTGAGAGGCGGGGACATTTACTAGGTGGAGTGAGACACTGTGATACAACTGAGCTTATTTGGAGAATATCGGATCTCGCCACGACGGTCTAGTGGCTAAGGTACTCGGCTGCTGACCCGCAGGTCGCGGGATCGAATCCCGGCTTTGGCGGCTGCATTTCTGATGGAGAGCGGAGATGTTGTAAGCCCGTGTGCTTAAATTTGGGTGCAAGTTAAACAACCCCAGGTGGTCAAAATTTCCGGAGCCCTCACTACGGCGTCTCTCATAATCAAATGGTAGTTTTAGGATGTTAAACCCCACATATCAAATCAAATCGATGGGATATCGTGTAGGAGGGAAGCGATGAAGAAAGGAAAGGCAAGTGAATGAGTTAGTCTGAAAATATGATCATGCCGTAGCGCTTTCGTGGTTAAAGGACGTGTGTGGTGGTACAAAATACTTTCAGCTTATCCTGTGCTGATGTAGCGCTTCTGCTCAGTTAAGCGATTTCGTTGGTGCATCGTTCGATTTGGGCCGATCTTTTAATGGCGGGTGCTTTCCAGCTCACGGGTCACAAAATTAGCCTGACCCTCTGCAGTAGCTTTAATACAGACATGTTCCAGTGCTCTGACGGTAATCACCCTGTGTAAAAATGTGTGATGAAATGTGAATGCATTACAGCTATGTTGAACGTCCAAGCCAGTGAGCAGTAGTAGTAGTATGCAGAGCCAAAGTCACCCCCACCCCCCCGCGGTGGTCTAGTGGCTAAGGTACTGATTCATTTATTTGTCAATATAGATAGATAGATAGATAGATAGATAGATAGATAGATAGATAGATAGACAGACAGATAGATAGATAGATAGATAGATAGATAGATAGATAGATAGATAGATAGATAGATAGATAGATAGATAGATAGATAGATAGATAGATAGATAGATAGATAGATAGATGATACTTTCATAGATCTCATGACCACGAAACTACCAGGGCGGTTTTATACGAACCTAGCAGCAGACGCCAGAGATGCAGCTGTGGAAGAAAGAGCATATGGACGTTGCTATCACTGTGGTTGTCTTTGCGACAGCCTCAGTGGTCGAGCTCCCTAAACTTCCTCGACTGCCACTTCGCTTTCACACAGCTACTATAAACGTACAACATGCATAAACGAGTGTCCCATTGCATGGTGAGTATTGTAATGGGCACCAGCACGAAAATGAGGGGCAGCTCAAAACGCGATGCTCGCGAACGTTTTAAGGCTAAGGACGAAATGCTTCTGGTTTCGAAGCACAATAGTTACCATATGACCGCCCCACCGTCGTGGTCTAGTGGCTGAGGTACCTGGCTCATGAACCGCAGGTCACGGAATGGAATCGCAGCAGTGATGGCCGCGCTTTTCGATGTAGGCGAAAATGCTTTAGGCCCGTGTGCTCAGATTTGAATGATCATTAAAGAACCCCAGGTGGTCGTAATTTCCAAAGTCTTCCACTACAGAGTTTCTCATAAATAATCGTATAGTGAATTTCGGAAGTTAAAACTCACATATCAATCAATTAGTTGGGAAATGACTGTAAGAAATGGCTGAATGGGAGAATGGTAGACACCAGATCCACTTTTGCACATGTATAGCCTCGATCAAATAAAACGAGACATTCATTTTTCTCAGTTTTTTTCTCTTCACAATGAGCAAAATGTGGCCGCCATGGCGTGTCAATAAGTTCATATTCTTTATATGACCCTAAACTTAACTACAGTGCCCTGACAACAATGGCACAGTGCTTTCACTTGTAAGAGATAGGCAATTATCTAGGCTGTCGTCTCCACATTCAACCATTAGAAATCATGATTTAAGAATAGCATCGAAAGCCGGTTCGTTGATCAACGCCGCTGTCCTATTTTCTGTTATACTGTGTGAAGGAATGTAACACGAGAATAATGGCTCATTACTGCAAGGGCATATTGGCTATAAGAACTTTGTCTAATCAGCAAGTAATTAAAAGTTAAGTAATTCGTCACTTATGAAATTTCCGCCGACAGGTTGCCATTTCTGCGCATGGATTAAACCCGGGATCGATAACCTTTGGCGCGCGAGCCAGTAATAAGTGGCCCCCGAAATAATTTCAATACCCCTCCCCTCTCACTAACCAATTGAAACTGGCAGATTTGGGAAGCTGGTACATTCTAAAGATATTCACTATGTACGCTATATACAACTATATACAACAGCGCTAGACATATATGAAAGAAATGAGGAGCTATGCATAAGGAAACACTTCCTCAACGTTTATGAAAGAAATAAGAAACTATGCATAAGAAAACACTTCCTCAAATTTTCTACAGATGACCAGGCTTGTTGTAGGTATTTTAGAGCTGAATAAGAATTCTCAGCGCTAAAATTCAAACTGATAGATTTTTTTTTGTTGCGCGTACCCTATTTATGTAACACGCAAGATTGTGACCCGCTTAGCGAAAATAAACACGATTTGTACTGTAGTTTTGTACATACTTTTCAGGTCGCCTAATTTATGTTCCTGTGTGAATTTGTGTTTCTGTGGTTGAAGCATGGAAAAAAAATAGGGCAAGGCGGTCTCGCGGGAGAAGCCTGGTTTTACTTTCTGGCTGACAACGGCAATAGTGTGTTTCAGCTGCGTGCCTTGCATTCGACAAGTAAGGCCAAAGGCGGCCTGAGTGTGTGCTTATGTACGCGAACTTCCCACAATTCCTTTCGAAAAGTACATTGGGTAAGCTCAAGTCTCACATAAGGGACAACAGCGCAGATCAAGAGTCGATCCGTTGGGCTAGATAACCTTGACTATGTGTTCTTCCTTGACATGCACCTAAATCAGAGTACATGGGTCTAGCATTTCACCTCCGTGGACATGAGGCCGTCCAACCAGAGATTTCATTCCGCCACTTTCCGGTCAGAACTTCGTGGTTCAAGAGACGTCGTGTATGATTGTTAGACACAGCAGTGATGTGGCTCTGTAGTTACGGAAACAGTATGGGACATTTTTGAAAACAGTGACAAAACGTGTTAGGGAGCCTGCACAAAAGAGAATCGTTTATGCTATATATACCATATGCCTTTAAAGATAATTTCGTCATTTCGTTCGAAAACTGAGCCCTGTTTCCTCGCTACACTAGCAGAAATAATTCTACCAATGTAGTTTGTCCGGAACACGCTTTTTTCCGAAAGCGTGGTTCCGATTTCTGGAGTAAAATTTATTCAAACAGGTGAGCAACACTGTGATATATGCATGTTTACATTAAACAGGCTATTGAAAATTTTTAATGGACAGGATTTTTATCCAATAAAACGGCTACGTGTGTTATCGCTGGCCGCAAGCAGTAGCGGTACGCATCGGAGTCTTCACGAATTCTTTTGATTTTTCTTATCATTTTGCGTGTTGACCCTAATCATTTGCTGCTTCCCCACATGTGTCTTAACGGTAACATATGCTCAAAAAACATATATTTGCGGTGCGATTTCAAATGAGGTTTGTCGTTGTGAGCTTCCTTTTGTGCACTTTTTAGAGTGTTCGGAACAGAACCCTCTTCGAAGCCAGCACGTACAAATTTAGGCATTGAGTGAGGTAAGTAAGAACGTACACAGGTCGCAAAACTCATTCGAAAGTCGACGAGGTTGAGATCTAACCTTGGGTGTGAGTCTGGGTGAATGGTATTCTTGCGAGTTGAAGCCTGAGTCAGTCCAGGTAGAGAAAGTTTTCGCGAGTGTGAGCTCAAAGTGCAAAACATATTTCTTGAGTGGTTCCATTGCTTTTTTTACCCACCCCTATCTACCGACTCTCAGCATTACTACCAGCCTTGTCTAGATTAAAGTTTACACTCACCGTGACTCAAGTGTACTAAACAGTATCGTTCACTTAAACTCGTAATTGAGGGTACAGTATCAAAATGCCCCAAGAAGAGCACCAATGACGTGAGATATTCGTGTTGAAGAGCACCGACGCCTTGCTGGACTCGTATGAGTCATGAGCCGATTAATTTTCGCAGATTCTGATCGAGCCGTGAGTGTGCGTCTGAATGAGTACGGGTGAGTAATATTTTGGGAAGTTTGAGTCTCAGTGAGTTTGGTCCAAGAAAATTTTCGTGAGTGTGAGCCTGGCTCAGGAAAAGTTTTGTTGAGTGCTAAGCGTAAGGTATATTTCATGAGTGAGTGTGAGCGAGCTTCACAGTTTTCGTGAACCTAAGGTGAGGTAGGTCACATATCACAGAAGGCGATGCCAACGCCGCACAATATGGCTGCAGTTCGATGAGCCGAGTAGAACACGCGTGCACAATCAACCACTTGCCAGCTAAACAATCCTCATTAAGCCATAGCGTTGTCCTGCGGATATTATAATGCATACAGTTAATTCGCTTCTTTCCAAACAGCTTTTGTCTCACTTTTTTGTATGCTACCTTACGTGTCGTTTTTTTCCTGGGACAAAACCACCTTGAAAATGAAGTTGAAATCAAAACTTGTGCAATTTCAATTTTGAATCACTATTATCATTATGATCATCGCAACACACTGGCATGGAGCATCTTATTTTCGTGTGTTTTCGCTCAGCATTCTCGGTCAAAGGCGTTAAGTTAGGGTGGCCTAGTCAAGCGTGAGGAGTCGTTCAAGTGTGACTGATAACAACAGCCTCTAGTGAAAAAAACAGAGTACCTTCACACAACAGCTAAGCATCCTCAGTGATCTCACTTGATGCGGATCTTCCTACACAAAATACGGTCAACCGCAGATACATCTGTGTGCGTAAGTGCATAATCGGTGATTTGTGGGTGAACAGGAGGCTGTTCACACAGCGATTTCAGCTTTATTTCACCGTTGAAAGTCAAGAAACTGCATCTATTGAACGGGCGGTGATTCTCCGACTTTCCGTAGCCGGCGGACCTGTTGCCTTTATTTGCAACAGTTTATATTTTGGTCCTCCAACTGAGACGACTCCACAACCAGAAATGAGCCCTTCATGCACACTCTACGCCGACGCGCCAGAAAGCGTATACCCGCTACACCCTTCGCTGCTTAAAGCGGCAAGCTAAATTACGTCTCGGCTCTTCCCCCGCTGCCTCAATCATAGAAGCGCATGAATGTAACAATGAGCAGCAGTGTGACAAGATGATCAGACAACAGACCTTTCCAGATCTGAATCACCATTTGTGCGAACTAGCGACAATAGTCCACAATTGTCATGTACAGAGCTCACCAGTGGCAGCTCACACACAACTTCCAGCTCAAATCAGCCTCAGTCTAATTTAATAGTTGACGGTGGGATAAATGCAGCTAAGCATTCGTTGTGTTGTGACTAACGAGAAAATTACTGCAGTTGACCAAATGTATTAGCCGTCCAGACAGCTGCATAAACGTGGCGCTACTCATGCATGTACACCACGCTGGAACAGAAAGGGAAGCTCGCCTAACTGCTGACAGGTTACCATACCTTGTCTGTCGACAACAAACTTGCTGCTTAAAAAACCTACCTTGCACTAGCAGAGTTAGTAGAAAAAACAGAATTGATAAGGAACTACTACAAAGAGAGAGTAACGAAGCTTCTTTTACTGCAGAAAGAAGACTCCACTAAGACTGCAACCGTTCACGCCTCGAATTCCATAGGAAAATTGTGTTGTTGTGTGACCAGTAATGACCAGAGTTTGCAGCATTGAAGTGCACGGCAGCGTGTTAAGGAGAAGGGAGTGCACCTGTGACATATACCTCAGCCATTTGTGTCGTGACCAACTAGAAAAACACTGCAGTTGACTAAATGTATCAGACGTCCAGACAGCTGCATAAACGTGGTGCTACTTCTACATCTACTACATAGAAAGCTGTGAGAAGTCATGTGAAGAAAGAATCACATATCATTGGCAGCTTTGCCTCAATCGTGTGTTTTCTCGCTCGACCTACTTGAGCAAGGGAATCACAATCGGTAGGTACCTTTGTTCAAGCTACTATAAGCCCTACAGTCAAAGTGAAGCTAAAGCCAGGCCTTGTACAAATGGCAAGAAGACTGCAGTGGTCTGGTGTTATTTCTGTGCTGTGTATTGTGTTTTGCAGGCTTGGCACCTCCTTGTTGGCGTCTCCCAGATTGGTTGTGCGTGAAGTTGTTTGCAGATTACTGTGCCCTTTCACAATACTGCCAACTGCGGTTTGGTTTTCTTACCAACAACACGGTGTTTTCAGCAGGCGTACTTTCTATATGTAGGTGTTTACTGTGTGTGTTGTGATCGGTCGTCCTTGTGTATTAGTGTGGTCGTTGATCACGATGCAGTTTCATTTTTATATTTGCTTGCAGACAGTTTGTTCTGCAGGCCTGGTGTTTGCTGTGTGTGCCGTGAATGATAGCTTTGGCAGTAACAAATAAACACACTTTTTTACGATTGTTTAATTTTTGGCTGATGTTTACTTACACGCAGTTCTAAAGAAGATATGAAATGATTTCTTGACGATGTGAGTTCGCAACAAAGCTGTAAAAGCAGAGCACGTGAAGTAGCTGCTCTATTGCATTTTCATCAGCCACAGACACTACCAGATACCTGAGTACTGCAAACAGTGTCAAGGCAGTTTCGAGCCAGAATGGGCAACCTTTTTTGTCCGAAAGCTGAGCATATTTATTGTGCGTACGACGGTCCTCCTGAATTCTCAGCGATTGACCCGCCTCATTGAACGTTGGTAACAATCTAGTGTGTGTGCGTGTTTTCGCTTCCTCCCACTCTCTTTTTCTCTCTCATTTCATTTTCGTTACTTTTTTGTCTCCCATTCCCCCTCCGTAGTGCAGAGTAGCAAACCAGACACTTGCTTTCCGGTGAACCTCCCTGCCTTTTTTCATACTGTATCTCTCTCTCTCGATCATGATTTTACTTTATTACTATGTCGAGTCGCAGATTTTTCTGTTTCTATCTTTTACTCAAATCATTGCATTGCCTTTTACGTTCCCCAAAAGTAAGGGCTCTGTGAAACTGTAGCTTTTCTAGCTCCATAGTTCGTATTGTTTCTTTTTCCATAGTTCTTGCCAATCATAGGGTTGGTTATGGCTGTTGCCTTGCATCATGCAAGCATGTCGGCGCCGTTTCAGTAGATCTGTTTCTTGTCTCTTTAATCTGAAAGCATTCTATAAAACATGATTGTGTTGATGCATCGTAATAGAGGCACAGTTTTGTTTAACTACTGCTTGCTAACTTCATGATGCAATGGTTTTCATGCTGCTTTTGAAAGCTACAGTAATATTTAAAATAGACAGGTAATTTATTCTTCAAGTCTGCATGCATACATGGTAAGATGAAGCCTGCCTACAGCACGCTTTTTGTAGCCTGGAAATTTGAGGTACTAAAAAGCTTGCTCTTGCACATATCTTTTTCACATATGAATTCACTGTGTTTAGTGCATCTAGCTACAGACGTAACAAAGTAACGCAATTGTCTCCATCATGTGATTATGTTCTTGCATTTCTCTTTCTTCTTTGCCAGTGCAGTCACTCTGTGTGAAGAACGTATGGTGCGGAGCTATAGAGGCCCAGTCAGGCGACTCATGATGTTGTTTTTTATCTCCTAAACTACGCCAATCGTGTATTGTCAAACAAACAAATAACTAAATAAAAACAATGTGTGCAGCTCTGTAAAGAAGTCAGATTCATGGAAGGGTTACTGTGTGAAGAACATAAGCTGAACTGTTGTAGGTATTGTTCATGCTTCTTCTATTGCTTACTCAACCACACTAACTAGTCACTGTCAGCCATTATTCAAATGAGTACACAAAGGTAAAAAAGCTCCCGTGTGTGTTATTGGATGTTTCAGCAATTGTGTTCTCCATGTTGTCCCTACGTTCGCTGTTAAACATGGGTTTGATGTCTCTATACAACGTTGATGCAATGTGACTATTTGATTGTTGTTGCCACCAACACTTTAGGGCAAGGTGATAATTTGAATGTTGTTACCTCGTTAAAAACATCACGTTAGGACAACGTGATTTTATGAATGCTGCTACAACACTAAAACAATGTTTTATGGCAACGTAATACTTTAAATGTCGGTGCAATGTTATTTTTCACCATCTAACGTTGCCTCATATTTGTTACATCCAAACTACGTTGACTCAACGTTCTGCGTTACCTGGGACACGGTGATCGTTTTGTTTCTTTGATGTAGTCAAGCACAGTACAGCATCAATTCATGTGGCAGGAACCTGAAGAAGCCCCGCCAAGTGATAAAAGTATTGTAACATTTACTACTATTCCTAATTTCAGCAACGGGGCTTCTAGAAATTTTTTTGTGATACGAATAGCAACGGCATAACAAATAAATGTTCGATTGTATCCATTTCGCTGCAAAAAGTGCACAAAGGTGATGTATTGACTCTAGCTTTGTTTAAGCAATGGTTTATTTGTAAACTGCACAGCGCAATCTGGAAGTAATTCTTAACTGGTGAGATATACACCACTGTTTATTCCAGCAACGCCTTAAATGCTTGAAATCTTTAAATCTATCTAATGATGATTTACCTATATCGCATTTCTGAACCTTAACGCGGTCACGTAGGCCGTATCAAGTAAAACTGTGATGATGCACCCCCTCGGGTATACTGACGCAAAAGAGTTCACCATTTCGTTCAAATATATTCCATGGTGGCTAGGTACCCAATGCAATTATAGTTTTTCGGCGTTTTGTTCTAATTAATGACGAAACATATTCATCAGTCCTACACTTGCTGCCGCAGAAAGTGCAGTACATACTCATAGTGAATCTGCAATTATTACTGCTGCTGATTGCAGTAAGTTAGAGTGGGTGGAGCATCTTGTTCTTGCTCACCTTCTTCTGTGGCTTGCAGGTATTGTGGGGATTTGACTGAGACTTGATTGATCTTATAAAATTTTATGCATTTTTATAATAATGAAGAGTATAGAGCGAAAGTATTATAAACTTTATATAGAACCCTATTGAAAATCATGGGTTGGTAGATGCTAGAATCGCTGGTGGATATGGTGCAAATAACAGTTGATATGGTGAAATTTGTAGTGGTCATAATGGCTGATGACGGCGAGAGTGGAAAAAATGATGGCAGGTGGTGGCGAAGGTGTCGAGCCTGTGGTGGAGACTGTGGAAAATTCCGGCTGATGACGGCGAGAGAAGAATAAATTGGTGGCAGATGGTTGTGGTTGTAGGTGGTGGTTGATAGTGGTGAGCCAATCGTGCTGACACTGGGCAATGCCGGCTGATAGCGGCGATGCAAAACGTGTTTGGACGAAGGCTTGGTGAGCAAGCTGGATGATGGTGGCATTATGGAAGCTTGTTGGATGATGGTGGCATGATGAGAAAGCCCATGACCGTATGTTAAATCTCTTACTTTAGGTGTTTCATTCTTGAATGCGCAGAGATATATGTTTACGGTCAAATGAAACAAAGGCTGTTTATTACGCTTTCTAGCACATTTTTTTATTCCTGCAGTGTCAACAACGCTTCAATTGTTGTGGAGCGTAGAATGCGGCCATGAATGTGTTTTCATTTCGTGCCTGTACTTGCATAAGTTTGACACCCGCGATGTGTTTCTTTGTTGTGATGTTCAGAAGACTAGAGGCGTCCCTAGGAACAGTGACAGTCAATGTTTTACATCGCCGCGCAGTTGTGAAGAAATAAATTAGCTCCAGTTCACAATTGCCCTTTTCAATGTTAGAGCAGAATACAGTGGTCACAAGATGTCGCCTTTCTAGAAACGCAACGCTGGAAATTCTTGCACACTCTATTGCTTGAGTCGTACTTTTAAGCTAACAAGGAGCGTGCGACACTAATATGCATAAAATTTTACTTTCGACACGAGCCCCAGCGAGTTTGACTTTCACCCTTTTGTTCTACCACTGTGGTTTCCACCAAAGGTTGGGCGTACCGATCGAGCCCGTACAAGTGTGATCGGTGCTTCTGGGTTTCAGAATACACAAGTTTGACGAGTAAGATTAACAATACACCACAGCCGTCGCATCATTTACCCTAAAGGAATCTTTTTTTATTGATCACGGTGTCCGCGCAAGAAGAGACAAACATCGATGCGACACGCTTTCAGCACATTTACCAAATGTAGGCCTGCCGTCACCGACTGCCGTTTCGCTCTAACCGGCACTTCTCTGGATCATATGCCTGAACACAGACTCGTCAATTCGTACGCTTACTGAACCAATAAGATTGCATAATGTTTCCGGCACACAGCTTCCTTTTTAGACACGCTGTTATGTAGTTGTTCCTAATTATAAAGCAACAGCAGCGCGCTGGCACGACAGCGCTCTGCGTTGCGCAAAAAAAAACATCACAATTAATTGTGTGGATGTATCTATCGATTGAGCCTAGAAGCGTCATTAAGCCTGAGCAGATGTCGCCCTTTGGAAGGAATGAGAAACACATAATAAACTTCACAATACCCACCGTTAAGCTTTACCTGCTTCTCAGTCCACTGAGTTGTTTTTTGTTCTCGTGGTTGTAAATTGTAGCAAAAACATAGCGCTGTTGCCATTATCGCAGTGGCAATCGTTACAGGCAGCTGTTGTTTTTGTTTATCAAACATGCAAATATTAGTGATAGGTGCACATCCCGTCCATCTCGAGTACGCGACAAAGAAAACTGAAGTTGAGCAGTTAGTTTTTAAGTTGAATAGTAAGTGAACAACTGGTATTCAAATGCCGACATGGCCAATGAGACGTGATCTGGTGTTGTGTGAGTGCGGACGCATCATGGCGTGCGCCGTAGACAGCGTTTCAGCGGCCACGTCTAACCACGCTGTTGAATGTTCTGGCCCACCTGCGGGCTACAACTCTGTTCTGCCAAGCTTACCAAAGAAAGAGACAACGAAGCCATGTGTTTTTCTGCATGGCTATTTGGGAGGAAGACCCTACAGGATTAAGGATTTCCGAGCACCTCTGGAAGATCTTGGTGTCATCAAAGCGGTGAGTGGGATTGTGCCCTACCAAATGAGTCACGTTTAGATGATCAAGCTACGCACTTCAGAAGCAAAAAAAAATTTTGTGTGAGCACTAGTGAGATTCGTGTGAAAGGCCGGTACTGTGTGGTGATTGACTTCATGGAGCAGGAGCTTACAGTGAAGGTGCGCTGGGTAGCTTTCGACGTGCCTAACGAGGCTATCCGAAAGGTTTTGAGCGGATATGGAGACGTGAAAGAAGTCAAGCTAGAGGATAGAGGCGTGGAGCTTACCAGGATTTGAACAGGCTGAATCGAGAACCCGCGTCGCTCGTATGACTTTTCAAAACGGCATGATTGCGCACGAGTTCTAAGGTGGAGCACTTTTAGTAGTGGTACCCGGCAGAGCACCCTGTATACGCTGTCGAATGAAAGGGCATACCCGACGTGATTACAGAACCAGATGTGTACCACATGCCATGAACGGCAAGATTGTGTACGCACTTATTCTACAGTGTTAGGTGCCACGCAAAACCGACACAATTTTCATGGCTTAATAGATGATGTAGAAGCGGAAGAGGCAGCTTCACCATCGATCAAAGAAATAATCGAAGCAAGCCAGAGTATTAGTTGCGTAGCAGGAACGTTAGTGGTGCCGCAGGAGACCGAAAACCGATGTCCCGAAAAATTGGAAGATCCCAAGTACAGTGAGAATCAATGATAAGTGAAGCATGAAGGAGAATTGTTTATATATCTCGTAAAAATCAGCACAACGTTGCACGGTGGAGGTAAATGATGCCGTACATAACTTCCATGTCACAATTACTATGTTTGGTGTGTCACTTACCTTCGTCATATATTCACGTCACGTGACACAGAATTTAGTGTATGTGGAGCTAGCGAAACAGCCGCGAGCACTCTATGAGCGTGATATGTTGTCATGTTCTTACATGACATGCGTGTCAGGTTTATCATGTTTGCACCAGTCATAAATTTCTTCAGCCATTGATGTCACGTAACACCAAACTTGATATATTTTGAGCTAGCGAGTGGATCATGAAGGGCCGAATATACTCCAATATAGCACTCACGCGAACGCACGATGGGGACAGTGACGCTACGTTAGCAAGGCGCGAGCACACTATAATCTGACGCCAGGCACGACCAGCATTCGTCGGCCAGACGACAACCGGCGCGAAATGCAACATGCTGCGTTTCGCGCCGATGCATTACACAGACAACACTACGTCTCCCTCTTCTCGTGATGGAGGGATGCTGGGCGCGCTGAAACGCGCATGTGTGAAAGCAACGTAGTGCGACGTGCACCTGCGAGTACATGTTAGGACCGGCGCCTGGCGTGGCAACGCCACCGTGACGCGTCGTGATGAACGCCGGCGAGAACGCGCACAGCGTCACGTCGAAATGTATTAGCAGCTTGACTCTGGCATGTAGTCATCTTCTCACATGACACGCATCTCATGACTTTCACGCTGGCACCAGTAACATACCTTCGTCATCCATTGGCGTCACGTAATAGAAAATTTGGCATATGTGAAGCTAGCAAAACGGCCGCGAGCGCGTCATCAGTGTGGCATGTAGTCTTGTTACATAACACGCATGTCGTAATTATCATGTTTGGATGTGTCATTTACTTATGTCGTCTGTATAGTCACGTAATACCGAGTTTAGTACATGTGAAGATAGCGAAACGACCCCGATTGCATCGTAGCTTGTATTCATGTTGTTACTTGACGCGCATCTCATTTTTATGATGTTTGCATCAGAATCACACCTTCGTCGTTCATTCTTGTTCCGTAATACCAAATTTGGTATAAGTGAAGCTAGCGAAATGGCTGCCAGCGCATCATGAGTGTGGCATGCAGTCGTGTTCTTACAAGCACACATCTCATGGTTATCATGTTTGCACCAGTCACATACTTTCGTCATCCATTTACGTACTGTAATACCTAATTCGGTGTATGTGACGCAAGTGAAACTGCGGCAAGCGCATCGTGAGCGTGGCATGTAGTAGTGTTGCTACATGACACGATTGTCATGATTTTTATGTTAGGGTCTGTCGCTTGTGTTGGCCATGCAATAATCTCATACCATACCAGTTTTGCAACATGCTATGTGAACGAAACCACCGCAAGAGCTGCAGGACCATCAAATGTATATCATCACATTTATGACATGCATGTTACGATTTCATGTTATGACTGATCAATTATGTTCTTCATACAGTCACGTTATGCCATACCAAGTTTAATTCGATACCATTATCGGAACGGCCCGGAGAGCTAAAAGTCGTAGGCGGCTAGATAGATAGATACGCTCAAGGTCACCGATGTTCGCTAAGAAACGCTTCGCATTTAAAAAACATGGCAGCATATCCACGGAGTGAATGATGGAGAGTGGGTCGAAGCATCCGTCCGTCCATTTGTTCTTGCTTCCGTCCGCCCATGCGTCCGTCTGTGTGACCATTCGTGCGTCCACTCACCCATCCGTGCGTGCGTCTGTTCTTGCGTCCACACGTCCATCTGTGCGTCCGTCCCTGCGTTCGTCCATGCAACCGCCCCTGCGTCCGTCCATGCGTCCATCCGTCAGTGCAGCCATCCGCGAGTCCGTCCATGCATCTGTCTGTGTGTCCGTTTGTTCATCTATTCAACACTCCAAGTACCACCATCTCGCATCCTTTCATCGTATGAATGGATGGATGAATATGGTTGTACCCTTTAGATCGGGCGGTGGCTAGCGCCACGAAGCCGTAATACTTAATGAGCCATAAACTAGATTTATTTTTTGTCTTTAAAAAGTGAGTTTGAAGATTCGTACTTTGCAGTGAAGAGTTTAATTTTCACTCGTGCCTTGACTTTAGCCACCAATCAGATAACCTTCTTCTTGTTAAGTCTACTCGCTTAAAGTCTATTTTGCCCTCCCGGTCCCTAAACCGCAGTGCTTTGAAAAACTCTGCGCCATCATCCTGAACTATAGGGTGAAGCCCTTTACAGAACATTATCAAGTGTTCGGCAGTTTCTTCATCCTCTCCACACGCACTGCATACTTTGTCTACCCCTTCGTATTTGGCCCGATATGTCTTGGTTCGCAGTACTCCCGTCCTGGCCTCAAACAGTAGAGAACTACCCCGAGTATTATCATAAATCCTTTCCTTGGCAATTTCCTGCTTAAAAGTTCGATAGATCTCTAGTGCGGAATTCTTAATCATGTCCATTCTCCACATGTCAGTCTCTGTTTCCTTCACTTTCTTCTTAAGCGATAGTTCTTTTAGGCTTGGCCACCTGCTGTTTTCTAAGTATTTACCAGTCAATTTCCTGGTTTGCTTCCTCCATTTTGTATCGACATTCTTCATGTACAAGTAGCTGAAAACCTTCCTAGCCCAGCGCTCTTGCCCCATTTCTCTCAATCACTTCTCAAATTTTATCTTGCTGCTAGCTTCCCTGCCCTCAAATGATGTCCATCCCATATCACCTTGTACTCCCTGATTTGGTGTATTCCCGTGAGCTCCCAAAGCAAGCCTACCTATTCCACGTTGCTTAATTTCTAAGCATGCTTGAATTTCTGATCTCATGCACAAGACCGTATTGCCGAACGTCAGCCCAGGAACCATGACCCCTTTCCATATTCCTCTCACAACATCATACCTATTGTAATTCCACAGTGCCCTATTTTTCATCACTGCTGCATTCCTGTTACCTTTAGTCGTCATGAATATTTCGTGTTCCCTCAGGTACTCGGTCCCATGGCTTATCCATACGCCCAGATATTTGTATTTATCTGTTATCACTAGCGTGACCTCCTGTATTCTAAGCTCACTACTTTCATTGTCATTTAAAATCACGACTGCCGATTTTTCCTTACTGAATCTGAAATATAACCTATCTCCCTCATTACCGCAGATGTCCATTAATCTCTGCAAATCTTCTTTGTTGTCGGCCATTAGCACTATATCATCTGCGTACATCAATGCTTGTAGTGCCTGTTCAATGAGTTTTCCTTGTTTGACGAAAGAGAGGTTGAAGCCCAGTCCACTTCCCTCTAATTTGGCCTCTAATCCTTGTAGGTACATCATGAATAATAAGGGTGACAGAGGACATCCCTGCCTAAGCCTCCGTTTTACCTCTGCAGGCTTGGATACCTGTTTTTCCCACTTTATAACTACCTTGTTACCTTTATAGATAGCCTTTAAAAGATTAGTGAGTCCATCTTCCACGCCTAGCGTCTCCAGTATTCCCCACAATTTCTCTTGGACCACGCTATCGTACGCTCCCTTGATATCCAAAAATGCTAGCCACAGGGGCCTGTGTTCCTTTTCTGCTATTTCGATGCACTGCGTCAGTGAGAACAGATTGTCTTCTAACCACCTGTGTTTCCGAAACCCATTCTGAAGTTCCCCCAGCACCCCCTCATCCTCTATCCATGCCTGCAGTTTTTCCTTTATAATCTGCATCGCCAGCCTGTAGACCACTGATGTCACTGTTATAGGACGGTAGTTCCGTATAGGCACCGCATCCGCATATGCACCGCATATGCACCGCCATCCAGTGGACAGGGGGCGCTGCGAGCGCTCAATGGTGACGGACGCACTCCACATTGCCTCCGTAGATTTTCTGCTATTTCTGCGGACATCCACCTTGGTACCCCTGAAACTTGGATTTATCGTCACCGCCAAGTTCTCCGCTTCGCCTAGACAACACCTTCGTCCAGGTGCGTCCAGTTTTGACAACTTGAGGGACATCCTTCACTCCCGGCTACAACGCCGCCTCGCTGAGGGCTCTCAGCACGGCGATGGCGGCCGTCAACGTGGTTACGGGCTATGATCCTACCTCAAGCCAAGTGCTGTCCATGGAGATTTCATCCTCTGTAAACACTATGCCAACAGAAGATGAATACCTCGAAGACATGGTGAGACTGTGGCAACGCAAGCAAGCCAAATCAAAGTCTGCGTCTCAACAACAACGAGACGCCACAGCTGGCCGCCATTCCCCAGCCTTGCAAGGAACGCCGGCGCTCCATCCCTCCGGTGGTGTGCCTACCTCTGCTCCGTCCTCGCAGCCAGCGAAGCAACGCAAGTGGCGTCCGCGTCAGACTCCTCGCCTCTCTCGCGACGACTACATCGTAGTAGTTAAACCTCGCGTTCCCTGCGAGCTACGCACATTTGTCCCGGCCGATCGCGCGGGCGACGCCATCCGCAGCTACCTCGGCGACCGGACTACCACGCAAATTCAAGTGTGGCCAATCTGGGAACAGAACATCTTGGTCTGTAGCACCACTATTTTGCCTATGGCACAGCGACTCCTCGGGGACTTCCAGCTGCAAGTGGGGGATCAGCAGCTGCCCGTTCGAGGCCACGCCAAGGCACCAGGGGATACATGCAAGGGCGTCATCAACGTAGACCCTGCTGAAAACCCGGAGAAGATAAAGTCTGAACTGTATTGGCCTCGAGGTACTATCCTTGCGGTCCGCAAACTCGGAGATTCCGCGGCGGCGGTGGTGACTTTCGAGGGCACGAAGTTACCCCGCTTCCTCTTCTACCACTGCGTGGCGACGTATATCCGCGCCTACAAGAAAACGGTTCCTGTTTGCACCAAGTGCGGTACCATCGGCCATCGACCACCTCAGTGTCCTCACCCCGCTCCAACGCAGTGTACCAAATGTGGAACCCCCGCACCTGCAGGTCTCAATTCCCATGACTGCCACCCCAAGTGCCTCCTCTGCCACGGTGCCCATGAGACTGGTACCAGTGGCTGCACGGCAAAATATCGAAAATATCGGAAACGCGAGCAGCCCCCAACTTCTCCTCGAGGGACCACCTCATGTTCGTCACAGCCAGACAGCAGAACCAACGTGCATCATTCGGCTCCACCACTCCACGCCGACACTCAAGCATTCCCACCGCTCGAAGCACCAGCGGCGGTACCTCAGGTGAGCAGTTGGGCAGGGAAAGCTGCTTCTAAGCCTCTCTCACCCCCTTTTGTCAATCCTCCTTCTCCCGAACTTGCGGCCCTTCGCCAGCAAGTTGCGGCACTTCAAAAGCAAAATTCTCTTTTAACTAAACAACTTGAACTCTTAAATAAGCGACTTCAACCCCAACAACAGTGTACTCGAAGGCCATCCGGTATTGCCTCCTCTGTCCAGGCGGCTATGCCAGCTACGTCCAAGCTAAGTCCTCGCGCTAAGTCCACTCCCATTAAACCGCCGGTTCAAGCAGCCATGTGTACTCCAGCACTCGGAACCGGTGCCACATCTACTCCAGAAGCTCTTGAGGCTCCTGGGGCACCCCAGGTTCTCTTGCCCGCTGACCAAACTCTCCCTAGCGAAGAGCGCACCCCGCGCGTAGAGGAACGCCTCACGCGCGTCGAAGCTTCGATTAATCACCTCCTCACCAGCTTCTCGGTCCAACGCATAGTAGTAGAAGTTACCCAGGCTATTCAAGCCTGGGCAAACACCCAGTTTCAACCCAAGGCATCGCGTTCCCTCTCCTGCTCGGTGAGCAGTGAGGGTACAGCTCCACGGCGTCGTCGTAAGATGGCTACCACCACCCCGCCATCGGACAATCCGGCCTCCATGCCCCTCCCTGCCTCTGAGGATTCTGAGCGGGACATGGAGGACCAAATATAAAACCTAAGACAGTCACGATGGCTACCAATCGTACGTCCCGTTCAAACATTGCGTCTTAATTCGAGATCATACAGTGGAACCCTGGAGGCTTCGGGAACAGGCGAAAGCGTTCACATCTTTCTCTTTTATTCAGCTCACTTGGCTCTCAGCCGGCAGTCTTGGCGCTCCAAGAATCTGGCCCTGCTCCATCCCTTTCTGGATACTGCTCCTATGTAGGCGGCACCACCACATGCCTCCTCGTGCACAAAGCTTACACGGCGATACAGGTTGACCTCGATCTGGATCTTCCTTACGACTACTGCATGATATCAGTGCTGTCTCAGCGGAGGGGCCAACCATCAATACATATCTTAAACGTGTACTGTCCCCCTCGCCTTGCGAGGGCTTCGTTTGCGCATCTCTTCCATCGGGCGCTGGGTATAGCGGCCCGACAACCACTGGTGATTGTCGGGGACTTTAATGCCCCCAGCCCTCACTGGGGTTACCACTACGAGAAGGCCCGGGGCAGAGAGCTCAAGGAGCTCATTTCATCGCTCAGCCTGACGCTTCTTACCGATCCGGCACAACCCACACGTTCCGGTAACTCGGTCACGCGAGACACATGCCCCGACCTCTCCCTCACCCGTCTCATCCGCGATGCTACATGGGAAAATTTAGGCGAAACCCTAGGCAGCGATCACTTTTTACTCCACATTTCGTTCACACCGCGGCAGAAAGTGCGCCAACACTGGGGCCAAGTCCGTCTCACCGATTGGACTCAGTTCAGAATGCAACCATTCCCCGCCGGCCTCTCCTCGACCGAATATGCAGCGTGGGCATCATACGCTCTCCATATGAAACAAGCGAACACTCGCACCCTTGCAACCTCTAATTTGACTCCTGCTATAGATCCACACCTCCTCCATCTTTGGCACGCTCGCCGCGGGCTCATAAGGCGCTGGAAACGCAACAAACTTAATCGGAAACTTCGCGCTCGCATTGAGGCGCTCACTGCAGAGGCGGCCGCACACTCCGCACAACTTTCCGATGCTAACTGGGCAGACACCTGTTCGAAGGCTGCAAACCAGATGAGCTCTAAGAGTGCAGGCGACTATTTAGAAGCCTTCTCGATCCCTCCACCACCAGGGAAGAAACGCAACGCCAGCTCCACCGTGTTCTGCATGCCTTTCAGGGCACTACGGATGAACTCGCGCGAGAACTTTGTGACCGCTACATCTGCCGCACAATTGATCCCGCAGGCTCAGCATATACGTATTCCGGCGCCCCTAACACCGACCTCGACGCCCCATACATGCTTTCTGATTTACGATTTGCACTCACGAAAATGCGACGGGGCACGGACCCTGGACGCGACTAAATCACAGTATCGCTCCTGGCAAATCTTCCCGACCAAGCACACCTCTCGCTACTGCACCTTATAAATTCGATATGGGACGGCTCTCCGCTTCCAACGGAATGGATCACATCGGTCGTGACATTCATTCCCAAATCGGCAAAGTCCGTTAGTATTGAGGCACTGAGACCCATCTCACTTACGTCTTGCGCAGGCAAACTCATGGAAACCATGGTTCGCGAACGCCTTTCCGCCTACTTGGAGGCCAGGAGGACCTTTGCCGACACGATGTTTGGCTTTCGCCCACATGTGTCGGCGCAGGACGTCCTGCTCCAGCTTCAACACGATATTATAGAGCCAACTACTATGCGCCATAACGATAAAGCCGTGCTCGCTCTCGATCTCCGCGGGGCGTTCGACAACGTCAAACACAGCACTATACTCACTAACCTGTCTACCACAAACTGCGGGCAGAAGACTTTCAACTACATTCGCGCCTTTCTATCACATCGCACCGCCTTCATTCGCCTTAATTCTACCGAACACGGCCCGTACTTATTAGGCACGCGGAGTACACCTCAAGGGCAGTCCTGTCTCCTCTGCTTTTTAACCTGGCGATGATGAACCTCCCCTCTCTTCTAAGCGAGGTCGAAGGAATACAACACGCACTATATGCGGACGATATCACAATCTGGACCAACACCGGCTCCTTAGCGCAAATCGAAGAACGCCTGCAAAAGGCTGCCCCTCTGGTGGACACCTACGCAGGTTCATGCGGCCTGGAGTGCTCTCCAGCTAAATCGGCTCTTCTTTCAGTCTCTCCGCTACCGCCGCCTGAAATTTTTCTTCCGTCCGGGCCCGTCCCGTCAGTGCAAAATATTCGGGTTCTTGGCCTTCACCTCACATCGTCCTTGGATCCAAAGGGCACAATAGCAGGCCTCAGACGCACCAGCGAACAGGTGAGCCGCATGATACGGCGAGTTTCTACCAAGCGCGGCGGCCTCCGCGGGTCTCAGTCCCTTCGATTGGCCCACGCGTTTGTGACCAGTCGCGTCCTCTACGCCTTGCCTTACCTTCGCCTGCGTCGTCGACACGAGCACCAGCTGGACGTCCTTCTTCGTTCAGTATACAAACGCGCTCTGGACCTACCTATTGCAACTTCCAACAGCCGATTCGCGGCTCTGGGGGTACACAACACCTTTGCAGAGATGCGCGAAGCTCATCACGTTAACCAAATCAATCGACTGTCGCAGACGGCTTCAGGGCGCCGTCTTCTACACAGACTTGGCCTTAACCCGATATCTGACCAAGACCCTCTGCAGCCGGTACCAGAGCTCTGGCGCCAAAAGCTATGGGTGGAACCTCTACCCCGTAATATGAACCCCGACCTCCATCCTGGCTGTAGACTAGCACGCGCCGCGGCCTTTCATACGCGACACTCCGATCGTCCTGGTGTTTTCTACGTGGACGTCTCGGGTCCCTCCCCCTCGGGTAACTTCACGGCTGCCGTGATAACAGAGGGCAAACACGTAGATGGCCTCTCCATTAGAGCAGAAACAGTAACGCACGCTGAAGAGGTTGCCATAGCTTTGGCCGCCTCTCACCCTGCCTCACGCACCATCCTGACGGACTCGCGCTCGGCCTGTTCTCAGTACCTTCAGGGTTTCATTGCCCCGCTGGCGGCTAGCCTACTACAGGCAGCCTCTTGGCGCTTTAACCCTCATCCCATTCGTATAGTCTGGACCCCAGGCCACTCGGGCCTGCACGGCAACGAGGCGGCAAATGCCGCTGCCCGCGCTTCTCCTGTCCGGGCCGTTGCCCCTCCATGTCCCGAGACGGAATCTGGCAATACCAACCTGACGCGCTTTCGCGAAATTTTGGCTTATTACCGGGCTTCGCGCCGCCTCTACCCGCACCCCGCACGCGGTTTGGAGAAAGCGGACGAACGACTGCTACGCCACCTGCAGACGAACACCTTTTTCAGTCCAGCGGTCGCCAGGCACTTTTTGCCGGAAATCAATGGCACCTGCTCGACCTGTCATGTCCTCGCCGACACATATCACGTCGTAGCATAGTGCTCAGTTAATCCCGTCCCTTTTTCATCCCCTTTTCCTATCCCAACTAGAGAGGCTTGGGAGGAGCACCTGCTCGGCTGCTCTACCTTGGCTGCACAACGCTCCTTGGTGGAGCACGCACGGGCAGCTTCCAGCTCCACTGGCGTCCCGGAATAGGGTCTTGCCACTCTAGCACGCCGATGGGCCACGTCGGCACTCTCTAGTAGACTTTTTCTGAAATAAATGTTTTTTACCACCATCTACCAGCGGACATTCCAAGCACTAAACGAGAGGTGGCACACGCACACTTTCTTACAGCGTGCGCTTCGTGTCTACTTCCCACCTTTAACCACCCCTAATTAATGGTATATACTAGTTCACTGTATTCATTGCACTGCGGCCCAATGCTCGATAAACCTTTCTAAAACAAAGGAGGTTATGTGCAGCGAGTATAGTGTAGCAACCCTTTCTGGTCAAGATTGTGCTCAATGTACATGCCAATGGCTGCTAAGGGGGAATGAGAGACAGGAGAATTCGACTTTTAGTTAACGCGCACGCTGCGAATTTTCATTGTTCAACAACGCACAGAAGAAATCTCTTACCGGCACCACCTTGGAGGTAAAAATCTGACTGGTTACGCACTACGACGACTACTACGAATACGAGGGACGAATGGGTGCCGCTTTAGAGACCTTCGCCCATAAAAATGGCAGCATATCCACGGAGTGATTGATGAAGAGTAGGGCGAAGCATACTTCCGTCCATACGCTCAAAGCCGCCGAAGTTCGCTAAGAAATGCTTCGCATTTAAAAAGGAGCGCGCTAAACCTGCGGCCGATGTGCCTTTGGGCGGATTCCCGGAGACGCGTTCGCTGTGTCAGCGGGCAGCGCATCAAGACGCATCAGTCAAGGACAGCCATAAGACAAAGGTGAGAGGCACTACTTCAACAGACGCGCTTAACAGAGAAAAGACATGAATCAGAGCTAAGAGGGCAGCTTTGGAAAGGATCAAGGCGCTTCGGCAAAAAAACTCCCAAGCATTTCCCCGAGGTTGAACATGATTAAGTGCGAATGCACGGGGTGATGCTATGAGGGTTATTTATTAATTCACACTATTATATTTATTAATCACGCTATGGTGCCTTTATGGTGTAATGGTTCCTTGGAATCGCAATTTTATCACACGGGGGAGTTTACGTTAGCTCACTGGCGAATGCCAACGAATTTTAACTTTACTCCCCCTCACGACCCGCTCTCGACGGGAGACTGAGAAAGAAGGCGGGCGCGCGAGAGAGAGGGGTGCGCGTGCAGCGGCAGCAAGCGAGGAGAGCGGAGGAGCGAGCGAAGGGGGATATCAGCGTCGCGTCCGTGGCTTATTCGGTAGAGCGTCACGCTGCGGCCCGCCAAGTCCTCTTTCTTTTAAAGATAGAGAAAAGACTGCGGACGCCGCCGACGGCTGTGGATGGTTTGGGGTCGCTTATAAAGTGTATTCACACTTAAAATAGATGTGGACGCAGCACTTGTGAAGAGACGCTGTGAAAATGATGCCGTGGATACGGAACGGGAGCAGCGACTGCTTTACTGCGAATGGAAGAAGGCAACTGTTATGAAGGGGACGTACGTTCTCCGCCCCCTATCAGCATTGCTAACTCGTGGCAGCTGCTCTGACGAGTGAAGAATACTGCCTGTCGGTGTCACCGGTATGCGCTAGGCTCCCGGCGTTATTGTAAAACGCAAACGGGGGCGCCTAATAAATCCAATCTTGTGGCCATTCTGAATATCCGAGGATTAGGCGCTAGACGCAGGTAGTATCAGCTAAATCATCTGGCGCTTGATCTGGGTTTAGATGAGCTCGCGGTTCAGGAAACAAAAATAGAGAGTGATAACGATACCGACAGAATGCTTGCACTTTTTCGTGTCAACTACTACTTGAGAAGCAGGCACGCTGTTGGCTTCTCCGCCGAATGTTGTCTCCTCCTAAGGAGCTCGATCAGCATTACGGTTGAAAACGTGGTGTTTTGTGGCCACGGTAAATTTGTGATGTGTGATTTCAAGTTTACTGAGTGTGCCTTCCGTGTGGTGTGTGTTTATGTACCTACGTTGCCAAATGAGCGTTCGGTGTTCTTTCATGGTATCTCTTAGACTGTGATAGAGCAGCAATACTGCTACTTCAATTGTGTGTTTGAAGCGGACGATCGTTCTACTGTAACACGCGTAAGTGATGCCGGTCCAGTGTACTTAAGGGATGTAATAGGCAATCTTGCTATGATAGATGGGGGTTATACAGCTGTCGGCGGAAAACGCCTGCACTTCACTCATCTCGAAGGTAGCACTAATGGTCGGTTTGACCGAGCTTAATTGACCTCAGACCTAGCATTGAGCTGCAAAAACTATATGGTGAAACAAATACCGTATACTGATCAGAGTTTGGTCATGTTTGAGATAGGGGCCAAGACTAGAAAGAAAATTCAAAGGGAACATTAAATGTTTATTCAAAAGCTGTTAATTGTCAAGGAATTCATTGAGCTCTTGAATAGCAAGATCAAATATTTCGTCGCTCAGAGAAAATAGAATAATTTCGAAGAATGAATAGCTTCAAACAATGAATTAAAATCAAAACAATAGAAAGAGGATGCCAAATAAAGTTTAAGACACGTAAGGAAGAATGATGCTTGAGATCCTATCTATACAGTTTAATAATTGAAAAAAAAACAAGTAGTCCGGGGTTGTTCATAAAAAATAAGGAAAACCAATACACAATTGGAAGCTATAGAACACAAAAATACAAAGGAGAAATGGTTCGGGCTATATCTGAGAAAGTTCGTGTAGGAGAGCTGCCAAACAAGCGTACTTTCTCAGACGAGAAGACCTATGGCCGTAGTAATGAAATAAGTGAAATAGAGTAGGCGGGCGCTGTAGCGAGGGAGTGAATGCAATCAACCTAGCGTTCCTTGACTGCTCTAGAAAGCTCTTCGTTTTGCGCACATTGTGGAATCCGAACTTTTGGCAGGATTTTTTACCTCAACTACCACGACTGGAAAGCGAACAATCGAATTTATTAGAAACAGAAATTACCGTGAAAGAAGTGGAGAAAGTTATAGACGACCCGAAACCCGGGAAGTCTCCCAGTCCAGATGGCTTAACAGTTGTCTTTTATAAGACGTTTGGGCCACGCTATGCATTTATTCTGCAACAAGTATTTGTTGAGGCTTTTCGAAGAGGGCACTTAACATCTTCTTTTGCGCGAGCACACACGGTACTGATTCCAAAGTCTATTGATAAAACGCATCGTAAAACTGTGAAAAGATATAGGCGGATAACGTTAACAAATGTAGATTACAAAATATTTATAAAAGTCTTGGCTAGTAGGATGCAAAGTGTAATTACGGATTTATTAGGATCACATTTGACCTGTGGACTCAAATGTAGATTTATGTTTACAAACGTACATATAGTGAGGATTTTTCCGGAAACTGTGGTGCTGATTTAAGAAGAGCAGTGATGGTACAAGTAGATTTTTCGAAATCCTTCGATAGGATGTGTCATGTCATGCTTTTTGATATACTGGAACATGCTGGCCTCAAATCTATTTAATGTAAAGGAGCTCGAATGGCATATCAAAACTGTACCACCAATTTGGTTGTAAAGGGGGAATTCACAGAGCGCATTGATGTTAAATCATCTGTGCGGCAGGGATGCCATATGTCACCACTGTTGTTTGCTTTGTTTTAAAAGCCCCTGTATATGAAAATTATTAACAGTGATCAGTTGAGAGGTTTCCAGCTGCAATTCTGTGATGTACGAGTGCTTACCTATGCTGATGATGTTACATTTATACGTATTGACAAGGAAAGTGTCAGAACAGCACTGCAGACCACGCAGAGGTATTGTGACCAAACTGGCAGTTTATTGAATAGAAACAAAAGCTCTTGGTTATGCCACGGTTAGTGGCAGCATGCTCCCCCTGTCTTTGAGAAACTGTAGTGGAGCACCGTACCCAACAAATACCTAGGAGTGCCACTAGATAGATATAGGGAAAAAGATTGGAATATCCCTCGTACAGTAGGAATCGATGATATGCGAAGCACGAATGAGAACTGTTGATATGTCACTTTAAAATCAGCACAACATTACGAGGTGGAGGTAAATGATGCCGTACATGACTTCCGTGTCATGATTATCATGTTTGGATGCGTCGTTTACTTTCGTTGTCTGTTCACGTCACGTGATACCAAATTTAGCTATGAACGTGGTATGTTGTCATGGTCTTACATGACACGCGTGACAGGATTATCATGTTCGCAGAAGTCATATATTTCGTCATTCATTGACGTCACGTAACACCAAATTGGTATATGTGGAGCTAGCAAAACGAACGCGAGCGCATCATAAATGGCCGAATATACTACAATGTAGCGTTGACGCGCGCGCACGCTGGGAACATCGGCGCTACGTTAGAAAAACGCGAGCACTCTATAGTCAGACGCCAGGCGCGATCAGCGTCCATCGGTGTGGCCCGACGGCAACCGCCGTCAAATGCGACATGCTGCATCTCGCACCGGCGTGCTACCCTGACAACACTGCATCTCCCTGTTTTCGTGACGGAGGGACGCTTGGCGCGCTAAACGCGCATGCGTCAAAACAACGCAGCGCGGCGTGCGCCCGCGAGTATATGGCAGAACCAGCGCCTGGCATGGCAACGCCGGCGAGCACGCGCACCGCGTCACGTCGAAGTGTATTCGCGCCTTGACTGTGGCATGTAGTCATGTTCTCACATGGCACGCATCTCATTATTATCATGTTTGCACCAGTGTTATAGTTTCGTCATCTATTGGCGTCACGTAATACAAAATTTGGCATATGTCAAGCTAGCGAAGTGACCGCCAGCGCGTCATTAGCGTGGCATGTAGGGTGTTACATGACACGCATCTCATGATTATCACGTTTGCACCAGTCACACATCTTCGTCATCCATTCTCCTACCCTAATACCAAATTTGGTATATGTGACTCTAGCGAAACGACCACGAGCGCATCATGAGCGTGGCATGTAATCATGTTGTTACATGACACGCATGTCGTAATTTTCATGTTAGGGTTTGTCGCTTGTGTTCGCCATGCGATCATGCCATACCATACCAGTTTTTCAACATGTCGAGTAAACAAAATCACCTTGAGAGGTCCAGGACCATGAAGTGTAAATCAAGACATTCATGACATACATGTCATGATTTTATGTTACGACTAGTCAAATATATTCTTCATACAGTCATGTTATACCATACCAAGTTTGGTATAGATATTATAAAGAAGATTTATTGAGCAGAAAGGTTGGTGCTTGTAAGGCGATGCACCAGCCGCAGTTCACGAGCTCGAGCCACTTCTGCGCGCTCGATGCTACTGCCTCTGCGCTGGAGTATTTCCTCTTCTTTACAATGGCCCCGCGGAAAAAATGGAGCCATCCTGGCGACTTAGTCCTGTGCAGGCGGCGTAGAATCATGGTACTGCTTGAGCCTCTGGACGTGTACAACCTCGCGGTGGCGACGTCGCAAGTCTGACGGTGGCGTAAGGGGCTCAATAAAGTAATTTACTGTCAAAGTTTGTTCGATAATACGATATGGCCCAACGTACTTTAGCAGGAGTTTGGAAGAGAGCCCAGGTGTGCGATGCGGCACTGACAGCCAGCCATGATTGAGTTGAAATCTGGACATCATGAATTGCTTTTTGCTGGTTTTGGTCATCGGAGGTAAAACGACGAGCTAACTGGCGACATTCGGTCGATAGGGCAGAACGGTTTCAATGGTGTGGGAGGGGTGACAACCGTAGAGGAGGTAAAAAAAGGGAAAAACCTGTTGTCGCTTGCGTTGCCATATTATAGGCGTATGTAATGAATGGGAGAACTATGTCTCAGTTAGAGTGATTAGGCGTCACATACATAGATACCATGTCACCGAGAGTATGGTTAAAGCGCTCGGTAGCCCCATTGGTTTGAGGGTGGTAAGCGGTACATGTGCGATGTACAATAGCACACTCAGCGAGCAATTGTTCAATGAACTGGGACAAGAAGGCGCGGTCACGGTCACTGAGGAGTTCTTGAGAGCCTTCATGAAGCAACACAACATGACGCAGTAGGAAAGTGGCTACCTCGTGTGTTGTAGCGGTTTGAAGAGCAGCGCTCTCTGCATAGCGTGTTAGGTGGTCGATAGCAACTATTATCCACCTGTTGCCAGTCGGCGTCAATGAAGGGGGCCCATAAATATCTATTCCAATCCTTTCGAAGGGTTGGAAACCGCATGTTAAAGGCTGCAGTTCACCGGCGGAGGCGTGTGATGGAGATTTTCGGCGCTGACATTCGGCACAAGAGCGCACGAAGTTGCGGACGAAGGTATACATACCATGCCATTAGTAACGATCTCAAAGCCTTTCGTAGGTCTTGAGGACTCCTGCGTGGCCACATTGTGGATCAGCGTGGAAAGAGGAACAAATCCACGACCTAACGGTTCGTGGAACGACGAGCAGCCACTTGCGTCCTTCTGGTGCGTAGTTGCGTCGATAAAAAAGCGTGTCTTGTATCGAGAAGTGTGGAACTTGGCGCCGGAGCATTCACGTCTTTGGAAGTTCAGAAGTGTCGAAGAGATGATTGAGAAGAGACGCAGTCCACGGGTCATTGCGTTGTTCAATAGCAATTGTGTCAAAGTCAAGAGATGGCAATGTGGGATCGCAAGCGGACTCAGCTGTGGCAATCTGGAAAAGGGGGAACGAGAAAGGGCGTCGGAGTCAGCATGCTTCCGTCCTGACTGATAAACCACGCGTATGCCATAATCTTGAATTTTCAACGCCCAGCGAGCGAGGCGGCTAGATGGGTCTTTTAACGTCGAAAGCCAGCACAGCCCGTGGTGGTCGGTCACGACGTCAAAAGAACGACCATATAGATATGGGCGAAACTTTCCAAGGGCCCACACAATGGCCAATCATGAAGCTGTAGTTGCACTCAGCCTTGGTAAGTGTGCGACTAGCGCATGCTATGACGTATTCCTGATTCTCCGGTTTACGCTGTGCGAGCATAGCACGCAGGCCTACACCACTGGCGTCTGTGTGGATTTCAGTTGGAGCTTCAGGATCGAAATGGCGTAGAATGGGTGGCGTCGTGAGAAGCCGTCTCAAGGTGGTGAAAGCCTCGTCACAGGCAGGGCACTACGATAAGAGGTCCTTACAGTTGCCGAGGAGTTGCGTGAGAGGCGATACAATAGACGCAAAGTTTCGGACGAATTGCCGGAAATACGAACACAAGCCAATTAAACTTCAAAGTTCTCTGATGGTGGCAGGTTTAGAAAACGCCGTCACTGCTCGCAATTGCTCGGAATCTGGGAGGATGCCTTCTTTGGAAACGTGGCCCAAAATGTTCAGTTGGCGCATGGCAAATTGACATTTTTTAAGGTTTCATTGCAAACCGGCGTTAGTCAAGCAAGTAAGGACGTCCTGAAGGCGACGTAAGTGTGTGTCAAAGTTAGGGGCGAAGACAACGATATCATCGAGGTAACAAGCATATCTTTCATTTTAGTCCACGCAGGATGTTGTCCATCATTCGTTCGAACATTGCAGGTGCATTGCAAAGTCCAAAGGGCATGACGTTGAATTCATATAAGCCATCTGGCGTGACAAAAGCGGCTTTAGGGCGATCAGCCTCCGCCATCGGCACCTCCCAGTAGCCTGACCGCAAGTCTAACGAGGAAAAGAACTCGGAACGCTGTAAACTGTCCAAAGCATCGTAACTGCGTGGCAGTGGATAGACATCCTTCAGCGTGATCTTGTTCAATCGCAGGAAATCGACACAGAAACGTATAGAACCGTCTTTCTTTTTGACGAGGACCACCGGAGACGCCCATGGGCTCTTAAAAGCCGAATAACGCCTCTGCGAAGCATGTCGTCTACTTGTTCAGCAACGAAGCGGTGTTCTGTAGCGGACACGCGATATGGTCGGTGTCACAGTGGTTAGCTGGACCCAGTGTCGGTGTGGTGTTCTACTGCTAAGGCACGGCCGAGAGATGTTTGTGCAACGTCGAAAGAATGGCGGTGGCACTCAAGGATGGTGAGGAGTTCTGAACGCTGTGAAGATGTCAAATATTCAGCGAGGAATGGTTGAAAAATGTTTGCCGACGTTGGGTCAGCCGTGGAGACGACAGCCAGTTCACAGACGGAGGTAGAAGGCACCTCGTCGGGGACGGATATAATTCCTATAGAACTGATTGTCCCGACATGGCCAAGGCACTCGTGACAAAGTAGGGATAAAGGCGACGACTCATGATTATAAATTAGCATTGTGGTTGAGCCTTCCACAAGGTCGAGAGCAGCAAAAGGTAGGGCGAGTGCTCTTTGGGCGACGAATATTGGAGATGGTGTGAAGAAGACCGTGTCGTCGGATATGGCGCTGCATGAAACTGGTGCGAACGCAAAGGAGCATGGAGAGACGTAGGTGCCGTCGTTAACGGCAAGTTTAGCGGCAGACTGGGTGTTGACAGACGCTCGATCATCCAGTGAGCAAAATTCAACCTCAGTCCTTGCAAAGTCGATTACGGCGTTATGACGCGACAAAAAGTACCTTTCCAGGATAATGGTGCGGGAACAGAATAAAAGAATGATGAAATCTATCATGTATAGAACGGCCTGAATGGTCACAAGGGCTGTACAGACTGCGGTCAGTTGAACAGGTGGAGCACTTGCTGTGCGAAGCAAACATCCGAAGAAAGGCGCCGTGGTCTGACGAATTGAGCGGCGAAATTCAGCGTGCACAACAGAAACAGCTGTAGGAGTAGCTACAAGATTGACAGTAGCGACATTTTCAAAGAGCATAGCAATAAAATTGGTAGGTGACGAATGAGGCTTTGGAGAAACCAAAATGTGAGCAGTTTCGCCTCAGGAACTGTGTCGTCTAGTTTTCCTCCTCGTGAGGCCCGGGCCATTGACGCATAGGAGAAGGCGAGCGGTGGCGTGCAGAGCGCGAGTGAGGACGTCCCGACCGAGCGCGGTGGTCGTCCTGATAGCGGGCTGGCATTGGAGTGGAGGAACCGTATCGCGCGTTGGAGTCAAGCGGGAAGAAAGGCTCACGGCGGTCTTCATCAGTGATATGCGTCCGGCGGCGGCAATACCTTGCGACGTGTCCGGAGTATCGACATGCGCAACATATCGGGCGATTTTCGAGAGTGTGCCAGAGGTTGGCGGTGTTAGTGGTGGTCCAGTGAACTGGAGGTGGGGGATGACTCGCGCGAGGCTGGAACGGAGGCGCAGGCGCCTTGCGAGTTTGCATGGCTGCAGCCGCGGCGTAGGTGAGAGGAGCAGCCACAAGATTAGGCTCGCGAGCAGCTGGTAGGGCCTCGTTGACCTCTCTTTGAATGACGCCACGAAGAGGCGACAGTAACGTTGTGGTAGGTTCTGGTTTGAAGGGAACCAAGGAAAGCTGTCGTGCGACTTCTTCGCGGACAAATGCTTTTATTTTGGCTATTAGTGACGCTTAATCATAACCATTGATCACACGAGACAGTGATGTCAAATCGTACGCTGGAGGACGTCTTGTCAGAGCTCGCTGCTTCCGCAATTCATCGTAGCTTTGGCACAGGCTAATTACCTCGTTAACCGTGGTCTGGCTTTTCGCCAAGAGCATTTCAAAAGCGTCGTCATCAATCCTTTTGAGGATGCGCTTACATTTTTAAGCTTTCATCATTGCGGCGTTCACGCGTCTGCACAAATCGACGACGTCTCCGATGTAAGTAGCGAAGGTTTCACCCGTTTCTTGTGCGCGTGTGCGTAAACGCTGCTCGGCACGAAGTTTTCGGACGGCAGGTCGATTGAAGACTGCTACAATTGACGTTTTGAATTGCGGCCACGTTCGGACATCTGTTTAAAGGGCTCACTCGTTCGAAAGTCGAGAGCCAATCTTCAACGTCACTGTCATCTGTTCCGCTGAATATTGGAGGCTCCCGCTAAAGAACACTGCCTGGACAGGTGGCCGGAGGAGATGGGAGCGTCTGCTGATTGGCGTCCGGCATAGCAGAACGTAGCCGTCGAGAACGGAGTTCCAGGATGATGGGAATGTCTAGGGGACGGTACCCAGCACGGCTCCACCAATTACACAGAAAATTTATTGAGCAGAAAGGTTGATGCTTGTAAGGCGATGCACCAGCCGCCATTATTGTCGTTGTTGTTCTTGTTGTTATTCTTGTTGTTGTTGTTGTTGTTTCCCTGTGCAAATGGCTCGCACCCAAAGGAGGGGATTGGCCGGTTATAAGGTGAATTTGCCCTATACTTTCAGCATTGCGTCATTCCTACAAATTTTTTGTAACTTAATATTGATTGGAAATGCGGAAATCAAGTTTGCAGAAAAAAAATGAAGAAAAATAGTGAGACCGTAATTTAGCAAAAAATCGTTTATTCGCAGTGATGTCTTCTTGAACGGCGAATAAAACATCCCTGTGACTGAAACCCAGTGTAGAGGCTCCAAATGAAAGAAGATCAGGTTGTGATCATTCCAAGCCCAGTCTTTGAAGAGGTGGTGCTAGTATGCTTTGCCTGAATAAACCGAAACTGCGACAATGTAATAATAAATGACTGATCGTTTCCTCTTGATTACAGTAAATGCACATAGGATATTCAATATAGCTGATCTATGCAAGTAGAGAGAGAGAAACGAGAAAAGAGGAAGGCAGGGAGGTTAACCAGATGCTAGTATCCGGTATGCTACCCTACACTGGAGTTGGGGAATAGGGGGTTGAAAGAGAAAGGGAGAGTTAAAAAAATAAGACAAGAACACCTACACACACGCACACACAAAATCAGTCCACTCAGAGGCGTTCCGACAGGCCAGTAGTTCGTAAGAAGCCCAGTAGCGCTTGCACGGCTTTCTTCTGTGACGATGAGTCATGACGATGGCGCAGTATCCTTTCTTCTGACAGCGGCTGGTCATCTAACCTGTTTAGTTTATTAGAAAGGTGTTGTCTTTCCAGGTTGTATTTCGGGCAGTCACACAGTATATGTCGAATTGTTTCTTCATCTCCGCAGTGTGCACAGTCGGCGGTGTCGGCCATACGTATGCGGAACGCGTACGCACGGGTAAACGCGACTCCCAACCATAGTCTGCACAGGGCAGTAGCGTCGCCTCGTCGAATTTTTGTTGGAAGCTGCATGCTTAACGTTGGATCAAGGGATCGTAATCTTGCATGCGTAAAGAGAGGCTCATTCCAAAGAGCCATGGAGCGTTGGCGAGCAAGCATGCGGAGCCTCCTAGCAGCGTCCGTTCTTGAGAGAGGTATTGACTGGTCGTTGTCTTCTGTATGAGCTGAACGGGCTGCTTGATCAGCTCGTTCGTTACCGATAATTCCACAATGGCTTGGCAACCACTGCAATATAACGTGGTGCCCTTTCTCTGTTATGTGGTGTAGCATTTCTGCTGTTTCAAATACCAACTGCTCGTGTGGACCACGGCGTAGATTTGACAGAAGTGACTGCATTGCCGCCTTGCAGTCGCAAAAAATCGTCCACCGTTGCGTGCTTTTGTCGTTAATGAAACGCAGCGCAGCGCGAAGCGCTGCAAGCTCTGCTGTCGTTGTTGTGGTTGCATGCGCTGTCCTGAATTTGATGATTGTGGCGTGCGTTGGAATAACGACCGCCGCAGTTGAGCTGTTTGGCAGGACGGAGCCGTCGGTGTAGACGTGGGTGCAGTCTTGGTACTTCTCGTAAAGCAGAAGTAATGCGAGCTGCTTGAGGGCTGGTATTGAGAAATCACCTTTTTTCTGGATGCCTGGTATTGTCAGGTAGATGACTGGCTGTTTGAGGCACCATGGAGAAATTGAAGGTCTCGCCGCGGGCGTAAAACCAGTTGGTAGGGAGTCACCATGTGTAGTTATTGTTCGACAAAAGAAAGTATGAGGTCTATCCACTGGTAGAGAGGCTAGGTGGTGATGGGGATTCCGGCCCACATGCCTTATGTGTATCCTCAAAGCTTCAATTTCAATATGGGTCTGCACGAGGTGGTCTTTGGCTATAGCTATAGTCGCCATTGTTGAGGCACCCTGAGGCAGACCTAGACATATTCGAAGCGCCTGTGCCTGAACGCTTTGTATCATGCGTCGACTTGTTTTGCTTGCGTTTGATAATGCAGGCAGACTGTATCGTAAAAAAGCCAAGGAAAAGCACCCTGTACAGTCGTAACATAGCATTAGGCTGCATTCCCCAAGTCTTTCCAGCGAGAAACTTGAAAAGATGTCATATGCCTGTCAATCGCTTTTTTTCAAATACGACACATGAGGGCTCCATGATAAGTCTCTGTCAACTATGACACCCAAAAATTTGTGAGATCGACGATATGGTATATTTTGACCGTTAATTGACACTCTGTAATTCGACATGGGTTTGCGCGTAAATGCGAGAAGAGCGCACTTTCCGGAGGAAATTTCCAGGCCTCGATTGCGTAGATACAAAGCAGTAGAAGTAGCAGCTCTCTGTATTCTCGCTCGTAACTGCAGGCGAGTTACCGCAGATGTCCATATGCAGATGTCATCAGCGTATGTTGATAGATAAATGTTGTTTGGTAGGTGCGTATGGAGAGCGGTTAGTGTTATATTGAATAGCACGGGGCTCAGTACACCACCCTGAGGGACGCCACGACAACTGAAATGTGTAGAAGTGTTTCCAGCCTCTGTACTCACAAAATAGGATCGCATTTGGAGATAACTGCGTATCCACTTGAACATTCGGCCACCCACTCCAATCTCTTCTAGTGCGGCAAGGACGGATTCATGTGTCACGTTATCATAGGCTCCTTTGACGTCAAGGAACAGAGAGGCGCAAAGACGCTTATGGCCTTTCTCGTGTTCAACGTACGTGACTAGGTCGATGACGTTATCGATCGATGATCGACCACGTCGAAAGCCAGCCATGGCATTTGGGTAGATCTGATGAAACTCCAAGTACCACTCGAGTCGGCCGAGAATCATTCTCTCCATCACTTTACCCACGCAACTGGCCAATGCGATCGGGAGATAGGAGGAGAGTACCAATGGTGATTTGCCAGGTTTCAGTAATGGTACTAGACGACTAGTTTTCCAACTTAAGGGGACAGTGCCCTCTAGGCAACAATCATTATATAGCTGAAGTAGAGCTATTCTCGCGCGCTCACCCAGATGACACAGGGCTCTGTAGGAGATTCCGTCAGGTCCTGGTGCAGAGGTACGTTTGCATGAAGCAAGTGCTGCTTTGAGCTCCTGAATGGTGAACGGGAAGTCCATAGAGGAATCACGTGGTGGCGGACAACTACTCGAAAGTGGTGAGCTGCTGATGGCTGTAGTTTGCCCTGATAATCCGGCACAGAACTCTTCAGCAACGCCCACATCTGGTCGATTTTTGTGAAGGGCTAAGGCCTTGAATAGTGACTTCTGAATGGGCGATGACCGCAAGCCTCTAACCGTCGTCCATATGTGCGATAAAGGCTTACGAGGGTCGAGTGACTCGCAGAAAGTAATCCAGTGTTAGAATGCTAGCTTGTCCAACCAACGTTTGATCTTCTTCTGCATACGTCTAGCAGTTCATAAATCTTCTATGTCCTTCGTGCGCCGGTACCTTCTTTCAGCTCGTCGTCGCAAGGCTCGAAGCCGCTCCAGCTCTATGTCGATGTCCATGAATCTTACAGGGCATGGGATCGTACACACAGTCTCTTTTACAGTGCTCTGGATAGCCTCTTGTAAATCGGATATGTGTTCTTGGCATTGGTCTTCCATACGAGACTAAAATTTTTTCCAGTCCACTCTTTTAACCATGTCGCGCACTTTAGGAGGCGACAATCTTCTGATCTTGACGTATGTTGGAATATGATCACTGCCGTGCGTTTCTATATCCGTGAACCATTCAGTATGTTTCACTAGGCTTCGCGAAACAAAAGCCAAGTCGAGACAGCTACTGTATGTGGAGCCACGTAAAAATGTAGGACTGCCGTCGTTCAGTAACCAAAGTTGGTTGTCGGAGGCAAAAGACACCAAGCTTCTGCCCTTCATGTTGGTATTCTGACTTCCCCATAATGTTTGATGAGCGTTAAAATCCCTGATGATAACACACGGGTCAGGAGTTAACGCTATGATGTCTCGTAGTCTTTTTTGATCGAAACGGCTTGATGGTGATAGGTATGCGCCAACCACCGTGATGTTGAGCCTCCTCTTTTTCACTCTTAAGCATACCTATTGGTTTCCGTCATGAAGTGGTACAGGTTGAAAGATGTAAGTGAGGTCTCGGCGAATGTACACCAGAACCTTGCTGCTTTCAGTAACAGTAGACGACATAAAAGGTTCGTATCCCGAGAGTCGTATTGCACTCAATAAGTTCGGCTCACAGATGACGATTACGGGAAACATATTGACGTACACAAATTGACGAAAGTCACCAATGCGCGATCTCAGTCCCCTGGCGTTCCACTGCAGTATTGCTGCTTTACGAACCTCATCCCTGAAAGACAGTGGTGGGTTAGCCATGGTCTACTCTAGGGCTGCTAGCACTGGACTAAGCGCGTCCAGTACTTGAAGGGCACTTTTGGCTGACGGTGTATTCATGTCGTTTAACAACATGTGAATGGTGTCCACTAATGCTCTTAGCATCATCATCACGCGATGATCTGGCTTCCCGGCTGTTGCAGCATTTTGTGCTTGTTCTTGAGGCGGCTTCTGTTGAGGCTCAACAGGTAGTGTAGGCGGCTTCTGTTGAGGCTCAACAGATCGTCTAGGCTGAAGGAGTGGCCATTCCTTTGGAGAGAGAGATCTTCCGACATCTTCTCTTTCAGCGCAGATGTTTGCCATGCTAGGAGCCGCGCCTGTCGATTTCACCTGAGTTTCTGACTTTGTCGTCAGATTTTGCACTGTCCTTCGTGAGGACCTTCGACGATGGCGGTGGCTTCACTTACTTTTTGCGCAGCTTCTCTGTGAGTCGAGTTGTCTTGCACCATTTGCCTCAGAATATAAATCTCTTTCTTAATTTGAGGATAGTCCTTGGAGGAAGCACTGTGAGCGCCTTGGCAGTTGGGGCATTTTAACGTAGTTGCATTACAGTCGTCTTCTGAGTGGTGTTCAGCGCATCGGGGGCACACTGCGGAATTTCTGCAAACGCCCTGCACGTGGCCAATCTTCTGGCACTTGAAACACTGCATAGGCTTCAGAATAAATGGGCGAATCTGGTTACGGAAATGGCCAACCTTCACGTAAGAGGGAAGACAGTCACCCTTGAATGTTATTCGCACACAACGAGAGTTGCCTAGGCAACCAGCATGCACAATGACGTTGTTTTCGCTCACTGGTTTTATCAGTACAGGAAGATTTTCATTGGTGATTTCAGTGTCTATGTCATAGATAACTCCAGTGACGGTGTCACCATTCGCTGGTATGATGGATCGGACTTTGATGTTTCCCAGCTCCGACACATGCTGTAGCGTGTTCAGTGCACTCGTGTTCCCCACGTCGATTGCCAAAATATTCTTCCTCGTGTTTATCCTGATGTCCTTAATCTCGTTAGGCACAATGTTTTCAAGGTACAAGGACAATGCTTGCTTGTTGAGGAAGCGTAGATTGGCAGTAGTAGTCTGCGGCACAAAGAGAATGGAGTGAGGCCATCGCTGAGGCGCTGTCCTCACAGTGGCTGTACTTGATGCCGATGATGCGTTCATGATTCTCCGTTTGGCCTTGCGGTAGAGCACAGGTTCGAAGCCGTCTTCCGAGGACTCGTAGTCTGATGCAGAGTACGGCTCGGTGTCCTCGCTCTCAATAGATGGATTACCACGCTTTTTTGAAGCAATGCCCGTGGATGAACTGGTACCGGGCGGGATCTCCGGGGATTGTACATTCATGACCGCGATGTAGGGGGCTGGAGACCCCGCTGTTGCGCTGTGGAACGCAGAAAATACGGCACAGACCAAAAGATGTGTTCCACAAGAGAATCACTTCGTCTTCCTCCCATCTATGCAAGTAAAAATTGGGGGAGGTAATGTGGCAACGAAATTTTGTAATGACAACTTCCGTAATCCCTGAATTAGTCAGTTTACTGCGCCAGGGAAATAACAAGGGTTTGTACTCTGGAGAAGCCGTCAGTGCAGGGTCTGATAAATTTTGCCTGATTTGAAGTGTGCGAAATCGCGCCACCGTAATGTATACTGTATGAGGGAAAATAGGAATAATTGGTGTCGAAAGTGATACCTTCGCACGAGAATCAGCTATTTTGTTTAACAACAAACCTTTGTGCCCTGGTGTCCAGAATAAATGAATACTTCGGAGATGATAGAGAACCAATGATTTAAAAAGTTTCAGTATGGGTGAGTGACCAGATGCGGACAGAGAAGAGCACACTGATAATGAATCAGTTATGACTGCTACGACTGGAATGGAAATATTTACCTTTCGCAAAGCTAACATTATTGCCATGAATTCAGCCAGAAAGACAGTAAGAAAATCCGGTAAGCGCAGTGAAAATGACCAATCAAGTACGGGGCAATATATTCCAACGCCTGATTTTTCATGTGATTCAGATGCGTCCGTTGCTATAATGACATTTGTTGGCAGAGTACTAAATGGTCCTGCAATCAACCAATTAAAATGCCTGTAGGTAATAGCTTCGCGTGAGTTGGGAAGATATCATGATAAACAATTTCTGGAGAATTTGGTTGCTCAGTTAAAGGAATCAGATCACGAACGTGTGCATTTAGAGGCTCAAGTAACGATTGAACAAATACTATTTGTGGTTTGTGAAATCTGGGCCAATGCATGGAGAAGAATAGGTCAAGATAGGAAATAAAAATAATTTGTTCAGGGTTAAACAGTGCTTCATGTAGTCGTAAAAAGGTCTGCACAGTGAGAATGTTAAAGCGACATAATAAGGTTGGTATTCGTGCTTCAAGGTATAACACTGCATTTGCAGTATACTTTGGAAGTCCTAAGCAGAGCCCTAAAGCCTCTCTTTCCAATAGAACGAGCGGCCGAAGTTTGTAGTCTGGCGCACCAGAAAAAAGAATGCAGCCACACTCTAACACACGTCGGACATACACTTTATATATAATCAAAAGTGCCTTCCTTCTCATACATGATCTACAATTGCTCAACCTCCGCAATACGGCCATCGCGCTTACTGCTTTTGTCGCGATATATTCATTGTGAGGGCGCCAATTTAGATGTTCATTATACATAACTTCAAGATATTTCCATGATTGTACTTGTGGGATATCTGGAAGCTTGTAATTAACAGATATGTGCACGGGATCTTTCATAGGAAAAACGAGAATAGCACATTTACCGGTATTCAGGTTCAACATCAATCCATCGAGCCAATGTTCTAATTCATTTAGATATGCTTGCAACATAGGGTAGAGACAGTGGAAGTCATGTGCCATAGCAAACAAAGCAATGTCATCGGCATAAACATAGGTTTTCACATCTGGATGAACCTGAATGGTTCTAAGCAATATGTTGAATAATACCGGAGAAAGTACTGACCCCTGAGGTACACCTCGGGTTTGCTTGTACTTACAGGAAGAGAAACCGCCTTGATAACAATAGAATTATCTTCTAATTAAAAATTATGTCACTCATGCTACTATATAAGGTGGAAGTCCATAGCTCCATAACTGATTAATCAAGATAGAATACTCTACACTATGGTATGCTTTACATATGTCTAACGTTACTAAAGCCGCAAACTGCTTTTTGTGACGGGCAATATGCATACGACTTTTCAGATCAACATGTGCATGCCATATGGAATATCGAGATCTAAATCAAAATTGGGGAGAACTCAACAGTAGTTTCTCGTTAATAAACATAATTATACGACCATCAAGTACCCTTTCAATAAGCTTTACTACATTAGATGTTAAGGCTATCGGTCTTATGTTGTCTAAATTATAGCCTGCCCCCTGTTTCTTAAGCAATGGTATAATTTTCGCAATATTCCATTCAGAAGGGATCCATGCTCTTCTAAGGAAATAATTGACGAGACCTAACAGATCATTCGGATATTCCCTGTGCAGTATTTTTAGCATTGTATTTGTTATTCCATCGGGGCCTGGTGCTGCATTTGGCAATCTTTCCATAGCCTGATTTAATTCGGCAGTCAATATTTCTGTGTAGACATAGATGGTTGTTGTGTAATCCGAATCAGGAAGATGCGTTGAGAACCTGTTTTCTAATTGTTCAGCCAATTGATTCAATGATTCCTGTAGTTGCTGTGAGGTGTGAACTACTGAGTCAACGTTTCCTGGTATAGGGGTCTTCTTCCTACCACGAAGGAAATTGAATAAAGCACGTTTGTTATTTGATTTAGACAGGTACTCGAAGTGTTCTTGGTCATATTGCTCTTTCGCTTGCGATACAGTGCATTTAAATGTTGCCGCAATGAACTGATAATCCTTCCAATTTTTCGGACTCTGATTACTTATAAGTCTTTTCCATGCAGCTTTTCTTCTTCCATAGTCTCGTGTGCACTCATTATTTCACCATCTACTAGGTTGGGCACTTTTGGATGACGACAAAGCAATTACAAATTCTGAAGTGTTCTTGGAGATTTTTAAAGCAGAACAGACATTTCTGCCGAGGTCTTCATTTTGACCACTGGGCACTGCCCTAATGTTAGAAAGCAAGCAGTCTTTAATTTTTTTTGTAATTGTCAATGTTTTCTCTGTCCTTTCAATAGATTTCACCGCACATGAGATTTCAAAGTATACAGGAAGATGGTCACTGTTTGAAGACCAATCAATTGTTTTCCAAGACTTTATTGAAACACTTGGGCTGCAAAACGTGAGATCTAATACCGATCGTGTCCACCCGCGAATAAATGTAGGCTGTCTATCATTTAGGCGGGTAGGGTTTTTATTAATCCTCCAAACCCGCAGAATAGTACCAGAAGGGTCTGTTCGAAATCTCAATGAAAGATTACGTGAGTGTAAATCACCAGTCAGAAGGAAATCATTCTTGCAATTAGCTAAGCCAGTATCTAATTGTTGAGTATTATGCAAACCCGTTGGAAAATATGCGTTTATAAGTGAAAAAGGGGGGTGCCCTGGCAGACAGAGGTCTATTGCCAAAATTTCACAGTCTGTGGACATAAGCTGAAAAGCTATGCTCGCTGTGTGGCAAACTTTATTCGAGACTAGTATAATTAGACCACCTTATAGTAATGGACGGTTTAACCGAAATGCTCTAAAGTTATTTAAATGATAATTCTTAACAGGGTTGCACCAGGTTCCTTGTAATAGGATTATATCCCGATAAATCTGATTAATTAAGCAAAGTAAGTCAGTAGAAGCAGAAATCAAAGACCTACAATTCCGCTGTAGAACTTGATGTGTTCGAATCACGTCCGGGTCACCACCAATAAATATAGCACTCTGAAACGCTGTTCCGAAAACACAGCACGGTTTAATATTGCATCTCCGCCATTGTCCTAACTACTTCTTCCTCTCCTCAGCAGACTATCCACAACTAGATTATGTCCCATGTGTGTCATGCCAGAAGAAGAATAAAAGTATGCCACACTCGTAAAGGTATTTCTAAAAGAGTTTTTCGTAATGCGTTATACCGCCTGCAGGTAAAAAAATGATCTATTGTTTCCAGCTTATCCCAGAATGCACACAGTGGCGAAGGCGTCTGAGCAGACCTCTGCTTATAGAAATTTGAATATGGTACCCGGCAACGCAGCCTTGTGATAGCTACTTCTTGCTTTCGAGTGCGGAAAAAGTCTCTTCGCCAGGGATATAATCAATGGCGATAATATGTAGAGTTTGTTAGTGTTGAACCTTTAAGGACTTCCATAAGCGTACGTCTGCGGAATCGAGCAGCAGTCACATAAGGGGATGAGGGACAGAGCGGTAGAATTGGTTCGCTGATTGACGAGTTAGCTAAGGAATCGGCTATTTCATTTAGAAACAAACCTTTATGTCCAGGTACCCAAACTAATCGTACTTTTCTGAAATGCGCAGGTACTAGTGCATGGAACGCCTTTGTTACATGATTATCAGCACCAACAGAAAGTGCCGCACAGAGAGATAGGGAATCTGTTATTATGACAGCTGATGTAATTGCTGTATCCAACTTGCGTAAGGCGACCACTACTGCCATAAACCCAGCTACAAAAACGGGTACGAAATTGGGTAGTCGAAGGGAATATATCCAATTTAAAATCGGGCTGAAAATACCAACCCCTGACTTTTCGTCATTCTGCGAGGCGTCCATAGCAATCATAACGTTCGTTGTAATACGGCGCAGGTGATCTTGTAGTAAACCATCCAAAATATTATGGGGACGTAATTTGGCATTATTAGGAATAATGTCGTCAAATTGAATTTCCACCGGGGCTGAATTATCACGACTCGGCATGATGTCGCATATACGTACGTTTAGAGGCTCGTTTAGAGAGAATTTTGCACAAATATAATTTGTGGTGTGTGAAATCGCGGCCATCCAGCAGCAAAAATATGTCTCCGGGATAGAAATAAAGGCAGTTTTTGAATGTCGTAATGGTGATTCATTAATTCTTAAGAATGTCTGAACAGTCAGAAGGTGAATTCTACAAGAACGCGGAGAGACCCTCGATTCGAGATACAACACATTGTTGGCAACTGTTTTGGGAAGGCCAAGTCATAAGCGCAAAGCTTCTCTTTCCAGAAGAATTAGAGGCCGCAACTTGTAAGCTGAAACTCCAGAGAAAAGTACACAACCAAATTCCAAAATGAGACGAACGTACATGCAGTATAGCATTACCAATGTGTCCCTTCTCATACCTATGCGGTAGTTGCTTAGCCTAGGTAATACGCCAATGGCTTGCACACCTTTTCCGGCGATATATTCAATATAATGTCACCAGTTAAGCGATGTGTGATAAATTACTCCAAGGTATATAACAGATTCCACCTGTGGTATATCCTCACGATGGTAAGACAGAGAGATGTTCACAAGGTATTGCAGCGGGAAAACAAAGAGGGCACGTTTACTCGGATTAAGTAGAAAGCAGTTGCCATCGAGTCAGCTCTCCAATATATTAAGGTAAGTCTGCGGCCGTTCTTATAAGGTCTGAATGTTATCTGCCTTTGCAAAAAAGGCGATATCGTCTGCATAAGCATAAGTTGTTATATCCTGTTTACGTGGAATGGTGCACATTAGTAAATTAAATAGCACCGGGGAAAGCGCCAAGCCTTGCGGTACTCCCCTCGTTTGGGTATGAGTAGATGATGAAAAACCATCTTTAAAAGAATAAAATTTCCTGTCTGCAAGAAAATTGTGAACCCATGCTAATATGTCTGATGGAAAATCAAGGTATTCTAATCTATCTATCAAAATACAGTGCTCCACGGTATCATATGCTTTAGCGATGTCTAAGGTAACTAAAGCTGCATATTTTTTATGTAGCCGAGCTAATTAAAGCCGACGTTCTAAATCAACGTGGGCATCCTATATTGAACAACCAGCCCTGAACCCAATTTGACAGGGACTTAGAATTGACCTCATGGTAAGAAGTTCATTAATTCGTATATTGATGATCCTCTCAATCAATTTCACTAAGTTTGATGTCAGTGAGATCGGCCTTATATTATCCAACATGTATGCATCATTTTCATTTTTTAGCAACAATAAAACTTCGGCAAGTTTCAACTCTGGAGGTATCCATGCGTTCCCTAACGAATAATTCACTAGTTCTAGCAAACGATTAGGCGATTCCTGGAGTAAACGTTTCAACATAGAGTTCGTAATCCCATCTGGTCCGGGAGCCGTTCTCGGTAAGCATAATACTGTCTGACTCAATTCAGCTAAAGAAATTCACTTCTGGAAATTCATGCATGTTTACTGGAATGGACCGAATAGCCAAAAAATTAGCAGTGAAGCGGCGTTTTAAACCTTTCGTTATGTCTTCTAGAGAGGTGTTCATTTTTTCTTGCGTCAAGACACATGACTGCAATGTTAAAGGTGCTGGCAGTAATTTTCTTGTCCGAAGATAAGCGAACAAAGCATGCTTATTTTCAGATTTAGACAGATAATCGAAATGTCTACTGTCGTATTCTTCTTTCGCGCGGTTCACTGTACGTTTAAATACGCCAGGAAGGAATTGATAGTCCTTCCAGTTTGTTGGGCTCTGATTATGAAGAAGTTTTTTCCAAGCGGCCTTTTGTCTTCTATAATCGCGCGTACATTCATTGTTCCTACAACGAGAAGAGGATTGTTTATTTGATGAAATAGAAAATTCTGAATTTTTTCTACATCCTTCCAGCATTGAACCAATCGTAGATGCAATATGCTTAGTACTGGCATTTCCAAGCTTGGAAATGACAGAACGGAGGCAGGCTTGAAATTTGCTATGGTTTATGTATGTGCGTTTTGGCTGATCTAAAGTTATTGTTGGACAAGTAATGTCAAAAACTACAGGTAGATCGTCGCTGTTAGTTGGCGAATCCAGAACAGCCCATGACAAAACCTTGATTGCAATGGAGCAAAACGTTAAATCCAATACTGAGCTAGTCTGACCTCGGACAAATGTTACATGACCTTCATTCAGACGCGAGAGGTTGTGATCGATAATCCATTCCTAAAGGCGCCTACTACAAGAATCTGTCCTTATACCCCAAGACAAATGATGTGAATTAAAGTCTCCTGTGAGTACAAATTCCTTTCTACATGCTACCAAAACGCTGTCAAGATGACGCGTACTTTGCACACCGGAGGAGAAGTAACAATTTACAATTGAAAAAGGATGGTATCCGGGGAGACACAAGCCTAATGCTAATATTTCACAATCCGAGTGTAAGATTCTGAAAGAACTTTTCACCCTATGGCATAATTTACTAAATACAAGGATCATTAAACCACCACCACGTGATGCTCGATCTAATCGAAAAGAAGAAAAACCTGCAAGATAGAAATTTTTATGTGGTGTGAGCCAAGTTTCTTGAAGAATCAAAATATCAAGATTAAAATTATTGCAAAAATAATTGTAAGTCAGTTGAGGCATAGAATATAGAACGGAAGTTCCACTGTAGTACCCTCAACTGACCTATGTAGTTGGGCGAACGCAGAGGCGCATGTCGTGCCTTTGTTAGCGTCTTCACGCGAAATGGCTGACTCATTCTGTTTAAATTTGGGCTTGAGATTGGTGAAGATAGGAGATCTGGTACGTTTATTAGTTCGTATACCGAGTTTCATATCTGTAGCAGCACTTGTGCTCGGCTGAGGCGTATGGTGGTCCAATTGCGCCTGTGTTCCTGACTGCTTAGCCTTGCCTGCAGATGCAGAAAGTTCGTCCAACACTACATTGCGTAGCTTTGTGGCATCGCTGGTAATGTCCAATACTGCAGGTTCTGTACTAGTCTGTACTGTTTGTCCAATCAGAATTGAAATAATTTGCACCAAACAGTCGGAAAGCTTAGATACGAATTTATCCATTGCCCTACTCAATGCTTTTTCCACAGCAGTTTCAATAGCCTGCGATAGGTTTGAGTTCATACTGGAACTGCAGCGCGCTGTAATACCAGAGTATCCAAAAGCCCTGTCTCTAACTATGTCAATGGCTTCCCTTCGAGAACAGCGGCGGTGGTCAATAACTTCTAGAATTTGAGCCTCCCGGGAACGAGCGGAACAATCAGAGTTGTCGGCGCAGTGACTCCCCCCACAGAGACAACACTTTTCCGCTGTTGCAGTACACTTGCTTAAAGGATGGCTCTCCCCGCAAGTGCTACAACGAACGTTAAATTTACATCCTCCCACACTGTGGCCGAATCTCCAGCAGTTTTTGCACTGAATCGGACGAGAAGCGAGGGGTTCTACTTGGAAGATCAGTGGCCATAATTTTATTTCTGACGAGAATTTCGTGCCCACAAATGTCGCGATGACAGATTCGGTTGATACCCTCTCTTTGTCGATTAGGCGATTACACCGGTAAATTGAAATACGCCTGCTCCAGAGAGCCTGTCTAGGGTCTCAGCTCGACTCAGTTTGGGGTCGACTCCCCGTACAAGGCCTTTGGTACATGCAAGGTGAAGCGGAATAAAAGCACTCACCGGGGTAGCAGCAAAGGAGGTGCGTTTGAGAAGATCCTGCATGCAGGTCCGATCCGGCGACCTACACACGTTACGCTCAATGCTGCTGCCTCTGCGCTAGAGTACCTCCTCTTGTTTACAATATCATTATCTAAACTGCCAGGAGAGCTAAAAGTCGTAGGCAGATAATTGATTGATTTGTAGGGTTTAACGTCCCAAAACCACCATATGATTAGGAGAGACGCCGTAGTGGAGGGCTCCGCAAATTTTGACCACTTGGGGTTCTTTAACGTGCACCCAAATCTGAGTACACGGGCCTACAACATTTCCGCCTCCATAGGAAATGCAGCCGCCACAGCCGGGATTCGATCCCGCGACCTGCGGGTCAGCAGCCGAGTACCTTAGCCACTAGACCACCGTGGCGGGGCGTAGGCGGATAGATAGATAGATAGATAGATAGATAGATAGATAGATAGATAGATAGATAGATAGATAGATAGATAGATAGATAGATAGATACGCTCAGTGTCACTGAAGTTCGCTTAGAAATGCTTTGCATTTAATACGCAGTTTTGAAGAGACAAGGACGTTGAAATGGCATCCAAGACTTTATTCTGGGGTGGGCGGGATGTGTCAATATTCGCGGGATCCTTGGTATGCAAGGTTTTTTTTTGGAGCTAAAATGTGGTACGTTTACAGAATCTTTTCTGCCCAAAAAGTAACATTCAGCGGTTTCATAACATTTTTGCAAGATTTGTCTGAAAGCCGACGTATGAATGTACTTCTGTGACCAATCTTTTCCGCAAGGATAGAGAAGGTGGGCTGGGGTTAAGTCACCTGTTCTAAAGTACATTCATGTTCTCAAGAGATCAGTAAGATCCTTTCAATCGTAGATTATTTCAGGTTGTGTTACCGGGAGCTATACCAGAATTTGTTGTCTTCACTATGAAGTACATTCCGTATGCGATGATGTTTATTCGAACAGAGGACTCGCAACGAGGTCGTGACGGAAAATGGGCGAACAGCAAGTCTGGCAAAGGCGGCACAGGCTCTCGCGCAATCAGAGCACGGGCTTTTCGTTGTCTTCCGAAGGCGCATACGCGTTGGTGCGTATGCTCCACTACAATACCCCCGGGGTGAAGGGTAGCCATCCTGGCGACTCAGGCAGTAGGCACAATGAGGGGGTCATAGTAGGGCTTGAGACGGTCGACGTGTACGGTCTCGCGTCCTCGACGGCGCAAATCTGGTGATTGTGTTAATGGCTCGATGACGTAATTCACCGGGGAGGTCGCGTCAATGACACGGTAGGGACCATGGTACCGGGCCAGAAGTTTAGAAGACAGGCCAGGAACGTGCGGGGGCACCCAAAGCCACACAAGAGAGCCAGCACGAAATGTAGGAGCTTTGCGGTGAGCGTAGTCGTGTCGAGTCTTTTGTAGACCTTCAGCCTCACTTGTCAGAGACCGAGCCAACTGACGGCAGTCTTCAGCGTATCTGGTGACTTCCGAAAGCGGGGAGCAATCAGATGCATCAGGGCGATACGGTAGTATAGTGTCGAGTGGGTGGGAAGGTTCGCGGCCGTACAATAGAAAGACAGGGGAAAAACCGGTAGTCGCTTGCGTCGCGGTGTTATAAGCGAAGGTCACAAAGGGCAATACAGCGTCCCAGTTAGTGTGGTCGGAGGAGGTGTACATCCTCAGCATGTCGCCAAGTGTGCGGTTGAACCGCTCAGTAAGACCATTTGTCTGTGGATGGTATGCGGTATATTTCCGGTGGATAATGTTGCATTCAGCGAGGATAGCTTGGATGACCTCCGACAGGAACACTCGACCCCTATCACTTAGTAATTTTCGTGGAGCACTATGGCGTAGAATGAAGCTGCGGAGAATGAAGAGTGCAACTTCGTGGGCGGTCGCTGCCGGTAGAGCTGCAGTCTCAGCGTAGCGTGTCAGATGATCGACTCCGACAATAATCCACCGGTTTCCAGAGCTACTATATGGGAGGGGGCCATAGAGGTCTATACCCACGCGGTCGAATGGGCGAGCCGGGCACGGGAGCGGCTGTAACATGCCAGTAAGGTGCCGCGGAGGTGTCTTGTTCTGTTGGCAAGTGGTGCAAGACTGAACGTATTTCTGCAAAAAGCGATACATTCCTCGCCAGTAATAGCGTTGGCGCAGCCTTTCGTAGGTTTTCAGGGCACCTGTGTGAGCACTTTGGGGATCTGCATGAAAATTCATGCAAATGTCAGAGCGCATATGAGTTGGGACAGCAAGGAGCCACTTCCGACCACCAGGCATGTAGTTGCGGCGGTACAGAATGTTGTCTCGTAAGGAAAAGTGGGCTGCTTGCCGGCGTAGCGCTCTCGTGGAAGGGACAGCAGACGGATCGGTAAGGTAGTCGACTAACAAGGCAAGGTATGGGTCTTTACGCTGCTCCGAAAGCATGTCAGTCGGGTCGAGTGGTGACAAGGTGGTAAAAGGGGGAGACAGAGAAGCCACATCTGGTGTTAATGGCGATCGCGAAAGTGCATCGGCATCCGCATGCTTTCGACCGGAACGATATACGACACGGATGTCACATTCTCGCAATCAAAGTGCCCAACGCCCCAGGCGTCCGGACGGGTCTTTCAAGGTGGACAGCCGATGGTGATGGCTGTGCTGGGATGGGCTGGTTGGCGACTGCGTCAGTCATGTTGTACGGTGGTCTTTCGGCCAACTTGCGAGAGCGGAGCTCCAGGTCTGCTTAGGGATCTCAGCAGCCTCCACCAAATGCGATGATGTTTATTCGAACAGAGGAGTCGCAACGAGGTCGCGACGGAAAATGGGCGAACAGCAAGTCTGGCAAAGGCGGCACAGGTTCTCGTGCAATCAGAGCACGGGCTTTTCGTTGTCTTCCGAAGGCGCATACGCGTTGGTGCGTATGCTCCACTAGACGTATAAAATATTCCGCTTCTTAGGCCAGGTAGTCTTTTCATATTGGTTTTGAATGAGTAGATTTTCTCTTAAATACCTAAGCAACACTTCCAGGAAACGCCTACGGGAAGACCTAACAGACATAGTTTTCCAACCCCACTCTACAGAACAATTTATGGGGATGGATTGGGTAGAGATGTCCTGAAACGCGTCAAAACAGTATTAGTTTCACCTGGGCTTAAAACGATTTTATTTAAACTTCACACGGGCTGTGTACTTCATCTGTGTACTTCACAACTGTGAAAACATGGCTTGAACAACGAGATATGTTGGTGCCGTGAGGAGGGAACTGTATTTTATGTAACAAAGCAGTAACTGTAGAACACTTTTTTATTTACTGTTGGAACGCAATATTTTATTGGGATGTACTTCAGAGAATTTTGAAGAAAGAGCTACCAATCGACGCCTACAGTATTTGTTTTGTGCCTGTTCAAGGAAATTGTGTCATGTATGAGCTCTCCATGCTTCCTGGTCTTCATAGCATTTGGAGGTTACGTATGAATGTTACGTATGGAGCTTACATATGGATGCCCATTTTGTTGAAAAGGTAACGAAGCTATGAGAAGTGCTGGAACACCAAAGGGCAAGCGATGAAATGCTTAACATATTACACATGTTGAAAGCTTTGAAGGTGCATAAGTGAATACAGCCAGCCTTACGCACGCTGATGGGTGATGTGTGGCATATGTATATACGAGTAAAATGTATTCAAAGTGTAATAACGAAAAAAAAAGTTTGCATGCCGCTGTGGTTATTGTGCTCAGTTGAGAATTCGTAGGTTGCACGCTCGATACCGCGCTGTTGTATTTTTAATAAGTGTTTTCTAGATCGCTTTTTTACAATAACTTTTATTATTTTTCTTAGTTGCAGCTCGTCATGGTAGTTTTTAAGCTGCTTTGCGCTCCAGCATTGCTGGCGTTCCACCATCCGCCATACGCCACCCTACACCATGTGTCACTATTATTTCCAGAACCATAATCCACCAAAATGGTGGATTGTGATAGTCACCTTTCCTATGGTGGGAGTTTCTTTGATGGGGAAATTCGGTGCCACTCATCTACCACCTGCTTTGAACAGCAAGATAACAATTTTGATGATAATAGTCCTAAAGAAATCACAGCACATCCACGGATTAAACGGTGATGAGTGGGCGAAGCTCCGGAGGTACACCTGTAAGCCATGAATCCCACTCGCAGCCATTCCGGAGCTTTGAGGAACTTGTCTTAGTGCACTTTCACGTCCGAAAGCGTGAGGAATGCGTGCGATTTGCCCAGCTGGTGAATAATGACACAGAGTTTTTTTCGGTTTTCTTGCCTGTATTGCGTCGTGTTGAGTACGCCCCGCATATAGGCCGGGTCTCTGTTGAGCACTCGGTCTACAAACTCGTGCCCGACGCTCTCGAGTCACTGCCGCGTGAACGAGCTGGTGGTGAGAGCAAGCGCCGCGGCGCTGTCTTGTGAGCACTCCGAGTACTGGCGGAACTCGCGCCCACCACTCTCTAGTTGTTGCTGCGTGAACGAGCTGGCGCGGCAGGGAGCGCCGCAGCACCATTTGGTGAGTACTCCAAATACTAAAGCTGGCTACGACAAACAACGGCGGACAAGCCCACCGCCTAAGGAGCTTCGCCCCTTAAAAATACATAAAACCAACAGGTGATTGTGCAACAAGAGTATGAGCTACTAATCTTATATTCACGATTTCCTTGCTGTGAACGACGAATGCGTATTGGTACGAATGATGATCAATAAAGAGTATATTTTCTAAGAAAATGCAAATACCCCCTTCTCCCCCCCCCCAAAAAAAAACACGCGAAAAGCAACTGCAAAATTATACAAGCGACAGCAACCCTGCGAGGAAAGGAGCCCAAATCGGTGTATCTGCTAACTCTTACAGCAACTATGCTGCAGCTGAATGAACAAAGTTGGCTTGAGTAATTGAATAAATAAATTCGGTTTTTTGCGCCACAAGTACAGTATAATGGAAGGCGCTCTGTTAAGGTTCTCAAAATTTCATAACACAGGGATTTTTTAGATGCACGTAAAACGACGTTAAGGGGCTTCTAACATTTTCGCTTTCATTAAACACTTAGCGAAGCAGGACAGAAGCGGCACCAAAAAGAGATTCGTTTGAAAATACTTACCACTTGTACAGGGCATTTAAGGGTACAGGCGTGAAGTGTAAATTGAAGGGCTCGTTTTTCTTTGTGCGACAATGTAATAATGATAACTACCAGACAATTATGACAAATAAAGTATAGCGAATGTTATTAGCAGTAACTGTTTACTGTTGAGAAAACCCGTACATTTACAGGAGTAAAGAAGTTGAATTACCTCCACCGACAAACTTGCAGAAAACCCAACGTTTAAAGACCGGCTAGCTCTCTTCCTCTGCGGCCTAAGAGACTGAAACCGCACAATCGCCGTAGGTGGCGCAACGTATAGCGCGGCTCAACTGTTCGCAACTGATCTGGCAAGAGAATTTTGTGCAGGAGGGCGAGGGCTTGGAGCAAGATGAGCACCTACGTTGACTGTGATACGTTTTTCGTCAGTGCGGCTATGTTCTACTACTTCGAAGTGCCCGCACCACAGCAATTTTGCTGTTCAAGCATTCAAAGTCCGAACGCATTGCTGCTTTATTCGGCGTTGAGCTATCGCATAGGTAATGTCTGTAACTATGGTTTCAATCATGTCTTAAGATGTACACGGAACTTTCCGGCATGAAAAAACCTGTTCTTTTACCATAAGATTACGGCGATATCTTAACAGTGATAACGTAAATGGGGAAAATTAAAAGTTGGATAAAAGATAACTAGCCGCTGGTAGGTGTCAAACCTGCAAACTTTGAATAGAGCGTCCGATTCTCTATCAATTCAGCTACAGGAGCGGCCATTACCCTATTTTTTATGGTCTATGTATCTCCGTTCGACCCTCGGAGTTTTGCCCGCCACCGTGATCTAGTGGCTAAGGTATACTCGGCTGCTGACCCACAGGTCGCGGAATCGAATTTCGGCTACTGCGGCTGCGTATTCGATGGAGGCGAAAAGGCTGTTTTCCCGTATGCTCAGATTTAGGTACAGGTTAAAGAACCCCAGATGGTCGAAATTTCCGGAGGCCTCCCCCACGGCGTCTTTCATATTCATGTGGCGGTTTCGAGACGTTGAATTCCACATGTCAATAAATAAATCAACCCTCAAAACTTTAGTCGGTGCCGCCAGTAGCCGTAACACATTGATGCCGAATGATGTGCATATGGTGCTGACTCCCACTGTAGCACACAATTGGTAGACTATCACACGTGTTATTCGTAAGCCGATGATTTGGTCCCTGTAAGTGACGAGTTACATTTGCGTCCACTTTTTTTTCACATTTACGCTAGAATTGCTACTGATAACATCCTATACACTACTTGCCTTCACTCTCTGTCACTTGTGAGTATTATATTGTCTAACAAAGAAAAATGAGTCCTGGAATTTCCGCCACTTCCCATGATTCATAGCGAGGATATAATTCTAGGGGACCTGGCGCTTTCAGGTCTTCAGGGGTTCAGGTTTCCAGGTTCTTCAGGGGTTAATGGTCAGCTGCCAGCTTGTAGTGTGATCACCTGCTATGTGCAACGCTACATGTGTTTTCAAAGAGATAAACCAGACATAATAAATAGGATGCTGTAAAACCCATTTTTGTAAAACGCCATTTTTGTCTTTGTAGGGTTCTGTATACACCGCTCTCTTTCTGTCACTTAAAATTTTGCTGTCTATACATTGTCTTTTTTTTTTCTATGCAAACCTTTACGTTCTCCCCTCCACTTTTCACTCCCGCTCACCCTTACTTCCAATTCCCACTCTCTTGCGACTTCATACGAGACTTTGCTGGATCTTTACCATAAAATACTGCGCAGTAAAATAAAAAAAAAACATGTAATATTGCTGACACCATAGACCTTTATTTCGAGAAAAAAAATGTTGTAGTGAAGCAACATACATTGTGGCTAATGCGAGGTTAAAGATAAAGAGTTATATTATAAACGAATCGAAACATCTGAAACAGAATATGTGTCAAATAATTTTTGGCACTGTGTAACGAAACAAAATACTCTTGCTTAGGCGTATAGTTTCAACCGCATTTCAAGTGTCCCTTCTTGACAAATGGTGAACATGGAGGTGTTCAAAGTAAAGGGCGAGAGAAGGCAGCCGCGCAGAAGAAATTTGATGTGCGCGTACAGGCCCGTCAATTTATTGCCAGAAGTCGCACTTTTCTGGCGGATTCATATTCTCGCCCGCTGCGCAGCCGAACGCGTACGAGAACTCCGGCATGTTCATCAAGGGCACCATACACCGAGAGCGGAACGGTGAATACTAGGGCTCCAGTGCCTTTTGTTCGGCGCACCACTTCACACAATGAGCAATAAAGAAGAGGTGCTTGGATGTTATGTTCGTGCTGGCCAACGTTCGCGTTGGCCAGCACGAACGGCAACGCAGAGAAGGCCTTGTAAGCAGTTCTGACGCCCATGAAGTCGGCCATGTTTTTGGAGTCCATTGCGTGATCCACATACGAACGCGCTTTTTGCCGTTCCTGCGAAGAGCGAGCACGCCAAAAGTGGGAAACATTGCGCAGCCGAACGACATGAATCTAAACTACAGCACCTGGAACAAGCCGTCAATTTTGATTCACTATACTCCGTTTAGCGGTTATACACAGCACTAGCGGTGTTCAAGGTGACTCGCTTCTCGGCAGTAATTTACAAGTCACGATACAATATTCATTTGATGTTATTACCAGGGTTCTGCGACGCTATACAGGGGAGAACATGCGAAGAAAAAAATATATTAGCACATGTTCGGAAACTCAATGCGGCCATAAAATACAAAAAAAAAGCCGCCCGCAATTTCCCACTGGGGAACTCGAGTAAACGCGTCGCAGAGTGGTGGGGGTATCGCGTGAATTTTGTGCAATTGGGTATGGCTTGGGAATGCTCAATTGTTTTCGTCTTCATTGAATGAAAAAAAAAAGCGTTGCCTTTAAGTGGTGGGGTGCAAAGGTGCGTTGTGCGCCACTGATGGTGGAAGACAGTGTTGCTTCCATCACTTCACTCGAGTCAAGCAGAGCGTCAAGTGAAGCGAGAGCTAAGTAAAGGCCCTCTTGATTGAATTTTTAACGCGTGATCCAGTGCCTACACCTAAGGGGTGGCCACGCTTGCGCAGTGCGAGCAGTCAGTTTTTCAATAGCAGATGCTGTCCGCGTTGGCCTTGCGTGGTTAGAGAGGGGGAGGGGAGCGACAGTTGACACAAGACGTGGCAGAAGACGCAAGCATACGCAGTGGAGGTGTGAACGGCAACGCCGGCGACGCCAAAGGGCGACATCCAACAGCTAAGAAATGCTTCGCATATAAAAAATCTACAAAAAAGACACCGAACTATGCAATGTTCTTTCTGTGTAGTCCGAATGAAAGACTAATCGATCTATGTTCGGACAGAGGTAAGGTGTACATTGCCCAATAAAATGGTAGTTAATAGTATACAGTGCTTCTTTAGTTGACAATCCAACAGGTTGAAGCGTAGTGGCAGTGTGTGTTCTCTCACTGGCTCGTGCCTGGAGCCTCGTGGGATGAACACCATGAAAAATGTTGTGCTGTTATAACACGTGATTGTGAAAACGACAGATAATAATGCCACATTGATAAAACATTCGTATGAATACTACTCGGGCCGCTGATGCATAATGTCGAGCTGCATGTACTCACGACAGCTCTATGGGAGCGTCGTAGACACAGCGTCCTCTTCGTGTATTCCCGCATGAACGCGGCTGACCTCCAAAAATCACTTTGCTGCTTCTTCGTCGTATTCGATGCCTCTCACATCGTATGCGTGCATCATCTCGTGGCCCACAATCTGTAACTGTACAGTTTTCATACATATTAAACATAGGTGCTTATAAGTTAATAGAAGGACGACGTTTTTTAGCGCACAACACAATAACTTGCCGAAGTGCTAAACTGAATGTTTATGAAAAAAAAATATAAAGGACGCTTAATTTTCGCCTTCACGAGTAGAAAGCGGTAGCGTTATCGGGTCCTGTGCATATTGTTTTCAACCGTGCCGCAAGAGAAGGAACATTCGTTAGCTTAACATTGGCCGTTGCCTACTACATAAGCAAGTTAACTGGACGTACATATATTCACTACCGCAAAGTTCTTCCATTTGCCAACTGCCGAAGTACCCACTACACGACCGTAAGGTGCCACGCGCACTTGCGCAGCTGCACACTTTGTAAAGGCTAGGTAGCGCAGAATCACTGCTAAGTTCACTTATTGTGATGCTTGTTATGACTCTAGGATTCTGCCACTGATTATTTCACGCCCCAAGGAGACTGACTCTACCACACTACATTCATTTAGCGTTCCCTTTGAAAGCACTTTAACGCCATGATGTGGTTCTATTGCAAAAAACCAAAAAAAAAACGACGTACCTGCTTAGTATAACACCTTCTTGCCACGTAGAATGAACAGGGTTACATTCGCTCTTCTAACCGGATCTGTTTGTTACATATACTCTATTTTCATTGTTCTCGATTTTTATAGTGATACAAAAAGTGACGATTTTTTTCTCACAATCAATGACACTGATACCCACGCCAGAATTTCAGCCAAAGGAGCAATTTGAAGCTATCGGCACAAAATTATGACAGTGATACATTACATATGAATGGTGAGCTCTGCCTTGGAGCAGAGATTTTGGTATGAGGTCAATTGGCGCCATTTTCACGAAGATATGCTATATACTTTTAGCACAAGAAATATTGAAATGTAAATACTTTACGAATCGGTGGTAGCGTGCTCGCATGAGTATGCACCTTATGACAATATTGCATGAGTAAAAGCTTTGAAATCCGCGGTGACAACAAGGCTTCGAGGTTACTCCACTGACGCACGTGCGTATCAAGCCAAGATTGCTACTTCGCCCTTTTATAAAGATATCGAGAATTCGGTCTCCACTTAAGATAAATAGTTGAGCATGGTAGACAATTCGCATAAGTAAGCCTAATTTTATCCCGGAATATGTAGCGTCGAAACACTGTGAGGACATGACACACCGCTGCGCGGAAGCAGAATCAGCTTCGGGAGTTTGTCAAATGACGCGTAAAAGCAGAGTTGTATTACAGAGAATTTTATTTTACCAGCTACTCTTTGAACTATGTTGCGAGGTTCCGTCGGTGCCACTTACTTCTGGTTCTAGGGCTCACCGATGCTTAGAACTGTGTGATTGAAGGTCCATTCGGTGTCTAGTGAAACGTGTGTCTGATATAAATTTGTGCAGGCAAATATTTTATCGTCTCTATAACCCTCCTTGTCACCTATACCATCTTTCAGAAACAGGCACCAATTTTACGAATACAGAACTATATTACGAGACCTTAGAAAAACTGCGTCTTTTTCTCATTTACTGACCACCATCGGTACGAAATGCTTATATAGTTTTGGTATATGATTAAAGTGCAAGCGATGGTGCTTGATTGATTGATCGATTGATTGATTGATGTTTGGGGTTTAACGTCCAAAAACCATCATATGTTTATGACGGACGCCGTAGTGGAGGACTCTAAAAATTTTTACCACCTGGGAATCTCTAACGTGCACTCAAGTCTGAGCACACGGGCTTACAACAATTCCGCCTTCATCGAAAATGCAGCTACCGTAGCCGCAATTTAATCCCGTGACCTTCGGGTCAGCAGCCGAGTACTTCAGCCACTAGACCACCGCGGCGGGGCAGGCGCTGGTGCTTGGGCCAAATGATCATACACGAGGTTTTAGAGCGTGACAACCGGCGTTCGCCTCCCATCAGCTCACGCTATTTTATTTTAAAAGCGGATCCGTTGAACTAGATCTTCAGTCCCTCTTGAGGGTCTCTCCTGAAACTATCATCATGACATGGCATCAGCTCTCTTCGTTCCGTTATCTATGTGCTTCGCTCTTAAAACACGAGTTGTTCACTGTGGGAGGCAAAAGCTCTGCTGAGCGAGAGAAAGAATACAACGAGAGAGTCAAGCATAAAACCAACAAAGATGGGAAAAACTGCCAAAAATCATAACCTATTGAACACATATGCCAGGCAAGTTGGTATGAATTCATTTTGTTAGCATACACAGAACTTCATATTGAAGGACACGAAAGAAGAGACTCAGACGCTTAGTTGAAATCAAGCGCTTGTGTCTCTTCTTTCGTGTCCTGGTGTAAAATATGTGAGCTTTTTACCGAGAAAGTGAATGATGAATAAGAAGCATACAAATCAAAACGTGCACAAAGCGACTCAGGAAGAGTGAAATCAAGAAAATGAGATAGGAAGAGGAAATGAAATTAGAGGTACAAAGACAGCAATACAGATCAGGAAAGCCGTAGAAAGGATTAAAAAAAACATAGGGAAAGAGGAAGAAACAAAATGTGTAAAAAACTAAAAGCTGTATAGAAGTGCTGAGCAGTGATTCGTCTGCAGCGCCCTCTATTAATGCTCGTCTTCACGCGCAAGCGCAACGTCTTTCCAAGCATGCAGCCTGCCAGACGTCTGCGGCGGGAAAGAAAACCGGCATTTGTGATTCAGCGGCCAATTCTGCCCTCTCTATATTAACTAACACTTTTTTCATTCTCCCTTTACAAGACAAGGCTATGGTATAGATTAGTGCTCTATGGCCACCTAAGACGGAATCGTCCGCAGTTGATTCCTAATGAAGTAAACTTTTACCATCAACCATCCATGCGTTATACATTATTTTGCCTGCGAGATGCCATGCATGGTTATGTTGTGCTTGAACCTCTCCCCTGCTACTTCTCATCCTCCGATTTGCCCTCACTTCATTTTCTCATCGCTTCGTGTTCTCATGGGTTGTTATACATTGTTTCGCCTGCGTCACAATAAATGACATGAAACGATGACGTGCACACGGTTTGCTTGAAAAACGTCTTTCCAAGCATGCAGACTGCCGGACGTCTGCAGCGGGAAAGAAAACCGGCATTTGTGATTCAGCGGCCAATTCTCCCCTCTCTTTATTAACTAACACATCTTTCACTCTCCCTTTACTAGGCAAGTCTATGCTATAGATTAGTGCGCTATGGCCACCTAAGACGGAATCATCCGCAGTTGATTCCTTATGCAGTAAACTTTTACCATCAACCATCCATGCGTTATACATTATTTTGCCTGCGAGATGCCATGCATGGTTATGTTGTGCTTGAACCTCTCCCCTGCTACTTCTCATCCTCCGATTTGCCCTCACTTCATTTTCTCATCGCTTCGTGTTCTCATGGGTTGTTATACATTGTTTCGCCTGCGTCACAATAAATGGCATGAAACGATGACGTGCACACGGTTTGCTTGAAAAACGTCTTTCCAAGCATGCAGACTGCCGGACGTCTGCAGCGGGAAAGAAAACCGGCATTTGTGATTCAGCGGCCAATTCTCCCCTCTCTTTATTAACTAACACATCTTTCACTCTCCCTTTACTAGGCAAGTCTATGCTATAGATTAGTGCGCTATGGCCACCTAAGACGGAATCATCCACAGTTGATTCCTTATGCAGTAAACTTTTACCATCAACCATCCATGCGTTATACATTATTTTGCCTGCGAGATGCCATGCATGGTTATGTTGTGCTTGAACCTCTCCCCTGCTACTTCTCAACCTCCGATTTGCCCTCACTTCATTTTCTCATCGCTTCGTGTTCTCATGGGTTGTTATACATTGTTTCGCCTGCGTCACAATAAATGGCATGAAACGATGACGTGCACACGGTTTGCTTGAAAAACGTCTTTCCAAGCATGCAGACTGCCGGACGTCTGCAGCGGGAAAGAAAACCGGCATTTGTGATTCAGCGGCCAATTCTCCCCTCTCTTTATTAACTAACACATCTTTCACTCTCCCTTTACTAGGCAAGTCTATGCTATAGATTAGTGCGCTATGGCCACCTAAGACGGAATCATCCGCAGTTGATTCCTTATGCAGTAAACTTTTACCATCAACCATCCATGCGTTATACATTATTTTGCCTGCGAGATGCCATGCATGGTTATGTTGTGCTTGAACCTCTCCCCTGCTACTTCTCAACCTCCGATTTGCCCTCACTTCATTTTCTCATCGCTTCGTGTTCTCATGGGTTGTTATACATTGTTTCGCCTGCGTCACAATAAATGGCATGAAACGATGACGTGCACACGGTTTGCTTGAAAAACGTCTTTCCAAGCATGCAGACTGCCGGACGTCTGCAGCGGGAAAGAAAACCGGCATTTGTGATTCAGCGGCCAATTCTCCCCTCTCTTTATTAACTAACACATCTTTCACTCTCCCTTTACTAGGCAAGTCTATGCTATAGATTAGTGCGCTATGGCCACCTAAGACGGAATCATCCACAGTTGATTCCTTATGCAGTAAACTTTTACCATCAACCATCCATGCGTTATACATTATTTTGCCTGCGAGATGCCATGCATGGTTATGTTGTGCTTGAACCTCTCCCCTGCTACTTCTCAACCTCCGATTTGCCCTCACTTCATTTTCTCATCGCTTCGTGTTCTCATGGGTTGTTATACATTGTTTCGCCTGCGTCACAATAAATGGCATGAAACGATGACGTGCACACGGTTTGCTTGAAAAACGTCTTTCCAAGCATGCAGACTGCCGGACGTCTGCAGCGGGAAAGAAAACCGGCATTTGTGATTCAGCGGCCAATTCTCCCCTCTCTTTATTAACTAACACATCTTTCACTCTCCCTTTACTAGGCAAGTCTATGCTATAGATTAGTGCGCTATGGCCACCTAAGACGGAATCATCCGCAGTTGATTCCTTATGCAGTAAACTTTTACCATCAACCATCCATGCGTTATACATTATTTTGCCTGCGAGATGCCATGCATGGTTATGTTGTGCTTGAACCTCTCCCCTGCTACTTCTCAACCTCCGATTTGCCCTCACTTCATTTTCTCATCGCTTCGTGTTCTCATGGGTTGTTATACATTGTTTCGCCTGCGTCACAATAAATGGCATGAAACGATGACGTGCACACGGTTTGCTTGAAAAACGTCTTTCCAAGCATGCAGACTGCCGGACGTCTGCAGCGGGAAAGAAAACCGGCATTTGTGATTCAGCGGCCAATTCTCCCCTCTCTTTATTAACTAACACATCTTTCACTCTCCCTTTATTAGGCAAGTCTATGCTATAGATTAGTGCGCTATGGCCACCTAAGACGGAATCATCCACAGTTGATTCCTTATGCAGTAAACTTTTACCATCAACCATCCATGCGTTATACATTATTTTGCCTGCGAGATGCCATGCATGGTTATGTTGTGCTTGAACCTCTCCCCTGCTACTTCTCAACCTCCGATTTGCCCTCACTTCATTTTCTCATCGCATCGTTTTCTCATGGGTTGTTATACATTGTTCGGCCTGCGTCAAAATAAATGGCATGATACGATGACGTGCACATGGTTTGCTTGAAAAACTTTTATTGCTGGTGCAATAGGAGTAAGTTTGAGGGGCCATGCAGCGTACGAAAGCCTGGGCACGCATAAAGTGATTCGAACGTCAACCAGAGCAGAAAAATGAAGAAAAAACAGGGCAGTCCGCTAACTCTGCATTTAAGGCTTGACACCTCTAATTCTTAGCTGTCCTAATTTTGTTTTGTGTATTCATTTCATTAGAGCAACTGGTCTTGCTGGCAGCGGGCCTAACGGACATAATATTTTCGCGCCGTTTCAACACAGAAATGCTTGTTCATTGATCTCAACAGACTAGCTTATCGCTGACAACTCGGGTGTTACGAAAGAGAAAACAACCTGTCAAGCACCTGTAAAAGTCATTTTCTAAAACAATAGCGTGGAATAGCTATAGCTAAGAACAAGTCATATTGAGATTCTCCTAGACCCAAGACGAATGTGTTCATTAACTAGTAGAAGGGCGCATTTCTATAACCACTTTTGCATGCTCTCTAAACACTTACCGTTCCAAGGGCACCATTGTTGAGAGCCTCTGGGACACGATGGCTATACAGAGGACGTGAAATTATGGCTGTCGATACAATGAGGGTATTCAGATGTGTAACGTACTGTGCGTTGACTTCTGTATCGTCGTAAAGCCATGTTGTCTGGTCAGACCACAAATAATGTGAGGAAATCCCGAGAGCCTTAATCTATGTCGGGAATAGACAATCGTGTGGCACGTCGGGAAATGATCCTGTGTAAAAGAGTAGAATATGCCTAATCTCACGAAGCAGCTTTAAGTGTGCTTTTAATGCTACAGTGCGCATTCTTTCAACGGACACGAAAGACAGTAATAAGACAAATAATAAATTAACCAAGTAGCAACTCTTCTGAAGGGCTCAACACTAGCTTTCGGCGCTAAACATAAGCGATCGTAGTATTTCAGTTTCTCGGTGATGATAAAACCACGCAATAATAAAGTGTTCCGTTGAACGAAACGTTTTTATAGAGTGGACTGCGGTGAAGACAGAAACACACACCGATAAACGTACGAATGTTTGAACAGGCAGGATTTATGGGCGTTACGTAAATTAGGCGGTTTAACGTGCCTAAATTACATAATTTACGTGATTACGAGGAGCACCACAAAGTAAGACAACAGTAGTGGATGGCTGTCGATATTTTAGCCACCTATAGGTTCATTAAAGTGCGCCTGCATATAAGTACAAAGGCTTCAAGCGTATCAGCTGTTACATTATAATATTCACATCTGATCAGCCATGCCACCTATAATCATCTATATCACTGTAATATAATAAATGTGCCTACTAGCAATAAAGTGAATAATGTATTGCAGTCTTGTCTTTCTGCTGTATGTCATCGGCGTGAAAAGTCGGCAATGAACCTACACACGGACAAGTGGAAGAAATAAATCTTGCGTGTAATTAGAAGCTCGACCATGTGCCCTATTTTCTACGCTAATACTATCTGCATGCCATGAACACTTACGACTAGTGTCAGGAAGATCATATTACAGATAATATATGCTGGTCGCTGCATATTGAATACGACAATTATCGCTAGCGGCATTCTTAGTTGCTAACGACGTAACTTTTTTACTTGCCCATGAGGCTTGAAATTACAGCTTCGTAGAACACTAACAAGCCCTAAACGTGAATATGAAAGACTGCTCTGGCACTCTTCTAACTTCTCTCGTACATGTCAAGAATAACATATGTATTAGCAAAATAGAAAAAAAAAACGCCTGCGATGAGTCCGTCTGTCGGTGATGCTGTGTCCGTCTCTCGGTGACAATCCCCTCCCCAGCCCCGCCTTCTTCACATGCGCCAATTCACCGCTCTCTCCTCGAGTGATGAGGTTGGATGAAGGAGATGGCAGAGTGCTGCCTCCACTTGGTTTCCCCTCTGCTGTTTTTGTCTCTCTTCCGCAGCTGTTCGTGCGTATACAGGGTGTCGCAGGTAACCTTAGCCAGAGTTTAAAATTATGCCGGCAAACGCAATTACAACGCCACCAAATGCATGTTGCTCACCGTTGCCTGGAGTTGATCAGACTATTTTTCCGGTTCTCAAATATCGTTTTATTAGATCTGTTTCATTAACAAACTTTTAAAGAAACGAAGATGGACAAAAAAGTTAAGTGAGAAAGTTGTAGATCGGTTTGCAAAATGTCTGATTAGACAGTTTTGAACTTCTTGCCTGTCAGGTATTAATGTTTTTTTGCTAATTACAAATGCCCGCAAAATGCAGAAAAAAATGCCACCTGATGAACCCACTCATACGACAGTGCACACAGTGATTGTAGTGCATCCTAACGTTAAACGTACAAACGACACGCTTTCCTCGCACCAGTTCATGACAGTAATAAGCCGTCACAGCGGTTATCATTTTTGAGGCCGATAGCAAAACGTGTTCATCGTAAAGCCACCACCATCGTTGCGGCCCTGTCGAGACAGCACAACAGGGCAAAAAGCTATGGTCGTTCGTACGCGGAACCCTAAAAAGCTCTAGAATCACTCTGCGCACTGGCGCAAGAGCAGGTTTGTCACGAGGTATTTTTAGTATTTCGCGGGAATTCGTAATTAGTAGAAAAACACTAATAACTAACAGATATAAAAATTAAAATTGCGTAATCGGACATTTTGACACCGATCTACAACTTTCTCATTGAACTTGTTTACCAATCTTCGTTTCTTGAGATGTTAGGTAAATAAACAGATCTAAGTAAACAGTATCTGAGAACACAAAAATAGTCTAAATCCAGGCAACGGTGAGCAAGATGCCCTTGGTCTCGTCGTCATAATGTGTGCCGGCATATTTTTAAACTCTGGCTTAAGTTACCTAGGACCCCCTGTATACTGCTGCGCGCACTCGCACCGTCGCTCTCTCCTAGCAGCGCTGGGTGTTCACTTTCCGGCACGCAAAGTAATACACACAAAAGGGAAGAGGGTGGGTAATATAGGCGCTGCACAGCATATACCCAACTCCACACAAAAATGAAACATATATGGACACACAAAAATTGGAATAACAAATTGAAACACAAGTGAACACCAGTGCTGCTTGGCATACAAACATGATTCCTATTACTGGGAATTGGCGTAATTTTTCGATATGTTCTAGATTTCTGCGAATAAAATTATAGAAGGACGTTGCTTTTGAGTATTGTTCAGCCGAGGTAGGAGGCACCACGAACAAAGATACGCCTATCAATTGTTGGGATAATAAAATGTGTGGCTGATTAATATTTGGAAAGCTTTTTCAAGGTTGTAACAGCACCTTCAGGTTGAAGCACTACATTCAATTTTTATGCGCACAAAACTGTATGTTTCATGCAGCTACCAATCTAGCTTGCTGTCTAGGTATATGGATTTTTCGTCGTGTGCTTCATTTTGAAATGCACCATTAGCCATTCCTATATATTGTTATATATGAAATAATGTTATATATTGTATAGATTCGAAGGAATAAAGCATGTACATACCATAGTAACCTTCCACAAACTTGGGTTTGAGGCGTCGCCTTGGCCTTCCCACGTAGGTTTTCGTGTTTTTTTTAGCTTTTGGAGGACAATGCTTCGATCATGCCCTCTTACCCAACTTGGTTCAAGTATGTCATGGAAGCTGTTGTGGATGCTCGACACCATCGCTTTCGCCGCCTGCAGCATTGATGGCACCGCTGCGCAGAACGCCAAGAAATTCTGCTGTATTCCGTATATTCTCAGTGTCGCCACGGAGCTGATGCAGTGAATGCGTAAGCAGCAACTGTTATGTGGTGAATTCGTGTAAAGTGCTTCGAACGTGGCGACTGTACTTCGCATGTTACGCTGATCAACTTGTTTTTTTTTTCAATACCGACTGGAGTATTGTAGAAAAATATTTTGGCTAAAAGAACAATGTCACACCCATGACACCCTCTTAAGGGTCGCACTATTTTGTTTTCTTGTTCGTAATAAAACATGTATGTAAGGTATTATAACTGCATCAACCTTTAAAACTGAGTTTGCGCTAATGCAGATGTCTCGCTCAGTAACGGTCACGAACTTACTCAGGCTAAGCAATATAAATACCTAGGTCTCATATTTACACCCGACTTCCGTTGAAATCTTCATGTTGAGGAACTTTGTTCCAAAGCTAAAAAGTTTTATGGGGCCTGAGACGTAACCTCCACTGTGCCTCTCCCGAAGTTAAAACTTTATCTTTGTCACGTGTATATGTGCGGAGGCCTGGTTCGCTCGTCAGGCGTTGCGAAATGAACCATAGAGGCTGATGGTACCAAACGAAAACTATCACTTCATTACCATGAAAATCACAAAAATATACAACAACACAAACACGCACACGTTGAAAAACACAGAAAACGAGATGTCTTAATGACGCGCGTTTCAACGTCCCATTCCGTTGGCGTTCTCTATTTCTTGCGCTTACAATTGTGGCGCGGCCTCCTGTCCACTGGGAGTCCCTCTCAGGCGTGATGACACGCCATATCGATGCTCAACGATGGCGACGATGTTGAAGAACCACAACAGCGGTAGCTCCAGTGGTTTCTCGCCGAGGCAGGTGCTCGGGCGGCATACACTGCAGACCAGGGTCGGCGTTGGTTCCGGGGCTGCTCGCCGAGGCCGGTGCTCGGGCGGGAAACTGCAGCCCAGGATCCGCGGTTGCTCTGTGAGCTGCTCGCCGACTCAGGTGCTCGGGCGAGAACCATGGCCGTCCAGGGGCAGTGGTGCTTCCTTGCGCTGCTCGCCGAGTCAGGTGCTCGGGCGGGAGCCTGGAGCGAGACCCAGCCCGAACTTTCGCAGCCCTTGGCCCCTCGAACGCCACGTCCCGGCTCTCACGTTCCTCACTCGCCCCGCGCCCTCTTCTTCTTCCTCTTCTTCCCCCTCCTTCCAGCATTTTAAACTACCTATTCAAGACAACTTCTTTCTCTTCTTCTTTTCTTCATCTTCTCATTCTTGACAATGGCTCCCAGTTATTTTAGTTTTTGCTCCACGAAAACTGTCGTCCCCACTAACACCATACACTTCACTGTACAACACAACACTTCCCTGCACGACACGGCACTTCACTTCACGGCACATCTCGGCACTTCCCTTCACCGCACAACACTTTAATTCACGGCACATCACGTCACTACATGGCATACTTAAATCCACAGTGGCACCACTAGACTTGCCTACACTAACACGCACATCCACCTTCGTGAGTCACAGTCACACGTCACTGTCACTCGACATCAGCAATGAAACAATGATACTAGGTATGTGTTCGCGCGGAGTTTCCTCTGTGAGACACTGGTTTTATAGGTCCTACAATGTCCACTGCGACTTTTTGAAAAAGTTGCTCAATAATAGGCGTAGTCCTCAAAGGTACCTTCGAGACCAAACCTTTTGGTGTGGTTCTCTGATATGTGTCACAAGATCATACAAACCTTTAAATGTCGCTTTGCATGCACGGCCAAAAAAACTCTTCAGCAACCCTGCTAGTTGTCTTTCTTACTCCCTGATGGCCAGCCATAATAGTGTCATGTATCAAGTCTAGAACAGCCCTTCGTAAACTCACCGGCACTGCTAACTGTCTCTTTTCTTCTCCCTCACGGGTCTTGACTATTTTGTACAACAGCCCTGAAAACTTCTTAAACTTATGCACGACCCGACTCCTCTTACAATAGATCCATTTGCCCTGAATCTCAAAACACCGTCGCAGCGTACCGTCCGCTTCCTGCATTCTCCCTATTTCTGCTGCAGTTATGTCCATGGGTGCTACTGAGTTGTTCTCCTTGATGCCCTCCTTTTCCTTTTCACTCTTGTTCCTTGTAGCTTTCTCCACGGCACAGGCGGAATCTTCCCTGGTATGCTGATCAACAAATCTCTCGTCACGTTCATCCATAACCTTATGAGGTTGGAACTCCGTACCCTCAGCACGCGTTATAGTAGGCAATCTCCAGAGGGGATCCGGATCGTCAACTCCTCTGACCCCTGGCATATTACCGAGAATTACGTCATAAAGAGGGTCTTTGACACATCGGGCTTCAATCCGACCGCAGTAATACGGCGACAAAATCAGTACCCTAGCAACTGACATCCGCCGTACTGTCCCATCAGCCAACCAAACCGGCTTTTCTGTACCCGTGATATCCAATTCTGGCACCATGGATTCTCTTACAAGTACAATGTTGGAGCCCGCGTCTCGAAGTACCGACACTTTACGTCCGTGCAACATCCCCACGGCCACTGGCATAGCATCTTCGGCTTCCGCCTTGACAGATGACGTAACAGCACTTGTCTTTCCTTGTCCTCCTGGTCACGTTGTTTTTCCCGGTCAGCATCAGCAGATCTTCCATCTGCAACCATGCAAGCCGTTTTATTTCCTCACCGATCATAACAGGTCTCTGTTGTGTGCCCACGCTTTCCGCACAGATCGCATTTCGACGATAAACTGTGAGTGCGACCCGCGGCACAATTTGCTGCTCTATGCCCAGTCTTGCCATAGGGGTAGCATTTGATTGCACTCCGGGTTTGTTCTTTCTCCTGCAACTTTTCTCATCTTGGGCTTTCTCTAGATTTCTTTGACCTTGAGCTTCCAAATAACGGTCGGCGTGTTCGGACAGCTCAGCCACCGTCTTCAAGTTCCGCTACTTTAGAAATATTGCCACTCCCTTGTGACACGATGCCAGGCATTGTTCCGCAATCATGCTATTTCTTAGATCCTCGAATTATCTCTCTATGTTAGCCATCTCCAACCACCAATCGAAGTAATTGGAGATTCGAGCAGCAAACTACTGGCCTGTCGCATTTTCCTGTGGTTTCGAGCTCCGGAATTTCTCTTGGAAACCCTCGGCAGTTAATCTGAAGTGTTGGAGCAGAGCCCTTTTGACCTTGTCGTAATCTAGCGCATTCGCTACTGGCATCCGGCTAAAAACAGCTAATGCCTTTCCCGCAAGACACATGCTCAATCTAGTCACCCAATCACTCCTCTGCCAGCCTTGTCCTATCGCTATTCTCTCGAACCGCTGTATATAAGCATCGAGGTCATCTCGACTTTCATCTAAAGGTGCGATTAACTTAGGCGGACTCACTTTTGGTGGCTGGGGTACCATCTCTGACCTATCTGGTACTTCGACACTAGTGCTTGCACGCAACTGCCATTTTTTTCAGTGAGCTCCTTTTCCAGCATTAAGTTTTTATAAGTTCGCTCGTCTGCGGCTCTTGCTCTCTCTTCAGCGGCTTTCGCTCGCTCTTCAGCGGCTTTCGCTCGTTCTTCATCTTCTTTCGCGGCCTCTCGTGTATCTGCACGCTCTTCACGTAATGTTTTCTGTTCCTCATGATAGAGCGTCATTATAGCCTCAGCCGATAACGCCGCAGCACTACCAGCTGCCATCAAGCGTTCCAGATTGATTTCACGGCTCCCGACAGACCTAGGCGTGTGACAAAGTTACATGGATCCTGGCAGGCTCGCCATTGTCACGTGTATATGAGGTGAGACCTGGTTCACTCGTTGGGAGTTGCGAAATGAAGCATAGACTGATGGTATCAAACGAAAACTATCACTTCATTATCATGAAAATCACAAAACTGAACAACAACACAAACACGCACACGTTGAAAAACACAGATAACGAGATGTCTTAATAACGCGCGTTTCAACGTCCCATTCCGTTTGCGTTCTCTAGTTCTCGCGCTCACAGTTGTGGCGTGGCCTCCGGTCCGCTGGGAGTCCCTCTCAGGCGGGATGACACGCCATATCGATGCTCAACGGTGGCGACGATGTTGAAGAATCACTACAGCGATAGCTCCAGTGGTTTCTCGCCGAGACAGGTGCTCGGGCGGAATACACTGCAGACCAGGGACGGCGGTGGTTCCGGGGCTGCTCGCCGAGGCCGGTGCTCGGGCGGGAAACTGCAGCCCAGGATCCGCGGTTGCTCTGTGAGCTGCTCGCCGAGTCAGGTGCTCTGGCGGGAAACTGCCGTCCAGGATCAGCGGTTGCTCCGTGAGCTGCTCGCCGAGTCAGGTGCTCGGGCGGGAGCCTGGAGCGAGACCCAGTTCGAACTTCCGCAGCCCTTGGCCCCTCGAACGCCACGTCCCGTCTCTCACGTTCCTCACTCGCCCCACGCCCTCTTATTCTTCCTCTTCTTCCCTCTCCTTCCAGCATTTTAAATTACTATTCAAGACTTCTTTCTCTTCTTTTTTTCTTCATCTTGTCATTCTTGACAATCTTATAAACATTTGCTAAGACCCATAATCGAGTATGCTAAAGTAGTGTAGGATCCCTATACCCAAACTAACTGTTTGAAACTCGACAAAATACAGCGACTCAGTTCTAGGTTTAAATTTAATAAATACCGTCATTTCCATTCACCTACCGAATTATGCAAACTTGCAGAGCTCTTACCTCTACAAAAACGCACCGAATATGAAAGGCTGAAATTTCTTTTCTTAATAGTACATAATCACGTTAAAACAAGCTACGACAGGTACTTTGAAAGCAAAACACAATAAACGTCAAGACACAGACACAGTATGTACATACCGCCCCCCAAAGTTCATAATGACTGTTTCAGGTACAGCTTCTTCCCCAGGGCGATTCAGCAGTGGAATTCATTACCAGATTCGGTTGTGTATATCAAATCGCTTACCGACTTTATAGAAGCAATAAAACATATAGTGCACTGTGATACTATGCGCTAAGATTGTGAATATGTGTGAATTACGTGCTTTGTAACTAGGCTATGATAGTTATAATGTGTTTGTATGCGCAAAATATGATGTGTATTTTGGCAATGATGCTCTCTTTTCTATTTTTCACTAACTGCTCTGTTTAAACTATATGCTTAGCCATTATGATATAGTTATTGTATGTGCACTGAAATGATGTGTTTCAGTAGTGAAGGTTCTTTTTCTTATGTTTCTATTATGCACATTTCTGTTTTATATGAGTCAACTCCACTCCTGTAATAGCCCGCAAAAGGCTGACAGTATCAATAAATGAAATAAATGAAAATAATCACACAGTTTAAATTGAACATAAGCTTCCGTGAAGCGCGACAGCGCGTTTTCCGGCATTTTGCTGGGAACACATCGTATGCCGAAGTGATGCGAGGGGGGTCAGCACCACTTCGGTTTACGGCAATGCCTTGGACCACGCCTAGCGTGCCGAGGCAAACGCCACAAGCCCCCACGGGAGGAGCAGCCTCGGCTGCCTCACTCTCCCTGCATACAGCCCTACCAAAGGCCCCTGTGAACCCTGGCAGCAGCCAGGGCACCACATAAACTAAAGAGGTCTCTTCGACCTCTAGCCCGGTGGGGTCAAAAGCTCCGTCTGTTACGACGAAGCATACAATGAAAACAACATTGTCTGTCATCTCTCCTGAGGCGATGGACACATTCATTGCACCGGCGCAGACCGCGCCAAAGGAGCAGCGAGGTCCTCTCAACCGCTATTAAGAAGGCGAAAAAGTAATTACAGGGCCTCCTAAAGGCTTTGTAAGATAAGTCACTTCGGTCTTTAGACACCAGGCACACTGATTTCGTACACACAGCACTTCTTTACTCCCATAATAGAGACACAAATTATACATTGGAATGTCAGAGGACTACTTCGAAACCTCGACGATGTCCAAGAACTTCTACACAAACATTCTCCAAAAGTGCTGTGTGTACACATTTAAATCCACTTAAAATTCAAGAATACAAATTTTTTGCGTCAATATGTTGTCTTCCGAAAGGACAGAGATAACGCTGTGGCGTCATCTGGTGGTGTAGCCATTATTGTTAATCGAGGAGTAGCATGTAGTCATGTACCACTACTAACATCCCTAAAGGCAGTGACTGTTCGAGCAGTTCTATTCAATAAGCTTGTCACCATCTGCTTTCTATACATACCACCGCAACACCACCTGGAGAAACATGATTTCCAGTCTTTAATCGATGAGTTACCAGAACCTTATCTGGTTCTAGGGGACCTGAATGTGCACAGCGGTTTATGGGGTGACTGTCGATGTGATGGACGAGGTCGCCTCATCGAACAGTTCCTCTTTTCATCAGGTGCTTGTCTGTTGAATTGGAAAAAAGCAACATATTACATCCTTGCAAACAAAACTTACTCCTCCATAGACCTCAATATTGCATCTCCTTCACTTCTACCACCACTTCAATGGAAAATTATAAATAATTTCTGCGGAAGTCACCCTTTTCCTGTCATTTCGAGTACACCAACATCATACGAATGTCCTTCACAAGTTCCCAAATAAATGACATACAAAGCCGACTGGGAACAGTTTTATAACACTACTCATTTAAGTTGGGCAGACATATGTGCGTAAAGCATAGATGACGCTGTGGCGTACTTCACAGCTTTCTTTATTGACGCAGCAGCCAAGTGCATCCCGCAAACACTTGGACGGCCTAGCAAGCGACGCATCCCATGGTGGTACACCGTGTGCCGTAATGCGCGAAAGAAGCAGAACAAGGCATGGAGGTTGCCTCGCAATTCAGCGACAGCCGAAAATCTAGACAGCTTTAAGAATATAAAATCTTAAGGCAGGAGAACGCGCTGCCAGGCCAGGAGAGAAAGCTGGCCGAGTTCATATCAGGAATCAATTCATACACACAAGAAGCTAAAGCCTGAAACATGGTTCGTAGGGAAGCAGGAAGACAAGTACATTCACTCCCACTCGTTAACACACAGGGTGACAGCCTGGAAGATCAGGCGAACTTCCTCGGTGCCCACTACGAGCAGGTGTCTAGCTCATCACATTATACTGAAGCTTTTCAAAGATATCAAGCAAGGGTAGAAAAGCAGAAACTAGAACAACAGCAACTGTTGAAAAACCTGCCGCTCGAAACGCGAAAAACATTACTCTTTCTATACAATGCTATCTGGTTTTCTGGCGTCATCCCTGCTTCCTGGAAAGAGGCTATTGTTATCCCTATTTTGAAACAGGGCAAGTACCCTTCCTCAGTTTCAAGTTATAGGTCCATTGCACTAACCAGCTGGCTTTGTAAACTTTTCGAAAAAAATGATAAACCGCCGACTTTTACATTTCCTTGAAACACACAATCTGCTCGACCAATTCCAGTGTGGGTTTCGAAAGGGTAGATCCACCACCGACCATCTGGTGCGTATCGAGGCACAGATCCGAGACGCTTTCGCTCACAAACAATACTTTCTCTCTGTGTTCCTCGATATGGAGAAGGCTTACGACACAACATGCCGTTTTGGCATATTAAGAGACTTGTCTCACATGGGTGTGTGCGGTAGAATGTTTTCCATAATCGAGAGTTACTTGTCCAATCGAACATTCCGTGTCCGTGTGGGCAGTGTTCTGTCCCAAACATTTGTCCAGGAGACGGGAGTTCCGCATGATGGTGTACATAGTTGTACACTTTTTATTATCAAAATGAATTCCTTACACCTGTCCATCCCCCGCAATATGTTCTATTGTACATATATCGACAACGTTCAGCTCGGCTTCAAGTCATGCAACTTGGCAATATGTGAGCGGCAGGTTTAGTTGGAAACATTGTCGCCAAGTGGGCAGATGATAACGGATTCGGACTTGACCCACAAAAAGCACGTGTGTCTTGTTCTCCCGAAAGAGAGGCATCCACTCTGAACCTGACATTTGACTGAACGGGCAACGTCTGTCTGTCAAAGCCGAACACAAATTCTTAGGCCTAACATTATACAACAAGTTGACTTTCATACCACACATCAAGTATTTAAAAACAAAATGTCTAAAAGCCATGAATATTCTAAAAGTTTTGTCACTTACCACGCAGTGTAGTGACTGGCAATGTCTCATAAATTTGTATAAAAACCTCATTCGCACCCGCTTAGACTATGGGGCCGTTGTTTATCAGTCTGCGACTCCAAGTGCTTTGAAGATGTTGGACCCCACGCACCAATTGGGCATTCGCCTTTCAACGGGGGCGTTCCGCACGAGTCCTGTGGAAAGCCTGTATGTGGAATAGAATGAGTGGTCACTCCACTTACAGAGATGTTACACAACTTTTGTGTACTACCTCAAGGTGAATGCAGAGAAAGAACACCCCTCTCATTTCAAAACCAATGATCGGCATTATTCTGCCCTTTTCCACAGCCGGCCTTCAATGAGGCAGCCCTACTCACTTCGTGTGAGAGGGCTCGCTGAGGAAACAGATGTGCCACTTCTGGAACACTGTTTGATGGCCCCTGCTGCATATCTACCGCCGTGGCAGTGGCAGCTTATAGACTGTGACATATCTTTCGTGGAAGTCACAAAGCATGCACCATACCCGCACATACTTTCATGAACTGCAACACAAATACTGTTTGCCCATAATCTGCACCGATGCTTCAAAAACGGACACTTCTGTCTCGTACGCTGCAGTTGGCCCATCCTTTTCAGATGCCGGTATTCTTCATCCTAACACAAGCATTTTTACTGCAGAAGCTCATGCTTTACTTGCGGCTGTCAAACACATCAAACAAATAAAACTACAACGGGCAGTGATAGGCACAGATTCTCTAAGCGTGGTAAAAGCCCTCAAAACCCTGAAAAAGCTGAAAAATGCGGTTCTTGTATCTCTTTACTCACTCCTATGCACAGTATAGGCACTCAAACAGCTTGTCGTAGTGTGATGTGTGCCAGGACACCGCGAGATAGGAGGGAACGAATTGGCGGACCACTTGGCTGCATCTGCCCAAAACAACGCTGCTACCATTACATCCATACCTGTCTCTGCGCTTGACCTGAAGCCCCTCCTTCGACGGAAGCTCAGGTCGTGTTGGCAGCGGCTATGGGATAGGCAAACACAAAACAAATTACATGTAATAAAACAAATACTTGGAAATTGGCCACCAGTATCCAAATCACGCTATACGCAAGTAACGCTCACCAGATTACAAATAGGACACACACACAGCACATATGCATATTTGTTGACTGTCGGTGAGTAAGCCATCTGTGAGAGATGTGCGGAGCCGCCTACGATTTTTCATATACATGTTCAGTGCAATGAGTTGGACTCTCTAAGAAAAAAAACACTCTTTAGTACCCTACCGGATGCAACTTCCACTAGATCCAGTCATGTTCAGTGGTAGAGATCCTTTTTTAAGCTTGAATCGCTGTTCATGTTTTTAAAAGATGTAGATATTACAAGGTGATCCGTAGCACGATCTCTATACAGTGGTCGAGGCTTCGGTGGTTCCATTAAAGACAGCACGTGCCTCACTGCCCTTGGGCATAAGGGCATGCATTTACGAGGCATTCGTGCTAATCTCATTTTCTTAATATTGTTTCATCACCATAAACACGGTCTTTTACTTCCGCTACACATATTTCATGTCACTTCCATCATTTTAAATGCTTCTATGTTTTAACCCAGCTTAGGGTGCGGAATTTGAGGCCTCTTTACAGCCATGAAACATTATCATAGTTCATACCCTGTACCTATTGCATAAAATTATGCACCCTTGCCATTCTATAAACATTTTCCATGGCGCCCTTTAGCCAAGTATGGCCCTTGCGCCATTAAAACCCATATATCATCATTATCATCAAAAGTTTCTTAGAATAACATTAGACACAAAACTAAAATTCATTCCACACATCAAGCACTTAAAAGGCAGGTGCTTAAAAACAATGAATATTTTGAAAGTGTTGTCCCGCACTACGTGGGGCAGTGACACGAAGTGCCTAATGAATTTATATAAAAGCCTCGTACGCACACGCCTAGACTATGGTGCTCTAATCTATCAGTCGGCAACACCATCGGCCTTGAAGATTCTCGACCTTGCCCACCATCTAGGAATTCTTCTCTCTACGGGTGCTTTTCGTACTAGCTCTGTAGAGAGCCTGTACGTGGATTCTAATGAATGGTCGCTCCACCTACAAAGATGTTACCTGTCCTTTTTGTAATTTCTGAATGTGAAGGCAGACAAGAAACACCCCTCTCATTTTACAACTAATGATTTGTCTTGTTCCGGCTTGTTCTGGCTTGTTCGAGAACCGTCATTCGTTGCGGCAGCCTTACTCGCTCCGTGTAGGGGGCCTTGCCGAAGAAACAGGTGTGCATCTTCTCGAACACAGTTTGATGGGTCTTGCAGCATATCTGCCACCGTGGCAGTGGCAGCTTATAGACTGTGATGTCTCTTTTTTTGAAGTCACAAAGCACGCACCACTTGCACACATACATACATACTTCTGAGAACTACAACAAGAATGCACGTGCACTGAGTTCTTTACCGATGCCTCAAAGTACCGACGTCTCAAAGTCCAACACTTGTGTGTCATATGCAGCGGCAGGCCAATCCTTTTTCGAGGCCGGCGTTCTTCATCCTGATGCAAGCATTTTCACAGGAGAAGCTTATGCAATACTGGCGGTCGTAAAGCACATCAAGCAGATAAAATTACAAAAGGCGGTAATATACACAGATTCCCTAAGCGTGTTCATAGCCCCGAAAACTACTAAAAACACAAGAACTCTGTGCTCGTGTCACTTTACTCACTTTTGTGCACACTGTACACATCAAAACAGTGTGTCGTTGTCTGCTGAGTTCCATATCACGATGAGATACAAGGGAACATTTTGGCCGAAATACTGGCTGCTTCGGCCAACGACACTACTTCCAATGCATTAATTCTAATACCTGCTCTTGACTTGAAACCATTCAAAAAACGAAACCTCAGGGGGTATTGGCAGAGCACGTGGGATAGACGCAGACAATAAAGTCCATGCTATTGAGCCGAAACTAGGTAATTGGCCACCAATATCAAAATCGCGACACGTAGAAGTAGCACTAACAAGGCTCAAAACAGAACATACACACTCCACACATTCATATCTTTTATCTACCAGCAATCCACAATATTCTGAGAGATGTAGAGAACCACTTGTGGTTCTCCACAATCTCGTCCAGTGCAATGAGCTACATGCTCCAAGAAAAAAGCATTTTTAGTGCCCTACCGACCGCAGCTCCCAGTGCACCCTGGGATGCTCATCAGTAGGAATGCGCTTTTTAAACTGCAAACGCTTTTCACGGTTTTAAATGATGTGCATAGCTTTCACCCGATATTTTGAGGTCATACGTAGCATGACCTCTGTACCATGGTCGTGGCTGCGGTGACTAGATCTCCATCATGGTTTTATTATAATGACATTTTGCCATCCACTTTCACTACACATATCTCACGCCTCTGTTATAATTTTATTACTTCCATGTTTTAACCCGTGTTAGCGCGAGGAATTTTAGGGCCCCTTTACAGCCACGCATCATATCATTGTTCGTATCTCTAGTCTATTGAAATGGCGCTCTTTGGCCATCAATTGACCCTTGCGCCATTAAAAACTACTCATCATCATCATCATTACGTGTCACAGTGGGCCGTGTTCTTTACTGATCATTTGTCCAAGAAATAAGAGTACCGTGAGGTGGTGTACTTAGTTACTCTCTTTATTGTCAAAATGAATCCTTTGCGTCTTTCTATCCCAGAAAATATGTTTATTGTACATATGTTGATGACGTCCAGCTTAGATTTAGGTGATGTAACCTGGCAATTTGTGAGCGGCAGGTTAAGCTTGGCTTGAACAACGCCTCCAAATGGGCTGAAGAAAACGGATTGTGATTAAACCCCAAAAAAGCACGTGTGTCTTGTTCTCTAGAAAGAGAGGCACTCACCCCGACCCTGACATTCAATTGCATGGTCAACGCCTGTATGTTAAAGCCGAATACAGTTTTTTAGGCCTAATTCTGGACACCAAGCTAACCTTCGTACCACACATTAGGTATCTAAAAAAAGTGCATCAGAACCATGAATGCTCTAAAAGTGCTATCACGCACTACGTGGGGGAGCGACAAGAAGTGTCTCATGAACTTGTACACGAGCCTCGTACGCATTCCTTTGGATTATGGAGCAATAATCTATCAGTCTGTGACACCAACCGCCCTAAAGATGCTTGACCCTATTCACCATCTAGGCATTCGCCTCTCTACGGGTGCCTTTTGCACTAGCTTCGTTGAAAGCCTGTACGTGGAATCGAACGGTCACTCCACTTACAGAGATGTTAAATGTCTTTTCTATACTATCTCAAAGTGAAGGCAGACAAGGACCACCCTTCACATTTCACAATTGATGACACCTCTACTTCTATTCTTTTTGAAAACCGTCCATTTTTGAGATAGCCCTATTCATTATGTCTGAGGGGCCTTTTTGAGAAAACGATTGTGTCGCTCGAATATCGTCTGATGGCTCCCGCAGCATGCCCGCCACCATGGCGGTGGGAATTGATAGATTGTGATGTGTCTTTTTTAGAGATTACAAGGCATGCACAAAAATCACATATCCGCACATACTTCCTAGAACTACACCAAAAGTAAACATGCCCTGAGTTCTTTACAGATGCCTCAAAGTCCAACACTTCTGTTTCATACGCAGTCATTGCCCCATCCTTCTCAGATACTGGCGTCCTGCATCTTTATGCAAGCATTTTTACAGGAGACGCCTACGCAATAATTGCAGCTGTGAAACACATTGCACATATGAAACTACAAAAAGCGGTAATTTACACGGATTCTCTGTGTGTGGTGAAAACCTTGAAAACACTGAAAAACGTAAAAACCCAATTCTTGAGTCCCTCTATACATTCTTATGCACAGTCTACTCATCCAAACAGCATGTTTTAGTCTGCTGGGTGCCAGAGCGCCGTGAGATACAGGGAAACGTTTTGGCAGATCAGCTGGCTGCATCCGCCAGCAACGATGCCGCTAATGCATCAATACAAATCCCTGCCCTTCACATGAAACCTTTCCTGAAACGAAAGCTCAGAGGTTATTTGCAAAACATGTGGTATAGACACACAAGTAATGAACAACATGGTATTAAGCCACAACTTGGTCATTGGCCGCCACTATCAAAATCGCGACAGACAGAAATAACACTTACAAGGCTAAGAACAGGGCATACATACTGTACACATTCATATATTCTGTCTGCCGGTGATCCACCATTGTGTGCGAGATGTGGAAAATCACTTACGGTTCTCCACATTCTCGTCGAGTGTAATGAGTTGGACGCCCTAAGAAAAAAGCACTTTTTTACTGCCCTAGCGACAGCACCTCCCACTACACCCTGGGATGCTTATCAGTAGGAATCCAATTTTTTAAATTCACTCAATGTTTACGTTTTTAAATGATGTACATAGCTTTCACTGCCTATTTCAAGGTGATCTGCAGCAGAACCTGTGGCCACAACATCTCCGCCTTAGTCCTATTATCATGACCTTTCGACATTCACTCTCACTGCGCATATGTTACGCCAATCATGATTTTAATACTCATGTTTATACCCGCGTTAGCGCGAGGAAGTTTAAGGCCCCTTAACAGCCACGCATCATATCAGTGTTCATTTCTGTAGTCTATCAAATTGGCGCTCTTTGGCCATCAATTGGCCCTTTCTCTATTAAAAAACCACTCATCATCATCATCATCATCAAGCTTGAGGTTCATTGGGAAGGGCCTGTCAAAGTAATATCGAAGCTTTCTGATACCAATTGCGAAGTGATATTAGGAAGGCGGCCGAATAAAATTTACCGCATTAACTTGATGAAACCATACTTTCAACGTCAAGCAGTCGTAAATCTGCTTTTGAATGCTTCAGAAGAAAAGAAGCGCAAATTTTGACTTGTAGTCATGTGATCGAACGGATATTCGATGTAATCTTGGATCAGTTGAACCTGGAGCCTAGGTTAAGTGATGTCCAGAAGGAGGACTTGAGGAAGATTGTGTCCGAGTTTAAAGACGTGTTTTCAGACCCTCCCGGTAACACGACGGGGATTGAACATGATATTGTGGTAACTTGTGAGGAGCGATCCGTAGCAAGCCGTACTGATGTTCCCCTGTGCAAAAGCAGATCTTGAAAGCGGAGATTGATAAAATGCTGGAGTTAGTCGTAGTACCTGGCGAGAGTGACTATATATCCCCTCTAATATTAGTTCTAGTGCCGGGAAACGTTCCTAGGCCATGCATCGTTTATCTGCGCCTTAACGCCATAACTAGAGACTAAAATTACCCGATACCAAATCTAGAAGAGAGGGTTGAAACTGTGTCACAGCCTAGTTATACCTTCACTTAAGACATCGTGTGGGGGTATTGGCAAGTCCCCCTTACGGAGCGCGCTAGTCGCTATGCCACGTTCGTTTCTCAATTCGAAACATATCGTCCTCTTAAGCTGAGCTTTGGATCGAAAAATGCGCCCTTTTGTTTTTCATGCTTAATTGCCCGTGTTCCTAATGACCTCTTTAAGTTCACTCTGCACTATATTGACGACGTCCCCATCTTCTCAAACAGCTGAGAAGAACATGTCGAGCATTCAGGAGCCGTGCTGAACAAATTGAAAGAAGCTAGTCTTACAGTGAAACCTGCTAAATGTCACTTAGGGTGCGGCGAGGTGTCTTACCTGGGACACGTTATGGGGCGGGGCGGACGGAGACCTTCAGAAACAGAAGTAACCGACGTCATGAACTATACACGACTAAGCACTAAATCACAGATAAGGGCATTTTTGGGCCTAGCTGGATACTATCAGCATTACGTGCAAAACTACTCTAGCATTGTGAGCCCTCTAACTGACGTACTTCGAAAGACCGAGCTGGTTAAGGTGGTATGGGACTAAGAAAACAGAATGCGTTTTGCAAGATGAAACAGGCCCTAAGGGAAAAGCCCGTTCTTATGGCATCCGATTTATCTAAGGGATTTTTCATTCAATGCGACGCGAGTGATCCTGGCATGGGAGCTATATTGTGCCAGGAGGACAGCGCTGGTAACGACAGGCCAGATTTGTACTTAAGTCGAAAACCGAGCTGCAGAGAAGAGGCATGCAATGTCTCTGAAAAGTAATGCGCTTGCTTCGTTTGGGCCGTTCAAAAGCTAGCCTGTTATGTCTCCGGTTCGAGGTTTGTGGTCGAAACGGGCCACTGTCCTCTAACTTGGTTAGATAACATGTCGCCTGAAAGTGGCCGGTTACTGAGGTAGAGCATGATACTCCAACAGCACAACTCAGACGTTCGCTACAAGCAAGGAAAGCTAAACGCTAATGCAGATGCATTGAGCCATGCATTTTAGTTAGTACCTTCTCCACCTTTCGGTCTTTCGCTGGTGAGTCGGGGCAAAATTTTGTCCTCATCACGGCCTTAGCGAAGCGCTTTCGTCTAGAGTGATCTCAAGGGACCATCTTTATGTTGTATTCTATTTCATTACGTTGCTGTACGTGTAAAAATTTGAGTTCGCAATTTAAGTCTTAGGTTCAATGTGCCTCTTGATATAGAAGGAACTAAATTTTGATAGACACGTAGCTAGGTATATGTTGTACTATACTTTGTCTATGTTCTGTCGCGTAACCGAGAGCACTTGCTTGTGTCGTGTGTTGCCTGTTGTCAAACTGTTCTTGACAAGTTGCAGAACCATCGGAAAGTACTGAGCCCCAAAGATGGTCAGAAGAGGCGAGCGAAGCTAGTCGACAAGTTTTGGCGACAAGCTAGTGGAGCTGGGATCTGCCCTCAAGAATGGGTTGTGTTCACGGAACTGAGTCTGGAGCCACAACCTTCTCCTGGCCCTGGAGACGAACCTGGAGGGACCTGGTGAACGAGCATGCCCGAAATGTGAGCCACGCGGAAGCAGCTCGTTTTTTTGCGCATTGCCCGGCGGTGGAGGTGGTGTTATGCGTGGGAGTCCACACCGAACGTCATCGCTTTTGCAAAGGCAATCTGTGTCAAGGCCAGCGAGCGAGCCCGCCTGATGCCATCATCTCAACGACGTCATGTAGCCCGGCGCCGCCAGCCTGTTTTACGCAACGCACGGCGAGCTTGCTCAACCCGTGGGCCCGATAGCAGCCCGATGATGCAAGCGGCGCCATCCAATCTGGCGAGTCTTACGCAGAGCGTGGAAACATCACTCGTGCTTGGGTGCAGCCCAGCGCAGCGGCTCCGAACTTGAGGATCATGACGCAACCCAGCGACGGGTCCCAATTGGATTATTCTGACGTGACCCGACGGCAGTTTTTATTGGACGTTGATGACGTAAAGGATCGCCTGGGGCCTATAAAGTACTACGCGGCACTTCGCCAAGCAGCCGACGCATGCGTCGGAGAGAAGACATCTCGGATCTTCGAGCCCTTGCGCTGTTGGTCTAGCCGGTAACCTTGACAGCGGCACCCTTCGGGACCGTATTGGCGTTGCGCCTCGTAACAGTGCCCAAGACAAAGCGCGTTGTAGGCATGTGCAAAGGTCTATGTGCCTTTGTAACTTAACATATTGCAACGGCATCTTTGGAGCGACAGACAAGGAGCCGTCTGAGAAGACGTTGAGGACTTTGTGGTCATTACCGTAGCCTAAACCCATCTAGCGCCCCATCACTGCACGTTCGCAATAAACGCCTCCCTAATCATGACATCATGGTGGAAGTAATAGGCTCGTGAAGACAATGATCAATGCATCGACACAAAGGGTGAGCAATAAATTAAAAAGCAAGGCTTGTAATTCATAGTTTTTAAAGTGTAATAAACACTACATGACAGGCATACATCTTATTACGGCTGGAGTTAAGATGAAGATGGGGGTTGAGTGAGTGTGATAATATTAAATAAAGCGTGTTCTTGGAGCAAATGTTTGAACAAAACAATCTGTCTCAGTTATGGCAGCAACCTCGATGCAATTTTCTGCCCCAGTAAAGAAAAGTCCTTTTGTCGAATACCAAGCTCTAACATACGTCCATTTTTTTTCCTCAGGTGTACATCGCACTATATTCATTACAAACACTCAACTTCAATAAATGCTACTGTTTTAATAATGGTGGGTGCAAAAATTGAGCTGCAGAGGACTAGCTACTTTACAGGGGTCTGGCTACGCAAACCTTTAGTGACACTAGGTTCATGATAGAAAATTCGAGTGATTCCACAAGAGGACTTCTATTTACCAGGGCAACGAGGCGCATCGAGGTTGCTGCCACAACTTAGACAAAAGCTTTTTGTTCAAACATTCAAAACAACCTCAATAAAATTTTAAATCTTGATTGGCTTTAACTAACTTTCTTCAATGATTTGACTCTCATTCAAGCTTACCATCATCACCTTAACTTCTGCCGTATTAAGATTTACAACCCTCATGTAGTGTGATAGATTTGTAGAAAATATGGAGAGCAAGCGTTGCTTCTCTCCATACTAAGCATGACAACCGCTGGTCATTAAGGGTAACTGACGGGATTCCCAAAGAAAGCATATACACGTGGGAGATAAACCGAAATGGGGATGGTTAAATGAGATTAAAAATTTCGCACGTATAGCGTGGCAGCAGGAAGCACAGTGACTGGTTTGATTGGCGGATCATGGGAGAGGCCTTTGTCCTGCAGTGGGCGTAGTCAGGGTGATGATGATCTTGATGAATATGTATCGAGATAAGGTGTACGTAACGCACAAGTAATTGGTTACTTGTGATAAATTGCACTTTCTTGTTATTTCACAGCATCATCAATTACTTTTTGAAAACGAAAGCGTTCCGGGTTATTCAACTAGAATAATTTTTTATTACCGGTAATCCATTTGTTTTTTCCACGTCAAGTTGCAACCATGCTCCTATGCCAAAAATATGCGACTGCCCTCTACTGAGCTGATCCTTTTGTCAGACAGAACGAGGGGGAGCTGAATAAGCTATATATTTTAACCATTTTTTTTCTTGCCGCACCCGGAAGGATTTACCCTGGCAGCAGCAACGCAAAGCTTATTGAGAAAAGTTGAAGTGCACATGTTCTGGCGTAATGAAGGTGCCTTTTTTGTTTATCGTGCTTTTTTTTCTTCTCGTGGTTGGTGATGAACACTTGCATCGAAGTTCAGCGCAGCTACAAATTGTTGCACAAGGTGCTCTTGTATACACATTATAATACTGCCCTTCTCTCCAGCGAATGCACTAAAAGAGGGTTCAATGTAGCAGCTGAACTCCTAACGAGGAAATGGGGGATAATCGGTGACGACAGCTTTGAGAAACAGTTACTCAGAAGTTTAGAACGTGTGACCCTGTATCTCAGAAGCCACAGTAAGCCTCCCAGCTTTTACACAGGCCTCTTTCCTTCTCTCTGATTGATAGATAGGGTCTTGTTCTGTAGACTGCATGCCTTCAGATAGTATGTAAGGGATTATTGGTCAGCAGTCAGCTCACAAAAGATTACGTGCTTCGTGATGCCATTATCGTGATACCATCCCCAGTGATGTGTTTTGTTTATTTTTTTTTCTTCGGAATGCGTTGGCAGGCATTATAGCAAAAGCAAGCGTTGTTTGCCGATTTGAGAAATTGTTGAACATGTATTTGAGTGGCTGAGCTGCCAGATGATATGCCCGCATGTTTCCTTGGTTTGTGTTTCTTTGTGTATTTTTTCACAACTGTCATTAGGCCTTGGAATGCGTTGATGTTGATATGTAGGTTTTAACGTCCCAAAACCACCATTTTATTATGAGAGACGCCGTTGTGGAGGACACCGGAACTTTCGACCACCTGGGGTTCTCTAACGTGCACCCAAATCTGAGCATACGGGCCAACAGCATTTTCTCCTCCATCGAAAAGCTTTGGAATACGTAGCCAGGCATTACTGTAAATTCAGGCAGTGTTTACCGCTTTGATAAATTGTCGCACATGTATTATTTGATTGTGCTGCCACCTGACATAGCTGTAGATGGGTTTGTTTGTATTTGGTTGTACCCTTCCTGTGAGAGCCCTCAAGAGAAAGGTGACACTGTTACAAAATAGATAAAATAAATAAAAAGTGGTACAGTCGCCCTCTAGGCTACTAATTGGGCTGCTTCAGCTCATGTAGTTGGTACAGCATCGGACTCGTTATTCGATCCCACACACTTTGGTCGGCATTATTGTCTGTTGATTCATATTATTAGCATATCTAACAAAAACGCACGAGCTAATTAAATTCACATTTCTTCATTGTTGCAGATCGCAGTCATTCACTGTTGTTTGATTAAATTCTTACTATTGTGTTAAGGCAATAAGATTTTGAAGGAAATCAACGCAAGCTAAAGTAAACAAATAAACTTGTGCAATCACTCAGTTCGATCTTCGGGGCTTTATTTGATGACTCTAAGCGACCACAGTTAAAAAGCAGTGGCAGTAAGTCTTATTGCTTATGTATTTTCTGTATCGTGTACAAGTTTATAGTATGGAGATAACGTGACGTTAGTGACGCAAACGAAGAAAAAAATCACGTGTTACGAAACGCAAACCCTTTATCAGTTTTTGTTATTCTGAGTACACATGCCACCGAGATCACAGTAAAACGCACACGCATTTCTGAACAAACATCTCAAAAAGCGCAGCAGTCAGCTGTGCTTCCATTTACCAAATAAGCACTGACCCGCGTAGCGTCAGACCTACAAAACAAATTGCGCGCCTTTGTTGATTCTGCACAGTTGCATACACCTACAGTGCAAGTTACACGGTGCCGTTCACCGTGATATTCCACGAAATTTCTCCGTTTCCCTCTTCGTACTCATTGTGGGCTGCTGCGAAGAACTCACTCTCGTTGAACGCGGTTCCTTTGTCCTGGCTTTCGTGCCAGAATGTCAAGACGAAGCTCAAGTTGCGAATCACAGAAAGTTCGTCGTGTGCTGCTCGGCCAGTCTTTACTTCAGAGAGATTTGCCGAGGATTGGTGCCGTCCCTTGGTGCGTTGATCTTCGAACGAGCCGAAGCCGAAAACTAAGATGACGACGACGAGGACGGCAGCAGCGGCTACGACGCATCGCTCGACCAATCCTATCCAACGGTCTACTGGGAGCCTGCAATGAAGGTAGACAAAATAGTGCTATAGACGTATATTATACATTGACTAGACTGAGCATCTAGCCTCATCACCACGTTTTATTGTATAGCCTACATGGCGGTCTAGATGTTAGAGGGTTCTCTTCGCAACTTCCAGGTACCTTAGAAGTGTGGCAGACTAGGCTTGTTGGTATGACATGTCGATAGTTATAGCGCGAGAACGGAACGACGACACACAGACAAGAAGGACACCAAGTTCATGAGCGCTCGTGTCCTTCGTGTCCTTCTTGTCTCTGAGTCGTTCAGTTCTCGTGCTATAACTGTCGTTCCAGGTACCGTGGCGCCGTTGAGCGCTGGTGGCTGGAACCTCTGTTGAGATTATTGAAGTTTTAAACCTGCTTCAAACAGCAGACGCTGCTGCTCGTTTTCACGCGTCTGTGGTCGTTTTTCAATGTGCGAGCGGTATAGATATTACCGTAACCCTTTGAGTTTATCAAGTTTTTTAAAGGAAAATAGAAAGAAAAAAAAAGCCCACTGATTTCACCTCGAGCCTCGATGCACATAGCCTATATACACTGGGAGGATAATTAAGCGTCTCGCTCAAATTAGCGCCCCCAAAAAGCCATCAGGGGTTAAGAGCGTTACATTTAGCAGGCAAATAACCAAATGCCCGTGAATGTATGCAGCCCCCATTTTTTGCACGAGTACAAGAACTTCCAAATTTAAGGTTCTCGCGCTTTGTTCGTGTGCTCGACGCGTTCCGGTTTTAGAACAGAATGAAAGGACCGGTTCGAAAATGTTCATCGCATTGTTACACATGTTAGGCGTTCGCGAAGTGCTTCCATGACCTTCGCATCTGCAGCAATTTGTGCAGCGTTGCGCGCGATCACGTACATCCAGCAATGCGAAGAGCGTACGTGTGGGCCTTATTTATAATTTTGTGTATATTTATCTTCCCAATATGCTACGCGACGTTTATTTGCTTAACATAGTGTGTTAGTTCTCTCCTAATTTCCCAAGAACATACATACAAGGGCCACCTAAGCGGGAAGAATTGTAGTCTTCGCCAAAAGTGTACTTTCTGCGATCGTATATTTCAGGCGATCCTCTCAATGACCGCCATGTTGGATGTATAGTCGCACCATTTATGGGTCGTGAACGTTGCGAATAGTTTATTTCTACATATATAGTTTTTCAGTTACTGAAAATCCCATCCTATTATTGCCGTGAATCACTATCATCTTAACATTATGAGACTCGGGATTTTTGTTTGCAATCACAAATTGATCTGAGAGGGAAATTGCTTTGTGCACAAAAAGGCATACAAACAAGTTTGTTGGGTGTAAGACGTGTGTTAATTATCGTGTTTTATTCTAGTTTGGGCAACGATATGTCAGCCAAACTAGCTGGTGCGGGAATGAGCGACTGAGAGTACACAATTGCAAGTCAAATAAACTGCTGCCTGACGGGCTTTCCCGCTCTTCACATTCATGCATATGGTTGCCGGCCTTTGTTTCTTTGTTTTAGAACACTATCATCGTTGGTCAACGTAAGGATAAGATCACTCGTTTGATTATGCGAAGCCGAACTTATCGACGCGCTCTGAGACTTGTGCATCAGCAAGCCTTCAATAGCATTTTCAGCTAAAGAGCTGAGTTTGCTGCGCAAGTGATGATACACGAGATTGCCTGTTACGATTTCGTTTAGGTAGAGCTACATTGTCGCGCCTATATCTTATCAATCCCACGTGCTTCTTATCTGCCTGGTGAGAAACAGGTATAGCAGTGGTATGATTCTGAAAAAAAAAACATATAGTTGCTAGTAGCGTTGTCTGGTGATCATATGAGCCTTCTCGTCTCTGTTTTCAGCTTCACGTTGCATCAAATCTTTTCGAATGCATCACCGACCAGCCTACACGATGGTTTTGTAGGTCAGCAATGGAAGTATAAACGCGTTCGGACAAAGGGCGCACAATTTTTTTTTTGTAGTAATGAACTCTGGTTTCAGCCGCCACAGTTGCAAGCACAGGAAGGTTTAACAAGTTCTAAGCATATATATCGTGAGATAAGCAGCAAAAGAAAGGTGGAAACAAAATGGTGTTATGTTGATGGCACAAGCGCTTGACTTTCAAGCCAACTTTGTTGGCAACCGTAAAGCGGGGTAAGTATGGCCACAACAATCTCACTCGACAAAACAAAAAAAAAGCACTAAAGCTGAAGTTCACTTTCGAAAACATGACATCAAGCACCAAGTTTTTGTATTGCAAGTTCAACATTAAGTTCACTAAGTTTGGGTGAGAGGGTCCAGCAAGTCAACTCTTTATTAAGCACACAACGCTGCCTTATGAACACCAGAGTGCAATCTCTGACTCGGTAATAAATGTTGACAATTTTTAATGAGCAGATTTTTTTTGCGTATTGCGGACACTGAGCGTTCCTGTCTGCGTATCTCTCGAGCCACCTGCGTCCGGTTGCTCTCGTGATCACCTCCTTAACTTGGGGTCGACCAAAATTACTCTCAAAACGTGAGAGGTTTCACGGTCGTAACTGGCTCCTCATGACAAGAACGTGAAAATCTCGTCTTGTACGCCGTCCAATCCCTTCTTTCTTACACGTGTGGCACAGACTGTGTCAAGGGCCGCGGTATGCGCCACAGGTCTAAATCTACCTAGAAACGATCAGGACGGACATTGATGTAACGCGTTACCGGCATTGGCAGCGTTGTCTCCACGAGTGCAAAGAATTCTATCACAGAGCCACTCCAAGTCAAAGAACACCCTTTGTAGAAGACCATATGCAAACGTATTGTTGGTGAAACGTCAAGTGTAGCTGATGTGCTGTCCATCTAGTTTTCTAAGCAATACATAGTACTCTAAGGATATAGGTGTCCCATAGGGTTAGAGTCAATTGTAGTTAAGAGCCGTGCACATAAGTTGGTCTAGGTAGCACTATCCACCACCCTCGCAAGCTAAAACGCTACATATCAGCTTTCCGCTTTTTGTGTTGGTAATACGCATGTAGATATTGTCATCGTAGCGCAACTGTAAACAACATGTTATACGAAACACATTCAACTGTTCAACATCCATGCGTGTGTGCATGACATACGTACATATATGTTTAGCATCATTTTGTAACATTTTGTTAAACAATCAAATTACGTCGTAGTAACCTTCCCTCCACATGCTTCGCATGACGTCGATTCCTATGGTACGTGAGATCTCCCGAATTTCACAGCAGAAGGTGTTATTGAATCGGAGTGAATTAAATTGACTATTTCTTTTGCTCATAACAGAAAAGAAGCAGAAACTAAAGGACGCTTGGCCCTGCAAAGCCTCCTACGACAGTTCGGCACGCAGGCCCTCCGTAGCACAAATCAATACACTATATATATATATATATATATATATATATATATATATATATATATATATATATATATATATATATATATGTTCGATTTAATAGTCAAGAAAATAAAAACACGGGTACAAGAGAGTAGAAAAGTGAGAATGAACACATTATGTCTGCAAAGAAACAGCGGCAAAAAAGTGCTACATAATACACTGATAGGTCATTTTGCCCCATCAACAACTAAAATTTGCAATTAAGACACGGAAGTGGAAAACACACACAGCAGCTTTGCCAGGCAAACCCAAACTTGTGAGAAATCAGTAAAGTTTTGATTGATTCATTCGACGCTTCCATAACTTACTCATGAAATTCCTTTATTCTATTGAGTAGTGAAGGTGCTTGGTAGCTTTGTAACCGTTTCCCATAATTCGTTCTTATTTTTCATGTATTTAGACGCTGTTGCCGAAAGCTGCAACGCCGGTTGGTGGGTGTGTTCGTGATATAATGTGTCCTGTTTTTCTTTTTATATGTTGCATCAACTTGTAATAGTACACCTGATTTGCCTTCAACCTAGAGTACTTGATAAAAACAGGCTGCATTCTAAAGTTCTGTAAAGGTCCACGATAACTCTCAAATGTCCATAGGACATTTGAGAGTTTTCGCTGTACACTCAGCCTCTTACAATTTTTTGTGTGGTCGTGCCTCAAATTATTATGCAGTAGGTTAGTCGGGAGCAAATTAGTGCGTAATACAGCAAAATTTTCAGCCAAATAGGAACCAGAGTACTCAATTTGTGTAAGCAACCAGCAGTTTTTCTCAATTCTGTTACAGTTTAGTCCACATGTATGCTCCAGGCCAGATCTTCCTGAAACCACACCCCTAGAATTTTTTGACAATTAACCTTTTCGAATAATCTGTCATCAAAAACAATAGTTGCGTCTCAGTTTCATGGTTTGAGCTCTCAAGAGTAATTTTTGGTGTCGTGGTTTTCCACCCCCTCCACCACCGCTGGTGTCCGACCATTATCGCGCGAAAGAACAAAAAAAACTGAATAAATAAAAAAGCCACCAAAAATTGTTCGACATTCAAAGCAGGGCCTTTTGGGTGGCATCTTGGTATTCTACCACTCAGCTTCGCCGGTGCTAGAAACTCCATTGCTAACTGACCTCACAGGAAATCTTAATGTCGGGTAAGCAATCGCGTAATTATGTGTAAACATTACACAAACTAAACAGAGCTCAGGTTCTAACGCTCAAGCGACTGCAAACAAGAACTTATCAGAACCAGCTGTTAATTAACATGATCTATCCGGAGTTCTGCATTCTTACAACATGCGATAAAAGCCACTACTCCATATATATTGCTCATATGCTCTGGCATTCCTCCATGTTACGAAGCGATCAGGAAAATACTAAAGAACAATGTAACGCAGCTTTGCGCAGTCCTACATCAGAGGGACAATTATAGGCAATTCCTTGGGCCCGCAAAGCGGCTGAGAGGCTAGGTCTTTCGGTCCCAACGTGGGATTGGCCTGTTTCAAGCTAGAACACTAGCACGACCTATTGTACCTTAAAAAGATTTTCATCCATTCATTCATCTATCTTTCATTAAAGAAACTATGTGGGGATGCGGAGCAGCGGGTTGTGCACATGTGCTTCAATTTGTATGTCTTTTTATGTTGTTAGCGATTCCGCTACAACTGGCGCCAACGTTGACGTTCAAAGTTGTTGCAAAGGTGTGGAGCGTCGCGAGCACGCGCAGAAATATATAGACGTCAGACTGGAGTTTAGAGGACACGCAGCGCCCCCTGTTGACGTAGTTTTCAGTAGTGCAAAGCCCGACTCCCTTGCGCAGTTTGCTGCGCAACCAGAGGCAACTATAGCGTACGAAACAACGATTGAGCTAAATATTAGGTTTGTTTGTACATAGATCGCTTAGAAAAGTAGCTAAGAATTTCTCTCTGCTAGTCCGACGCGTCACCAAATCGCCGTGAAGTGCTTGCTGGTTCACTCGCCTGAACGACGGCGAAAACAAGAACAGAAGCAATGGCGCCACGCTCTACAAAAAATTGACCCCAGACTTCGCTACACAGGAAAAATTTTTACACCCAGAAGGATGTAAATGAGCTTGTCCCGTGGACGACACCCTAAGGGTGTTAATTCAGCACCTTCCAAAAAGGGTGCTTTACCATGCACACTTAAAATAGGATGTACATGTAAAAAAACTGTAGGGTGTTACAAAAACATCCTTAAGGAAGGGTGCCTTCGATGTCCTTCACTTTTTTAGCACCCTCTGAGGAGAGTGCGAGAAGGGTGCACAAGTGCCCATGGCAGGGCTGGCAGTATTCTTTTAGACTGCACTAATAGATATCAGCATGCACTGATTACACACTACTTGAAGAAAGTGGTCCTGATTATTGGTGGTGCGCTACCTGTCGAGCTCCATTCATTGCGTGTGGGCAAAAATATAAACGCGTACAATCGTGTATGAACTTGTGCTGGATCTATATATACTTCACAGTATATGCATATTGCGCGTTACCGAAAATGAAGCCTTGCTGTCCTTGCATATTGCGTTTATTTAATGGGCAAATAAAACATAAACTTTTCTTCTGCCACACAACTTTTTCACCAGATATACGTTCACGTATACGTACACTACACATGCAACACCTCAAATGTTTATTATATTTTTTCAGTTTCACTTCATTGAAAATTCTTCGCAACATACAATTACACTGGTTTCAGTTTAGTATATTGCTTCAAGTACATAGAGACTACAAATGAAATACACGCTAATATATCCCTATAATTCTTTCAAGTATCGACAATTCCACTGGTTTCCAGTTTAATACTCCTTCATGTACATAATCGGTTAATAGGAATGAAATACAGGCATATATATACTTATAATTCTTTCAAATATATACAATCACCATGATTTCACTGTATACGCCTTCATGTGCACAATCGTTCCCAAGAAGTGATGCACACAAAAATATATATGGATAGTGTTTTCAAATGTATACAATCACAGTGGTTTAAGCTTTGTATTCCTGGATGTATAACAATTGGTTATGAGAAATAATGTACATGCAAACATATACGGGTTTTCGCACATATAACTTTAGCGAATACTTAAGAAACCAATACATTGATCAGAAACACAATAAGCTAGAAACGAACACAAAACTGAGTCAGGACACACAAAAAACAAAAGAGGTAATGCATAATTATGGCTAATGACACAGCTGGGTCACTTTATGCCAAATGTTCCAGCCATTTTGGCAACCATCTCAAATGTATTAGAAAAACTCGTGCTGCATTGAAAATAGTGAACTTCTGGAATATTTAGGAGAGGAAAAATATTCGGTCACGTGGCTGCCTTCTGAACTTCCTGGAATGCCGTGTAGGTGTCATATGGGAAAATTTTTATTTTAAAAGCACCGCTCCTTCTTTCTATACGAAACTCGGTCTACGTGTTACGTAACAAGAGCTTAATTTGGGCGAGTTGGTTCATCGTGGTTGTGTGCTAGTCACAGCGCGACAACTTTAGGAGGAGACAGAAAGGACAGGAAAGAGCACCGACTGTCAACTGAATTTAATGAATGTGCTACGAGCGCTTTTATACAGAGTACAAGAACCATGTTCATGTGCGACGACACGTGTGAGCACTACAAAATAATCTTAACTGTGAAAAGAATACTCTCTCTCGGAAAGGATAAGTGAACGTGTAGTGATGCACTGATCATTGGTTTACCTGATAAAAAATACTTCTACAAACGTTAAATTGGCATTAAGTAAACCTACTCTCGTGACGAATGGGGCAAGATTGACTATTCCTGTTGCTGTTTAGTACACACACTTTTGAAAGCTTGCAAGGGGTGGAAAACAACACGCTAATATCATAACTGCTGGCTATTTTTTTAATTGTGAGACACCTGATGTGGTATAACATGCAAAGGTTTTGGTCATTGTTTTTTGTTGGTCCTGTCTTCTTTAACTTTACTTTCTGCAAGAGGGCTTTGCAAACAGGTGTGATGATTCTGTTGGAATACCCAGCATCTTTTAGTCTTTTAATTTGGTTTTTAAGCCTGACCTCACCCTTGTGCAAACATGACTTCTGAAGGGTGGCCTGAACACATGTGGTATCAATTCCTCTTTCTACTAATTTTGAATGCCCACTATCAAACGGCAGAACATTCTTAGCACTCCTGGGCTGATAGCACCAGCCAATACCCCAACAGCATCATCACACTTGTTTGTGAAACCCTCCTGCAGAAAGTAAAGTTAAAGGAAACAGGACTAAAAGAAAAAGAGAATGACCCATCACCTTTGCATGTTACACGGTACTACGTATATAAGGTGTCTCACAATTTTAGGAAAAGAGCCAGCAGATATGACATTGTTGTTTTCCACCCCTTGAAAGCTTTCAAAAGTGCATGTACTTACAGCAACAGGAATAGTCAATCTCGCACCATTCGTCACTAGAATAGGTTTACTGAATGCCAATCTAATGTGTATGAGATACCGCTAACACGTGGAAAAGTAAACATAGGACAAACTGGGCAATGCTTCAATGATCAAGCAAGACAGCATGCTTTAAACGTTAAGAAGGGCTATAGTAGTCTCATGGCCGGACACCGTAAAGAATGTAAGTGTAGTCCTAGGTTTCATAAAACACGGTTTTTGAAAAAAAGCAAGCAGAAAAAATGAGAGATTTTAGAACTCTTTATCAGGAAGGCCAAGGATCAATGCATCAGTACACCTTCACTTATCTTTTCCGAGAAAGAGTATTCTTTTCTCGGTTAAAATTATTTTGTCATGGTCACACATGTGTTGTTGCAGATGAGCCCTGGTCTTGTGCTCAGTATAAAAACGCTCGTAGCACCTTCAACAAAATTCAGTTGACAGCGCTCATTCCTGTCCTTTTTGCGATAAGATTTTTATTACAGAAAGAATTTCATTTTTTTACAATTTAGGTATAATGATGAGTTTTCATTGTATCACAACATGGAGCAAATTGCATCTCATTACGGACAAAAATCACGATTTTGTGAAATTCGTGATATTTTCTCGTATCATTCAGCAGCTTGAGAGGTCTAAAGATATTTTTTTCTCAAAATATACCTTCTGTGGAGTAAGGATTCACTGTTCAGATATTCATACAAAGTGCAATATTGCAATAAAGAATGCAAACATAACACATTTCGGCTTTATTCTTGGAAGCGAGTGTGGCAAAAATATTGCACTATTGTTATTGAGCTTGTAAAACTTTACAGAAGCACATTTACTTAACAGGTAGACCGAATTTGCTTTAGAAAAATAAGCGGTAGTTTTGAAACCAAATTTTTCACAAACAGCACACAGACGGCATTATGCCAGGAAGTTATAAGCCAGCCACATGAACAAAACTTTTTTTCTCGCTGAAATATTCTAGCAGCTCACTGTTTTCAACGCAGTAAGTCAGCACTTTTTTTTTCAAATACAATTCAGATGCTCGCCAAAGTGGTTGGGACGTTTGGCATGGAATGGTCCAGCTATATTTAAGCAAAATAACTTACACAAATAACAATATTTGTTCGTCTACCATGACCACACTAGAAAAAGTTGTTCAGGCATTTCGACACTAAAATTTTCGGCGTCGTGCTGCCTGTACGACTTCTTTGATAAACTCTAAACTCATGCCAAGAAAAAGCCGCTCAATCACGGTGGTTGTTAAAGGCCTTGCGGCCGTAGACAATGTTGAAAATAAAAAAATCAACTCATCAGTGCTGTCACTCCTCCTTCGTCATTACTGACACGGAAGATTTTTCGGTTATCCATGTGGAGGGTCAGGAAGTAGGCTTGCTCTAGGCTGGGTCCGGGGTAGACTGCGCAGGACGTCAGCGGCACTCTCTCATCCTGTAATAAGAGAAAATATGACTTCTCATAAAAGGATGTTCGTGCTGTTCTGGCAGCACCATATATAAAGAATGTGTAGTGTGTATCCTTCGAAATGGCGTGTAATTGACATTACACTGAACTCGAAGCATACAACCCATACATTCTAATAAGTTCGTATGATAAAAATAAGAGTTTTCCAGCATACAGCAAATTCCCGAAATGAGGTGAAGTGTAAGGCTACAGCTCAAAAATGGCACTTACGAAGGCCTGAACTCACCTAAGAACCAAATTCCTTCTAGAGTAGTGAGCCAGTGTGAAAAACAATTCTTAAAGTACAACGTTCAGAACATGTAGCATTAATCAAAATGCACAAAAAACTTACCTCTTCATGTACAAACAGTGAAGACATCTCTGCTTTCTCTTTTACATGAGAACAAATGATCTTGGGCGTGGCACTAGCGAAGAGGTCTGCAAAAAAAGTAAAAGATTTACTGACTCTAATCACGTTTCTAACAATCTGAGGAATTGTAACAAGTCACCAATCAGTGCAATTCTGACTGCCTCTATAAGGGCATCGAAAATGAACAATTTTCTCGTTCTTTCTACCCTCACAAGACGCTCCGTCAATGGAATCTAATCCAAATTTGACGATGTGCTTCCTATTTGCCTGTTTTCTAGATGTAGGGCTTCGGACGTGTGTTTTGTGCACCTAATCTAGCACAAAAATTCGTCAACTATAATTCAATCATCTTAATTCATTGTAGTTTGATAAAAGATGTGATAGCTCGTCCAGTTTTTAAAGAGTTGCGGGCCTGCAATAGGCACTGCCTAGCACGTATGAAAGTATTTCTTTAAAAAAATTCTTCAAAGCTTGCTTTCAGAAAAAGGGTCTGGCATATTTCGACAACCAAGCTCATCCTGTGATGGCAATCAGGGGCACGCTATTAGCGATTATTGACCACGGTATTTACAAACGTAACCCGTGCCTAAATACTCAGGTAAACACAATCAAGCAAGAAGGAGCGCGCGGACGCCGTCTACGTTGCAGCAGCCATGGCTTATGCTAGAGCTAGCGCACATAGCTCCCACAGTCACGTATACACTCTCGATTCTGTTATAAGGCCGAACGTTATCGCAGATGAAGGCAAAGCACGAAAACAGCAAACAGAAACGAGGGAAAACAACGCACGGCGATGGCCACAACAACGCGCCTTTGGAAGTCTGCTAGATCTTTCCCTGTTGCTGGTGACACTTGTCCTAAATAGCTTAAAAGACCGAGGCGCACGTGCTGGGAGCATCGCGGCATATCAGCAGCTCCAACTATACCGTCTTTAAGCAAAAAAAGCCATTTCGTGCAGTGTGCTCCTGTACATAATTTTTCTTTCTTTTTTTACGCTTACACCTACAGAAGCACGTTGCACAATTGACAAATAATAGAAATGTTATTACGATGTAGCCCAAAGCACATCTTTAAACAATATTAATCACTTTGTGCAGTGTAGAGACAATGTGCGATCAGCAACTAATCCCTCCCTTGTTAAGTGATCAAATCACTCACTCTATGAGTGATGCAGGCACTTACACAACATCGCGCATAGCAGTGTGAACTCGTTAAGTCACACGTTTAATTGGGCATCTGCAACAGGCCCGCGAACGCATGCTGTTGTAAATGGCTGGCAGCCTACTTCGGCAGAGCTACTGCAGGCGTCCAGCTAGCGCTGTATGATTACTTTCTACGAAAACAGTACACTCACCGTTAACAGGCCCACGTTGTCCGTGTCCGCCACTCGATGAATATTCCTTAATCCGAGCGTCACTTCGAACACGGTGTCATGCGTGACCACCATTGAATATGCGCCTGTTCGCTAGAACACACACAGCGATCAAGACCCCAGACCAACGCAACGCATTTGAAAGACGATGAGACAGAGAGAGCAACGTTGAGAGAGAGAAAGAGAAGGCACTGGCGGCGGCGCCGCAGCTGTCTACGCAAGTGTTCAGTGACGCAACTATTCGCTTATCTACGCCGCCGTTGTGGGAGCAACGCTGGCCGGGGTGAGCGGGGGGGGGAGGAGCGGGAAACCCGCCAAGACGGCGCCGAAAGGCAAACGCTATGGCGCTTACGGTGGACGGCCGTTCAACGCGGTAGGCAATCGAATTGCGTTTCAAGAAAAAAAGCCAGCCGCACAGCGACGCAGGTTATTTACCAGCCTCGAGTTCTTTGAGTATTTTGACGAAATGCGATCGCAGTGGGCGAAAAATAGTGAAGCAAAACTTGCGGAAAACAAAGTGCACCATGGAATGGCCAGAAACAATATTTATTTCGTCCTCGGTGGCATTAGCGGGAGAGCATCGCTACACCTTTTTCCAGAGAAATTTCTTTTCGCATTGTCTGTGTCTGGCCATTCCGCGTATTGTGCCGCAAACACTGAATGCGTAGTCGAAGCTGGAACAAATCAATCCACAGTCGCGGATGTTTAGAAGGCTTGTCACGCACCACGAAACGTGCCGAGGTTGTTATAACAAACTTTTTTTGACCACATGATCAGCACATAATTCTATATGGTTGCCCAATGAGCTAGCTAAACACCTGTAGCAAAGGCAGGGCACGTTCTTGTTAAACGTTGTTAATATAAACGATGGTTGTGCATAAGTGCAGTGATAGCTTTCCGTGTGAATTGGTCATAACCCTCGTTTTCGAGCGTAGAAGCGCCTCAGCGGACCTAATCAGCTACCACAGCAAGTTCGTAAGCAATGATGAGGTACGAAACTGTGCAGCTGTTTTCCATGTACTGAATAGTCCGTGTACAGTGCGTTGACCACCGCCATTCCTTAAGCCACCTCCCATATAGACTACCAGTCTGAACAGGTGTGGGACCTTAAACACTAAGAAGCAGTGCCCCCCCCCCCCCGCACACACACACGAACTTTGAGGGCGCACGGGCTGATACACACGCATACTTATTCACAGGCGCACACACATAAACGTATACACACATACGGCAACACACACAGGCGACCGTGAACCAACGCATGCATGGGCGTACACATGTGCACAGGCACGCTTAACACAAGCACGGACTCGCACATACACGCGCACGCACACATGCACGGGTGTACACACAATCGCGCTTACACGCGAACAAATGCACAGGCTCACGCACACACACCCATACTCGGGCGAACATGTTGTTCCTGTATATAATCCACAGCAAACATGTAGCTTATAAACAACGCTAAGGTGAGCTTTCGTAACGTAGATTGCAGTTAATTGCCATTATAGATGAAACGCGATTTGCTTCTGCTGGCGTTCTGCTGTATTCTGAGAGCACCTTCACACATTCTTAGTCTAGGCCGTCATTTAACGCAAGGTCCACATATTCCTGAAATAGCTACGGTGCTCGGCTGCCAATCCGAAGGTCGCGGGCTCGATGCCGGCCGTGGCAGTCAAATTCAGATGGAGGCGAAAAGGTAGAAGCCTGTGCACTGTGCGATATCAGCGCCCATTAAAGAACACCAAATAGTCAAAATCTCTAGAGCTTTCCACTACGGCGACCCTCATAATCATATCGAGGTTTTGAGACGTAAAATCCCAAATATTATAAATATGTGTTCTTCTTATGCTGCATATTCCATCTGATGAATCGTCACCTACACCCTTCTCAGGCACAAAAGCACCCTTAGAGCCTATTTTAGGGTGCTATCGAGGCAAGCACCTAAACAAATGGGTGCTTTTTTTTTTCAATCGACCATTTATGGGTGTTAAAGGGTGTTACAAAGAGCGCTTTTTCGTAAAAACACCCTTTTTACACCCTTTTGGGTGTAAAATTTCTTACTGTGTACTGTTGCTTTGGGAATTGCCGCAGACGTACTTTATTTTCGTTTTAATAATTTCCGCAGCTTTCGCAAAGCAGAACGGTGAGAGCGCTAAATACAGGCCATTGTCAACGTGTTTGGTAGGCAAAAACTCGCGTTCTCTACAGCTGTTCGCATGAGTAAGTGTGATGATCTAAGTCTCCTGTTATTGTTTTGAGTAGCCTTGGCGGAGAACTGCGGTAAATTTTATTATAAAGCTTTACAGACCCTCTGACCATAGTGCGCGGCGTGCAACAATAGACAGGTATACGTGACGCCCGGCCGCGATGAGCACCGCAAACGCTGTGACCACTGACAATCTGAAGTTTTCGCCACCACACAGCCTTACGCACACTAGGGCATTGAAGGCTCTAAGTGCCGGCTTTAACTAGGAAATGCGAACAAATGCGTCATAGAGGTTAGTTTCAAGATAGCTCCGGCATTACCGGAGCTATCTTGGAGGCATCGGTTTTGCCTTTCGTTGTACACTGAGAAATTGGACACGCACGTATCCCCATTCGCAGTATATACACACGGAAGACAACCATCAATATACAATTCCAGCACGCGTAATAAAACACTTCAATGCACAGCAAGCAACTGCAAGCAAGAATGACACTGCAAAACGAAAATCACCATAGGCCATTCGAGCAGAATAAAACGAGCTTCGTACCACTGATCGCATAGATTGTTCGTGCATGCACTTAGTTTAGTGCTTGCCTCGAACTAGATGCCATGTGATGCTCGCTCCTACTTAAATTGCAAAGTGCAGCACGCCGAAATAAATTTAAAATATTTTGCATTCTGCCAGCATTTCGTTTTGATGAGCTTCCTACCTTTATGAAGCGAGCTTGGATTAAACGAAGAAGCTTGCCAGGTCTTTGATTGTCAGGAAACCGCGCCTCAAGACCAACGAAAGAGTAGCGCCTATACACGTTCGCTTGCGGACGGCTCTTTGTGCACTACCCAATTATGGCCGGCACGGCGACAGGGGCGCTGGTGGCGGCGTTTTTCGCAGCACCGCCTGGGCAGAGTCTCACGTCTATACTAGCGCACATCTGTGGCGAAGAGTTAAAAGAGAGAGGAAAAACAAAGTAGAGGCAGTGCTCAAGCCACCTTTTTCACTGCACTTCTTCTCACCTCCTCGCACTCGCGTGAGGAGAGGGGGAGAGTTGGCGCATGCACGAGAATAAAGCGGATGGTAGCCGATGGACGGCCGAAGGCCTGACCAAATGCGGCTTCGCATCTAATAAAGCGTTTCAGAACAGAAACGGAGCAGCTAGGCGTCACACAGTGAGAAATTTGTAAAAACAGAAAGTCCGTTGAATACACCAACCAATTACAAAGGCATCAGACACCACTTTTCATACAATCAACCACAGCGTGAACAAAATGCACATCGTGCTTTAGAAGATCCACGAAGAATGACGAAGAATGGCAAAGTGCATGCTTCTCTACTAGACACATATTATGACAGTTTATGGCCTAGTATGTACCATGCAAGTGTTAGGTTATGTTACTTTCGTTTTTTATGGCGCAAAAGCAGCTAAGGCTATGCTGCGCCAGACACAACACTTTCAGGAATGGAGACTGAAAAGATGAAATTTTAAAGCTTATTTAACAGATTACATTCTTTCTGAAAGTTTAGCACGTCAGGCAGAGGTACTAGAGGGTCATCTCCTAGGAACAAAGCAGGGTGTAAAGGTACGTGTTGTTTGCATAGCTTGCTGAAATGTTTTT